>NC_134399.1:191339428-191981437 GCF_050003625.1 Haematobia irritans | reverse complement strand
ATAACCGAATGCACATCAAATTTCTAATTTCCGACAATATAGACGTAGAGATTTCGGCACGAATTGAATTTACTGAACTATTTATCATTTCACTAATTCTATTTTCGTCTATATGATTTCGATTTCCATTTCTCTCTCCCATATTTGGAGGATTTTGTTCTCTTCTACTTCTGGACCTCGATCTATGAGTTCCTTCAGCTGGAGGTTCGTCGCACGTCTCTACCACGAAACTTACATTTTGCTCCCTTGCGCCTAAGTTACGATCCGAACTTCTAGTCAAAGGCATCCTCACAATACTTTTTCTTTTTAAGCTATTGTATTAAAAAAATCTGTCTAAACCAAATACTATCGAATAACAGTTACAATTGTCGTCACTACTCAGCCTCAGGTATGTATCAGTAGAGGATTAATATGAATGTACTCATCAACCATCATAAAAAAATCTGTATATAAACCGTTCATTCAAATTTAGCGGTCACTTTCCGCAATAATATACAAAAAGCACGAACTCCGCCAAAATTTCAATTTTTGTAAACCGAATCCTTTACACTAACGGGAGTAAATAATCGGCTTAAACCAAGTTTTAAAGACCACACCGGTAGTTTTCAAGGATAAAAATTTAGAATATAAATAGGTTAAAAGGAGTAGTACTAAAGAGTGATATAAAAGATTGAGATCATATCTTGTGTAGGACTGCCAGTCGAGAATTCGAACAATCCTATATCACACTGATATAAGGTTTCACATATTTCAAAGGTAAGTTGATAGCACGAGCAATAAACGAATATCTCAAAAAGATACTGAAACCTGAAATCTTTATGAAGCCAGCATTGAGGTGTTATTTTACTGATAATTCTTTATAAACATTAACTGCTGGCCCCACGTTGGGCGCCAAAATTTCAATTTTGTAAACCGAATCCTTTACACTAACGGGAGTAAATAATCGGCTTAAACCAAGTTTTAAAGACCACACCGGTAGTTTTCAAGGATAAAAATTTAGAATATAAATAGGTTAAAAGGAGTAGTACTAAAGAGTGATATAAAAGATTGAGATCATATCTTGTGTAGGACTGCCAGTCGAGAATTCGAACAATCCTATATCACACTGATATAAGGTTTCACATATTTCAAAGGTAAGTTGATAGCACGAGCAATAAACGAATATCTCAAAAAGATACTGAAACCTGAAATCTTTATGAAGCCAGCATTGAGGTGTTATTTTACTGATAATTCTTTATAAACATAAATTAAATGGCGCCCAACGTGGGGCCAGCAGTTAATGTTTATAAAGAATTATCAGTAAAATAACACCTCAATGCTGGCTTCATAAAGATTTCAGGTTTCAGTATCTTTTTGAGATATTCGTTTATTGCTCGTGCTATCAACTTACCTTTGAAATATGTGAAACCTTATATCAGTGTGATATAGGATTGTTCGAATTCTCGACTGGCAGTCCTACACAAGATATGATCTCAATCTTTTATATCACTCTTTAGTACTACTCCTTTTAACCTATTTATATTCTAAATTTTTATCCTTGAAAACTACCGGTGTGGTCTTTAAAACTTGGTTTTAAGCCGATTATTTACTCCCGTTAGTGTAAAGGATTCGGTTTACAAAATTGAAATTTTGGCGGAGTTCGTGCTTTTTGTATATTATTGCGGAAAGTGACCGCTAAATTTGAATGAACGGTTTATATACAGATTTTTTTATGATGGTTGATGAGTACATTCATATTAATCCTCTACTGATACATACCTGAGGCTGAGTAGTGACGACAATTGTAACTGTTATTCGATAGTATTTGGTTTAGACAGATTTTTTTAATACAATAGCTTAAAAAGAAAAAGTATTGTGAGGATGCCTTTGACTAGAAGTTCGGATCGTAATTTAGGCGCAAGGAGCAAAATGTAAGTTTCGTGGTAGAGACGTGCGACGAACCTCCAGCTGAAGGAACTCATAGATCGAGGTCCAGAAGTAGAAGAGAACAAAATCCTCCAAATATGGGAGAGAGAAATGGAAATCGAAATCATATAGACGAAAATAGAATTAGTGAAATGATAAATAGTTCAGTAAATTCAATTCGTGCCGAAATCTCTACGTCTATATTGTCGGAAATTAGAGATTTGATGCGGGGACTTAATATAGATAACACAAATGGAAATCACAGGGACTCGGCTACAAGGAATGGGCAGCAAGAGAATTCGTTTAATAATATAGACAGTCCTGAAAAGGTCCTTAACATAATTAAGAATTGGAAACTGTCGTTTTCCGGCAGTAATACCGGCATTAGAGTGGAAGAATTCATTTATAGAGTCAATATTATGACCTCGAATACCCTTAATCGAAATTTCACTATGTTGTGTAGATATCTCCATATTCTTTTTGAAGGTAATGCTTTGGAATGGTATTGGAGGTATCACCGCCAAAATGATACCATCGAGTGGGTTGAATTTTGCGAAGCGTTAAAGGCCCAATATAGAGACTTTAGCACGGATTTTGATATTCGCGATGACATTCGGCGCCGTAGACAAAGAAATAATGAAAGTTTCGATGAATTCCTTGATTCGGTAATAGCTTTATCGGATAGATTACGCGTCCCTATGACAGACGAGGAACTGTGCGAAACTCTAATTCGAAATCTTAGGCCGGAAATAAGATATGAGTTACTTCATGTGGACATCAGACGTGTTTCGGATTTACGCAAGTCCGCGAGGAAGCACGAGAAATTTGTAAAAGATGTTCAGATGGCTAATAAGTTTAAACAATCCAGGAATATAGGACAGGTGGCTGAAGTTCAAGCCCTTTCTGATAACTCGGACAGAGAATGGATGACATCGGATATCTGCGAAGTTCGGAAAGAGCTCATCTGCTGGAACTGCGAACGCAGCGGACACCTTTATAAGGATTGTATGCGCGACCGAACAGTCTTTTGCTACGGATGTGGTTTGAAGGGTGAATATAAACCCACCTGTTCGAGATGCAAAAATTCGGGAAACTTGAAGAAGGATGTCCCTCACCAGAAGAGAGGACATCCTATAGTGTAGACACCCACTCTATGAAATACGAAAACATTGATAATTACCCAGATGCGAAAGATATGACATATATACGACTTAACGATATAATAGGAACAGGAAAGGGATTAGAAGTTAGACGAAGAGGTGGTTCTAAACGTAGTGCTATACGTATGAGGACCTTTTGGAAGGAAGTAAAAGCGTTCAGAAAATACCAGATTTCATCGATTGTGACACGAGAGTTAGATACTAGACCATACACTCCTTTAACAATCGGGGGTAAATTGTACTTTGCACTATTAGATAGTGGCGCTAATAAAAGCGTAATCGGAGGGGATCTGGCCAAGAAAGCCCATTTAATGCCAAATTTTAAGAAAAGCCGCGGAAACGTGAAAACAGCAAATGGTGATAGACAAGAGGTATCAGGTATAATAAACATGGAATTTACATTCAAGGATAAGGAGTGTTCGTTCGAATTTTTGGTAGTAAATGCAATCAAACAGGACATTATATGCGGAATAGATTTTTGGAAAAAGTATCAAATCGAAATTACAATCGGGGAGCAGTGTGCGGAGATTAACTCAATTGATTCGGATTCCAATACAATCGAGCTTACGGTAGATCAGAGACGGAAGCTGGATGCTATGATAGAAACATTTCCGAATTCCGACCGCGATGGGTTAGGATGTACGGACTTACTAAAACATCACATTGACACCGGGGACGCCAAACCTATCAAACAAAGATATTACCCCATTTCTCCCGCTCGAGAAAAAATTATGTGGACAGAAATTGATAGAATGTTATCTTTAGGTGTCATTGAAGAGTGTCCTCAATCTCCATGGTCGTCACCATGTGTTCTAATCGTTAAACCAGAAAAGGTTCGTTTCTGTGTGGACAGTAGGAAATTAAATTCCGTCACGATTAAGGACTCTTACCCCATTCCTAATATTGAAGGAATATTATCGAGACTCCCGGCCGTCCGATTCATTTCGAAGGTGGACCTTAAAGATGCCTTTTGGCAAATAAAGTTAGATGACATATCAAAGCCCAAGACAGCATTCGTGGTTCCAAATCGTCCGCTTTACCAATTCACGAGAATGCCTTTCGGGCTCTGCAATGCGCCCCAAACAATGTGTCGTCTCATGGATATCGTGATACCTTACGATATGAAGACCCATGTATTCGTGTATTTGGATGACTTATTGATCGTATCGAGAAACTTTGAAGAACATTTAGAGCATCTACAGAAGGTGGCTTTGCAATTTCGTAGAGCAGGCCTAACCATCAATGTCAAGAAAAGTTGTTTTGCGATCAAACGTGTTAAATATTTGGGTTATATAGTTGGGGAAGGCTCGTTGAGCGTTGATCCAGATAGAGTCAGCGCTATTGCGGAATTTCCGGTACCAACGTCAGTTCGGAAACTGCGACAGTTTTTAGGAATGATTGGATGGTATAGAAGATTTATATCGGATTTTTCCACCCATACCTTCCCGCTTACTGAACTGTTGTCCAAGAAAAGGGCTTTCAAGTGGACTAAAGAGGCTCAAGAGTCTTTTGAGCTATTGAAAATCAAACTATGTCAGGCTCCTGTATTAGTGCATGCCAATTTCGATAAGCCGTTCATATTGCAATGTGATGCCTGTACGGTGGGAGTAGGAGCAGTCCTCGCTCAGGAAGATGAAAATGGTGCGGAAAGACCTATTGCATATATGTCGCAAAAATTGAATAAGGCCCAAAGAAACTATACCATTACAGAATTGGAATGTTTGGCTGTGGTATTAGCCATCAAACGATTTCGCGCTTATATCGAAGGTCATGAATTCAAGGTAGTGACAGATCATGCTAGCCTCAAATGGCTGATGCGCCAAAGTGATCTTTCTGGAAGATTAGCCAGATGGGCGTTAAAATTACAAAGCTTCGATTTCACCATTGAACATAGGCGTGGAAAAGAGAATATAGTCCCAGATGCTCTTTCCCGAATATATGAATCGGAAATTGGAGAGCTAGAGGTTGAGATTTTGCCCCTAATAGATCTGGATTCAAAAGAGTTTATGGGAGAAGAATATACGAAATGGCGGGACACACTGATTACGTCAGAATTTCCCGAGTTCAAAATCGAGGGCAAATACATATACAAGAGAACAAAGTTCGACAATGACGTCGAAGGGAAGCCAGAGTCGTGGAGATTACTTGTACCCGCAGGAATCAGAAATGATGTTATATATGCGGCGCACAATACGCCAAAATTTTCTCATTGCGGTATAGCCAAAACTATTGAGATCTTAAGAAAATATTTTTTTTGGCCTAAGTTAGTGATGGATGTGAAACAATATATTGGAAATTGTGACGTGTGTAAAACGACTAAGGTCCCAACTTCATCATTGAAGCCACCAATGGGGCAGTTGATTCGCACCGAGAGACCATTCCAGCGATTATATGTAGACTTGATAGGCCCATTGCCAAGAACAAGAAATGGCTTTATCGGAATCTTAATTGTATTAGATCACTTTTCTAAATTTACTTTTCTAAAGCCGTTGAAAAAGTTAGATTCAAAGCCCATTGTTTCGTATCTGAACGACGAAATTTTTACCTGTTATGGGGTCCCTGAAGTGATAGTTTCCGATAATGGGACGCAATTCAGAAGCAGTGATTTTAAAAGATGTTTGTCCGAGCGTGGAATTGAACATCAAACCACATCACTCTATAGCCCACAATCAAACGCTAGCGAACGAGTAAATAGAACCGTGAATGCAGCATTAAGGGCGTATGTAAAGGACGACCACCGGCACTGGGATAAAGTTTTGTCTAGTGTTAATTGTGCAATAAGAAATACAGTTCATCAGTCCACAGGAAGATCCCCATACGAACTGCTATTTGGGCAAAATATGATTACGCACGGAAAAGATTTTGAATTATTGCGGAAATTAAAAATGTTGGAAGGTGAAGATACGGCAATACGGCGAATGGACAAATTTACACTGTTAAGGGACTCAATTCAACGGAAATTAAAAGCTGCGTACGAGAAAAACGTGAAATTGTACAATAGAAAGTGTAGAACAAGGCTTTTGAATGTAGGTGAGGAAGTAATACGTAGAAATTTCACACAGAGTTCGAAGATAAATAAGTTCAATGCAAAATTAGCTCCAGTCGGAGTAAAGGCGAAAGTAGTACGAAAGGTTGGAAATGTGAGTTATGAATTAAAGGACATTGTAGGAGACAAACAGGGCATATATCACCTGAAAGATATATGGACTTAAGGTTTTTTTTTTTTTTAAGGTTTTTTTTTTTTTTGCGTCGTGTTGTTTGTAGCCACTTTCCATGGGTTAACATTTTCCCGATCCACGCCAATAAAATACACTAAATAAATACATAACTAAGGAAACATAGACGTTTCAAAATTTTAAATTTTCTGGTTGTAAAATTTTCTTGTCAAACTAGAAAAATTTTCATTTTCATTGAGAGACAAGGAGACTTAAGTTGAATAAAATTTTCTCCGCTCCCAGCACCAGATAAAGATACTGGTCTAGAGCTATTGAAAAAAAAAAAAAACTACAAAATTCAGATTCCGGGAAAACCGACAATTATTTTTTTTTCTCTCTTAAAAATTTCCTGGAATCCAATTCGGTTGGGAAATTCGGTGGTAAAAATCCTCTACCCGGAGTTACTCCGGGGATTACCAATTTTGGCATCACGAAACAAAGCTCCAAGAAATTGACAACATTTTGGGTTGAGGCCACTCTACTCGTATTAAGCCAATTACCTCAGATTAGCCAAATTAACTCGAATCAATTAATTTGGATTTCACCTATTAACTCGGATTATACGTCCTAACTCGGATTAAGCCAATTAACTCAAATTAGCCTAATTAACTCGAATCAATTAATTTGGATTTTACTCTATTAACTCGGATTGTACCTACTAACTCGGATTAGACCATTTCACTATAATCATTAAGGATACGATGTGGAGGCACTGATCGAATTTTTGATGGGAATCTTCTACTAATATTGTTTATTTGCATATACTATTCTTTAGGATGTTGCCCAGTCATCAAGCTGGATTAATTTAAGTTTTAGTTAAAATGGCCCATTTAACTCTTCTCAACTATTCTATTATCCTACGTAATCGAGCTATGCAAAATTGAGGTACAGACTATAAAATAGATTATTAAACTTTCATATATGAAATTATCCCGAAGTCGCAGGCCTGTGCACAGCGCTGGATATGAATGGTAAGTCCAATCTTAATTTCCTTATTGAAAGAATATTTTGTATTTCAAATTGCATCAGCTCAACCGTACATACGTAATTTTTTTATTGTCCTTTAATTATTTTCCTATCGTTGATATTGTTACCAATTATTTTATTAACCATATGGTCAAGCTTTATAATTGAGTTTTTTAAATTTTTTTTTTTAAATAATTGGATCAGCATCTCTAACTGTTATTCACGATTCTACCATACGTCTATTAGAATGATATATATATTTTTAAATAGATATTAAGATGTTCTAAAACGTATATTTCTTTCACCACGAAAGGTAAGGGTTGGTAGGTAGAGGATGTTAGGGCCGACGCGGAAGGTCGCCGGAATTGGTCGGGTGGGTTTAGTATTAATGGCAGCAGACTGACATCTCATGCTGCGGTTCTCATCATCATCGTTCTAAATTTGATGTGCATTCGGTTATTTCGGTTCTCCATTCCCTATATTTCCAAGAGCTACCTTTCTTATTTACTTTTATGGCAGCGTATCCAAATCCCCTTTCGTTAGGAAGAACCCCCCCAGGACTGAGCATCGTCGGCAAAAAGAAGGTAGCCGTCCTCTTCGAAAGTGGAGCCCTATGCGGTGGATCGTTACATGGGTTAACATTTTCCCGATCCACGCCAATAAAATACACTAAATAAATACATAACTAAGGAAACATAGACGTTTCAAAATTTTAAATTTTCTGGTTGTAAAATTTTCTTGTCAAACTAGAAAATTTTCATTTTCATTGAGAGACAAGGAGACTTAAGTTGAATAAAATTTTCTCCGCTCCCAGCACCAGATAAAGATACTGGTCTAGAGCTATTGAAAAAAAAAAACTATGTCAGGCTCCTGTATTAGTGCATGCCAATTTCGATAAGCCGTTCATATTGCAATGTGATGCCTGTACGGTGGGAGTAGGAGCAGTCCTCGCTCAGGAAGATGAAAATGGTGCGGAAAGACCTATTGCATATATGTCGCAAAAATTGAATAAGGCCCAAAGAAACTATACCATTACAGAATTGGAATGTTTGGCTGTGGTATTAGCCATCAAACGATTTCGCGCTTATATCGAAGGTCATGAATTCAAGGTAGTGACAGATCATGCTAGCCTCAAATGGCTGATGCGCCAAAGTGATCTTTCTGGAAGATTAGCCAGATGGGCGTTAAAATTACAAAGCTTCGATTTCACCATTGAACATAGGCGTGGAAAAGAGAATATAGTCCCAGATGCTCTTTCCCGAATATATGAATCGGAAATTGGAGAGCTAGAGGTTGAGATTTTGCCCCTAATAGATCTGGATTCAAAAGAGTTTATGGGAGAAGAATATACGAAATGGCGGGACACACTGATTACGTCAGAATTTCCCGAGTTCAAAATCGAGGGCAAATACATATACAAGAGAACAAAGTTCGACAATGACGTCGAAGGGAAGCCAGAGTCGTGGAGATTACTTGTACCCGCAGGAATCAGAAATGATGTTATATATGCGGCGCACAATACGCCAAAATTTTCTCATTGCGGTATAGCCAAAACTATTGAGATCTTAAGAAGATATTTTTTTTGGCCTAAGTTAGTGATGGATGTGAAACAATATATAGGAAATTGTGACGTGTGTAAAACGACTAAGGTCCCAACTTCATCATTGAAGCCACCAATGGGGCAGTTGATTCTCACCGAGAGACCATTCCAGCGATTATATGTAGACTTGATAGGCCCATTGCCAAGAACAAGAAATGGCTTTATCGGAATCTTAATTGTATTAGATCACTTTTCTAAATTTACTTTTCTAAAGCCGTTGAAAAAGTTAGATTCAAAGCCCATTGTTTCGTATCTGAACGACGAAATTTTTACCTGTTATGGGGTCCCTGAAGTGATAGTTTCCGATAATGGGACGCAATTCAGAAGCAGTGATTTTAAAAGATGTTTGTCCGAGCGTGGAATTAAACATCAAACCACATCACTCTATAGCCCACAATCAAACGCTAGCGAACGAGTAAATAGAACCGTGAATGCAGCATTAAGGGCGTATGTAAAGGACGACCACCGGCACTGGGATAAAGTTTTGTCTAGTGTTAATTGTGCAATAAGAAATACAGTTCATCAGTCCACAGGAAGATCCCCATACGAACTGCTATTTGGGCAAAATATGATTACGCACGGAAAAGATTTTGAATTATTGCGGAAATTAAAAATGTTGGAAGGTGAAGATACGGCAATACGGCGAATGGACAAATTTACACTGTTAAGGGACTCAATTCAACGGAAATTAAAAGCTGCGTACGAGAAAAACGTGAAATTGTACAATAGAAAGTGTAGAACAAGGCTTTTGAATGTAGGTGAGGAAGTAATACGTAGAAATTTCACACAGAGTTCGAAGATAAATAAGTTCAATGCAAAATTAGCTCCAGTCGGAGTAAAGGCGAAAGTAGTACGAAAGGTTGGAAATGTGAGTTATGAATTAAAGGACATTGTAGGAGACAAACAGGGCATATATCACCTGAAAGATATATGGACTTAAGGTTTTTTTTTTTTTTTTTTTTTTTTTTTTTTTTTTTTTTTTTTTTTTTTTTTTTATTTTTTTTTGCTGCCCATTCCTTGTAGCCGAGTCCCTGTGATTTCCATTTGTGTTATCTATATTAAGTCCCCGCATCAAATCTCTAATTTCCGACAATATAGACGTAGAGATTTCGGCACGAATTGAGTTTACTGAACTATTTATCATTTCACTAATTCTATTTTCGTCTATATGATTTCGATTTCCATTTCTCTCTCCCATATTTGGAGGATTTTGTTCTCTTCTACTTCTGGACCTCGATCTATGAGTTCCTTCAGCTGGAGGTTCGTCGCACGTCTCTACCACGAAACTTACATTTTGCTCCCTTGCGCCTAAGTTACGATCCGAACTTCTAGTCAAAGGCATCCTCACAATACTTTTTCTTTTTAAGCTATTGTATTAAAAAAATCTGTCTAAACCAAATACTATCGAATAACAGTTACAATTGTCGTCACTACTCAGCCTCAGGTATGTATCAGTAGAGGATTAATATGAATGTACTCATCAACCATCATAAAAAAATCTGTATATAAACCGTTCATTCAAATTTAGCGGTCACTTTCCGCAATAATATACAAAAAGCACGAACTCCGCCAAAATTTCAATTTTGTAAACCGAATCCTTTACACTAACGGGAGTAAATAATCGGCTTAAACCAAGTTTTAAAGACCACACCGGTAGTTTTCAAGGATAAAAATTTAGAATATAAATAGGTTAAAAGGAGTAGTACTAAAGAGTGATATAAAAGATTGAGATCATATCTTGTGTAGGACTGCCAGTCGAGAATTCGAACAATCCTATATCACACTGATATAAGGTTTCACATATTTCAAAGGTAAGTTGATAGCACGAGCAATAAACGAATATCTCAAAAAGATACTGAAACCTGAAATCTTTATGAAGCCAGCATTGAGGTGTTATTTTACTGATAATTCTTTATAAACATTAACTGCTGGCCCCACGTTGGGCGCCATTTAATTTATGTAACGATCCACCGCATAGGGCTCCACTTTCGAAGAGGACGGCTACCTTCTTTTTGCCGACGATGCTCAGTCCTGGGGGGGTTCTTCCTAACGAAAGGGGATTTGGATACGCTGCCATAAAAGTAAATAAGAAAGGTAGCTCTTGGAAATATAGGGAATGGAGAACCGAAATAACCGAATGCACATCAAATTTAGAACGATGATGATGAGAACCGCAGCATGAGATGTCAGTCTGCTGCCATTAATACTAAACCCACCCGACCAATTCCGGCGACCTTCCGCGTCGGCCCTAACATCCTCTACCTACCAACCCTTACCTTTCGTGGTGAAAGAAATATACGTTTTAGAACATCTTAATATCTATTTAAAAATATATATATCATTCTAATAGACGTATGGTAGAATCGTGAATAACAGTTAGAGATGCTGATCCAATTATTTAAAAAAAATTTTAAAAAACTCAATTATAAAGCTTGACCATATGGTTAATAAAATAATTGGTAACAATATCAACGATAGGAAAATAATTAAAGGACAATAAAAAAATTACGTATGTACGGTTGAGCTGATGCAATTTGAAATACAAAATATTCTTTCAATAAGGAAATTAAGATTGGACTTACCATTCATATCCAGCGCTGTACACAGGCCTGCGACTTCGGGATAATTTCATATATGAAAGTTTAATAATCTATTTTATAGTCTGTACCTCAATTTTGCATAGCTCGATTACGTAGGATAATAGAATAGTTGAGAAGAGTTAAATGGGCCATTTTAACTAAAACTTAAATTAATCCAGCTTGATGACTGGGCAACATCCTAAAGAATAGTATATGCAAATAAACAATATTAGTAGAAGATTCCCATCAAAAATTCGATCAGTGCCTCCACATCGTATCCTTAATGATTATAGTGAAATGGTCTAATCCGAGTTAGTAGGTACAATCCGAGTTAATAGAGTAAAATCCAAATTAATTGATTCGAGTTAATTAGGCTAATTTGAGTTAATTGGCTTAATCCGAGTTAGGACGTATAATCCGAGTTAATAGGTGAAATCCAAATTAATTGATTCGAGTTAATTTGGCTAATCTGAGGTAATTGGCTTAATACGAGTAGAGTGGCCTCAACCCAAAATGTTGTCAATTTCTTGGAGCTTTGTTTCGTGATGCCAAAATTGGTAATCCCCGGAGTAACTCCGGGTAGAGGATTTTTACCACCGAATTTCCCAACCGAATTGGATTCCTAAACAGCCAAATAGGTAGAATAACTATGATGTTTGCAATTCATTGTCCAGCGAACTTACCAGGAAATTTTTAAGAGAGAAAAAAAAATAATTGTCGGTTTTCCCGGAATCTGAATTTTGTAGTTTTTTTTTTTTTCAATAGCTCTAGACCAGTATCTTTATCTGGTGCTGGGAGCGGAGAAAATTTTATTCAACTTAAGTCTCCTTGTCTCTCAATGAAAATGAAAATTTTCTAGTTTGACAAGAAAATTTTACAACCAGAAAATTTAAAATTTTGAAACGTCTATGTTTCCTTAGTTATGTATTTATTTAGTGTATTTTATTGGCGTGGATCGGGAAAATGTTAACCCATGGAAAGTGGCTACAAAATCCACGCCACCGATGTAGAGAACTATCTCGTGAGAACGGATGTAACACTTGAAAAATGAGATTGGACTGAATCCATTGAAGTTATAAAAAAGCGGGAGCTCACCGATGCCCTAAAATAGGTAGAAAATAGAAATATTTAAGGCTTGCACAAATATAGTCAGTTACCGAATTTGATTTTTTTCATAAACATATCGTGCAAATGATGAAATAAAGCCTTGATTTGAAATCTTAAATCTGTAGATTTTTTTCCGCCATTATTTAAATGGTTACGAGGAGTAAAATCTGAAAATTTTACTTTCAGTTTCAAGCAATTTTTATGATCCGTGCGCTTGCATACCCTCAAGAAATGAAATCGGTATATATCGATGCCTTACATAATGGACCGGTAAAAATAAATGCGATACAGATTTCTGAGGATCTAAAATACCAGTATATTTACATTTTCGGGAAAATGGGATAAAAACTACGGTTTCTAGAAGCCCAAGGAGTTAAATCGGTAGATCGGTCTATATGGAGGCTATACCAAAACATGGCTCGATACACACCATATTCGGCTGAGATATTTGTGGTCCTAAAATACCTAGGTTTCCAATTTTAGGCAAAGTGGGTAAAAAAAAATCCAGCAGCCCCAGAAATAAATTTGGGAGGTATGTCTATATGGGGGCTATACCAAAACATGGACCAATTCTCACCATTTTCGACACACCTCTTTATGGTCCCTAAATAACTCTAGATTTCCAATTTCAGGCAAATCGGATTGTAAATACAGTTTCTAGACGCCCAAGAAGTAAAATCGGGGGATCGGTCCATATGGGGGCTATACCAAAACATGGTCCGATAAACCCCGTTTTCGACACACCAATTTGTGGTTCTAAAATACCTCTATATTTTCAATTTCAAGCAAATCGGTTAGAAAATACACTTTCTAGACGCCCAAGAAGCAAAATCGGGAAATCGGTCCATATGGGGGCTATACCAAAACATGGTCCGATAGGCACCATATTCGGCACACTTTTTGATGGTCTTAAAATACCTCTAGATTTCCAATTTCAGGCAAATTGGATAAAAACTACTGTTTTTATAAGCCCAAGACCCGAAATCGGGAGGTCGGTTTATACGGGACTATATCAAAACTTGGACCGATATAGCCCATCTTCGAATTTGACCTGTCTGCAAACAAAAAACGATTCTTTGTCGAATTTCAGGGCACCTTTGACACACCTCCTTGTAGTCCTAAGATACCTCCAGATTTCCAATTTCAGGCAAATTGGATGAAAACTACGATTTTTATAATCCCAAGAAATAAAATCGGGAGATCGATCTATATGGGTGTTACACCAAAACATGGACCGATACTCACCATTTTTGGCACACCTCTTTATGGTCCTAAAATACCTCCAGATTTCCAATTTCAGGCGAATTGAATAAAAACTACGGTTTCTATAAGTCCAAGACCCCAAATCGGGAGGTCGGTTTATATGGGGACTATATCAAAACCTGGACCGATATAGCCCATCTTCGAACTTGACCTGCCTGCAAACAAAAAACGATTCTGTGCTAAATTTCAGCACGATTGCTTCATTAGTGAAGGCTGTAGCGTGATTAAAACAGACAGACAGACGGACATGGTTAAATCGTCTTAGAATTTCTCACTGATCAAGAATATATGTAGTTTATATAGTCGGAAATCGATATTTCGGAATGACAAAGTTATTATACCCCCATCAACATTCTATGGTGGTGGGTATCAAAAAAATTGTTACAGAACATATCAGCCACTTTGTATTATATACATGTGTGTTATTTATTTCACAAAAATAAATATACACAGTCATGCATATCCGTTTTTATAAACTTTCCAAAAAAAAGGTTTTGTTTTTCTCTCTATCATTTGTCTGTGTGCGTTTTTTGTTTGTTAACCAGCCTGTTCTGGTTGATTTGATTTACCGAGAGACTCTTCTTGACCACACTTTTTTTAGACCCTTTTTTGGTCTCTCTCACTTATTTTCCTTGTCAAATATGGGGTTATTTTTTTTTTCTGCTACGTTTCCTTTATTTTTGAAACTTCACAAGCCAAATTTATGGCACAATGATATGATTTAAAGATGCTTTAGTGTTTGCATTCGATTCACAGTTTAAAAAGCAATAAAATATAACCAACAAATATACGAACACATGACCGAATAAACTTTAATCCAATATATCATTTAACTAGGAGAGTGGTGTGCTCTCACATGATAATGGATGTGTGAGAAAGAGAGAAAGAGAGAGAGTGAGAGTAGAGGTATGTGTGGAAATGATGACAATAAATAATGACCAATATCTCTAAAAGGGGGTGCAAAAAGTGAAATGTAGTTTTCTTCTTTCTTGCCAATAAATACAAATAAACCAGTAATTGAGTTTTCAAGGCATTGTGGTTTTTCATTTGTGAAATATGTCTTAAATGTGGTTGACATCGTTTAAATGTCACGTGGTTTGAAGACCATTTGCTTAGGGTCATCAAATGTGGTTATATGTGAGTAATAAGGTAATCTAAAGCTAAATATAATTAGCATGGTTCTTACTTGATTAAATTTAAAGAAACCAATTACTAAATTTCTTTAATATCCACTCAAAGAAAAACGGGTTTGTGTATTCATAGTCAAATCATTGAAAATTGTAGAGAGTGGAAGATATGCATTGCAACCAACATAAGCTTGCTATAATTTCTAAAACGCTAATTATTGGCATACAAAACAATTTTGTTTAAAATCCATATTTTAAAATTGATATGAAGCTATTTTAAATTAAAAACAAGTAAGTAAAGTAGAAAGTCGGGCGGGGCCGACTATATCATACCCTAAACCACCATTACAGAATTAGTAATCATAAGCATTTGTGGGGAAACATATAGGTCTGGGAGATAAACCGCAGTTGCATATTTAAGAAAATGAAGGGGTCTATGGGTGCTTTGTGTCAATCTGACTATAGCTCATAGTCAGTGTTGCCAGGGAAAATGTTCGGTTTACCCTACAAGGACAAAAAAGTTCCCTACTTTCCCATACATTCCCAAAAGTTTTACAAAACAAAAATGGTTATTATCTTAAAACCATTAGCGTAGCTAGACAATTTTCCTAGGGGGGGCTATAGCCCCCCTAGCTAAAAATTTATAGACTGAACTTATAGGTTCAATTAATGTTTTATTTCATAAAATTGAATAAAAAATTAGACATCAAAATAACTTGACAGTTAATTTATAATAAAGCAACTAAAAGTAGTTCCACACTTTACCCAGCAAAAAAATTGTGAGTTGTTTTAAAGGCACAACTTTAAAAGTACTTCCAAAAATGTCCTCAATTATTTTAACTACGCAGGAAGTTTTTTTACTTTCATATTTTAATGTGCAATTTTTTGTTTTCTTTTTTTTCAAATAGTTTAAAAAAAGAGTAAGAATAAATAAATTGGTACAAATTATTCAAATTTTGCCACAAAACTGATAAATCCATTATATCGAGGAAAAACGTTTCAAACAAGCTTCAGAGTGCATTAAAAATCATAATAACAATAAAAAATTATTTATTTTGAAAAATATCACAAAAATTTTTAATTCACATTCAAAACACTGAATTCGGATCTCACCTTAAGAAGTGATGCAAATGCATTGCAACGGCTGATGAAACGGTGGAAATTTGTTCTATGACAAGCTCATATTACATTCATTGCTTTTCCGCCAATTTTGCACCACTTCTAGACCCAAAAAGAACATTTTCACTACTTTTTTGAGACGCTTTTTCACAGCATTATTAAGATATTAATTTATGAAAGAATAGTTTTAATATAAATTACTATTTTTTTAATTAAATTGACTAAACTAAATCAATCATAAGTTCAACCACAGCTTTATTTCATAAATATCTGACTTCAAACATTGCCATCGGCAACTGCTACCACAACCCAAGTAATTCGATTGTTCATGAAAATCTTTAGCGGAACTTTGTGCGATTCTATATACACGTTTAATTTTTATAAAAATTAAAAAAAACTATTGACATTTATTGAAAAATGGAAAATCATAAATAGAGTTTCAAATTCTGGGGGGGGCTAAAATTTTTCTTGGGGGGTCCCAGAGGGGGTCCCCAGAGGCCTTCCTACGCTTATTCTTAAAACATGAATATGCAACGTATATAACTTAGAGTATAAATTTGTATTACCACCACGGTTGCCACAGTTGGTAGAATTCTACCCAAATTAGTAATCTTTTTTGTTAAATCTCTATAAAAATAAAATTTTGACAATAAATTCTATAGAAATAAATCGGGAAATCGGGCTATACATATGTATGGGAGGTATATCTAAATCTGAACCGATTTCGATGATTTTTTGCACATATAGTTAGTGCTATAGAAGACTACATTTAGCCAAATTTGGGTAAGATCGGTTGATAAATAAGGGTTTTATGGCCAAATTTAGAAAAATCGGGCGGTACATATATATGGGAGCTATAGCTAAATCTGAACCGATTCCGATGATTTTTTGCACATATAGTTAGTGCTATAGAAGATTATATTTAGCCAACTTTGAGTAAGATCGGTTGATAAATAAAGGTTTTGTGGCCAAATTTGGGAAAATCGGGCGATACATATATATGAGAGCTATATCTAAATCTGAACCGATTTGGATGACATTTTGCAGACTTGAAGGGCGATGGAAAAGATTACCTTTTGCCAAATTTGGTGACGATCCGTTTGAAAAAACGCGCAACGTGACCCCATTTGTCGAAATCGGGCGATACATATATATGGGAGCTATATCTAAATTTGATCCGATTTCTTCCAAATTCAATAGCGTTCGTCGTTGTGCCCAAAAAACTCCCTGTACCAAATTTCATCAAAATCGGTTAATAATTGCGACCGGAATCCTGTGAACAACAAATACATGGACAGACGGATGTAACATATCAGGCTCACTTAGACTATTCAGTCCATTGTGATACCACATTGGTGAACTTCTCTCTTATCACTGAGTGCTGCCCGATTCCATGTTAAGCTCAATTACAAGGGACCTCCTTTTTATAGCCGAGTCCGAACGGCGTTCCACATTGCAGTGAAACCACTTAGAGAAGCTTTGAAACCTTCAGAAATGTCACCACACGCACAGAAAAAACATTTTTGGACATGGTTGCCGCATCAATTTAATTCTTATTTAGAGTATGTAATTGTCTCGTAAACCATGTATTTTGTCTTTGTAAAAATAATTTTCGAGCGGAGAAAAATATATGTTGGCAATAAGCATTTAAATTGTTCTCAAATGCCGCAAACATGTTCTATTATTTAAATGATAGAATTTGAGACCATTATATGGTCAGGAAAATCATGTACCTGACCATTAATTTTTTTTTACTTTTTTGCAGAGAAAAAAGTATTTTTATAGTTTACGTATAGACATGTCTACAACCATTACATGGCCATAAAGACCATGTACATTGTTTTTGTGACCATTTAATTTTTTAATTTTTTTGCAGCGACAAGAATTTTATAAAAATATTGAGCAGGTACACACGATTTTCATTTTGCGCGTCAGTCGTGTGTTGATTGTTTCTTGGAATGGACGGAGAATACGGAATTATTGTGTTTTGTGTTAATTTATTTATTCAGAAATGGACGGACACCAAGCGCTAGATCGACTCAGGAGGTGATTCTGAGTCGATCGGTATATATTTTATGGGGTCTAAAATCAATATTTCTGGTAGGCACATTTTTTGGCCGATCAAACTTATTATACCCTGACCACTATGTGGTTTAGGGTATAATAAAAGTGTATTACACCGGCATCTGGAACTTGCAGAAGTAACTCAAACTTAGATTTGCCCCAACAAAAATGATGCTATTGACTTTGCCTTTTGGAGATCCAAAGAATAATAATCAATATTGTATCGGGTGAAGCTCCTGCTCATTCTAGTCAAAGAAGGTTTAGTAAATTTCCAGACAAATAAGTTCGAGAGGAAATTGGCCTATGGCAGATCACAATCTTATTAAAGAACTATGAGAAATATTTAAATCTAAATCCGTGCAATTTTGCATAATTTTTATGCATTTTTGTGATGTATCGGTCGATAGATATAAATTAGGGGCATAGGAAAATGTGAGTCAATATTACAAGTTTTCGGTTTACAAGGAAAATGTGGGTATTTTAGTAATATATCCCAAATCAGAGGAATGTATATGGGGGGCCTTTATTTAAATCTGAGCCGATTTTGACCAAACTTGGCACACATTGCTAAAATGTTACACTCTGTGCAAAATTTTAAGTAAATCGGTGTGAAATTTTGACCCACGGTGGCCATATGAGTCTAAATGGGGATTATATATCCCCATTTAGACTCATTCAACCAAATTTGACATGCATAGTAAGAATATTAATTCTCCTCCCTGTGCAGAATTTCACGTAAATCAGAGTAAAATTTTGGGAGCTATATCTAAATCTGAACCGATTACTTCTAAATTGAACAGGGTTTTATTTTGAGCCAAATTTGAAATCGCTTGCAACTGCGACACTTGAACTGCGACAAAAATATTTTCACAGACAGACAGTCATGGCTAGATCGACTCAGGGGCCGGCCCTGAGAATTGTTGCCAAAGACACCATGTGTCTATCTCGTCGCCTTCTAGGTGTTGCAAACATATGCCCTAACTAATGTTGAAGATAAGTTTTTTTTTTATACTCTCCACCATAGGATGGGGGTATATTAACTTTGTCATTCCGTTTGTAACAAATCGAAATATTGCTCTAAGATACCATAAAGTATATATATTCTGGGGCGTGGTGAAATTCTGAGTCGATCTGAGCATGTCCTTCCGTCCGTCTGTTGAAATCATGCTAACTTCCGAACGAAACAAGCTATCGACTGGAAACTTGGCACAAGTAGTTGGTATTGATGTAGATCGGATGGTATTGCAAATGGGCCACATCGGTCCACTTTTACGTATAGCCCCCATATAAACGGACCCCCAAATTTGGCTTGCCGATCCTCTAAGAGAAGCAAATTTCATCCGATTCGGCTGAAATTTGGTACATGGTCTCGAACAATCATTCAAAAATTGGTCCACATCGGTCCATAATTATATATAGCCCCCATATAAACCGATCCCCCGATTTGGCTTGCCGAGCCTCTAAGAGAAGCAAATTTCATCCGATCTGGCTGAAATGTGGTACATGGTGTTGGTATATGGTCTCTAACAACCATGCAAAAATTGGTCCACATCGGTTCATAATTATATATAGCCCCCATATAAACCGATCCCCAGATTTGACCTCCGGAGCCCCTTGGAAGAGCAAAATTCATCCGATTCGGTTGAAATTTGGTAAGTGATGTTATTACATGATATTAAACAACCATGCCAGAGGTGGTCAATATCAGTCCATAATCATATATAGCCCCCATATAAACCGATTCCGAGATTTGGTTTTGAGCCACTTGGAGGAGCAAATTACATCCGAGTCAGTTGAAATTTGGTACATTATTAATATATGGCCGTTAACAACCATGCCTAACTAGGTCCATATCGGTCTATAGTTATATATAGCCCTCAGATAAATCGATTCCCAATCACACAAAAATTGGTCTATATCGAGTTCATAATTGTATATAGGCCACATATAAGCGACCCCCATAAAGGGTGATACGGTCAAAATTTGGTCAAGGGAAAACGCGTGTAAATCGGTGAAATCGTTTATTTAAAAAAATCAAATTAAATTTCTTTTTCAAGTTCAATTAGTATAAAATTCAGGAAAAATATTCAGTTAGGCTTTCGCTTTTCCAAATCCGTATTGCCGGGCCTCATGCTTGACACCTGCCATCAGATTTTGTACAGCCACATTGTCCACCTTCTTCGCCGCACCTTCTGCTGCTCGTCCTTAGCAGTTTTTTTGGTCTTCTTTAGGTTCCGCTTGACAATAGCCCAGTATTTCTCAATTGGGCGGAGCTCTGGCGTGTTGGGAGGGTTCTTGTCCTTGGGAACCACCTGCACGTTGTTGGCGGCGAACCACATGGCCTTTTTACCGTATACCGTATACCGTAATGGCAAGATGCCAAATCCGGCCAAAACAGTACGGAACAACCGTGTTTCTTCAGGAAAGGCAGCAGACGTTTATTCAAACACTCTTTCACGTAAATTTCTTGGTTGACAGTCCCGGAAGCTAGGAAAATGCTGCTTTTCAAGCCACAGGTACAGATGGCTTGCCAAACCAGATATTTCTTTGCGAACTTTGACAGTTTTATGTGCTTGAAAATATCTGCTACCTTTCCCCTTCCTTTTGCCGTATAAAACTCCTGTCCCGGAAGCTGCTTGTAGTCGGCTTTGACGTAGGTTTCGTCGTCCATTACCACGCAGTCAAACTTCGTCAGCATCGTCGTATACAGCCTCCGGGATCGCGCTTTGGCCGTCGTATTTTGTTTATCATCGCGATTTGGAGTCACTAACTTCTTGTAAGTCGATAGTCCGGCTCGTTTTTTGGCTCGATGCACGGTTGTAGACAATACACCCAGCTTATTTGCGGCATCTCGGAGAGAGAGGTTAGGGTTTCGCTTGAAACTACCGGCAACTCTCTTTGTCGTCTCAGCGGCTTCCGGTTTTCGATTTCCCCCCGATCCAGACTTCCTGGCTGTCGACAAACGTTCCCCAAACACTTTAATTACATTTGTAACGGTTGATTTGGCAACTTTTAGCGATTTTCCCAGCTTTGCGTGCGAGTAGCTCGGATTTTCGCGATGCGCGAGCAAAATTTTGATACGCTGCTCTTCTTGCTTGGACGGCATTTTGACAACTGAAGAGTGAATTCCAAAATCAAAATAGGAGAAACATTCTACACACACACCTTCAAAATAAGGGGTGTTGAGGGTTTTTTAAATGCAAAATTGAAAGAAATACGTCAAGTTTATATTGACCAAATTTTGACCGTATCACCCTTTATTTCAATTGTGGCTCTCTAAGTATCGTGCAAAAGTCCATATCGATTCGTAATTATTTGTAGACTTACCTATACATACCTTTTTTGTCTAATATATACCACGTATGGACTAACTCACAATTTAGAAAACGATGTAAGAAGTTTTAAGATACCACAACCCAATTAATTCGATTGTGGATGACAGTCTTTCGTAGAAGTTTCTATGCAATCCATGGTGGAGGGTACATAATATACCTGTTTTTCATTGGACATTTCCATATAAAATAATTTAGTTTCCATTTAATAATTAGTACTTACCAATTCTCGAAATAACTTGCCTCTTGGTAGTGAGAGCATTTGCTGGGCCCATTTAAATCTTTACACCCTAAATTCCCCACTCCATCAGATTGACAATGCAAAAATTGTGGGAAAACGGAAATTGCCATAATCTTTTCTTCTGTCAACCACGAAACTACCTAAATATATTACAATGGAAAAGGACGAAGAGGAATAATAAAGCATTCAAAAGTATTGCTTACATTATCTCATAGCAATAGCACAAATCCATGTATTATTTGAAGTGTTAACAAAACAACTACACTTTGGCCACATTTCAACGCCTTTTTCCTATAGAACTCCACTTTAGCATGGGGAGAGCATGGCATAAAAGCTACGACCGCATATTTCAGCATTCTTTCTTCCTTCCATATTTATGGAGAATCAGGACTATAGAGGAAGACTGAAAGCCGATAACTTTAAAGTTGAAGTATTCTTTACGTTTCGTCTTTCTTACGACTTGGTTTTTGGGGTTTTCTTTCTTGGACCAGTAGAATTTATGTGCCTTTGGTTTTGTTGCCCATCACCATCATCGTCGTCGTTTTTGCCGGTATCTTATTGCGCGATACTAAAATTTTTAGTGGTATCCATTGTAGTGTAGTGCACACCATAGTTTATGTGTATGTCGCAAAGTTTCTTCTTTAGTTGTTAATAACAACAAAGGGAAGTGAGCTTCGTATAGCCAAAAAGTTATTTTCTTAACTCCGATTCTATTGTTGTTAGTTTTGGCCTATGAGATAGGTGCAATGTGGTGGGAAATAGAAGACTCTTGAAACTGGACACAGAAAAAGTATAACCAAAATATTTGCCATATATTCCAATCTGAAAACGAAATCAATTGATGGAAACCAGAAACGATTTGATAATTGAAGGCCAGATTTAAATCCATGTTGCAGTTATAGGTTAAGTTAGGTTGAAAAGAAGATTCAGGCTGCCCTGTCTTTAACTTCTTCTTCTTTCCAACGTACCCTTGTTTTATTTCAGCAATGAAATGCCTTGATTTTTCTCAGTCCCTGTTTCCAAGTCAAGTCCCGGATCACCTTTTCACCGATATGGTGAAATTTTAGTAAAGGAAGGACAGTGACAAAGGCGGGGTTCTAAAGTCTCATCATCCTCAAAATACGCTCTATATGCACCATCCTCTACTGCTCCTATTCGACACAGGTGTGATACCAATCCTGGGCTTCCGGTCTTTATTATTCCCACCACCCACCTTCGGGCATTACTGCAGCTAAAAACATTACCGCCGGCGGCGTTGACTTGTTGTGGCCAATTGAAGGTGTAAAATTTCATTTGACCTCTTTGGCAAGTAAACCCGATTATTTTGTTTACAAACTGTTCGGTTCAGAAAAGCTTCTCATCGAAGAAAACCAATTTCGGTAACTGGCCACATTCGTACCTACGAAGCAACTCCATAGCTATTCCAAGACTAACTTGTTTTATCCTATCTTCTTTCTGATTGTCGTTAAGCTCTATTTGACCACGGTAGCTTCCGTGGAATGAATGTATCACATGAGAAATGAGCTAGGTTAGGTTAGGTTAGGTGACAGCCCGATGTAACATATCAGGCTCACTTAGACTATTCAGTCCGTTGTGATACCACATTGGTGAACTTCTCTTTTATCACTGAGTGCTGCCCGATTCCATGTTAAGCTCAATTACAAGGGACCTCCTTTTTATAGCCGAGTCCGAACGGCGTTCCACATTGCAGTGAAACCACTTAGAGAAGCTTTGAAACCTTCAGAAATGTCACCACACGCACAGAAAAAAAATGTTTGGACATGGTTGCCGCATCCATTTAATTCTTATTTAGAGTATGTAATTGTCTCGTAAACCATGTATTTTGTCTTTGTAAAAATAATTTTCGAGCGGAGAAAAATATATGTTGGCAATAGGCATTTAAATGGTTCTCAAATGCCGCAAACATATTCTATTATTTAAATGATAGAATTTGAGACCATTATATGGTCAGGAAAATCATGTACCTGACCATTCAATTTTTTTTACTTTTTTGCAGAGAAAAAAGTATTGTTATAGTTTACGTATAGACATGTCTACAACCATTACATGGCCATAAAGACCATGTACATTGTTTTCGTGACCATTTAATTTTTTTGCAGCGACAAGAATTTTATAAAAACATTGAGCAGGTACACATGATTTTCAATTTGAGCGTCAGTCGTGTGTTGATTGTTTCTTGGAATGGACGGAGAATACGGAATTATTGTGTTTTGTGTTAATTTATTTATTCAGAAATGGCATGTGGTTTTATGTGAATACAAAAAAGGAAAGTGTTATTGAAAAAAATGTACCTGGTTTTTGTTCTGCAATTTTATATATGGTATAATTTATTTTTATTTGCAGTTACATAATGTCTGCGTTCGTACATTTGATGGGCACGAAGTAAATATGGAATGATTACTTATTGTTGAAATTGAACCAAACTAGAGTGTGTAAAAATATATGATGTTTGCTTGAACGGCATTATAAATACAAATAAACAATGAATTAGTTTATAAATAAATAAAAACAAAAAAATAAATGTAATTTTGTGTTTTCTTTTCTAAAGTGGCGTCCTTTTTTCGACGATGAAAAAAGTTTTTTCATAAAAATCAAAACATTTTAGGTTGTGACCATGTTCTTTTAACTAGAAGAAAAACAGTTTCGACGAATAACATAACATTTTAGATTGTGACCATTGTCTTTTAATGGAAATAAAATTCTTTTTTATCAATATAATAACATTTTAGATGAGAACAATTGTATTTTTCTTAGAACCATGTTCACTGAGCCAACATGGTTGCAGGTTAAAATGTTACATGGTCGCCGCAAAAATAGCTGCTATCATATTATTTTGCTCTTCGAATATGATTGTGACAATCATGTTTCTTCTCTGCGTGCAGCATTACTGAGGTGAGATAATCCACCGCTGAAAAACTTTTGGGTGTTCGGTCGAAGCAGGAATCGAACCTACGACCTTGTGTATGCAAGGCGGGCATGCTAACCATTGCACCACGGTCGCTTGGTCCAAGCAAACCTCAATTTCCTTTTCGGGATTTTGTTTCGTTTCCATGTGAGGCATTTTTTATACCCTCCACCATAGGATGGGGGGTATATTAACTTTCTCATTCCGTTTATAACACATCGAAATATTGCTCCAAGACCCCATAAAGTATATATATTCTGGGACGTAGTGAAATTCTGAGTCGATCTGAGGATGTCCGTCCGTTAGTTGAAATCACGCTAACTTCCGAACCAAACAAACTATCGTCTTGAAACTTGGCTTAAGTAGTCGTTATTGATGTAGGTCGGATGGGTTTGCAAATGGGCCATATTGGACCACTTTTGCGTATAGCCCCCATATAAACAGACCCCCAGATTTGACTTGCGGAGGCTCTTAGAGAAGCACATTTCATATGATCCGGTTGAAATTTGGTACGTGGTGTTACTATATGGTCTCTAATATACATGCAAAAATTGGTCCATATCGCTCCATAATTATATATAGCCCCCATATATACAGGCCTTCAGATTTGGCTTGCGGAGGCTCTTAGAGAAGTAATGGTTAGCATGCCCGCCTTGCATACACAAGGTCGTGGGTTCGAATCCTGCTTCGACCCAACACCAAAAAGTTTTTCAGCGGTGGATTATCCCACCTCAGTAATGCTGGTGACATTTCTGAGAGTTTTCAAAGTTTCTCTAAGTGGTTTCACTGCAATGTGGAAAACCGTTCGAACTCGGCTATAAAAAGGAGGTCCCTTGTTATTGAGCTTAACATGGAATCGGGCAGCAGAGAAGTTCACCAATGTGGTATCACAATGGACTGAATAGTCTAAGTGAGCCTGATATATCGGGCTGCCACCTAACCTAACCTAGAGAAGCACATTTCATTCGATCCGGTTGAAATTTGGTGCGTCGTGTTACTACATGGTCTCTAAAAACCATGCAAAAATTGATCCATATCGCTCCATAATTATACATAGCCCTCATATAAACTGATCCCCAGATTTGACCTTCGGAGCCTCTTGGAGGAGCAAAATTCATCCGATCCGGTTGAAATTTGGTATGTGGGGTACGTATATAGTCTTTAAGAACCATGTACAAATTGGTCCACATCGGTCCCTAGTTATATATAACCACCTTATAAACCGATCCCCAGATTTCATCCGATCCGGTTGAAATTTGGTATGTGGTGTTAGTATATGATTTCTAACAACCATGCAAAAATTGGGCCATATCGGCCGATAATTATATATAGCCCCCATATAAACCGATCCCCAGATTTGACCTCCGGAGGCTTTGGAGCAGCACAATTCATCCGATCCGGTTGAAATATGGTATGTGGTGTTAGTATATGATTTCTAACAACCATGCAAAAATTGGTCCATATTGGCCCATAATTATATATAGCACACATATAAACCAATCCCCAGATTTGACCTCCGGAGCCTCTTGGAGGAGCAAAATTCATCCGATCCGGTTGAAATTTGGTATGTGGTGTTAGTATATGATTTCTAACAACCGTGTAAAAATTGATCCATATTGGCCCATAATTATATATAGCACACATATAAACCAATGCCCAGATTTGACCTCCGGAGCCTCTTGCACCCAGAGAAGGAATATGATCACCTCAAACATGTTTTAAGAGCAAAATGTTATTTTTGGGTGGTGACCATGTAACATGGTTTTCGCAACCATGTTATTTTCTCGGAAATCATGTATCTGATCTCGGCAAGCAGGTTATATTTGACGAGAAAATAACATTTTAGTGACAAACATGTTACATGGTCACCATACAAAAATAACATTTTGCTCTTGAAACATGTTTGAGGTGATCATATTCCTTCTCTGCGTGTGGAAGAGCAAATTTCATCCGATTTAGTTTAGATTTTGTACACTGTGCTAATATAGGACCGCTAACAACCATGCCTAATAGCGGTTCCTAATTATTTGTGGACTCCCCTATATATAGCGGTCAAGAACTGAATTGTATACATATTTAATATGTCTTTTTTGTCTAATAATTAGATACCACGCATGGACTAACCTACAATTTAGAAGGCGTCAAGAAGAATTAAGATACCTTGGCATCGGTAAGTGTTACTACAACCCAAGTAATTCGATTGTGGATGACAGTCTTTCGTAGAAGTTTCTACGCAATCCATGGTGGATG
This sequence comes from Haematobia irritans, assembly GCF_050003625.1. Taxonomy (NCBI): domain Eukaryota; kingdom Metazoa; phylum Arthropoda; class Insecta; order Diptera; family Muscidae; genus Haematobia; species Haematobia irritans. The sequence continues at coordinate 191,954,583 of NC_134399.1, read as the reverse complement.
GTACATAAGATTCGGCCTGGCCGAACTTACGGCCGTATATACTTTTTAACTTTCATATTCGATCAGTTAGGATTAATTTTCCCATTGTCCTTGACTTCAAAGGAAAAGAGACGACCTAATTTTATTGTGGCGTCGATTTCCATTCTTCAGTTACATTTCGTTGCTGCTCATATTCAATATGAAGCGTCGTCCTAAATTTTTGACTCTGTTCCATTAATATTTTTAAGTTCATTTTCCTGGGACCCATTTTCACACCGCCGTAAGAGTTAGGTTAGGTTAGGTGGCAGCCCGATGTATCAGGCTCACTTAGACTATTCAGTCCATTGTGATACCACATTGGTGAACTTCTCTCTTATCACTGAATGCTGCCCGATTCCATGTTAAGCTCAATGACAGGGGACCTTCTTTTTATAGCCGAGTCCGAAAGAGTTTGATTAGCCCTCATATACAACGGTCTCCAACGGTTAATTACTTGACGGGAATAGAAAACACACTGAACACCCATATACCACCTTTTCCATAAGATCCTCGTACACTGTGCTCGTGTTTTGTTTGTGATTGTGATTATGGTGGTAGTAGCCAGGACAGTTGTAGTCATTCATACTTGTAGTAGTGGCGGCTTCCGGTTTATGGCTTATTTCTTACGAAATAAGTTAAGAAACACTCTTCCGTTTATTATTTTTCTCGCTTTACATCGTCGCCTTTTGCTTAACACTAACAGCCATCCTCTTTTTACAATCGTTTCTTGCACTTTGCAAGAGTTAAACTATAATAGGACGTACCATATTTCCACCATAGAGCTTTTATTTATAGTTTTGGATGGAGGTAGTTTTGTGTGTTTTTTGTCGCTTTCCTTTCTTGCCTTTGTCTTTTGTTGGCCTGGCATCGGGGGTTTTTTTATATCCTTGGAGTGCAGGGTTATTGCGGTCTTTTTCTTTTACAATTTCCTTATTGTTATTATACTTATTATTCTTATTATTATTATTACTATATTTCTTTGGCTTTCTATTTGCACGTTTTTTTTGTGTTTGGCTTAAAAGCCAATGTGTAGTTATTGTCGTTAGAATGGTTGGAGTAAGCAAAGTGTCAGAGCGAAGAAAGTTGAAATTGAGTCAGGTCGGCTTAAGACAGCACAGTGGGGGATTAATTTGATGATTAGATTATGTATTCAATATACTCGTAAAAGAATGGGTTTTGGGTGTGGCCATTAAAGTTGACAAAATATATTTTTAACTAGCTCTAATCTTGGTATGTTCTTTGAGTGATTAGCTTATTCGCATCCGGGACAGTTCTATCATGGCTTTTATTAAGTGGAGTTTTATTTTTGTCGCAATGATTATTGTAATTTGTGCAATGGTTAATTTGCACTCAAAAAAAAAAAAAAAAATAACTCTCTATTTCACTAAAACCAATTTAACTTTTTTTTAGTTCATGGAATTATTATATATGGAGAAAGTTTCGTCTACTCTAATAATTTTTTGCGTACGTTAGTTATATGAACTGAAAAACGGGAAAAAATTATACACAAATGAAGTAAAAAGTTTTACTAAATTCGTACTTCTCACCAAATAGTTCATTTTACTACAAATGCGTCCATCATGAACTTCGTATGTCATTAAAGACATTCTTACAATTTTGAAATCCAATTTTTTCTTTCAAACTACAAAATTTTCTTTAACAAGTGGAAAAAAATAATTATGTCTAAAGGGTGAAACGGTCAAAATTTGGTCAAGGGAAAACGCGTGTAAATCGGTGAAATCGTTTATTTAAAAAATCAAATTAAATTTCTTTTACAAGTTCAATTAGTATAAAATTCAGGAAAAATATTCAGTTAGGCTTTCGCTTTTCCAAATCCGAATTGCCGGGCCTCACGCTTGACACCTGCCATCAGATTTTGTACAGCCACCTTGTCCACCTTCTTCGCCGCAGAAAGCCAGTTGAAAGCCTTGAACTGCTGCTCGACCTTAGCAGTTTTTTTGGTCTTCTTTAGGTTCCGCTTGACAATAGCCCAGTATTTCTCAATTGGGCGGATCTCTGGCTGTTTGGAGGTTCTTGCCCTTGGGAACCACCTGCACGTTGTTGGCGGCGTACAACTCCATGGCCTTTTTACCGTAATGGCAAGATGCCAAATCCGGCCAAAACAGTACGGAACAACCGTGTTTCTTCAGGAAAGGCAGCAGACGTTTATTCAAACATTCTTTCACGTAAATTTCTTGGTTGACAGTCCCGGAAGCTATGAAAATGCTGCTTTTCAAGCCACAGGTACAGATGGCTTGCCAAACCAGATATTTCTTTGCGAACTTTGACAGTTTTATGTGCTTGAAAATATCTGCTACCTTTCCCCTTCTTTTTGCCGTATAAAACTCCTGTCCCGGAAGCTGCTTGTAGTCGGCTTTGACGTAGGTTTCATCGTCCGTTACCACGCAGTTAAACTTCGTCAGCATCGTCGTGTACAGCCTCCGGGATCGCGCTTTGGCCGTCGTATTTTGTTTATCATCGCGATTTGGAGTCACTACCTTCTTGTAAGTCGATAGTCCGGCTCGTTTTTTGGCTCGATGCACGGTTGTAGACGATACACCCAGCTTATTTGCGGCATCTCGGAGAGAGAGGTTAGAGTTTCTCTTGAAACTACTCTTTGTCGTCTCAGCGGCTTCCGGTTTTCGATCTCCCCCCGATCCAGGCTTCCTGGCTGTCGACAAACGTTCCCCAAACACGTTAATTACATTTGTAACGGTTGATTTGGCAACTTTTAGCGATTTAACTCGGATTTTCGCGATGCGCGTGCAAAATTTTGATACGCTGCTCTTCTTGCTTGGACGGCATTTTGACAACTGAAGAGTGAATTCCAAAATCAAAATAGGAGCAACATTCTACACACACACACACCTTCAAAATGAGGTGTGTTCAGGTTTTTTACATGCAAAATTGAAAGAAATACGTCAAGTTTATATTGACCAAATTTTGACCGTATCACCCTTTAAGTGCATATCGGGCGAAATATATATACGGGAGCTATATCTAAACCTGAACCGATTTCTTCCAATCTATTCTGACCCAAAACAAGAACTTCTGCCAAATTTGAAGGCGATTGGACTTAAACTTAAACCTAACCTAACGTTAGGTTAGGTTAGGTGGCAGCCCGATGTATCAGGCTCACTTAGACTAGTCAGTCCATTGTGATACCACATTGGTGAACTTCTCTCTTATCACTGAGTGCTGCCCGATTCCATGTTAAGCTCAATGACAACGGACCTCTTTTTTATAGCCGAGTCCGAACGGCGTTCCACATTGCAGTGAAACCACTTAGAAAAACTTTGAAAACCCTCAGAAATGTCACCAGCATTACTGAGGTGGGATAATCCACCGCTGAAAAACTTTTTGGTGTTCGGTCGAAGCAGGAATCGAACCCACAACCTTGTGTATGCAAGGCGGGCATGGTAACCATTGCACCACGGTGGCTCCCCTGGGATCTAGAAATTACGTCCCAGAAGCTTTGAAACCCTCAGAAATGTCACCAGCATTACTGAGGTGGGATAATCCACCGCTGAAAAACTTTTTGGTGTTTGGTCAAAGCAGGAATCGAACCCACAACCTTGTGTATGCAAGGCGGGCATGGTAACCATTGCACCACGGTGGCTCCCCTGGGATCTAGAAATTACGCCCCATTGATTTTCTCCTTTTCGTTTCATTTTATGTACAAGTTTCTGCTCTCTCCAGGTTTAGGGAGAACTTCTGTCTGCCATGCACGAATTGTAAACGCGAAGAAGTATTTTGGGTTGATGTTCTCTTATATTATTTACTATTACTGCTGATATCCCTTTAGGTCCAGGAACTTTTTCCTCCCTCTACCTCCGTGAATATCCTATATATATTTGCCTACATCACCCACTGTGTGACAGCATGGGCAATTGCTTGTTATTTATTTGTCTTATTCAATTCTAGATGTCATTGTTAAACCATCTTTCAGCGAAGCATCGACGCGTACCATCTACCACAGCAGCAGCGACAGCAGTACACTCTAGTTCGCTTATGTTCTCAATTGGGTGTGTCAGAGAGAGGCAGCAGCTGTTTCTTCTGGTACATTTATTATTTGCCATTATTTTGCATTGTTATCATTTTGCACGATTAAAAGTTTTCTACGAGAATCTCGTTGCTATTTATGGTGGCGATGATATTGTTTCTTCCTTAGCGCCTACACTAGAAAGGTGTCATTTTTTATCCTTTTTGCCAGATGCATGTAATTTTGTAAGGATTTTTGTTATATGCTGTTAATTTAACATACATATGTATGTATTTGAGAAAATATATCACCATGACCCCAATTAAAACACAACTTACACATTTTCTTATTGGAAACAATTAACGAACTATTTTTTCATTATAAGTATCTTCTCTTAATGATTGTTCCCTAAGTCAACGGATACCATGTTTAAGGTGTGTGAAAATACTGACGTTCATTAGTAACTCCCTTCGAAGAGCAAATCATCAGTTTCTTTTTTCAATTTCCAGATAAGAAAAATATTTCAATTATTCAAATTTTGCATCATCATATCCTTTGGTAAGTCATGTCTGCCAAATTGGTACTGAATATATTCTGGTGAATGAAGCTCAAGTGAGTTGCCACTCAAATCAAAATTCGTATAACATACTTCATGTCATGAGAGTATCCAACGTTGAAACTACTAACAATTTTCAAGTACAATTTTAAGTTGAGTAGATAAGCATCTTATTAAAATATGAGTTGGTACTTGAAATTGAAACATCTAGAAAAATTAAAGAGAATGACTAGATACACAAAAATAATGCACCAATGCTGTGTTCGAGTTCAACTCCTAGATATTCGTATAATGCAGTTCTTCATTGAAAACACTAAATGGGTGAATAAATATTCCATGGCAACATTATTAATACATTAAACTAAATCGAATTTGCTGAAACATTGTTTTGTTGACAGTAGCAAGTGTGGAAATAAAAAATAAAATAATTGAAATTGTTTTAAAAATATAATTTGCATAGATTTTTAGAGAGAAACACGGAAAGATACAGAAAATCACCATTGTGATGGAATAGATGGGATATTTGAAAAAAAAATTCACAAAAAATATTATCAATAAGCGCTACATTTCCGAATCTCAGCATGATTGTTTAACATTGTCGAATTTTTTTATTTTTTAATAAATTTTGTTTACAAAATTTAGAGCAAGGACATCAAGTTGATACTATTTACTAGATTTTTGTACTATTTTCCATAAGGTTTCTCATTACATACTACACGCAAAAAAATAATTCTTTCCTCCCAAACGAAATTTTAGACAAACAAAGTTCATTTCTCATTTGCTTTTCGTTGAAAGGAAGTGTATTTGGAAGAAAAGTATATACTTTTTGTGATAAACGTTTATTCTTTTCCAGGATGTAAAAACAATTTCATAAAGACTAACTCCAAAAAAATTTTTTCTGGCTTATTGCATTTTCCCTCACATCTTTCTCACTTCCACGAATTTTTTTAGTTCATAGCACCTTTTCCTGTAATACAAACAATGTAGAAGAAATTATACGATATTATAAATTTAATTTTTTTGTTTACCTTTCGCCTGGACGGAGAATCGAACCGCGGACCATGCAATTTGTAAGCCAACACACTATCCACTGAGCTATGTAGCCGTTATTGTCATCAATAGCTAACTATCCATATAAGTTATATTTATATAGCATAGCTTGCGGCGCCCACGAACCGATTAAACAAAGTTTATTTAACAGAAAAATACATTTAGTTGGGCACCGTGGAGCAGTGGTTGCTACGACCGACTTGCATACCAAGGGTCGTGGGTTCGATCCCTGCTTCGACCAAAGTTTTTTTTTGTTTTTTGTTACATATATTCCAGATATGTTCGAAAGATTCCAAAAAAATGTTCAACATTACATTCTACTATATTAAATTTTTACTATGAACTGTAAAATGTGACTTATTAAAAAACTAAAGTCAGAAAAGAAGAGTGTTTGATATAAACGAAATGGACTGTGTTGTTGGTTCAAAAATAACTTTTTTTATTAAAAAAATAAACATTATATAATAAACGAATTTTTTTGATGATAAAAGTGTATACTTTTCGAGGCAATTCAAAAAACTCTAACAAAAGAAAAACGTTTTCGGTACACGTTTTCCAAACGTTTTTTTTTTCTTTGCGTGTACTGTCTAATCTTAGTACAATCGTATTTCATTCGAGTATGTTACTTTTGTTACAGTCTTATGTGAATTTTCCGTCATGCTTTGTTGGCGTTGAGGGCTCTAATTCTATGGAATGCATAGCAACATCCGGTGTGGCTCAGGGAAATATATTCGGACCTTTATAATTTATCTTGTTTCTTAATGATATAACAGGTTGGCTGATAAGTCCCCGTTCTAACAAAGAAAAACACATTTTTTGTCAAATTTCGTTTTTATTATTCAACATAGTTCCTTTCAAGAGCGATACAACGATTATAACGACCTTCCAATTTTTTGATACCATTTTGGTAGTACTCCTTCGGTTTTGCCTCAAAATAGGCCTCAGTTTCGGCGATCACCTCTTCATTGCAGCCAAACTTTTTCCCTGCGAGCATCCTTTTGAGGTCAGAGAACAAGAAAAAGTCGCTGGGGGCCAGATCTGGAGAATACGGTGGGTGGGGAAGCAATTCGAAGCTCAATTTATGAATTTTTGCCATCGTTCTCAATGACTTGTGGCACGGTGCGTTGTCTTGGAGGAACAACACTTTTTTCTTCTTCATATGGGACCGTTTTGCCGCGATTTCAACCTTGAAACGTTCCAATAACGCCATATAATAGTCACTGTTGATGGTTTTCCCCTTCTCAAGATAATCGATAAAAATTATTCCATGCGCATCCCAAAAAACAGAGGCCATTACTTTGCCAGCGAACTTTTGAGTCTTTCCACGCTTCGGAGACGGTTCACCGGTCGCTGTCCACTCAGCCGAGTGTCGATTGGACTCAGGAGTGTAGAGAGGGAGCCATGTTTCATCCATTGTCACATATCGACGGAAAACTCGGGTGTATAACGAGTTAAACGCTACAAACACCGCTCAGAATCATCAACACTTTGTTGTTTTTGTCAAATGTGAGCTCGCGCGGCACCCATTTTGCACAGAGCTTCCGCATCTCCAAATATTGATGAATGACCAACACGTTCCTTTGATATCTTTAAGGCCTCTGCTATCTCGATCAACTTCATTTTACGGTCATTCAAAATCATTTTGTGGATTTTTTTATGTTTTCGTCGGTAACCACCTCTTTCGGGCGTCCACTGGGTTCACCGTCCTTCGTGCTCATTTCACTACGCTTGAATTTTGCATACCAATCAATTATTTTTGACTTCCCTGGGGCAGATTCCGGAAACTCATTATCAAGCCAAGTTTTTGCTTCTACCGTATTTTTATACCCACCACCATAGAATGGTGACGGGGGTATAATAAGTTTGTCATTCCGTTTGTAACGCATCGAAATATCGATTTCCGACTATATAAAGTATATATATTCTTGATCAGGGAGAAATTCTAAGACGATATAACGATGTCCGTCTGTCCGTCTGTCTGTCTGTCTGTCTGTCTGTCTGTCTGTTGTAATCACGCTACAGTCTTCAATAATGAAGCAATCGTGCTGAAATTTTGCACAAACTCGTCTTTTGTCTGCAGGCAGGTCAAGTTCGAAGATGGGCTGTATCGGTCCAGGTTTTGATATAGTCCCCATATAAACCGACCTCCCGATTTGGGGTCTTGGGCTTATAGAAACCGTAGTTTTTATCCAATTTGCCTGAAATTTGAAATCTGGAGGTATTTTGTGACCGTAAAGAGGTGTGCCAAAAATGGTGAGTATCGGTCCACGTTTTGGCATAGCCCCCATATAGACCGATCTCCCGATTTTACTTCTTGGGCTTATAGAAACCGCAGTTTTTATTCAATTTACCTGAAATTGGAAATCTAGAGGTATTGTCGGACCACAAATACGTGTGCCGAAAATTGTGAGTATTGGTCCATAGTTTGGTATAGACCCCATATAGACCCATCTCCCGATTTTACTTCTTTGGCTTATAGAAATCGCAGTTTTTATTCAATTTACCGGAAATTGGAAATCTAGAGGTATTGTAGGACCATAAATACGTGTGCCAAAAATTGTGAGTATCGGTCCATATTTTGGTATAGCCCCCATATAGACCGATCTCCCGATTTTACTTCTTGGGTTTATAGAAACCGCAGTTTTTATTCAATTTACCTGAAAATGGAAATCTAGAGGTATTGTAGGACCACAAATACGTGTGCCAAAAATTGTGAGTATCGGTCCATATTTTGGTATAGCCCCCATAAAGACCCATCTCCCGATTTTACTTCTTTGGCTTATAGAAATCGCAGTTTTTATTCAATTTACCGGAAATTGGAAATCTAGAGGTATTGTAGGACCACAAATACGTGTGCCAAAAATTGTGAGTATCGGTCCATGTTTTGGTATGTTCCCCATATAAAACGACCTCCCGATTTGGGGTCTTGGGCTTATAGAAACCTTATTTTTTATCCAATTTGTCTGAAATTGGAAATCTAGAGGTATTTTAGGACTATAAAGAAATGTGCCGAAAATGGTGAGGATCGGTCCATATTTTGGTATAGCCCCCATATAGACCGATTTCCCGATTTTACTTCTTGGGCTTCTAGAATCCGAAGTTTTTATCCTATTTGCCTGAAATTGGAAATCTAGAGGTATTTTCGGGTCATAAAGAGGTGTGCCGAAAACGGTGAACATCGGTCCATATTTCAGTATAGCCCCCATAAGAACGATCTCCCGATTTAACTCCTTGGGTTTCTAGAAACCGTAGTTTTTATCTGATTTGCCTGAAATTGTAAATATTCTGGTATTTTAGGCTCACAATAACGTGTATCGGATTAGGTTTTTATAGGTCCATTTGGTAATGCCTCCATATAGACCGACTTCACTTCTTGAGGGTGTAAAAGGCGCACTGATGATGAAAATTGCTTGAAACTCAATGTAAAATTTCCAGATTTTACTTCTACAGATTTAAGATTTCAAATCAAGACGTTATTTTATAATTTTCTTGCACACTTACAAGAGATGTTAATGAATCCCCTAAAACTCAAACAAAAATGGTTCTTATAAATCCAGAATCTGATATAGTCCTCATGGATGAAATCTTTAAATTTATCTTCGGGAAGTGTCCTCAAGTCCTCAAGCCCTCCTGAAATTTCAAAGAACACCCTAATATTTGGTTCATGGTGGTGGGTATTTAAGATTCGGCCCGGCCGAACTTACTGCTGTATATACTTGTTTTCCTTCAGAAAACAGTATTTTATCAAAACACGAAATTTCTTTTTTCCATTTTTTTCACAATAACAAAAGTTGCTTCACAAAAGACGCTCTATCTCACAAACTAATTGACTTACAGACGTCAAATTTTGACACGAATCATCTGAAGGTTGGTACTATATAAAAACAAGTAAGAAAAGTAGAAAGTCGGGCGGGTCCGACTATATCATACCCTAAACCACTATTACAGAATTAGTAATCATAAGCATTTGTGGGGTAACATATAGGTCTGGGAGATAAACCGCAGTTGCATCTTTAAGAAAATGAAGGGGTACATGTCTATGGGTGCTTTGTGTCAATCTGACTATAGCTCATAGTCAATGTTGCCAGGGAATATTATCGGTTTACCCTACAAGGACAAAAAAAGTTCCCTACTTTCCCATACATTCCCAAACAATTTTCCCTACTATATTTTTCGTTAAATTTAAAAAATTTTACAAAACAAAAATGGTTCTAAGTACTTTATTATCTTAAAACATGAATATGCATCGTATATAACTTAGAATATAAATTTGTATTACCACCACGGTTGCCACAGTTGGTAGAATTCTACCCAACTTAGTAACTTTGTTTGTTAAATCTCTATAAAAATAATTTTTTGGAAAAAGTTTCTATAAACAAATTTTTGTGAGAAATTTTTCTATAGAAATAAAATTTTGACAATAAATTCTACAGAAATAAAATTTTGAGAAAAAATTCCACAGAAATAAAATTTTGAGAAATTTTTTTATAGAAATAATATTTTGAAAAAAATTTCTATAGAAATACAATTTTGACAAAATGTTCTATAGAAATAAAATGTTGACAAAATTTTCTACAGGAATAAAGTTTACCACACATTGTTAAAGATCAAGCCTTGCCGGCTTCTAATTTCCTCCTCTAGAGCCACCAAAATGTAAAAATTATTACAAATTGTGTTGAGTGAAAATGTCCTACATTGTGGCCATACTTCCCTAAAAACCGCTAAATATTAGAAAACCTCTATATATAGGGAATTTCCCCTACTTCTAGCAACACTGGCTGTGCTGATATTGCACTTACGGAGTTAGTATGCCACTAATATTGAGCCCATTATTAAAAAAGAGAAAATCGTTAAATTAGTGTGGGTGATAAATACAAATTTGTAAAAATCGAGCAATATTCTTAGGTAAGAGCTACAAGTACATATAAGAACGATCGGCTAGTACATCAAAATTTGAAATTTGAGTAACATTGGTTAATAAATAAGAGTACTATGGCCAAATTTGGGAAAATCGAGCGATGCATATATATGGAAGCTATATCTAAATCTGAACCAATTTGCATAATATTTAGCGGGTTTGATTAATACCACAAAAGGTTACCTTGTGCAAGATTTGAGTAAGATCAGTTAAGAAATGTGGCCTGTATGGTCAAACATAAGGTTATTAGGGGCGAATTTTTCAAAATCGGGTGATACATATATGGGAGCTATATCTACATATGAACCGATTTCGATGAAATTTTGCACTTATAGTTAGTACTATAGAGGACTGGATCTAGCCAACTTTTAGTAAGATCGGTTAATAAATAATGGTTCTATGGCCAAATTTGGGAAAATCGGGCTATATATATGTATGGGAGGTATATCTAAATCTGAACCGATTTCGATGATTTTTTTCACATATAGTTAGTGCTATAGAAGACTACATTTAGCCAAATTTGGGTAAGATCGGTTGATAAATAAGGGTTTTATGGCCAAATTTAGAAAAATCGGGCGGTACATATATATGGGAGCTATAGCTAAATCTGAACCGATTCCGATGATTTTTTGCACATATAGTTAGTGCTATAGAAGATTATATTTAGCCAACTTTGAGTAAGATCGGTTGATAAATAAAGGTTTTGTGGCCAAATTTGGGAAAATCGGGTGATACATATATATGAGAGCTATATCTAAATCTGAACCGATTTGGATGAAATTTTGCAGACTTGAAGGGCGATGGAATAGATTACCTTTTGCCAAATTTGGTGACGATCCGTTTGAAAAAACGCGCAACGTGACCCCATTTGTCGAAATCGGGCGATACATATATATGGGAGCTATATCTAAATTTGATCCGATTTCTTCCAAATTCAATAGCGTTTGTCCTTGTGCCCAAAAAACTCCTTGTACCAAATTTCATCAAAATCGGTTAATAATTGCGACCGGAATCCTGTGAACAACAAATACATGGACAGACGGACGGACGGACACCAAGCGCTAGATCGACTCAGGAGGTGATTCTGAGTCGATCGGTATATATTTTATGGGGTCTAAAATCAATATTTCTGGTAGGCACATTTTTCGGCCGATCAAACTTATTATACCCTGACCACTATGTGGTTTAGGGTATAAAAATATGCATTTAATACTAGCGACGCCATCTATGTGTCAGACCGGGGACTTATCAGTCAACCTGTTATATCGCCTACAATATAAACCAACCCCTCAAGATTTTACTTCTAAAGTCTCATGAAAGAACCAATTTCATCCGATCCGATTGAACTTTGGCCCTCCAATATCCATACGACAATTAGTTCACACCGGTTCATAAGCCTTTTTATTTAACAGCCGAACTTTCAGCCATAACATAAATACTTGTTATTATTGCCTTTGTAATAACATTGAATTCCAGAAAATTTAAAGTTTGTTCTAATATCCTATATAATCATCAAATAGTTTTATATATATACTAGCGTAACCCGGCCCGCTTCGTTGCGCCTTCCGAAGCATATTTGGAGGAATATTTTGCGCTAACTTAGTCAACTATATCCTTCGTGCTGAAAACAAATTCGAAAAGATTTTAATTCTTTTAAACAAATCGGACTACTTGATTTTTCGTTTATAGGTACAAATACGGCGGGAGAGGGTGTACCTTCTTCTTTTCTTGTGAATTTGAAGTGTGGTTTGTCAAGGAAAGGTATCCTTCTCCTCAACATATCTGAAAATTAAGCACTATATTATAATAACATACAAAGAATTACTGTTTCCCATCCAATAAATCGGAAAAAGCAAAAATAGTAAAAAATTTTACTACGTTGCCTGCCAATTTCATGTAAATTCAAGTTCTTTACTAAAAAGAAGTCAGGCAGAAGCCTGTGCATAAAATATGTCATAAAATTATGTACCGAGTTCCCATTTACGGACAACCCTCTACTTTCAATTTAAGAAAAAAAAAAAACGGACAAAAGGGAACCCTCCCCCCACCTTTGCTCCACTCCGACGTGATATCGGACTATCACGTACCCTATATTAATTTCGCAACTACTCAATGGTCCCTATAAATTCTATCGAAGTAAATCGACAAAGTTTATTTCAATTTTCCCCTTCCCCAACCAGATATCGAAAAATCATATACTAATTTAAAAATCATGTATAAATTTAATCACCTCCTCCCACGTTCCCTGTAAATTTCAAATAGATCGGCGATGATTAAATTTTGCTCTATTGTTTTAAAGGGACGTCACTTTCCCCGATACAATATCGACTAACACCGTAGTGAATAGCACCCCTAACCTTCCCCGAAAATTCTTGAAACTTTCCTTCAAGTGTGGGGCAAGGAAGGTTGCCTCTTCGTTCATAACCTTCCCCCACTGCCTATGTAAATTTCAAGAAAACTTAAGAATTGTTGTTTTTTTTTTGCAGTTTTAGAGGAGGACCTCCTGCCCGACTAAATATCGAAAAGTGATGTAGCGTATCTTTTGTAAACGTCCCAGAAAATGTCAAGCAAAGGGCGGCCTCTCTTCCGTCCAAATATCACAAAATCAGGTATCAACTATTAATATCCTAACCTGTCCCCAGTTCTCTGTAAATTTCAAGTAACTCGGTAAAAGTTTAATTGTTTCTCTGTATGTACTTAAGAGAAGCGGATGTCTCCCTATGCCCTTTTATTTTTATTAAAAAATCGAGAACCTGATATACATTTCATAACCCATTTTTTCCGTAAAATTTCATTCGGGGGAGTTTAGTTTTGTTTGTACTTTCAAACAAAAAAATTCGGGCAAAGGGGTGGTCCCCCTCCCCGACCAAATATCGAAAAATAATGTAGCGGATTTTTGTCTAGATGCCAACCCCAACATTCAATGAAAATTTCAAGCAAATCGCATAATTTTGTTCCAAGTTTCAAAAAGCAGGGCAAGGGGGAGGTCCCCCTCCCCATCCAGATATGAAATCATCGGGTACCCCATATTAATTCCATAACCTCAACACATGTTCTCTGTAAATCTCAGATAATTTAGAGAATTTTAGTTTTTTCACTGTACTTAAAAAAAAAGTCGAACAAAGGGGAGGCCCCCTCCGCCACCAAATATCGAAATAAAAAGTAGCGGATCTTTGTCTAGATACCAACCCCAATCTTCAATTGGTCCAATTTTGGTCCAATTTTCAAAAAGTCCGACGAAGGGGAGGTCCCCCTCCGCGACCAGGTGTCAAAAAATGAGGTACCCTATTTTCACCACATGAACGCCCCCCTACGATCTCTGAAAGTTTCAATTAAATCGGTTCAGCCGTTTCGGAGCCAACAAACAAATAAACAAACATAGATTGAATTTTATATATAGATGGTATTTCCACAAAATAATTAAGCTTTTGAATACTTCTTATTGCCTTTGTTGGACAGTGTAATTGATATATCTGCGGGTACAACAGTGGCTTAGTTGTGCTAAAGTGTCATCAATTACAAAAATTTCTTTGACATTATATGATTCAATCCAATTTACATATTTTAATGCAAGCACGTGTTATAACGATCCCAAACAACTTAGAATACAAATTGAGAAAAATTTCAATTCACTTTCAAGATTTATATACAAGACCAAGGTATTTGTAACGTAGAAAAATAAATATAGTAAACACTTCAAGTTTACTAAATACACTGAAGTTAATGTTAGGTAAACGAGCAAAAAAAAACAAATTTTTTTCTGTTTTTATACATTTTAATTAATGCTAAAACATGTAGAAAGTCATGGGTACTCACCATTAGAAATAGTTCAAATTTTTTGTAATATCTATTGCACATTTTATTTTCACATAATTTGTTCCAGTTTCCCTTTGAATGTTTCAAGGCAAATATTGAAAAGAAAATCTTTGATCCCATTTCTTTTTTTTTTTTTGAGTGTAATCACAAAACAAAAAAGAAATATGAAAAGAATGATAGCCAGCTAGGCTTAGCAACTACAAAACCCGAACATGTGCGTGACTTGAATTTGAACACAATTGTCACTAAGGCCAAGGAACATTTTATTCTTGTTATTTGTTTGCCAAAAGTTTTATTTTTCATTTGATGGTTCTTTGCTTTGGTCAAACTCAATTTTAGGAGGGCAAATATGAAGAACAAAACAATCCTAAATGACCTCTTGAGTGTGATTTTATTGCAATTATGAAATGATTGAAGATTAGGAAAATTAGGAAATTAAAAACGAAATAATGAGTTATTTCGTTTTTAATTTAATTTTCTCGTCAACGAAGGCAAATAGATTGATTATCAAAACGGGGGTCATGCAAAATTTTAAATAAAAGTAGATGATAATTTTTGTAATATGTATCGCCGATGTGCAAAACACAAAATTTGATGGAACGTCTTAAAACCACAGGGCATATAATAGGAGATTTACACTTAAAAAAATACTGTCGTGAGATTAAGTGCTCTCAAAATTTGAATGCGAATTTTGGTAAGCATAAAAGGTGATACGGTCAAAATTTGGTCAAGGGAAAACGCGTGTAAATCGGTTAAATCGTTTATTTAAAAAATCAAATTAAATTTCTTTTTCAAGTTCAATTAGTATAAAATTCAGGAAACATATTTTGTTAGGCTTTCGCTTTTCCAAATCCGAATTGCCGGGCCTCACGCTTGACACCTGCCATCAGATTTTGTACAGCCAGTTTGCCTTGAACTGCTGCTCGTCCTTAGCAGTTTTTTGGTCTTCTTTAGGTTCCGCTTGACAATAGCCCAGTATTTCTCAATTGGGCGGAGCTCTGGCGTGTTGGGAGGGTTCTTGTTCTTGGGAACCACCTACACGTTGTTGGCGGCGTACCACTCCATGGACTTTTTACCGTAATGGCAAGATGCCAAATCCGGCCAAAACAGTACGGAACAACCGTGTTTCTTCAGAAAAGGCAGCAGACGTTTATTCAAACACTCTTTCACGTAAATTTCTTGGTTGACAGTCCCGGAAGCTATGAAAATGCTGCTTTTCAAGCCACAGGTACAGATGGCTTGCCAAACCAGATATTTCTTTGCGATCTTTGGCAGTTGTATGTGCTTGAAAATATCTGCTACCTTTCCCCTTCCTTTTGCCGTATAAAACTCCTGTCCCGGAAGCTGCTTGTAGTCGGCTTTGACGTAGGTTTCGTCGTCCATTACCACGCAGTCAAACTTCGTCAGCATCGTCGTGTACAGCCTCCGGGATCGCGCTTTGGCCGTCGTATTTTGTTTATCATCGCGATTTGGAGTCACTACCTTCTTGTAAGTCGATAGTCCGGCTCGTTTTTTGGCTCGATGCACGGTTGTAGACGATACACCCAGCTTATTTGCGGCATCTCGGAGAGAGAGGTTAGGGTTTCGCTTGAAACTACCGGCAACTCTCTTTGTCGTCTCAGCGGCTTCCGGTTTACGATTTCCCCCCGATCCAGACTTCCTGGCTGTCGACAAACGTTCCCCAAACACTTTAATTACATTTGTAACGGTTGATTTGGCAATTTTTAGCGATTTTGCCAGCTTGTGCGAGTAGTTCGGATTTTCGCGATGCGCGAGCAAAATTTTGATACGCTGCTCTTCTTGCTTGGACGGCATTTTGACAACTGAAGAGTGAATTCCAAAATTAAAAGTAGGAGCAACATTCTAAACACACACCTTCAAAATGAGGGGTGTTCAGGTTTTTTAAATGCAAAATTGAAAGAAATACGTCAAGTTTATATTGACCAAATTTTGACCGTATCACCCTTTATATATGTATTTGAAGTTAAGGAAAATTACAGTCAGTTTTACAACTTTTCGACTAAGCAGAGGCGATTTTACAAGGAAAATGTTGGTATTTTGACCATTTTTGTCGAAATCAGAAAAACATATATATATGGGAGCTATATCTAAATCTGAAGCGATTTCAATCAAATTTGATACACTTGACTATACTGCTAATTGTACTCCTAGTGCAAAATTTCAACCAAATTGGGCCAAAACTCTGGCTTCTAGGACCATATTAGTCCATATCGGGCGAAAGATATATATGGGAGCTATATCTAAATTTGAACCGATTTCAATCAAATTGAGTACAATTAACTACACTACTAATTGTGCTCCTAGTGCAAAATTTCAACCAAATTGGGCAAAAACTCTGGCTTCTAGGAACTATTAGTCCATATCGGGCGAAAGATATATATGGGAGCTATATCTAAATCTGAACCGATTTCAATCAAATTTGGCACACATACTATTTGTACTCCTAGTGCAAAATTTCAACCAAATTGGGCCAAAAGTCTGGCTTCTGGGGCCATAGAAGTGCATATTGGGCGAAAGATATATATGGGAGCTATATCTAAATCTGAACCGATTTCTTCCAAAATCAATAGGGTTCTATTCTGACCCAAAAAAGGAACACGTGCCAAATTTGAAGGCGATTGGAGTTATATTGCGACCTAGACTTTGATCACAAAAATGTGTTCACAGACAGACGGACAGACGGACATGGTTATATCGACTCAGGGAACCACCCTGAGCGTTATTGCCAAATACACCATATGTCTACCTCGTCTCCTTCTGGGTGTTACAAACATATGCACTATCTTATAATACCCTGTTCCACAGTGTGGCGCAGGGTATAATTACAGCTTATGTAGGGCTATCTCAAAATCTGGGCCGACGGGAAAATTCCGCATTTGTTTATGAATCTCAAATAACTCCAAATTCAAAATTTCAGATAAATCTTATGAAAATTTTAGACTGGGTAAAATTTCTTTAAAAAATCGGAAGTTGGGTTTAAACGTGTTGCTATATCACAAAATTGTCCGGTATGACCTATCTTCGAACTCGACATGCCTGCCAAAAATTCAGAACGTTAGGTTCTACTGTTATATTGCCTTAAAATTGTACCTATATCAAGAGTATATATAGGGTCAATAATCGATATTTTAATATGTTAAAAATGGACAATGCAATTGACCAATTCAGCCCATATTTTAGTCAAACCTAATTTTTACATCACCGTGAAATTTCACCAGTATAAATACACTTTGAATGGCCTGAAATCCAGTACTTCGTTTTTCGTTGTTCGATTGAAAACCCTAATGGAATATAATTTGTCGAAATATTTCTTTAGTTAGAAAGATATGAAGTGTTTTTCAAATTTTGTTTCGCTGGAGTCGAGCAAAATTTCTACGACTCCGGCTCCGACTCCAGCAAAATCTTCAGACTCCGACTCCAAGATTCCGACTCCGGCTCCGACTCCACAGCCCTGGCTGGGACCACATCGGGCGAAAGATATACATGGGAGCTATATCTAAATCTGAACCGATGTCTTCCAAAATCAATTGGGTTCTATTCTGACCCAAAACAAAAACTTGTGCCAAATTTGAAGTCGATTGGACTAAAGCTTCGACCGGGACTTTGATCACAAAATTGTATTCAAAAACAGACGGACGGACATGGTTATATCGGCTCAGGGACCCACCCTGAGCATTATTGCAAAGACATCATATGTCTATATAGTCTCCTTCTGGGTGTTGCAAACATACACACAAAAATTTTTTTTCTGATTCAATCACGAAATTAATTGATCCAATTAATTTTTTAATTGAAATGTCTTCAATCACAGAAATGATAGTATCAATTAAAAAAAAAATTGACGGTCAATTAAAAATAATTGATTCAATTAAAAAATTAATTGATAATATTAATTTTTGTGATTGATTCTTATTTCAATTACAAAAATTGTTGAATCAATTAAAATTTTAATTGAATATTTTGCAAAACTCAATTAAGATTTTAATTGAAAAAATTTTCGTGAAATTTTTTTCTGTGTATGCACTAACTTATAATATCCAGTTCCACAGTGTGGCACAGGGTATAAAAATATTTGAATTTTAAGCTAGTTTTTGTCGAAAATGGGGTTAAATTCCGTGGATGGGGTAAAGGAACGAATGGCCCGATATTATTTAGCCAAATTAAATATTTGTGTAGGTATTGGCGAACTTTTGATATTTTTGATTAAAAATACTTTTTCTTTTGGAATGTATGTTCGGTAAAAACCCCTTTTAAAACAACGAAGGGATTTTGGATGAACGAGTTTTTGTCATGTATTGCGTTTTATGCTAATTTTATTAGGTTTAAATTTTCGATTTTAGCTTATGTTTGTTGTTAAGTATCATCCACAAAAATAAAATTCTGTAATCTTTGGAAATTAAAGATATTTTTTGATTTTCTTTAATTTTTGAGGACTTTGAGTTTGATTTTGCTTTATAATTGTCGTTAAATTTCCATGCAATTTTTGATCCCTTTGTATGGAAGTGCTCTAATCGGATTCAAACTACGCATTTGTCTTAGTTTTGAACCTTCAATGTTTCGCGTTCCTAAAATGCGTCCTTCTATTTTTGTCCATACGTTGTATGGGATCGAAGCCTTGTGCGGTACCGATCCTGTGATAGGTCCGTTTGTAGCAATTTATACAAATTTCCCCTAAGGTATTTATTTTATTTTATGATAATTTACTTTATAACGTTATTATACCCTCCATCATAGGATGGGGATATATTAACTTTGTCATTCCGTTTGTAACACATCGAAATATTGCTCTAAGACCCCATAAAGTATATATATTCTGGGTCGTGGTGAAATTTTGAGTCGATCTAAGCAAGTCCGTCCGTCCGTCCGTCCGTCTGTTAAAATCACGCTAACTTCCGAACGAAACAAGCTATCAACTTGAAACTTGGCACAAGTAGTTGTTATCGATGTAGGTCGGATGGTATTGAAAATGGGCCATATCGGTCCATAATTACATATAGCCCCCATATAAAGGGACCCTCAGATTTGGCTTGTGGAGCCTCTAACAGAAGCATATTTCATCCGATCCGGCTGAAATTTGGTATATGGTGTTGGTATATGGTCTCTAACAACCATGCAAAAATTGGTTCACATCGGTCCATAATTACATATAGCCCCCATATAAACAGATCCCCAGATTTGGCTTGCGAAGCCTAAAAGAGAAACAAATTTAATCCGATCCGGCTGAAATTTGGTACATGGTGTTGGTATATGGTCTCTAACAACCACGCAAAAATTGGTTCACAACGGTCCATAATTATATATAGCCCCCATATAAACCGATCCCCAGATTTGGCTTGTGGAGCCTCTAAGAGAAGCATATTTCATCCGATCCGGCTGAAATTTGGTACATGGTGTTGGTATTAGGTCTCTAACAATCGTGCAAAAATATGTCCACATCGGTCCATAATTATATATAGCCCCCATATAAACCGATCCCCACATTTGGCTTGTGGAGCCTCTAAGAGAAGCATATTTCATCCGATCCGCCTGAAATTTGGTACATGATATTGGTATATGGACTCTAACAATCGTGCAAAAATTGGTCCACATCGGTCAATAATTATATTTGGCGCCCATATAAACCGATCCCCAGATTTGGGTTGCGGAGCCTCAAAGAGAAGCAAATTTCATCCGATCCGCCTGAAATTTGGTACATGATATTGGTATATGGTCTCTAACAACCATGCAAAAATTGGCCCACATCGGTTCATAATTATATATAGCCCCCATATAAACTGATCCCCAGATTTGGCTTGCGAAGTCTCCAAGAAAAGCAAATTTCATCCGATCCGGCTGAAATTTGGTACATGGTGTTGGTATTAGGTCTCTAACAATCATGCAAAAATTGGTCCACATCGGTCCATAATTATATATAGCCCCCATATAAACCCATCCCCAGATTTGGCTTGTGGAGCCTCTAAGAGAAGCATATTTCATCCGATCCGGCTGAAATTTGGTACATGGTGTTGGTATATGGTCTCTAACAATCATGCAAAAATTGGTCCACATCGGTCAATAATTATATATGGCGCCCATATAAACCGATCCCCAGATTTGGGTTGCGGAGCCTCAAAGAGAATCAAATTTCATCCGATCCGTCTGAAATTTGGTACATGATATTGGTATATGGTCTCTAACAACCATGCAAAAATTGGCCCATATCGGTCCATAATTATATATAGCCCCCATATAAACCGATCCCCAGATTTGGGTTGCGGAGCCTCAAAGAGAAGCAAATTTCAACCGATCCGACTGAAATTTGGTACATTATATTGGTATATGGTCTCTAACAACCATGCAAAAATTGGCCCACATCGGTTCATAATTATATATAGCCCCCATATAAACTGATCCCCAGATTCGGCTTGCGAAGTCACCAAGAGAAGCAAATTTCATCCAATCCGGTTGTAATTTGGAAGATGGTGTTAGTATATGATCTTTAACAACCGTTCCAGAATTGGTCCATATCGGTCCATAATTATATATAGCCCCCATATAAAACATTCTGCAGATTTGACCTCCGGAACCTCTTGGAGGAGCAAAATTCATCCGATCCGGTTCAAATTAGGCACATGGTGTTAGTATATGGTCGCTAACAACCATAACAAAATTGGTCCAATCACACAAAAATTGGTCCATATCGGTTCATAATCATGGTTGCCACTAGAGCCAAAAATAATCTACCAAAATTTTATTTCTATAGAAAATTTTGCCAAAATTTTATTTCTAGAGAAAATGTTGTTAAAATTTTATTCGGTTCATAATAAAATTTTCATCATTGTCAAAATTTTATTTCTATAGAAAATTTTGTCAAAATTTTTTTTCTATAGAAAATTTTGTTCAAATTTTATTCGGTTCATAATCATGGTTGCCACTCGAGCCAAAAATAATCTACCAAGATTTTATTTCTATAGAAAATTTTGTCAACAGTTTATTTCTATAGAAAATTTTGTTAAAATTTTATTTCTGTAGAAAATTTTGTCAAAATTTTCTTTCTATAGAAAATTTTGTCAAAATTTTTATTTCGATAGAAAATTTTGTGAAAATTTTATTTCCATAGAAAATTTTGTCAAAATTTTATTTCTGAAGAAAATTTTGTCAAAATTTTATGTCTACGTTGTCAAACTGAATTATATACGTATTGGATCGATATTTTTTGATTTAATATATACCACGTATGGAGTTACATACAATTTAGAAGATGGTGTTAGGAGGTTTTAAGATACCTTGCCATCGGCAGGCGTTTAGATGAAGTTTCTACGCAATCCATGATGGAGGGTACATAAGCTTCGGCCTGGCCGAACTTACGGCCGTATATTCTTGTTAATTTATTATTAATTTAATTTTTTATGTTAGAATTTTTTTTTACTGAAGATGTCTATCTATTTAATTTCGTGGAATTTATTGGCAACCGTACCCTTGTATATCTGCAGATTCAACCGAAAAAAGAAAACAACCAAATTAATGCTGGATTTGTAACAAATTTTTTGGCTACCATGGAGCTGTGATATTTACAACATTGCTGACATACCGTTTGCAACAGGGCGGTATTTGGATAAAATTCACTAAATCTTTTTGCACCATCGCCAACAGAATGACCTAAATGCATTCGGGTACAATTTAATATATTTTTTTCTTTATTGTTTTGTTGTCTTTATTTGTTGTTTTATTGTTTTTTAAATGGTTGTTAGTAAATATTTCTACAGTTAGAGCTTTGTGCCTTTATGACATTTATTGCAATCATCATTCCTATGGACAAAAGTAAGTCCATCCTAAAACGGGCCATTTAGTTATCTGTCCGTCTGCCACGTTTGCTGACAACTTGTTAGGCTTATATTAGATCACCTTGTAGCCCACAATTGTTTTATTATCAAGTCGTTTTTTTGGCGAATATTTTTTCTTGGCAAATGTACAAAAGACAATCAGCGTAACCCAACAAAGTGGGTAACAAATCCATTTTAATGTTTGGTAACTGGGATCCCATCGTTGTCATTTTTTTTTGCAGATTAAGGTTGTGCTTTTGTTTTTGGCCCAATTTTGTTTTTTTTTTTTCGTATTGACCAACATAGAAATACTCGTGCCAAATTATTAACATATTTTACGTTTTTTCCATTTTCGCAGAGTATGTTCGAGTTTTATATTTCACAAGTTGTTATTACGATGAAATATTTGAGAGAAGCGTTTTTGGATAAAAATTCCAAAAAATTATTACGCGGTCAATTATTGTTCGTTTTGCGTTTAGGGGTCAATGTATTCAGATTTTTTGGGATGTGTAACATAATGAATTTTTGGCACCTTATTTTGTTGAAATGTTCTACTATGAATATCTCATTTTTGTGCTGGTATTTTGGTATAGCTGATTTAGGATATGGGATATTTGGCATGCAAAATTATTTGGTATGGATATCGTAATTTAGGCAATAATGGAAATAGTTTTTTGGGCCAAGCGTTTGGTTTAATTATACCCATCACCATAGAATGGTGACGGGGGTACAATAAATTTGTCGTTTCATTTGTAACACATCGAAATATCGATTTCTGACTATATAAAGTATATACATTCTTGATCAGGGAGAAATTCTAAGACGATATATGCATGTCCGTCTGTCTGTTGTAATCACGCTATAGTCTTCAATAATGAAGCAATCGTGCTGAAATTTTCCACAAGCTCGTCTTTTGCCTGCAGCCAGGTCAAGTTCGAAGATGGGCTATATAGGTCCAGGTTTTCATATAGTCCCCATATAAACCGAACTCCCGATTTGGGGTCTTGGACTTACAGAAACCGTAGTTTTTATCCATTTTGCCTGATATTGGAAATCTAGAGGTATTTTAGGACCATAAAGGGGTGTGTCAAAAATGGTGAGTATCGGTCAATGTTTTAGTATAGCCCCCATAAGACCGATCTCCCGATCGGTTTCTTGAAATCGTAGTTTTTATCCGATCTGCCTGAAACTGTAAATATACTAGTAGTTTAGACTCACAAAACGTGTATCGGATTTAGTTTTTATCGGTCCATTTGTTAAGACCTCCATATAGACCGATTTCTCTTCTTGAGGGTACAGAAGGCGCACTGATGAAACTGAATGTAAAAGTTCCAGATTTTACTTCTCGTAATCATGAAAATCAGCAGATTTTAGATTTCAAATCTAGGCGTTATTTCAGAATTTTCTTGCACCCTTACAAGAGATCTTAACGATTGCTCCAAATCTCAAATAAAAATTGTTCTTAAAATGCAGAATCTGATATAGGTAAAATCTTTAAATTTATCTTCGACAAGTGTATTGGTTGATTCGCTTTGATTGGGAGAATATCTGTGATCAAATCCCCCTGAAATTTCAAAGGAAACTATAATATTTGATTCATGGTGGTGGGTATTTTAGATTCGGCCCGGCCGAACTTACTGATTTATATACTTGTTTTAAATTATATTTCTTGATTGTTTCATAAAAAAAAACTTAATAAAGCGGCTCCGAAAATTTAATATCCTCTACCAAAAATTCACACAAATAAAATATTTTTTGTCTTCAATCACGAAATTATTTGATCCAATTAATTTTTAATTAAAATGTCTTCAATCGTAGAAATGATAGTATCAATTAAAAAATTAATTGAAAGTCATATAAAAAATTATTTGATCCAATTAAAAAATCAATTGATACTATTTATTTTTGTGATTGATTTTTGTGTCAAATAAAAAAAATTGTTGAATCAGTTAAATGATTAATTGAATATTTTATAAAACTCAATTAAGAATTTAATTGAAAAAAAGTGGTGAATTTTTTTCAGAGTTGGTTTTCTACCCTAAAGTGCAGACAATTAATTTTTGGATTTATATAAGCCGTAAAACAATAGCCGGTCCACAGCCCTGGTGGAGCCTGAGTGGGAGTCGGAGTCTTGGAGTCGGAGTCTGAAGATTTTGCTGGAGTCGAAGTCTTAAAACTTTTGCTCGACTCCGGCTAAACCAAATTTTTTTAAAACACTTCACATTTTGTAACTAAGCAAGTTTTTACGCAAATTAGTTACCATTGCGTTATTCATTCGATCAATGTACAGCATGATTGTAAATGAAAATCAACTTGCAATTACGGCTATCTTTTTATGTTTCCTAGAATGTTAGTCTAGCAGATGGGCTGGATCGATCCATTTTAATGCCCATATCAATTTGTTTGAAATATTTCGAACAATTGAAATTATTTTTTTTTTAATTGTATTTTAAGGCCATATACATATGTGGAATATTGACAGAAAAATTTTTCAAAGTTGTTTTTTATAGAAAATTTTGTCAAAATGTTATTTCTTCTATACAAAGTCAAAATTTTATTTCTATAGAAAATTTAGTCAAAATTTTATTTCTATAGAAAATTGAGTCAAAATTTTATTTCTGTAGAAAATTTTGCCAAAATTTTATGGTAGTAGATTTTTTTATTAGAAAATTTGGTCAAAATTTTATTTCTTTATAAAATTTAGTAAAAATTTTGTTTCTGTAGAATATTTTGAAAAATTTTATTTACTACATAAAAATTTTTCTAAAATTGTATTTTTATTGATAATTTTTTCAAAATTTTATTTCTATAAGAAAAAATTGTCAAATTTTATTTCTATGGCAAATTTTCTCAATTTTTTTTTCTTACTGATACTCACTGCTATAAAAAATTTATTCAAAATTTTATTACTTAAGAAATATTTTTTTCTATATAAAATTTAGTCAAAATTTATTTCCATAAAAAATTCGTTAACATTTTGTTTCCATAGAATATTTTGCAAAATTTTATTTCTATAGAAAATTTTGCAAAATTTTGTTTGCTACACATTTTTTTTTTAAATTGTATTTCTATTGATAATTTTTTCAAACTTTTATTTCTATAAAAATTTTGCCAAATTTTATTTCTATAAAAATTGTATTCAAAATTTTATTTCTATAGAAAATTTTCCAACATTTTATTTCTATAGAAAATGTAGTCAAAATTTTGTTTCTGTAGAAAATTTTGCAAACTTTTATTTACTAGACACCAATTTTTCCAAAATTGTATGCTCACTGATGCTCACTGCTAAGTCGGAAACTTGTTGAAGTGACTCAAATTTTCAAATTTTTCAATGAATAAATCGTAATTGCATTTTTGCGAAATTGTCTAAACAATTATAAATATTTCCAAAATATTGCCCGATATTTTGTAGAAGTCTGATTTTAGATTTTATCAAAATGTAAATCTAAATACAAAGTTGTGCAAAGTATATTATAATCGGCCCGACTTTAGACTTTCCTTCCATTTTTATTTTTTGTTAAAATTGTGTCACGTCCCATAACGTTATTTAAATTTTAAGTACATAGATTTTCTAGAAGTATATACAATTTTGTCTAAATCGATTCAGATTCAAATGCATATGGGAATATAAACCTTTATATAGCTCGCAACAAATTTAAAGGATTTGAGATAGTATTAATAATTTTGGTCCACAAATACATATACTGTTGGTATCTTCTCATATTATGATGGGTATTTATATCATTATTTTATTTATTAAACATTGCCCTAAATTTAAAATATAGAGTTCAATTGGCATCTAATGTGAAATTAAGACCTTTTTTGCACACATAAATAAATACGATACTTTATATCGAACCACTTATGGTATCCCCACAGTAGAACTACAAATTAGTGGTATTAAAAAGAGATTTAGTTATATTACCCAGAGTCGACTCCGGAGTCGGAGTCGAGCTGATGAAAAATGCTGGAGTCGGAGTCGAGCAAAATTGGTTCGACTCCACAGCCCTGGCCGGTACACAAAAAACCATAATCCATTTATTTTATTAATAGTGTACACAAAATTTTTCTAATGATAGAATTCGTAAATTGTGTGTAAAATTTCATTCATTACAACGAATCTTTTCTTATAGGTAAAATTTCATAAATGTTATGAACGCATTCATAACATTTATGAAATTGTACATGAAATATGTTTTCGACACTGAAAATATGTAATTTTACATAATTCTTAAGTAAAGTGTTGTACATTAAATAAAAATTTTTATATTTTTTTCGCTCTAATACTTTTTTACTGTTTTTTTTTTTAATCGGAAAACTATAGCTTAATTTTCTAAAAGTCGTGCAAGGGAGAGGTCCCTCTTCACGTCGAGATATAAAAAAATCAAGTACTTCAATTAGGTATAGGACAGC
This sequence comes from Haematobia irritans, assembly GCF_050003625.1. Classification (NCBI taxonomy): domain Eukaryota; kingdom Metazoa; phylum Arthropoda; class Insecta; order Diptera; family Muscidae; genus Haematobia; species Haematobia irritans. The sequence goes on along the minus strand of NC_134399.1, from coordinate 191,928,007 downwards.
TGCCAAATGTAGACAAAATGTAGGCGACCGCGGGCGTTCACTTCTGAGAGGTTTCACGTGATGAAATTCTGAGTCGATCTAGCGATGTCCGTCCATCTGTTGAAATCATGCTAACGCCCGAACGAAAGAAGCAATCGACTTGAAACTTGGCTCATAACCCAGCAAAGAGAGGGCTACCACAAATCATATCAATAAGGGACTTAATCAGCCCAGGCCGTGTCATAGGACGGTCCTCGTGGCGCTTGACCTATTGAAAGCATTCGATACGGTCAACCATGCCACATTATTTGAGGACATCGAGAATACGTCCCTACCGGCAGGAGTGAAACGTTGGGTGCTGAATTATATGTGTGGCCGCCAGTCGTACGTGGAATTAAGTGACAAAAAGTCAAAACCCCGTAGAGTTAAACAGGGAGTTCCCCAGGGTGGGGTGATATCTCCGGCACTGTTTAACCTCTACCTGTCCTCGATTCCACGCCCACCTGACAGCATCGAGATTGTATCATATGCGGATGACTGTGCAATCTTGTCACCTGGGCCCAACGTTGATGACATCTGCGATCGTTTAAATGTCTACTAAGCTAATCTTATCAGTTATTTCACTGCGAGAAACTTGAGGATATCCCCCATCAAATCCTCAGCCACACTATTCACTACATGGACGGCAGAAGTGCGCAGGCAGTTGAATATTAGTGTCGATGGCGAAATAATTCCGACCACAAATTACCCCAAGATTCTTGGGGTCACATTCGACAGCCTTTTCAGGTCGTCTGTCCATGCCACTGCAATTTGTAATAAGCTCCGTGGTAGAAACAAGATCCTCAAGTCACTTGCCGGCAGTACTTGGGGTGCGGACAAAGAAACCTTGTTAGCTACCTATAAGGCAATTGGTCAGTGGTAAACTATGCAGCGCCAGTGTGGACACCGCAGACTATTGATACGCAGTGGAATGACATTCAAACCTGTCAGAACGCTGCCCTTAGAACTGCGACTGGGTGTATCCGCAGCACACCCCTAAATCACCTTTATGTGGAGACAAAGATCATCCCTGTGCGAAGACACAACTACATGTTGTCAAAGCAGTATCTCCTGGGTTGTTATCGCAGTAATCATCCAAACCACCATCTCATGGATGCCCAACCACCACCCAGGAACGTAAGGGTTGATATACATAATCTAGAGCGCGAGATCCAGCGCTACAAAAGAGAACCTCTAGATCAAGCAGCGTACCAGGCAGATTTGAACAGGATTCATGAGGATACTGTAGCTGAAGCGGTGAGAAGCTACAAGATTAATCCTGTTCTCGGAGTCCGTCCACCGCCCATAGCACCGGAGGAAAGAGACCTCCCACGAAGTTTTAGCCCAGTTAAGATCAGGCAAGTGCAGCCGCCTCAATTCCTATTTATCAGTAATTGATAGCAGCGTAGCTGACGTATGTCCTATTTGCAACCAAGGGCCACACGACACGCGTCATTTTTTTTTCTTGCCCAGCTAAACCAACCCGACTTACCGCCAGGTCACTCTGGACGCACCCCACCTTAGTCGCAGAGATCCTCGATCTGGCCGCAAGCTGAAGTACCAAAGCCTATAACATAAAAACGGATGAAATCACAATAAACTGTTACAACAACAACAACAACAAATCAAGTAGTTCGATTGTGTCTGACAGTAGATCTTTCTATGCAATCTATGGTGGAGGGTATATAAGATTCAACCTGGCCGAACTGCCTTTATACTTGTTTCTCTATGCCTATAAAGTCATGCAAAGTGGAGGTACCCCTCCTCGACCAAATTTCGAAAAATAAAATAGCGGATCTTTGTTCAGAGGCAACCCAACCTTTCTTCCGAATTTCAAGCAAACTGAAGAACTTTATTGCATTTTTCAAAAAGTCGTTCAATGGGGAGGCTTCTTGAGATATCAACATAACCATATATTAAGACATAAATTACCGTATTTTCACGACATGATCACTCTCTACTTTCCCTGAAAATTCCAAGTGAATCGGTTTAATCGTTTCTGAGATTACTTGGAACATACAAACAAGTATAACTCGGATTTTATATATACAGTTTTTTTCCAAACTACCTTGTGATCCGAGAATTTCAAAAATGTATACATCAACAATCAGAATCTTCTGAATGAACATTATACAGAAAAACTGTACATTCCTACAATACAAATCAACAAACATGGGATAAACTTTTACATACTCCAACCAACTTCTCTTTATCTCATTTCAAGTGATTTCATCAAAGAAGAAATGGTCTTCTCATTTGCTACATAGTATTCAAACTATTTACAAAAGAAACATTCAGTATGCCCGAGTTCCCACATACATATTTTTCTATTTATTCGAGATTCTAAGCGAATTTTCAAAAAAAAAAAAAACAAACTGTGGAAATAGAAAAACCCAAACAAAATAAACATTACATTCCATTTGCTTCTTTTTCGCCATCTCCCTCAAAACTTTGCAGACCAAAAAGTGTTTCATAGAAATTTTCTAAATGAAAATGTTGCATGAGAATGTAACACTTAACCAAAGATTTCTATAGAGTATAGAAGAAAAATAGGAGCTCATACTCTCTAGGGTATTCTATGGGGTGGGGGTATTTGAATGTAGAATAACAAAAGAGGAAGTGGACAGAAAAAAAAGTTAATAATGTAACTAGTTTAGGGAATTGAAATAACCCATGCTAAGTTGAGTTATGTCCGCAAGAAAAATGCAAAAGCTCTGGAATGATCTGATGACTTGCTCAATGGTTAAGATGTAATGAGAAGTGGGAGAGGAGGCATGAGTTATAACAAGTATAGTAATTTAGATCCGGACACGTGTTAAAACTAAATGAGCTAAAATGATGACAATTTAACTGATGACTGGAATTTTATGAAGTGTTTTGAAGAGCTCACAGAAAATAAATTCTAAACAAAAATTAAAAAAAAAAAAAAAAAACAAGTATATACGGCCGTAAGTTCGGCCAGGATCTTATGTATCTTATGTACCCTCCACCATGGATTGCGTAGAAAATTCTACTAAAGACGGTCATCCACAATTAAATTACTTGGGTTGCGGCTGATGGCGAGCCATCTTAAAACTTCTTAACATCATCTTCTAAATTGTAAGTTAGTCCATGCGGGATATATAGTAGACAAAAAAATGTCGATTAAATACATATATATTCAGTTCTTGACCGGTATATATAGGGAAGAAATAATTACGAACCGATATTAAATTTTATGCGGTAATTATAGATCCAGAATTTAAATATGGGGGTCGCTTTTGATGAGGAGTATATATAATTTCGAACACGAGTCTACCAAAAATTTCAGATTTTTTACTGTTTGGTAGATTAGTAGAATTCTCGATGTTTTGGAAGATTTTGCAAAATATTCCAACTATAAAATGCTTCATAAATTTTCTATAGAAATAATATTTTGACAAACTTTTCTATAGAAATAAATTTTTGACAAAATTTTGTGTAGATATTATATTTTGACAAAATTTCGTCAAAAAATTAAATGTTGACAAAATTTTTATTAGAAGTAACATTTAGACAAAATTTTCTACAGAAATAAATTTTTGACAAAATTTTGTGTAGAAATTATATTTTGACAAAATTTTGTAAGAAAATAAAATGTTGATAAAATTTTCAATAGAAATCAAATTTTGAAAAAAAATTCTATAGAAATATAAAACTTTGACAAAACGTTCTATGGCAATAAAATTTTGGTAGATTATTTTTGCTCGAGTGGCAATAGTAATTTTTCTGTGATTGGGGATCGGTTTATTTGGGGGCTATATATAATATAGATCGATACGGGCCAATTTTGGCATGATTGTAATCCGCCATATACTACCGAAATGTACCAATTTTCAACCGGATGGGATGAATTTTGCTCCTTCAAGAGGCTCCGGAGGTCAAGTCTGGGGATCGGTTTATATGGGGGCTATATATAATTATGAGCCGATGTGCACCAATTTTGCATGGTTGTTAGAGACCATATACTTACACCATGTGCAGAATTTCAGCCGGTTCGGATGAAATTTGCTTCTGTTAGAGGCTCCGCAAGCCAAATCGGGGGATCGGTTTATATGGGGTCTATATATAATAATCGACCGATATGGACCAATTTTTGCACAGTTGTTAGAGACCACATAAAGGGTGATACGGTCAAAAGTTGGTCAAGGGAAAACGCGTGTAAATCGGTGAAATCGTTTATTTAAAAAATCAAATTAAATTTCTTTTTCAAGTTCAATTAGTATAAAATTCAGGAAAAATATTCAGTTAGGCTTTCGCTTTTCCAAATCCGAATTGCCGGGCCTCACGCTTGACACCTGCCATCAGATTTTGTACAGCCATCTTGTCCACCTTCTTCGCCGAAGAAAGCCAGTTTGCCTTGAACTGCTGCTCGTCTTTAGCAGTTTTTTTGGTCTTCTTTAGGTTCCGCTTGACAATAGCCCAATATTTCTCAATTGGGCGGAGCTCTGGCGTGTTAGGAGGGTTCTTGTCCTTGGGAACCACCTGCACGTTGTTGGCGGCGTACCACTCCATGGCCTTTTTACCGTAATGGCAAGATGCCAAATCCGGCCAAAACAGTACGGAACAACCGTGTTTCTTCAGGAAAGGCAGCAGACGTTTATTCAAACACTCTTTCAGGTAAGTTTCTTGGTTGACAATCCCGGAAGCTATGAAAATGCTATTTTTCAAGCCACAGGTACAGATGGCTTGCCAAACCAGATATTTCTATGCGAACTTTGACAGTTTTATGTGCTTGAAAATATCTGCTACCTTTCCCCTTCCTTTTGCCGTATAAAACTCCTGTCCCGGAAGCTGCTTGTAGTCGGCTTTGACGTAGGTTTCGTCGTCCATTACCACGCAGTCAAACTTCGTCAGCATCGTCGTGTACAGCCTCCGGGATCGCGCTTTGGCCGTCGTATTTTGTTTATCATCGCGATTTGGAGTCACTACCTTCTTGTAAGTCGATAGTCCGGCTCGTTTTTTTGGCTCGATGCACGGTTGTAGTCGATACACCCAGCTTATTTGTGGCATCTCGGAGAGAGAGGTTAGGGTTTCGCTTGAAACTACCGGCAACTCTCTTTGTCGTCTCAGCGGCTTCCGGTTTTCGATTTCCCCCCGATCCAGACTTCCTGGCTGTCGACAAACGTTCCCCAAATACTTTAATTACATTTGTAACGGTTGATTTGGCAACTTTTAGCGATTTTGCCAGCTTTGCGTGCGAGTAGCTCGGATTTTCGCGATGCACGAGCAAAATTTTGATACGCTGCTCTTCTTGCTTGGACGGCATTTTGACAACTGAAGAGTGAATTCCAAAATCAAAATAGGATCAACATTCTACACACACACACCTTCAAAATGAGGGGTGTTCCGGTTTTTATACCCTTCACCACTACTGTGGTACAGGGTATAATAAGTTTGTGCATTTGTATGTAACGCCAAGAAGGAGTAATCATAGACCAACCTTTTAGTATACGGATCGACTTAGAATTAAATTCTGAGTCGATTTAGCGATGTCCGTCTGTCTGTCTGTTGATGTATTTTTGTGTGCAAAGTACAGCTCGCAGTTTTAGTCCGATTGTCCTAAAATTTGGTATAGGGTCCTGTTTCGGCTCAAAGACCCTACTGATTTTGGAAAAAATCGGTTCAGATTTAGATATAGCTGCCATATATATTTTTCACCGATCTGGTCATAATTGGCGTGTATATCAACCGATCTTCCTCAAATTCCGTACATCCGAATATTTTATGGGTCTCGAAAAACTTGCAGAATATCAGCCAAATCGGTTCAGATTTAGATATAGCTCCCATATATAGCTTTCGCCCGATTTACACTCATATGACCACAGTGGCCAATCTTTTACTCCGATTTAATTGAAATTTTGCACAGGGAGTAGAATTAGCATTGTAGCTATGTGTGCCAAATTTGGTTGAAATCGGTTCAGATTTAGATATAGCTCCCATATATATGTTTTTCTGATTTCGACAAAAATGGTCAAAATACCAAAATTTTCCTTGTAAAAGCGCCACTGCTTAGTCGAAATGTTGTAAAAATGACTCTAATTTTCTTAAACTTGTAATACATATATATCGAGCGATAAATCATAAATAAACTTTTGCGAAGTTTCCTTAAAATTGCTTCAGATTTAAATGTTTCCCATATTTTGTTACTAACATTGTATTCCACCCTAGTGCATTAGCCGACTTAAATTTTGAGTCTATAGATTTTGTAGAAGTCTATCAAATTCTGTCCAGATCGAGTGATATTTAAATGTATGTATTTGGGACAAACCTCTATATATTCAGCACCCAACACATTTGACGGATGTGATATGGTATCGAAAATTTAGATCTACACAGTGGTGCAGGGTATAATATAGTCGGCCCCGCCCGACTTTAGACTTTCCTTACTTGTTTTAAATGCAAAGTTGAAAGAAATACCTCAAGTTTATATTGACCAAATTTTGACCGTATCACCCTTTACTTACACCATATACTAAATTTCCGACCGGTTCGGAAGAAAATTGCTTTTCTTTGAGGCTCCGCAAGCCAAATCTGCGGATCGGTTTATATAGGGGCTATATATAATTATGGACCGATGTGGACCAATTTTTTCATGGTTGTTAGAGACCATATAGTAACACCATGTACCAAATTTCAACCGGATCGGATAAATTTTGCTCCTCCAAGAGGCTCCGCAAACCAAATCTGAGCGTCGGTTTATATGGGGGCTATACGTAAAAGTGGTCAGATATGGCCCATTTGCAATACCATCCGACTTACATCGATAACAACTACTTGTGCCAAGTTTCAAGTCGATAGCTTGTTTCGTTCGGAAGTTAACGTGATTTCAACAGACGGACGAATGGACGGACATGCTTAGATCGACTCAGAATTTCACCACGACCCAGAATATATATACTTTATGGGGTCTTGGACCAATATTTCGATGTGTTACAAACGGAATTACAAAATTAATATACCCCCATCCTATGGTGGAGGGTATAAAAACAAATGTTTGTGGAAGATTTTTTTGTTATATACAAGGACTGAAGTTGAACGAAATATTTTTTTTTTTTAGTAAGTGCCCTATTTTACCAAGAGAGGAAGAATTACAAATTATTTAGTTCTCAACACTTTCTTTTCTGCAATATAAATAAAGTTGATGTGAATTTCATTCCTGGGCAGAATGGAACTACATCAAAAGCAAACATATTTTCTTTAGACAAATAAAAATCACTTTTAATATAAAGAATTTTCTTGAAGAGCACACTGAAAAAAGCATGTCCTGTTCCAAAGATGTTGTCTTTACATTAATGCTTTTGGTACTGATTCCGCGCCAAAGAAGTGTAGAATTGAAGTAAGGATACATTTATGACACAATTCTCTTTCAAATTTAACTTTTGCGTACGTGATTTTACGAAACAAATTTTAATTTATTCGTTTTTTTACATTTTTTCTTCATATGCTATCAAAGTTCTTAAAAGTGGGTTAACGGCTACTTAAATTTTCAAATTCAGACTCGACTTCAAGTAGAAATTATGCTATGTTTCATAGAAAAAAGTCTTTGAAAATCATGATGCAAAAGTCAACAAATTTAAAGACGATATCATTAATTTTGAATAATTTTTCTGAATTATTTTAGACATGTTGCCAAACAAAATATTCTTTCATGTTAACATATGCAGTTTTATGTCGAATCACTTAACTATAAGGGCAAAACGACTTCATTGGAAACTTTATCGACTTTAAGATTTCAAATAAGACGTTATTTTATAATTTTCTTGCACACTTACAAGAGATGGTAATGATTCCTCTAAAACTCAAACAAAAATCGTTCTAATCAATCCAGAATCTGATATAGTCCTCATAGGTGAAATCTTTAAATTTATCTTCGGGAAGTGTCCTCAAGCCCTCCTGAAATTTCAAAGGAAACCCTAATATTTGGTTCATGGTGGTGGGTATTTAAGATTCGACCCGGCCGAACTTAGTGCTGTATATACTTGTTTTAACTTTATCTTAGTTCATGGAATTATTATTATATTTGTAGAAAGTTTCATTTTCTCTAATGATTGTTAGTCTAAGTGAAATATCGGGCTGCTACTATACCTAACCTAACCATCAACGCATAAGCAACTCATACAGTCAAACATTTCTATTTATAGAGCATACCGTTGGGCGCCCAAGAGTCGAAGTAAAGAACCTTTAATTAACAGAAACTTACCTTTAGTTGGCCACTTTATTAAAAATAGAACTTTTGGAAACGAAAATAATGTAATTTTGCGTATATTCCAAAAATGTCGAAAATATAGCACATATCAGTCAAACTGTACATTTAGCGCCACACCAAGTTCAAGATGAACGAATTTTATAAACTATTTTGTGCGAAATTCGAATTCAGTAATTTTTTTTAACAATTCTGCTGTAAATAAACATGTGCGTAAAAAACACGTAGGTATTTTAAGTATCTCTAATTCTTGTACATGACAAATGGGATACCACAACCTAAATTTAAAAGTGTATTGCATTTTAAATCTATCCTTTGTGTAATATATCGCTTCTTTGGTTTGAAATAAAATTCCAAAATAATGTAAGTACAGACAAAGTCTCCGTTTTATTTTCAGTATAAAAGGAAAAATGTTCACCTCCAATTTTTTTCATGAACTGTAGTTGACGTCGTGTTTTTTTTCTGATACTGTATACATGTTTTTCATGTGATACTCTAATGAACTCTACTCACACAAGAAATTGAGTTCTAACCAAATGATTTCCATGTTTCCACGGAATGACTTAAATGGCATCGTGACTTTCTCTTTCTTCCGTGCCTGTGCGAATGTGTAGCTATCAAATGAAATAACTTTTCGGTTTGCTTGCTTTGAATTTTCTGTCATCATACAAAACTCTTAACGTTTTAACGTAGTTGTAGATGTGATAAATTGCTTCCGAAGATTCCGAAGTGAGTTTTAATTAATTTTTATTTCCATTCAATTGAATGTGAAAACGAAGAGCAAATCAACCACCAGTACCACCGCAAAACATCCGGCGTTTCAGAAGAGGATAAATTTGTTACAGACATGATTATCCTTACACCTCTCATTCCATTTATGGCAATGAAACCAATAAAATCAAATAAATAGTAGATAGGAAATAAATAAAAGTTAATTAATTATTTTACCAAAATTTTGGTAATACCATAAGGAAGAAGAATTCTTAATTAAGCTTGGAGAGGCATGGAGTGATTAAGTATTTATACATATGTGGGATTAAAGGAAATGGATAGAGGAAGATGCATTAGTTTAGGAGTAGAAAATATATTAAAACTTTGATAAAAGAAGGTGGATAATAAGGGATCTTTTTCGACTAACATTCAAAAAGTGGTCCTTCATCAAGCTTCCCTACTTCCTGGTAGGACTTATATTGGAAATATATAGCATTTTTATATTAAAAGAAATATCCTTTCCAAACCAAATGAGGCCTTTTTGCAATCAAATAGATTTTTTCAGGCTGCCTTTTCATTTATTTGGTTGTGTGCCTGTTGTAATGACGTTACAACAGAAATAATGATTATGTTACGAGGAAACTCCAACATACAGTCAGGAGGCAAGCGTAGTCTTCATACACAAACCCGGAAAAGCTAATAATGCCTTTGGATTTGCATTATTAGCTTTTCCGGATAGAAAGAAGTCTAAGAAGTAGAAGTCTAACATCATTCCTCCTGAAGACAGTGGAACTCGTGGTTAACACCATGTTAAAAAAAAAACGGAATTTCAGGCGAAATGTTAGACAACGTTAGCACTGACACACTTAGCAAATCCATAGACCAGGTTCGGGTGACCACGTCTTTAAAAGATTCGATAGCCCATATGCTAAGTAATTGAAGGATGATTCGCATCATATGACCATAACATCCAATGTAGAGAGGGGAACTCTACATGGAGGTATAAAGGGTGATACGGTCAAAATTTGGTCAAGGGAAAACGCGTGTAAATCGGTGAAATCGTTTATTTAAAAAAATCAAATTAAATTTCTTTTTCAAGTTCAATTAGTATAAAATTCAGGAAGAATATTCTGCTAGGTTTTCGCTTTTCCAAATCCAAATTGCCGGGCCTCACGCTTGACACCTGCCATCAGATTTTGTACAGCCACCTTGTCCACCTTCTTCGCCGCAGAAAGCCAGTTTGCCTTGAACTGCTGCTCGTCCTTAGCAGTTTTTTGGTCTTCTTTAGGTTCCGCTTGACAATAGCCAAGTATTTCTCAATTGGGCGGAGCTCTGGCGTGTTGGGAGGGTTCTTGTCCTTTGAAACCACTTGCACGTTGTTGGCGGCGTACCACTCCATGGCCTTTTTACCGTAATGGCAAGATGCCAAATCCGGCCAATACAGTACGGAACAACCGTGTTTCTTCAGGAAAGGCAGCAGACGTTTATTCAAACACTCTTTCACGTAAATTTCTTGGTTGACATTCCCGGAAGCTATGAAAATGCTGCTTTTCGTGCCACAGGTACAGATGGCTTGCCAAACCAGATATTTCTTTGCGAACTTTGACAGTTTTATGTGCTTGAAAATATCTGCTACCTTTCCCCTTCCTTTTGCCGTATAAAACTCCTGTCCCGGAAGCTGCTTGTAGTCGGCTTTGACTTAGGTTTCGTCGTCTATTACCACACAGTCAAACTTCGGGATTACTGTGGTGGGATAATCCTATCGGATTATCCCACCACAGTAATGCTGGTGACATTTCTGAGAGTTTCAAAGCTTCTCTAAGTGGTTTCACTGCAATGTGGAACGCCATTCGGACTCGGCTATAAGAAGGAGGTCCCTTGTCATTGAGCTTAACACCTAACCTAACCTATCGTTTCACCGATGGGGAAATGTTTCGAATTTAACTTCGAATGATTTGGCTAGTTCGTTTTGCGTTGCGTCAAACTTCGTCAGCATCGTCGTGTACAGCCTCCGGGATCGCGCTTTGGCCGTCGTATTTTGTTTATCATCGCGATTTGGAGTCACTACCTTCTTGTAAGTCGATAGTCCGGCTCGTTTTTTGGCTCGATGCGCGGTTGTAGACGATACACCCAGCTTATTTGCGGCATCTCGGAGAGAGAGGTTAGGGTTTCGCTTGAAACTACCGGCAACTCTCTTTGTAGTCTCAGCGGCTTCCGGTTTTCGTTTTACCCCCGATCCAGACTTCCTGGCTGTCGAGAAACGTTCCCCAAACACTTTAATTACATTTGTAACGGTTGATTTGGCAACTTTTAGCGATTTTGCCAGCTTTGCGTGCGAGTAACTCGGATTTTCGCGATGCGCGAGCAAAATTGTGATACGCTGCTCTTCTTGCTTGGACGGAATTTTGACAACTGAAGAGTGAATTCCAAAATCAAAATAGGAGCAACATTCTACACACACACACACCTTCAAAATAGGGGGTGTTCAGGTTTTTTAAATGCAAAATTGAAAGAAATACGTCAAGTTTATATTGACCAAATTTTGACCGTATCCATGTTAAGCTCAATGATAAGGGACCTCTTTTTATAGCCGAGTCCGAACGGCGTTCCACCTTGCAGTGAAACCACTTAGAGAAGCTTTGAAACTCTCAGAAATGTCACCAGCATTACTGTGGTGGGATAATCCACCGCTGGAAAACTTTGGTGTTCGGTCGAAACAGGAAACGAACCCACGACCTTGTGTATGCAAGGTGGGCATGCTAACCATTGCACCACGGTGGCTCCCAATGCGATGCGATGCCAAAAACCTTTCCTTTACAGCAGCTGTTCGCAAGTGCAAAGTTGCGTCTCTGGGCTTCAACTCGTACGATACCAACTTATTTGCTTTTGAAATATTCCCTATCGTTTCACCGATGGGAGCCACCGTGATGCAATGGTTAGCATGCCCACCTTGCATACACAAGGTCGTGGGTTCGATTCCTGCTTCGACCTAATACCAAAAAGTTTTTCAGCGGTGGATTATCCCACCTCAGTAATACTGATGACATTTCTGAGGGTTTCAAAGCTTCTCTAACATAAGTGGTTTCACTGCAATGTGGAACGCCATTCGGACTCGGCTATAAGAAGGAGGTCCCTTGTCATTGAGCTTAACACCTAACCTAACCTATCGTTTCACCGATGGGGAAATGTTTCGAATTTAACTTCGAATGATTTGGCTAGTTCGTTTTGCGTTTGATGGGAGTCCTCATCGAGTAATGTCTCCAATTCAGCACAATCAAACTTCCTGCAATGTCCTGGACGTTCTTTGTCTTCCATATCAAAATCACCACTTCTGAAAAGCGTAGACCCTATCTCACACGTTGAAATCGAAAAAGCCCACTTTGGAGAGTAATCGATGCGATTCAGCTGCACTTTTCATAAAATCAAAAGAAGTTCATCAAAACTTCCCAAAAATGCTGTTATTTGGGCACGAAACTTCTACACTCCAGGAAAATAACACATACTGGAAACCAAAGTTAGAGAATGGATGCGTATATCCTAACCTATCCCATCTATTGCCAATCCTGTCATTACTGATTTGCCCTCCCCATCCTCCAAATGTCATCCCCCAATAAACTTTCCTATGTTTGACCGAGTTCCTTCTCATTCAAGACTTTATCTGCATATTTATTGCAGATTTGCAAAATGTATGTGACCTATATTCAAATGCATTCATCACCTGATTTTGACACACATAGAAATAAATTCAACATTTAAATTTTGTATCTGTCCATTTTATTCCTTTCTCTCAAATATCCTTACTATATCAAATATTTCCATATTTGTTTATCTGACAGTGGAAATAAGGAACAACTGGCAAAAAAAAAAAATAAAAGTCATTTCGAAAGTAACCCCCCACCCATCTTTTGCAATCCATGTGACTACATCTCGAGAATTCCGACAATACACAATGTGTTACTGATGTTAGTTGGCTGTGCAAACAATTTAATGTCACTTAAACATGACAAATTCTAAATTGGAAATGACTTTTCCTCTGGCCCCCAACAGGTCTTTCGTTGTACTTTCATGCAATTCATTTTGCTTGCATATCCTTGAGCATCAAACCAAATTACAAGAAAACTCCAAATAGTCGAGTCGAATCGAGATTACATTACTATGGCATTCAGGACAGGAGAACAACAAGAATCCATGCATCCATATTGCAGATAGAGTGAAACTGAAATGTAAACCAGAACTCCTATCCCCCCGCACCACCAATGCTCCAGATATCAATGCCCCCAAAAAAGAGGTGTATTCTCTACTCTATGATTCGTTGGATAAAAAGTGACGCAGAGATTTCAAAATGTGTGTGCAGACCGGAAATTCCCCAAATGATATGGAACCAGGGCGGCATAAGCTAATCCGCTACAAATGCCAACATCAATTTATAGTTAACTTTTTCGAAATACGAAAGAGCAACAAAAATTATCCAGTAAACTCTGAACCGGGCACGTCAAAGTAGCATTGTAATATTGTTTGTTAGTTTTGTGAAAATCTAGCAGCAGCAGCAGCATCACCATGTACCAGCAGATAGTCCTCCAGCCATGTGGATGTTTGGTGGAAAATCAACGGATCCCAATAACTAAGAGTTGCAACTGATTTTGAATTTTTCGTTTTTGGTTTTGTTGCTATTGTTCCCACGAAAGTATATCACATTATTCTGATTGTAGGAACAGTGTTTGGGGAATAATGAATATGTCGGATGGAAGTCTCTGAAGAGAAATGTGAAAATAATCCATCTCAACGAGGTACACCAAGTAACGACCACAAAGAATCTCAGAATCATATACCGATGGCCTGAGCCAAGTCTCAGACATAACCCAAAACCGCAAACTCAAAATCAAAACTATCAGCATACAGCCTCGACAATTACGTATTCAACCCTCTGACATTCTGATAAACAATAGAAAAAGAGCCACTCAGTTTTTTGGATATGGAGGAGGCCTTCTAGGTAATCTAGCTAAGTTATCAGACCTATCAACAAACTCCGTAACGAATGCCATAGGCCTTGGTTGACGCTTTCTGAGTGTAACGGTGCTAATGTCCACTATCTGCGGCCGAAATATTTAGGTGCATGGGGCTAAAATACATTTTTTTTTTTGACATTCGGCATTTATATTGACCCGTCGGTCGATGAATATGAGCGGGGAGCGACCATTACGATGGCCGATACCATTATCAACGACGGCCCTTGAGTTCTGGTACAAATCGAAATTATACATTTTCAGCTGATCTCTTTGGAAATTAAACCCGATCCTTTAGGTTGTTCACAAACTGCTTAATTTGGAATGGAGTCTCATCGGAGAAAAATATTTTGGCCATATATATGCGTCCTAGAGCCAAAAGAATTGTAAATCCACCCAAAAAAATCAAAATTTCGGTGAAAATTCTCCGAAAATTTGATTTTTATATCTCCTTAAATATGGGTTTTAGAGAGAGAAGTTCACCAATGTGGTATCACAATGGACTGAATAATCTAAGTGAGCCTGATACATCGGGCTTCCACCTAACCTAACCTATGGGTTTTAGAACCAAAAGGAGGTTAATTTCTGATTGGATGGAACAAATTCGGTAACTGGGCAACTTCGTCCAAGAGAAGCAACTCCTTAACTCTGTTCAGTCTATGTTGTTTTGAGCATCGGTAAACTCTTGCACTGTTTAGAACTTTTATGACTTCAGTTCAAGCTCATTTCATATGTTCAGAACACGACCACGTTTTCTACCACTACCACTGCATATATATCGATCAAATGTAGTCTTGTTTTCGAGATATTTCTGGTGTTGAATAATAAAAACAATGTTTTAAGTTCTCAAAAAAGTTGTGTGAGAGCTCGGATTGTCGTAGTTAAGAGTGATCCATCTACGGCGGTTTTTCTGATTTCTTGGATTCTGGAATTCAAAAAATGGTTGTGTATCACTCAGAATCGTGGTTCATGTCCTGTTTTTTTCTGAAAAAAAGAGACGATCATTTGCTTACAAGAGTTTGTTGCTCGAGCAACTTTTGTCGGATTTGGCTCATCTTGAAACACGTATACAATAATGTGGTTTTGTCGTCGGCTGAGGTAGACCAGTAGTTGTTCAGGATCAACTTTAAGGACCCACGAATCTTAGTATGTACGTCAAAATGTTCTTAGTACGCATAACCTCAAAAATCAGTTGGCAGATTGCAACACTAAGATTGCGCAATCCTGAAATATAATTATAATTATTGTCGTTTGCTCAAAAACTTCTAATGACGATCTTCCTCCGTATGCTAGCGTAAGTTCGCGTGTGAAGCGTCCGTGACAGAAATGTATGGGAAAGTGACATAGGAAGATTATTAGTTTGCCTATGCTTGGATATTGGGGGAAATGTAATGATGCTGTTGTCGGCTGATGCAGGTATGGGTCCGGGCGTAAGGAAACGTTTTGACTGACGGTAACGATGGCGCTGGGAGACCTAGATCGCAACACGGATAAAGTTCCGACCGTTATCGGATCATGTGGCGGCAAAGCTAAACCACAAGACGAACGGAGTTGACCATGGCCGATGACAAGGTAACTAACGGAAGAGGGTGGTTATGACCACGTTCCGAACATAGAGTACTGCAGCCTTGAGTGACACGATGACAACGTGGTTGTTGGGGAAAAGTGACTGTGACCGTGTTCGGAACACTAGTCGAAGCAAATGTGACTACGAGAAACAACTAACACGTAACAAGAGAATGAAGCCGCCGAGTCGCGCCGCCGATTTCAGTCGCCGCCGTATATGTCGACTCATCTCGACTCAAATTTAACCGCCAATTAATCAAAAATATCGGTTTAAATCTGAAAAATAAATTAATAAATGTCATAAGTTTTGCCAAAATTTTGAACCTTTCACCCACAATCCATCAATTTCAAGTTGCTACAGTTAGCTCTGAAAATGTGTATGAAATGCAATTTTGGTTGTAAGATTAGTTGTACAACTAATCTCATTATTATTCCGATAACTTCGGATTTATTTTATGGTGGACAATTGTACGCCGTCAAAGAGACATATTTTTATCGGCTTAGCCATTAAGCCACTGCCGCCGAAGGCAATAACTTAGTGTCAGCGCCGCCGTCAAAAATGGGTCGGCTTCATTTTCTGCACGTAACTGTGATAACGATCGGAACAGAAGTCGGAGCAAAGGCCTTAGGTTTGCTTAGGTATAGTGGCAGCCCAATATTTCAGGCTCACTTAGACTATTCAGTCCATTGTGAGACCACAGTGGTGAGCTTCTCTCTTATCACTGAGTGCTGTCCGATTCTATGTTAAGCTCAATGACAAGGAACCTCCTTTTTATAGTCAAGTCCGAACGGCGTTCCACATTGCAATGAACCCACTTACAGAAGTTTTGAAACACTCAAAAATGTCACCAGCATTACTGAGGTGGGATAATCCACAGCTGAAAAACTTTGTGGTGTTTGGTCCAGGGCTGTGGAGTCGAGTCTTTATTGCTCAAATCCGGCTCCGACTCCAGCATTTCTTATTAGCCTCGACTCCAACTCCGACTCCGGAGTCGACTCCAGGTGGTGTACCTAAATCTCATTTTAACAGTATTCCAATTGTAATTTTAAGGTGGAACACTACACCGATATAAGTATTCTATTTTGCCATATGTGTTTATATGTAAGACTATATAGAGACCACATCAAAATATGGGTAGATAACAATAATCTCCACAATATCAATTTATAACCAGTAAGGAAAGTCTAAAGTCGGGCGGGGCCGACTATATTATACCCTGCACTAGAGGTGTGCGCGTGAGGGATTTTTCACGCACGCTCACGCACGCTCACAAATTCAAAATGTCATTCACGCACGATCACGCACGCCTTTTTTAGAATTGCTCACGCTCACGCACGCTCTCGAATGAATTCGTAACATTCACGCACGATCACGCACGCTCGTTTTTGAATTGCTCACACTCACGCATGCTCACGAATGAATTCGTAACATTCACGCACGAAGGTTTTTATTGATTCACGCTCACGCACGTTCACGAACCAAAATCCTGCAAAGATAAACACTCACGATTGCAGAATAGTGACCGCACGCTCACGACGGGAAATACCAACTCACGAAAAACAAACTTATTCACGCACACTCACGATTCGAAAAAAACTACTCACGCACGTTCACGAACAATGAAACGTACTTCCACACACCCACGATTCATAAAAAACTATTCACTCACGCTCACGATGTAAAATGCAACTCACGCACGTTCACGACATACGAAACTTACTCACGCACTCTCACGATTCATAAAAACTATTCACGCACGCTCACGATGTAAAATGCAACTCACGCACATTCACGATTCATAAAAACTTCACGCACGCTCACGATGTAAAATCAACTCACGCTCGTTCACGACTATTATACTTACAAAACAAACGAAAAAATGTAATTCACGAATGAGTACGAACTTAAAAACTTACTCACTCTCGCTTGTGATACAAATGAGCTACCCACACAAATTCGCCAAAATATTTCTAATTAAAAATCTGAAGTTGAAAACGTACTCAATTAAAAAATTAACAGATAAAATTATCATTTTAATCAAATCAAAATATAAACTCAATTAAAATTTGAATTGATTTTGTCCGAAAAACTTAATTAATTCTTAATTGAGGCAATCAATGATTTATAGTGTTATTGTTTACTTATTTTATTTTTTATTATATTATAATTACATATATTATAATTATACTATATAGAATTATTTTTTCAGATCTAAGCCAAAATTTAATGGACCAATGAAACCAATTATTTCCGAAAATTGTTAATTTTATATTTGGAAGTATGTTTTCACTTTAAAAATATAAAAATGTTCAATCATTATCTTAGTTGGCTTTATTATTTATTTTGATTAACAAGTTAATTTTATAAGTTAATTAATTAATTGATTACGTTTTCAATTCCAATCAACTTTTCAATTGGAAATATTTTACTGATATTTTTTCGTGTAAAGAAAAAATCCAACTATAATATAATCAGAAAGCACATAAGAAAGTGTAAACTCTTGTAAAGTTACCATAAATTATTTCATCGAAGAAACCAATAATTATAAATAAATAAACAA
Source organism: Haematobia irritans (assembly GCF_050003625.1). Taxonomy (NCBI): domain Eukaryota; kingdom Metazoa; phylum Arthropoda; class Insecta; order Diptera; family Muscidae; genus Haematobia; species Haematobia irritans. The sequence continues at coordinate 191,909,924 of NC_134399.1, read as the reverse complement.
TACAATAAATAATTATTACCTCAATTAAAAAATTAAGTTTCGACCACAACCAATTAAGTAATTCATTGAAAGTGCCGGAAGAAATCTGTTATTGTTTAATCAAATAAGGCTTCTTGTTTCTTATTAATTCTGTGATTGATATCTAATCTGTGGCATTATCTAAAAATAAAATGCTGCTTATGTTTAAAAATGTAGTCAAAGATCATATGATACATGAAATTATAATACTACATGAAACAATTGACTTCGTTATAAAGAACAGCGATAGATACGGTTTTTTTTTTTGCTGCAGAAAATGTCTTGAATGCATAGAAAACTATCTTTCGTCCGAATGGTTGTCCTCGATATATCTAGCAAGTAAACCAGGCCCAAAATTACGTTAAATTGTGTGTGTTGTTGCATTCTCCCTAAATTATACCATTCAAAACAGATCATATTACTAGTGCGGTTTAAATGGGAGCTATATATAACTAAGAACCCATATGGAAATTTGCTCTTCCGGAAGCCAAATATGGGGGCCCATTTGTAATACCATCCACCTACATAAATAACAACTACTTATACCAAGTTTTATATCGATAGCTTGTTTCGTTCGGAAATTAGGTTTCAACATGCGGACCGGCATCGCTAGATCGAGTTTCACCACGACCCAGAATATTATTCTGTATGAGAGCAGTATTTCAATGTGTTACAACCGGAATGACGACGTCAGTTATACCCCAACACATTATTCAGAATTTCTCGATATAAAAATGAAAGCAGTATCGATACTGGACATTTTGCTTAATATGCGTCATATATTTCAAATAGTTCATTGAGTACACTATGTTCATAGGATTTAAAATTTAACCCCATGAAACTACACAGTCTCACACAAGTTTACATACGATTAAAGAATTTGTATTTTATTGAAACACTATGCATATACATGCTTTAATTTTTGTAAAATAATTTGAAAACATAGTATTTGTTAATTTTTAACAATATTTTTTTAGTGTGGTTTATAAAAAACAACAAGAAAGATGTTTGGTTAGTAGGTTAAAAACTCAGGGGTATGTAAACTTGTGTAAGACTGTGTACATGTTAAAAATTTTAGTAAAATATACTTGAGTAAATCTTACTTTTTAAAGCTAATTATTAAAAAATAAATTTTAGCTGCGAAACATGAATAATGAAAATGTTGTTTTTAATAAAATTTAGTATGAAGTCCAATACAGATATTTCATACATACTTTTTATCGTGAGCAAGACATTTTTGTAGATATAAAATTTGTCGTGAGCGTGAATAGGTTCGTGATTTCTCGTGAGGCTGAATTAATTCGTGAATGTGAATTTTTTCGTGAACGTGAATTTCATCATGAGCGTGAATTTTTCGTGAATGTGAGTTTCTTCGTGAACGTGAATTTTCTCGTGAGAGTGAATTTTTCGTGAACGTGAATTTTTTCGTGAACGTGAATGTCATCGTGAATTTGAAGTTTTCGTGAATGTGAATTTCTTCGTGAACGTGAATTTCTTCGTGAGCGTGAATTTTGTCGTGAGCGTGAATTTTTCGTAAATGTGAATTTTTTCGTGAACGTGAATTTTGTCGTGAGTGTGATTTTGAAAAAAATTTACTCACGCACATTCACGAACAGAATTTGATGTTCACGCACGATCACGCACGACACATTTTTGTTCAGTCCCATTCACGCACATTCACGTGATTTGGTCAAAATTTCATTCACGAATCACGTGACTCACGCGTGAATCACGCGTGTCACGAAAACTTCGTGTCACGCGCACACCTCTACCCTGCACCACTTTGTAGATCTAAATTTTCGATACCATATCCTATCCGTCAAATGTGTTGGGGGCTATATATGTAAAGGTTTGTCCCAAATACATAAATTTAAATATCACTCGATCTGGAAGAATTTGATAGAATTCTACAAAATCTATAGACTCAAAATTTAAGTCGGCTAATGCACTAGGGTGGAACACAATGTTAGTAAAAAAAAAATATGGGAAACGTTTAAGTCTGAAGCAATTTTAAGGAAACTTCAAAAAAGTTTATTTATGATTTATCGCTCGATATATATGTATTAGAAGTTTAGGAAAATTAGAGTCATTTTTACAACCTTTCGATTAAGCAGTGGCGATTTTACAAGGAAAATGTTGGTATTTTGACCATTTTTGTCGAAATCAGAAAAACATATATATGGGAGCTATATATAAATCTGAACCGATTTCAACCAAATTTGGCACGCATAGCTACAATGCTAATTCTACTCTCTGTGCAAAATTTCAACTAAATCGGATTTAAAAATTGGCCTCTGTGGTCATATGAGTGTAAATCGGGCGAAAGCTATATATGGGAGATATATCTAAATCTGAACCGATTTCAACCAAATTTGGCAAGCATAGCTACAATGCTAATTCTACTCCCTGTGCAAAATTTCAACTAAATCGGAGCAACAAATTGGCCTCTGTGGTCATATGAGTGTAAATCGGGCGAAAGCTATATATGGGACATATATCCAAATCTGAACCGATTTCAACCAAATTTGGCACGCATAGTTTCAATGCTAATTCTACTCCCTGTGCAAAATTTCAACTAAATCGGAGTTAAAAATTGGCCTCTGTGGTCATATGAGAGTAAATCGGGCGAAAGCTATATATGGGAGATATATCCAAATCTGAACCGATTTCAACCAAATTTGGCACGCATAGCTATAATGCTAATTCTACTCCCTGTGCAAAATTTCAACCAAATCGGAGTTAAAAATTGGCCTCTTTGGGCAAATGAGTGTAAATCGGGCGAAAGCTATATATGAGAGCTATATCTAAATCTGAACCGATTTGGCTGGTATTTTGCAAGTTTTTCGAGACCCATAAAATATTCTGATGTACGGAATTTGAGGAAGATCGGTTGATATACACGCCAATTATGACCAGATCGGCGAAAAATATATATGGCAGCTATATCTAAATCTGAACCGATTTTTTCCAAAATCAATAGGGATCGTCTTTGAGCCGAAACACGACCCTATACCAAATTTTAGGACAATCGGACTAAAACTGCGAGCTGTACTTTGCACACAAAAATACATCAACAGACAGACAGACAGACGGACAGACAGACGGACATCGCTAAATTGACTCAGAATTTAATTCTAAGCCGATCCGTATACTAAAAGGTTGGTCTATGATTACTCCTTCTTGGCGTTACATACAAATGCACAAACTTATTATACCCTGTACCACAGTAGTGGTGAAGGGTATAAAAATACACAAAAATCAAAATGTCGGGCTAATCAGGTAGAAAGTTTAGATGTTAAAAAATGTAATGCGTCGGATATATAAAACAAACATAAACTGTCATACTTTAGGACGGGCGGAATTTTAAATAACCACTACCATACAACAGATGACGGGAATAGCTGGACAGTTCTATAGAAGTAACATAATATGGTGAAACATGGATTTACAAATGGTCTATCAGTTATGGACATTAGAGGCCACTAATTTAATGTAAAGAATTTCGAGTGACATTGCTGAAACAAACTTTCCCCCAAAAGTCCGCCTCAGATGGCACGTTGACAGAGGTTTAATTTAAAATTACAGCTTCCAATGACATCGGGTATATATGAAGACTTCTCAAATAATTATCTCCATATACAAAATCTGGGCCGACGGGAAATTTCCGCATTTATTTATGGATCTCAAGTAACTCAAAATTTCTGACAAATCTTATGAAAATTTTAGACTAGGAAAATTTTCTTAAAACAAATCGGAGAAATTTCACCCATATAAATACACTTTGAATGGCCTGAAATCCAGTACCTCGTTTTTCGTTGTTCGATTAAAACCCCCAAACGAATCTAATTTGTCGAAATATTTCTTTTGTTAAAAAGATATGAAGTGTTTTTGTTTCGCCGGAGTCGGAGTCGAGCAAAATTTATACGACTCCGACACCAGCAAAATCTTCAGACTCCGACTCCACAGCCCTGGTTTGGTCGAAACTGGGTTCGAACCCACGACCCTGTGAATGCAAGGAGGGCATGCTAACCATTGCACCGGTGGCCTTGATAGATTACTAATAAAAATTGCAGGCTAATGGCTATCACAACCACGCTTAACTAAATGCAAAAAGTATTTTCGATAACCTCGTACCTCTTTAAGGTATTGGATTGACTCTGGGCTGTTTCAGTAGGCCCTATTTTTCAAGCGGGTCCAAAAGGAAAAAATTGAAAAATGTTAAAATACCTAGACCTAGGGGGCAAATTGTGGTCACCTCTTCGAGGGATAACTTGCATAGCACAGATCAATATCATTAATCTGGAACGTAAAACTCATAAATGCTTTCTCTATAACACAATGCATTTACCGTAACTGTTGATCGATCTGTCATTTTCGAAAAACTTAGATCCCATAACCCCTGCGAACCATAAACCGCAGCAAACAGTCACACGTTTGGGAAGGAGAGGTTTTTCAACACTAACTCTTGGGGGGTTTCTCCTCTTTTTCTATCAATTCCCTTATTAGGGGATCATTTTAATAAAACATCGCTTTCTTCTTCATTTGTAATTCCCTTGGGATGTGGAATACTGTGGTACTTCTCCCTCTGCAAAGGATTTGCAATGTTAACAATGTTTGCTCTCTAATATATAGAAAAATAGTTGATATTAACAACAATGGAGAGACATGGAACACGTAGCCTTTCCACAAACCAAGTCTAGTCTAACAATCACAGAACTATTGTGGGGCAACATAAGAACAACATCTACACTCCCACGAAAAATGTCAGTATCACACTGACGATGAATTAAATTTTTCTCTCATCCTCTGTCGCTAACATTCATACCCAGAGCAAGATTTTTTCAGGCCAGCAATTTTCTGTTACTTGACTTGTTAACAAACTTGGATGTGGGAGGGCGAGTAAAAGTTTTTTGCTTTCGTATCCCCTACCAAAAGTTAGGAAGCTTATCCATTTTCGTAATTCTATTTGTAATGTATCGGTAGTCAAAAACTTCAAATACAAATTAACAATTATGCTGAGGATTTTTCATCATTGATTTAAAGCTTTTTTGAAATAAAACAAGTATATACAGGAGTAAGTAATCATAAATACCCACCACCATGAACCAAATATTAGGAGTTCCTTTGAAATTTCAGGAGGGCTTGAGGACACTTCCCGAAGTTAAATTTAAAGATTTCACCTATGAGGACTATATCAGATTCTGGGTTTATAAGAATCATTTTTATTTGAGTTTTAGAGGAATCATTAACATCTCTTGTAAGTGTGCAAGAAAATTACAAAATAACGTCTTGATTTAAAATCTTAAATCTGTAGAAGTAAAATCTGGAAATTTTACATTGAGTTTCAAGCAATTTTCATGATCAGTGCGCCTTCTACACCCTCAAAAATTTAAGTCGGCCTATATGGAGGCATTACCAAATGGACTGATAAAAACATAATCCGATACACGTTTTTGAGAGCCTAAAATACCAGAATATTTACAATTTCAGGCAAATCAGATAAAAACTACGGTTTCTAGAAACCCAAGGAATTAAATCGGGAGATCGTTCTTATGGGGGCTATACTAAAATATGGACCGATACTCACCGTTTTCGGCACACCTCTTTATGACCCGAGAATACCTCTAGATTTCCAATTTCAGGCAAATAGGATAAAAACTTCGGATTCTAGAAACCCAAGAAGTAAAATCGGGAAATCGGTCTATATGGGGGCTATACCAAAAAATGGACCGATACTCACCATTTTCGGCACACCTCTTTATGGTCCTAAAATACCTCTAGATTTCCAATTTCAGACAAATTGGATAAAAACTACGGTTTCTATAAGCCCAAGACCCCAAATCGGGAGGTCGTTTTATATGGGGACCATACCAAAACATGGAGCGATACTCACAATTTTTGGCACACGTATTTGTGGTCCTACAATACCTCTAGATTTCCACTTTCAGGTAAATGGCATAAAAATTGCGGTTTCTATAAGCCCAAGAAATAAAATCGGGAGATCGGTCTATATGGGGGCTATACCAAAATATGGACCGATACTCACAATTTTTGGCACACGTATTTGTGGTCCTACAATACCTCTAGATTTCCAGTTTCAGGTAAATTGAATAAAAACTGCGGTTTCTATAAGCCCAAGAAGTAAAATCGGGAGATCGGTCTATACACACAAAAAAATAATTTTCTGATTCAATCACGAAATTAATTGATCCAATTAATTTTTTAATTGAAATGTCTTCAATCACGAAAATGATAGTATCAATCACAGTTTTAATTGGGCATAGAAAAAATCCTTGATTAAAAAATTAATTGATGTCATTAGCAATTTTGAATTAATTTTTTAATTGATTCAATTAAAAATTTAATTGATTTTGAATGCAAACCCCAATTAATTTTTTATTTAAAAAGGTAACTATTTTCAACTACTTTCTGAATTGGCTTAGAGTTTTTATTTTGATTAAGTAATGTTCATCACTTTTTGTAACTGACTTCTGAATATAATTAAAAAGTTAATACTATCAATTAATTTTTTAATTAAAAATTTTAAAATTTTCAATCATTGACTTAATTAACCTAATGTTTCTATGTTGATTAAAAAATTAATTGCATCAATTAATTTATTAATTGAAAAAACATTCAACTTCAATTAACTTTTTAGTTGGAAATATTCTGGTGATATTTTTTTCTGTGTATGGGGGCTATACCGAAACATGAAAAAAAACCCAACACATTTGGTGGATTTGATATGGTATCGAAAATGTGGATCTACAACGTGGTGCAGGGTATAATATAGTCGGCCCCGCCCGACTTTAGACTTTCTTATAACATGCGCCACACTGTGGAACATGGTATTATAAGTTAGTGCATATGTTTGTAACACCCAGAAGGAGACGAGATAGACACATGGTGTCTTTGGCAATAATGCTCAGGGTGGGTCCCTGAGTCGATATAACCATGTCCGTCTGTCCGTCTGTCTGTCCGTCCGTCCGTCTGTCTGTCTGTGAACACATTTTTGTGATCACAGTCTAGGTCGCAATATAAGTCCAATTGCCTTCAAATTTGGCACGTGTTCCTTTTTTGGGTCAGCATAGAACCCTATTGATTTTGGAAGAAATCGGTTCAGATTTAGATATAGCTCCCATATATATCTTTCGCCCGATATGGACTAATATGGTCCTAGAAGCCAGAGTTTTGGCCCAATTTGGTTGAAATTTTGCACTAGGAGTACAATTAGTAGTATAAATAGTCAAGTGTGCCAAATTTTATTGAAATCGGTTCAGATTTAGATATAGCTCCCATATATATCTTTCGCCCTATTTACACTCATATGACCACAGTGGCCAATCTTTTACTCCGATTCAATTGAAATTGTGCATAGGGAGTAGAATTAGTATTGTAGCTACGCTTGCCCAATTTGGTTAAAATCGGTTCAGATTTAGATATAGCTCCCATATATAGCTTTCGGCCGATTTACACTCATATGACCACAGAGGCCAATCTTTTACTCCGATTTAGTTGAAATTTTGCACAGGGAGTAGAATTAATATTGTAGCTATGCGTGCCAAATTTGGTTGAAATCGGTTCAGATTTAGATATAGCTCCCATACATATGTTTTTCTGATTTCGACAAAAATGGTCAAAATACCAAAATTTTCCTTGTAAAGTCGCCACTGCTTAGTCGAAAAGTTGTAAAAATTACTCTAATTTTCCTAAACTTCTAATGCATATATATCGAGCGATAAATCATAAATAAACGTTTGCGAACTTTCCTTCAAATTGCTTCAGATTTAAATGTTTCCCATATTTTTATACCCTTCACCACTACTGTGGTACAGGGTATAATAAGTTTGTGCATTTGTATGTAACGCCAAGAAATAATTGTCATTCTGAGTCGATTTAGCGATGTCCGTCTGTCTGTCTGTCTGTCTGTTGATGTATTTTTGTGTGCAAAGTACAGCTCGCAGTTTTAGTCCGATTGTCCTAAAATTTGGTATAGGGTCCTGTGTCGGCTCAAAGACGATCCCTATTGATTTTGGGAAAAATCGGTTCAGATTTAGATATAGCTGCCATATATATTTTTCACCGATCTGGTCATAATTGGCGTGTATATCAACCGATCTTCCTCAATTTCCGTACATCCGAATATTTTATGATTCTCAAAAAACTTGCAAAATATCAGCCAAATCGGTTCAGATTTGGATATAGCTCCCATATATAGCTTTCGCCCGATTTACACTCAATTGCCCACAGAGGCCAACTTTTTGCTCCGATTTAGTTGAAATTTTGCATAGGGAGTAGAATTAGCATTGTTACTATGCGTGCCAAATTTGGTTGAAATCGGTTCAGATTTAGATATATCTCCCATATATAGCTTTCGCTCGAGTTACACTCATATGACCACGAGGCCAATTTTTATATCCGATTTAGTTGAAATTTTGCACAGGGAGTAGAATTAGCATTGTAGCTATGCGTGCCAAATTTGGTTGACATCGGTGCAGATTTAGATATAGCTCCCATATATAGCTTTCGGCCGATTTACACTCATATGACCACAGAGGCCATTTTTTTCGATTTGGTTGAAATTTTGCACAGAGAGTAGAGTTAGCATTGTAGCTATGCGTGCCAAATTTGGTTGAAATCGGTTCAGATTTAGATATATGTTTTTCTGATTTCGACAAAAATGGTCAAAATACCAAAATTTTCCTTGTTAAATCGCCACTGCTTAGTCGAAAAGTTGTAAAAATGACTCTAATTTTCCTAAACTTCTAATACATATATATCGAGCGATAAATCATAAATAAACTTTTGTGAAGTTTCTTTAAAATTGCTTCAGATTTAAATGTTTCCCATATTTGTTTACTAACATTGTGTTCCACCCTAGTGCATTAGCCGACATAAATTTTGAGTCTATAGATTTTGTAGAAGTCTATCAAATTCTGTCCAGATCGAGTGATATTTAAATGTATGTATTTGGGACAAACCTTTATATATAGCCTCCAACACGTTTGACGGCTGTGATATGGTATCGAAAATGTAGATCTACAAAGTGGTGCAGGGTATAATATAGTCGGCCCCGCCCGACTTTAGACTTTCCTTACTTGTTTTTACTAACATTGTGTTCCAGCCTAGTGCATTAGTCGACTTAAATGTTGAGTCTATAGATTTTGGAGAAGTCTATCAAATGCTGTCCAGATCGAGTGATATTTAAATGTATGTATTTGGTACAAACCTTTATATATAGCCCCCAACACATTTGACGGATATGATATGTTATCGAAAATTTAGATCTACAAAGTGGTGCAGGGTATAATATAGTCGGCCCCACCCGACTTTAGACTTTCCTTACTTGTTTTTTTTTGTGTTTTGTAAAATTTAATTGGAAAATTAAATTGTTGTACTTCTATAAGAGATCAGAACAACAACAGCAGTGATAGCTAAAAGTTTCACTAAATTTCGGTTAAACTCAACATTTGATGCGGTACAGCGAGTCCTTGTTAAATTTATACAAATCCACGACGAGGTTATTTTTTTTTTATTTATCAAAAAAAAAAAACTAAATTGTTTTTTAAGCCAAATATCCATTTCATGGATGACTGGTGGATTCGATTAAAATCGACAAAATAATAGAGTTTTGTTCATTACGTAGGAATGTAAAATCAAATGTGCGCGGTTTTTTAAATATGTTGAAATGTTGGGTTGTTTAGAATAGGGTTTAAGGGTATTTCGAATAGATGAGCGATGGAAAGTAAAAGCTAAACTACTTTTGATGTTCTTGGGATATTTACCAAAATAGAATGCCTATGAAAGTAACAAAGTTTTAGTATTTTTTTTCATATGGTAATGATAAAATACAGTGATACCAACACCCGAAGGGCAAAAAGCACCAAAAATATATTATAAATTCTAACATACCACCTCCGACCACAAAAACTACTGAAGCCAGCTAAAATTCAAAGCTCTACAAAAAAAAAAAAAACACACACACACACGTATATACGGCCGTAAGTTCGGCCTGGCCGAATCTTATGTACCCGTGTAAAAATTGAGGGATCTAATCAGATATGATTAGATCTCAAAATTGGCCCCTTTAGATATAAGCAGATACACCAACATATGATGAGATAGAATTAGATGTAAATGTATATAATTATTTATATGACCAGATCTAACATCAGATCCAATAATATATAGGGACAGATATAATTACATCTAAGACATTAGATCTAGGCCAATTTTGAGATCTGATCAGATCTAATTCCATAGTAATTAGATATGATTAGATCTAACCATTTTTGGGATCAACTCATGTCTAATTATATCAAATTAGATCTCTCAATTTTTTTCTCGGGTACCCTCCACCATGGATTGCGTAGAAACTTCTACGAAAGACTGTCATCCACAATCGAATTACTTGGGTTGCGGTATATTAAAACTTCTTATGTTAACATCGTTTTCTAATTTGTGAGTTAGTCCATTCGTGGTATATATTAGACAAAAAAGTTATGTATAGGTAAGTCTACAAATAATTACGAATCGAAATAGACTTTTCTAGAAGCAAGTACACAAACCCCAAATTTAAAAAGAAAAGAGAAAAGTATCCTTAATTGTATTCTACGCTTGTTTGGCTCGGAATCAATACCAAAATTGTTAAAGTAAAGATAAAAACTTTAGAACCGGACATGCTTTTTTTATGGACCAATTTTTGTGTGATTGGGGATCGATTTATCTGAGGGCTATATAAAGGGCGCCGCGACCTCGGTGGCACACCTCCAACCGATGGTCCAAATTTTCGATGACGCTGAGGCATAATGGAGGTTCAATGCCGTTAATGTGCCGAATTATCTCATCCTTTAGCTCTTGAATTGTTGCTGGCTTATCGACGTACACCTTTTCTTTCAAATAACCCCAAAGAAAAAAGTCCAACGGTGTCAAATCACATGATCTTGGCGGCCAATTGACATCGCCAGTACGTGAGATAACACGGCCATTGAATTTGTTGCGCAAAAGAGCCATTGTTTCGTTAGCTGTGTGGCAAGTGGCACCGTCCTGCTGAAACCATATCTCGTCCACATCCATATCCTCCAATTCGGGCCATAAAAAGTTCGTTATCATCTCACGATAGCGAACACCATTCACAGTAACTGCCTGACCGGCCTCATTTTGGAAAACATACGGCCCGTGATGCCGCCAGCCCATAAACCGCACCAAACAGTCACTCTTTGTGGGTGCATTGGTTTTTCGAGGTGAGCCTCATCACTGAAGATGATTTTCTTCGAAAATTGGTCATCCACTGTTGCCATTTCTTGGAACCATTCTGCCCATTCACGACGTTTGGAATGGTCAAGAGGCTTTAGTTCTTGAGTCAATTGCACCTTGTAAGCGTGTAAATGCAAGTCTTTATGCATAATGTTCATCAACGACGAGCGTGAGAGGTGCAATTGTTGGGCACGACGACGAGTTGAGGTGGACGGCTCTTCAGCCACACTATCGCGAACAGCAGCAACACGAGCATGCACTGGTGTTCTCACATCTTCTACAGACCCGGTTTGCTCGAATTTATCCACGATTTTTGCGATTGTACGCACATTTGGACGATCAAATTGACCCAAAAAATCACGAAGTGCACGATATGCATTTTGATTTGAACGCCCATTTTCATAATAAGTCTGGATAACTTTAACACGATGTTGGATTGTGTATCTCTCCATGGTTCAAATTGAGTAAGTCTGAAATAGAGAAATGTCAAATAAAATTCGGAAAAAACTAGGCGTTTAGGTGTGGTTCACAATCAACATCGGCGCTTACAATTTAACCACCCACCCACCATCTATAGACCGATATGGACCTAGTTAGACATGGTTGTTAACGGCCATATAATAGCACAATGTACCAAATTTCAACTGACTCGGGTGAAATTTGCTCCTCCAAGAGGCTCCAAAACCAAATCTTGGGGTCGGTTTATATGGGGCTATATATGATTATGGACTGATATGAACCAATTCATGCATGGCTGTTGGATACCCTATACTAACATCACGTTCCAAATTTCAACCGAATCGGATGAATTTTGCTCTTTCAAGGGGCTCCGGTGGTCAAATCTGGGGATCGGTTTATATGGGACCTATATATAATTATTGACCGATTTCGACCAATTTTTGCATGGTCATTAGAGACCATATACTAACACCATGTACCAAATTTCAACTGAATCAGATGCATTTTGGTCTTCCAAGAGGCTCCTGAGGTCAAATCGGGGGATCGTTTTTTATGGGGGCTATATATAATTATGGACTGATGTGGACCAATTTTTGCATGGCCATTAGAGACCATATACTAACACCATGTACCAAATTTCAGCCGGATCGGATGAAATTTGCTTCTCTTAGAGGCTATGCAAGCCAATTTGGGGGATCGGTTTTTATGGGGACTATATGTAATTATGGGCCGATGTGGACCAATTGCGTGGCTGTTAGAGACCATATACTAAAACTATGTATCAAATTTCGGCCGGATCGGATGAAATTTGCTTCTCTTAGAGCAATCGCAAGCCAAATTTGGGGGTCCGTTTATATGAGGGCTATACGTAAAAATATACCGATATGGCCCATTTGCGATACCGTCCGACCTACATCAATAACAACTAATTGTGCCAAATTTCAAGCCGATAGCTTGTTTCGTTCGGAAGTTAGCGTGATTTCAACAGACGGACGTACGGACGGACGTGCTCAGATCGACTCAGAATTTCACCACGACCCAGAATATATATATACTTTATGGGGTTTATCAAGTTCAGAAATTCGTCACTCGTCGCTAGGCACCTAACAAATATTGATTAAAGAAAGAATCAATACTATCTTCTAGCAATCACATTTATATTTTGCAATATAGTTGAATTCCTTAGCCTTTTGAAAGTCTAATCCGAATTTTTGTATTAAAAGATATCGTAAATTGATCTCAAAACAGTTCAAATTGAAAAATGCACCAAAAGCACTAAATGAAAATGCCAGAAAGCACCAAGTTGGTGCTTTTTTTTTGAAAAGACATTAAAAAGACAATTTGGTGCTTTTTGGAAATCAAAAAACACTAAATTTAGTGCTAAAAGCTCCAAATTGGCATCACTGATAAAATATACGAAAGAAGTGCAGTTGATCCAATATATTGTACCCTCTACCCACCCGTTCATTATTGTAACACTTTGTGCCTTTCGTCGAGTTTGATCGACCAATGTGACAAATGTCAAATGTGGCACCACCTAAAATAATTGTCAGCACTAACAGATGCCAGTAATGTCATTATTTTTAGCCACCGTATAAGTTTAAAGATATCATTCATAAACCGAGCCATATGGACCCGAAAAATCGTCTAAATGAAGATAAATTGTTATTTATGAAATACCCATTAGGACTGAATTTTTCTGACAGGATTTCGGACAATGAAATCGAATTAATGTCTCACACAAAGGAATTCATAATTTCTTAAAATTTGTAAATTTTACCTATAATGCGGCCATCAATATCTTCGTATAGTACTAAAGACATTTTTGCAATTTTGAACTCCAATTTGTTCCTTCAATCTTTGATATTTTCTTTACAAGTGAAAAAAATTTATTACGTCTAATAAATTTTGTTGAATTTGTCGCAAAATATTTGTTTTTTTTTTCTTTTTGTTTTTAATCGTCATGACATCTGCGTTTGTAATACAGCTTAGTTCAATATTTTTAAGATGGACAAAAATTTTCCTTTGTGGTGGGTTCAATGTTTTTTTGAGTGTAGATCTTGACTAATTTTAATAGTCTTTGTTTAATGTTCAACGACATTAAACCAAAAATAAATCATTTTATTTTTTCATTTCATTTGTTTTTCATATTGTAAATTTTTCATTTCAACAATTTCTTTAAAATTTTTGTTGCCTAGTGTAAATTCTATTTTTCGTATATTTACTTTCGTCAACATTACTTCAAATTATTCATTTAATTTCATTTTATGCCTGGCTTTTGTTTTATTAGAATAACTGTTATAAACAACAACAACAATAACAACACTCAACGTCATCTACAGCCAGTGTAGAGAGTGAGTGTTGCAATTGTTGTTGTTGCAAAAGATCTTTTCTTCTTTGCTTTGCCCTTGACCAGCATAAAGGGAAGCAAGAAGTTCAGTAGTCGTCAACTCGTTACACCGGTCGCGTCATTCTAATCAAACATTAAACAAACATAACGATTCATCGTGAAACAAATATACATTTACATATAAAATAGAATAACTTGAAATAAATAAATAAAGTAAAATCTTTTGGTGAAATAAAACATACAAAATCAAACAAATTAAATTGTACATATATAGTGAAAATAAATAATAAAACATTATGAAATAAAAACCAAACAGACATAAGCGTTATACATTAGAAAGGCAAAGTGTGGTAAAATCGGACGGACATCAGTGACATTTTTAGAGGTCAAAGTCGACCTCAAATTTATAATGAAAAATTGAAAGGTCTGTATCGACCTAAGAATTCAATCCATCAAAACCCCATATAACTTTAGTGGGGATTTACGCCCCCACTAAACATTTGGTCAGCTTCGAACCGAATAGTGTGTGTTTAATAATAAATCGGTTTTATTAAAAACGTTCAGTGACTTATTAATTAAAAGTGAAAAGTGACCTATGGATAAAAAAGTGAATAAAATAGTCAAAACTCTTTTTCGTACAAATAATTTTCGCATCCTAATCGAAAATATTTATTTATTTTAACAAAAAACAAATTCAAATTACTTTTTGTGCAAGTGGACATTTTGAAATTTTATTTTTTTTTACGTGTTAAAACGCAAAACCAACCTAAGTGACATTTGTGAAAATACAAAAACGTATATGCATTTAAAATTTCATAATTTCAAAATAAAACTTCTATTTACTATCAATTAATTTGTGCAAATTTTTGGGCATTTTTCGTTTCGCTAAAACGAAAAATGACTTAACTCACATTGTGATAAACAAGAAAAAATACGTTTAACAAAATTTCAAACAACTTTTTATAAAATTTTGGAAAATACTAAAAACTCTTTTGCGTTTGAAAACTCAAATGAAAGGAATTTTGTGGAAAATTTATTTAATTTTGACATTTTATAACAGTGGAATAAAGAATATTAAACTCTTTTTCAAATCAAACCACTGCATCAAGTGACATTTTGCAAAAAGAAGTTTTTCAAAAATTGAAGCCTCTTCCAAGTAAAACTGTACTTCTAACGGTAAAACTTTTTCAAGGCCAACATCGGCAAAAACATACTCAGTGCAAAATTTTCGACATTTTTACAAAACCAATTGTACAACAACATTTGTGCAAAAATACTGGGACCTGCAAAAACAAGTCATCGTGCATCAACGATCGAGGACCAGTGACGTCATCAACTATAACTGTAATCATCGACATCAACAACGAAATCTATATCATGCAAGTAGAAAAAAGGGACAAGCAGTAAGTACACAAGCAATAGTACTAAAAACATCCAGAGACATTTCTGTAAGCTGAATTTAAGTGACATTCTTTCCTTGCGTTATCTCAAACATCGCTCTTCTTAATTTTGATGTATCTTCAATGAGAGTTGCCAGATCTGCCATTTTTTGACTACTTGCGGGGACATTTTTTCGACCTAACAAAATTCCAATTTCGAATTATTTTGAACAATTTTCAAATAAAAATGGACGTTGTACAAAAATTTCATAATTTATGTGACGATTTAATTGATCTAGTTGAAACCGACGACAGCAGTCAAGTCAATTATCATATCGCGACTTTAGAATTTATTCTAAATCATTCAGAAGACTTATGGTTTCAAATACAAGATGCATTCGACAAATGTCAAGACCTCATTCAGCGAAATGCAAATCCAATAAACCCAAAGCAACTCAGGGTAAAATATTGGACGACTTTCAACAAATACAAAATATTTTCGAAAAATATTAAATCAATAATACAAACTTCGAGACCGTCCCAGACTTCTTACAATTTCAACTCAAAAACTTCCTGCGCACCTCAAAACAGTTTCATTTCTTCAAAACCACGTCCAAATCAGATCTCATGCACTAAAAATCAACCCATAGGAGAATGTACACATCTAAAATCATTAGACCTCTTGGTTGACAATAAAATCCAATTAGTTCCTGGACCTCTTTATCGACCTAAAGAAACACAGGACATATTTTCTAATACAATTTTACAGTCCACACTTCAACGTGACTCATCCGAAAATAAAATACAGTCCACTCTACAAACCAAACAAAATATACAGTCCACAAATCATACCGTCCTACCACGACCTAAGACTTTGCCTACACAAACCTTCTCGAAGCAGAAAATCACGACTTACACTCCCAACAATGTTAAGTCTAATCGACATCGTGATCAACGAGACATCACATCGTCAACTTTATGCGATGATAGCCGACCTTCGTCCATACATCATCCGCAAATTAGCCTAGTTCCAGATTCTACTTATCAAAAACTAGAATCTAAACCGACCGACCGACGACCTACTCAAATTTTCATCACAGATTCCCCAGGACATGAACTCAGACCTCATTCAAACCGAGCAGAAGTTCATTCCTCAATCGTAAACCTAGTTCCAGCTAAAATTGCTACACCGACATGCAATTTTATTCATTCGTACAATGAACTCAGCCCTCCAAGCCGAGCAGAAGTTCATTCAACAACAAATCTAGTTCGAGACATTGTTGCAAAACCTTATTGCAATTCTATTAATTCGTTCAATGAACTCAGCCCTCCAAGTCGAGCAGAAGTTCATTCTACAACAAATCTAGTACAAGACATTACAAATCCTATTTGTAATATTATTCGTTCAACCAATGAACTCAGTCCTCTACATAGCCGAGCAGAAGTTCATTTTTCAACCAACTACCTATTACAATATAAAATTACAAACCTGACTTGTACTTTTATTCATTGCAACTATGAACTTAGACCTCCACCTAGTCGAGCAGAAGTTCATTCATCACTATTGAGCCTAATGCAAGCTGCAATTGCATCATCGACCTTTTTTACTTCATCATATATATTTTCATCTTTAAATGAGTACTTCGACTTTTACAGCAAAATCGAAAACTTACCTTGTGGTTCCAGTCAGCCAATCGACCTATTCATTGGACTTGACTTTGCAGAACAATTTCCAGGCCTTAAAGCCCCGATGTGTCCATTTGCGCTTCCTTCGCCACAAAAAACAGTTCAAGACTTGATTGTGGGAGAACCGATGGAGCAATCGAACTTTTTGGTACTTAGCACGTCGTCAGCGTCTCTTTTGACACAAAATACAGCCATGACCTTGATTGTGGGGAGACTGACATCACGTCCAGCTAAAGCGATATCTAATGCGTATCAGTTAGATATCAACTTCGCCCATTTTTTGGGGGCGGAGGCGACCTCAAAACACCTTTTGAGGTCAAATCAACACAATAACCACAATGGAATTACCCCATCGCATCGAATTTTGTATACGATATCATCTAAGGAATATTCGAACATATTGCCACTCAACAAAATGAGAAAGATAGTCAAAATTTATACTGACTTTGACCTAAACAATTCAAACCCGAATCTCCAAGTAGCCAATTCAATCCCAAAAGCGGATACAAACGACCTTTCAAAGAACTACTTACCTCACATCTGGTTCAAAAAATTTACTTTAAGTCGACCATGGACTTTCATTCAAAACTTTATGTACACCAGAATAATACACAAGAAATCTGCCTCCAGCGTCAAAGTCAACATTTGCAACATCAAACCACAAGACATCACAATCTGGCTCGAAACAGCAATTTTTAACCAATTTTCAAAAATCGACCTAGCGAAACTTGGACGCAAATCCAAATCACATGCATACAACTCCGCATTTCGTACAACTCCGCATTTCGTACATGTGAGGTGGCACGATCCCCCTTGGACTATCAAGAGACATCCATCATCTCATCAAGATAAAAATTTGCAAGATCAACTTCATGTACAAACGAGCCGAACGACCTTTGCAACAAAGAAATGCGCCAGTCAATCAGTTTCGACTTTTCGTCGTCAGACCTCTCTACATGCAATTTCAACGATAATTTACCTGGAGAACTATCAACTTCTAGAGACATGTCAAAACGTACAAATTCCCAAACAACAAATATCGATGAGAAAACTGCCTGACTTAAATAGGAAACATCGCTATCAACATGCAGACATTAGGATTCACAACATCTACCCACCATACGACCTTGATATCAGATCAAAAAATCACTACCAATATCGACTTTCAACGCATAATGCAACTCATCGACATCCAACATCAACATGTTTTACACTACGGCACACGAACCTGACATCACCCGGAGTTCACCACGGAGAGGCCGGCATGTTTAATGTTGAACGACATTAAACCAAAAAAATTAATTTTATTTTTTCATTTCATTTTTTTTTTATATTGTAAATTTTTCATTTCATCAATTTCTTTAAAATTTTTGTTGCCTAGTGTAAATTCTATTTTTCGTATATTTACAATCGTCAACAGTTCATCAAATTATTCATTTCATTTAATGCTTGACGTTTGGTTTCATTCCTTATTAGAATAACTGTTACAAACAACAACAACAATAACAACACTCAACGTCATCTACAGCCAGTGTAGAGAGTGAGTGTTGTTGCAAAAGATCTTTTCTTCTTTGCTTTGCCCTTGACCAACATAAAGGGAAGCAAGAAGTTCAGTAGTCGTCAACTCTTTACACCGGTCGCGTCATCTAATCAAGCATTAAATAAACATTCGATCAATCGTAAAACAAATAGACATTAACATATAAAATAATAAATTGGCATTACAACTGAAATAGTGTGAATTATTTTTGAGAAAATTGTACATCTATAGTGAAATTATAAATAAAACATATTAAATACAAAACCAACAAACCGATAAAAGTGTTAATTATTCAAATAAGGCAAAGTGTGGATAAAATCGGACATTTTTAGAGGTCAAAGTCGACCTCAAATTCATAGTGACAAATTGAAAGGTCTATACCGACCTAGGAATTCAATCCATCAAAACCCCATATAACTTTAGTGGGGATTTACGCCCCCACTAAACAGTCTTGATTTGGAATTATTTTGTATCACTATTTTTTTTATTATCCTCACAACGATAGACTCCTAACCATCTCGGTTTATGATGGAATATTCTGAAAAAATTACCTCAAACTAATTTTGGTCCTTCGTAAATGTGCTATTGGAGCCACAATTTAATAATTTGCTATTGTATATGAATGGCAAATAATTATATAACAATAAACAAACTCTGGCTTTTGTGTTTTTCCGTATAAAGAGAATACTCCACATTTTATCCTCAATATGCCCAGCAGGATAAAAATGACGTTGTGCAGGCATGATAGCGGATCTTATGTCACCAGGGAGCCACCTGGTGCAATGGTTAGCATGCCCGCCTTGCATACACAAGGTCGCGGGTTCGATTCCTGCTTCGACCGAACACCAAAAAGTTTTTCAACGGTGGATTATCCCACCTCAGTAATGCTGGTGACATTTCTGAGGGTTTCAAAGCTTCTCTAAGTGGTTTCAGTGGTTTCGGATATAAAAAGGAGGTCCCTTGTCATTGAGCTTAACATTGAATCGGGCAGCACTCAGTGATAAGAGAGAAGTTCACCAACGTGGTATCACAATGGACTGAATAGTCTAAGTGAGCCTCATACATCGGGCTGCCACCTAACCTAACCTAACCTATGTAGCAAGCAGTAGTGATGGCACTCACATGCACCATAGCTTGGGCCTTCTAAATACTTTGTCTTATAAGGTCTTGGAATAAAAATGAAAAACTTATTTTTGCTATATTCAATGCCTGAAGACGAGACACAAACCTGGTAGTTTTGTCAACGCACCTGATGGGTTAACCACAATTTTGGAAGTTATAATTTTTAATAAAAATCAGCAACGTGCACTGTACCTGCACCGAAAAAGAAGTGAACTGTTTTATAGGAAGAATGAACCACGACGCACGAAAATTGAACTAAATTTTACTCCACATTTTGAGAATTCCACAAAGCGTTGTTAAAACCAGGAAATTTTAATGCCTTGTTGTACTTTTTAACTGCAGTTCACGAAATTAAATCATCTCAGCGGCTGACTACCCTAGACCTTATGTCAGCACTGCACAATGCCTTTATAGCTGCCTGACTGTCGATGAAGAAGCTGATATCGCTTCTGAATAACGGCCTCATCAACAGCGACTCAGCAGCCTTTGTGATCGCAGAAATCTCAGCCTGAAAAATACTGCAAATCATCCAGCTTGTAAGACTCCCTTATTCCTAGTTCACTACAATAGATTCCGCTGCCCGTTCCCCTTCCTCCATCTTTGATCCGTCCGTATACATGTTCAGGGTTCCGAAGGGTATCCTCCTGTCTTCCCACTCCTCCATACTTGGTATAATGTATGTCGGTTTGTGATGATAAACATGCTCCGTGGCCATATGGTCCGTCTCTCTATACTGCCCGGCCAGAATTTCAGTATGCCTGCTGGCTGTCCTCTTCAGCGTATTCACGCTCTTAAGTGTCAGTTCAGCCGTCTTCCTTACGTGTAAATCGTGTGGGATAAATCCCATCAGTACCTCCAAAGCGGCAGTGGCTTTGGTCCTCATGACACCTGTCATATAGATGAGTGCAGTCCTATTTACCCTATTTATTCTCGATATATGATTTTGGTGTCCCACGATTGTCCACCAAACATGACAGCCATATGTGGCCACAGGTCTTACAACTGCGGTATAAAGCCATCCAAAAAGAGAAGGCCTCATTCCCCATCTCTTCCTGACCAATTTTTGACACGAGTATAGTGCTGCATAGGCCCTCTTAATACGATCGGCAGTATTCTTCATCCAGTTCAGTTTGGAGTCCAAAATAACTCCTAGGTACCTCGCTGATTTCGAGAGCGTCAACTTTATACCCTGGAATTCAGGAGACTTGTACCCGATAACCTCCTGGTGAACAGTACCAACTCCGTCTTACCAGGGTTCACCCCTAAACCGCATCCTAGAGTCCACTCCGAGAGATACTGCAAAGACACGCTCAGCACATCCGAAATAGAACCGAGGAATTTTACCGATACCATTATCACTATGTCATCCGCGTATGCCACTACCTTGATACCCTTACTTGTCAGCCCAAACAATACCTCGTTCACCACCAATAGCCACAGCAATGGTGATATAACCCCTCCTCTAGTAGTCCTAGCCCTCCTTGTGGAGCTCGCTAGCTCGACCACCTTGTCCCTGCTTAGCAACATCAACTCGATCCACTTTATAACGAATTTCTCAACACCATTCCTCTCTAATGCATGTACCACTTTATCAATTTTCGTATAATGAAAAGCACCTTCAATGTCCAGAAACGCCGCCAATGTATAGTCGCCATATGTCATGGATCTCTCTATGTGATGCACCACTGAGTGCAGGGCAGATCTTAATATAGGCATGCTGACAGATTGATAGTTTCCTGTCTAAGTGGTTCCTTATATGATCATAAATTTTCAGGCAGTCTTTGCATTCTGCTCATTTCCATGCCTTCTTGTCTCATTATATAGCCTCCTAGACTTCCTCCTTAGATCCATTAGTGCCCTGCTCCACCAGGCCTTGTGTTTACTATCAAGTGGCCTGCTGGTAGGACACGATCTAACAAAGGAACGTGTAAGCTATCTTTCCACCATGTTCGCTGCATCCTCCACCTCCTCTATACTGTTTATCTTTTTATTATAGCCCGGTGGTCTCAAAGCACCCAAATGGTTTCTGAAACTGGTCTAATTTTTATACCCTGCGCCACACTGTGGAACAGGGTATTATAAGTTAGTGCATATGTTTGCAACACCCAGAAGGAGACGAGATAGACACATGGTGTCTTTGACAAAAATGCTTAGGGTGGGCTCCTGAGTCGATATAGCCATGTCCGTCTGTCCGTCTGTCTGTGAACACATTTTTGTAACCAAGGGATTAGGTAGTAATTTAAGCCCAATCGACTTCGAATTTGGCACAAGTATGTGTTTTGGGTCAAAATAGAACCCTATTGATTTTGGAAGAAATCGGTTCAGATTTAGATATAGCTCCCATATATATATTTCGCCCGATATGCACTTATACGGCCCTAGAAGCCTGAGTATTACCCCAATTTGGTTGAAATTTTGCACTAAGAGTACAATTGGTAGTATAGTCAAATGTGCAAAATTTTATTGAAATCGGTTCAGATTTAGATATAGCTCCCATATATATCTTTCGCGCGATATGGACTAATACGGTCCCAGAAGCCAGAGTTTTACTCCAATTTGGTTGAAATTTTGCACAGGGAGTAGAATTAGCATTGTAGCTATGCGTGCCAAATTTAGTTGAAATCGGTTCAGATTTAGATATAGCTCCCATATATAGCTTTCGCCCGATTTACACTCATATGACCACAGAGACCAATTTTTTTCTCCGATTTAGTTGAAATTTTGCACAGGGAGTAGAATTGGCATTGTAGTTATGCGTGCCAAATTTGGTTGAAATTGGTTCAGATTTAGATATAGCTCCCATATATAGTTTTCGCCCGATTTACACTCATATGACCACAGAGGCCAATTTTTAACTCCGATTTAGTTGAAATTTTGCACAGGGAGTAGAATTAGCATTGTAGCTATGCGTGCCAAATTTGGTTGAAATCGGTTCAGATTTTAGATATATCTCCCATATATAGCTTTCGCTCGATTTACACTCATATGACCACAGAGGCAAATTTTTTTGCTCCGATTTAGTTGAAATTTTGCACAGGGAGTAGAATTAGCATTGTTGCTATGCGTGCCAAATTTGGTTGAAATCGGTTCAGATGTAGATATAGCTCCCATATATAGCTTTCGCCCGATTTACACTCATATGACCAAAGAGGCCAATTTTTAACTCCGATTTTGTTAAAATGTTGCACAGGGAGTAGAATTAGCATTGTTGCTATGCGTGCCAAATTTGGTTGGAATCGGTTCTGATTTAGATATAGCTCCCATATATAGCTTTCGCCCGATTTACACTCATATGACCACAGAGGCCAATTTTTAACACCGATTTTGTTGAAATTTTGCACAGGGAGTAAAATTAGCATTGTTGCTATGCGTGCCAAATTTGGTTGGAATCGGTTCTGATTTAGATATAGTTCCCATATATATGTTTTTCTGATTTCGACAAAAATGGTCAAAATACCAATATTTTCCTTGTAAAATCGCCACTTCTTAGTCGAAAAGTTGTA
The DNA here is from genome assembly GCF_050003625.1 of Haematobia irritans. Lineage (NCBI taxonomy): Eukaryota > Metazoa > Arthropoda > Insecta > Diptera > Muscidae > Haematobia > Haematobia irritans. Next base: position 191,886,611 of record NC_134399.1, on the reverse strand, counting down.
AAAATGACTCTAATTTTCCTAAACTTCTAATACATATATATTGAGTGATAAATCTTAAATAAATTTTTGCGAAGTTTCCTTTATATATAGCCCCCAACACATTTGACGGATGTGATATGGTATCGAAAATTTAGATCTACAGAGTGGTGCAGGGTATAATATAGTCGGCCCCGCCCGACTTTAGACTTTCCTTACTTGTTCCTTCTTAGATTCCTTATGGTAGAGAGTATAAAAATCATTGGCGCCAAATCATTACCACACTCAAAAAAGTTTAAAAAAAAATAATTTTTTTGACCTTCCCTTAAGGATTTTGGTATTGATTCCAAACCAAAAATGCCACTTCATTACAATAAGGACATCTTTTAGGAACCTCTCTGCCTTTAAATCTAGGATCAATAAAATTTAAAATTAGGACACAGCTCTCACTTATGGAATTTTCATTCTCTTTTTGCGATATTAACAAAGTTATTTGCGTAGAAACAAATGCCAGTTTAAAAATCCAAATTATAACAAATACTTCAAAGTAAAAAATGTTTTCTTAATTCACAAAAAAAAAATGTAAACCATAGATGCTAAATCCTCAAAATAACTCTTAGCCTTTATATGAAGTGTCTAAATCTAGATTCAATATTTCAAGTAATTTAAGACGATTTATTTAAATCAAGATTTGTTTCTTTACTTTAAGGAAAATTTGTCTTAATTCAAAGGCGACATTAATAAGGAGACGAAAATTTCAAAAATTTGTGTCCTAAATTTAATATATTTTTTGTTTTTTGAAGCAAAGATTATAATCTTTATTTTAATTGAAATTTCATTATTTTAAAGAAAAATTTCCTTAATATTATATAAATTGTGTATCCTAAAATTTAGGCATAGTTCATTTTTACTATTTTTGTCAAGTTAACTAAGAAGCTTTCTCTTTTCGTTAAGCTTTGAACTTATTTGCATGGAAATTTATATCTACATTTACTTCATACATTTTTTGAGGCATACCTCTGATAAAGACAATTAAAAAAAATTAACTAAAAAAAATGTTGGAAAAATATATATTAATTTTAGAATTAATTTATTTAAGAACTTTTTTTGTTTTTTGATGTACGCAATGACTTTCAAATCTTTTCGCCTCTAGTAAAGTATTAAAAACTTTCATGTCAATTTAACCTGTGCTTTGGAATTTTCATTGGCACCTTTATACTCGTAATGAGTATTTCCAGTTCTTATGCGTCCATGGCCCACATATTATCCGACTGGGCACTCTTGTATTGTAACTACCACACACTTCTCGAATTGACTATCATGACCGGTTGTGGTGTTATACAGTTAATAATCCTTTTATCCTATTAAAAATAAATGCTATTATGACAATGTCCATGCAATGGAAACTTTTTATGCCGCAAACCACAAAATGAACCGAGTTCAAGAGAGACAAAGAGAAATATAATGTGATTTGATATTCCGCTGTGACTTTGCATGTAACATTGCCTCATTATTATCCAAATGGCAAATGTATCAAGGATAGTTCGCTTTGCAAAAAAAAAAGTTATCACTTAACTAACAAATCGAAATGTCATTGCATTAACGGAAATTGAAGGACAAAGGAATGTGATACTACTACAATACACAGACACAGTCGTTAGATATTGAAACGAGTATATACAGCACTAAGTTCGGCCGTGCCGAATCTTAAATACCCTCCACACCATGGATTGCGTAGAAACTTCTTCTAAAGACTGTCATCCACAATCGAATTACTTGGGTTGTGGTAACACTTACCAATGGTAACGTATCTTAAAACTTCTTTACATCGTCTTCTAAATTGTAAGTTAATCCATACGTGGTATGTATTAGACAAAAAAGGTATATATAAGTAAGTCTACAAATACTTACGAACCGATATGGAGTTTTGCGCGGTACTTAGAGAGCCAGAATTGAAATATGAGGGTCGCTTATATGAGTGCTATATACTATTATGAACTTGATATGGACCAATTTTTGTGTGAATGGGGGGCGATTTATCTGAGGGCTATATATAACTATAGACCGATATGGACCTAATTAGGAATGGTTGTTAACGGCCATATACCAGCACAATGTACCAAATTTCAACTGACTCGGATTAAATTTGCTTCTCCAAGAGGCTCCAAAACCAAATCTCGGTATCGGTTTATAAGGGGGCTGTATATGTTTATGGACCGATATGGACCACTTTTGGCATGGTTGTTAATTACCATGTACTAACACCACGTACTAAATTTATGGACCAATTCCTGCATGGTTGTTGGAGACCATATACTAACACCACGTACTAAATTTCAATCAGATCGGATGAATTTTGCTTCTCCAAAAGGCTCCAGAGGTCAAATCTGGGGATCGGTTTATATGGGGGCCACAGATAATTATGGACCGATATGGACCAATTCCTGCATGGTTGTTGGAGACCATATACTAACACCACGTACTAAATTTCAATCAGATCGGATGAATGTTGCTTCTCCAAAAGGCTCCGGAGGTCAAATCTGGGGATCGGCTTTATATGGGGGCTATATATAATTATGGACCGATTTCGACCAATTTTTGCTTGGATGTTTGAGGCCATATATTAAAACCACTTACCAAATTATAACTGAATCAGATGAATTTTGCTCTTCCAAGAGGATCCGGAGGTCAAATCTGGAGATCGGTTTATATGGGGGCTATACGTAAAAGTGGTCCGATATGGCCCATTTGCAATACCGTGCAACCTACATCAATAACAACTACTTTTGTCAAGTTTCAAGTCTTTTGTAGTCACGCCTTCAATAATGAAGTTCAAATCCTGAATTTATGCACCGATTTATTTTTTGTCAAGTTCGAAGATGGACTATATAGGTCAAGGTTTTAATATAACTCCCACACTGAAAAAAAAATATTGCGGTGAATTCAACGATTTCGTGTCCTTAAAATATGAATGCAAATTTTGTTTAGCCTAGAAGACCAAAAGTCGATAAATGAAGTTGTTTTGTCCTTATAGTGATAAGTGATTCGACATACAATTGGGTGTCTTCACATAAAAGATCAACAAGGTCAACTTGGCTTTAAAAATGCTGAAAAATTATTAAAAATTAATGAAATCGTCTTTGTTGACTTTTCGTATCTTGATTACAAAGCACGAAAGCGTTAAAAATATATTTTTTTGAACTCTTAATTTTAATTACGTTTCTTACTTGAAACATAGTAAAATTTCTACTTGGAGTCGAAGATCCATGTAAACGCATCTTCCGTTTAGGAATTTTATTCAATAACGAAAAAATTATATGTTACAAAAGTACTCTATTGAAAAGATGGAAGAATATCATTAAAGCTGCCACTTATTAAAATTCCTGGATGCCTTAGTCTCTCATTAAACAAATACAAAAACTATTTTCGCCTTATTATGACATAAAATAGAAAAAATATACTTGAAACTTTTTGTGCCATTGGCTACTTTAGTGAAAATAAATGCTCGATAAAAACATGGAATTTACTTAAAAGTTCGATGTCTTCCATCATTAACAATTGATAGTTGGTTGAAGCAACATCACCAACACCACAATAAATTCCAAAAAATAATGAAAGTGTCACTACTCCTTCCATCTGAGGGTGGAGAGAGAGAAAGAGAGAATAGCGCTACATTCTCGTAGAAATGAGTTTCATGGATGGAGGAGTAAATAATTTTTCGTAAATAGTTTCTCAGTAACTGTCAGTCACAAAATGTCTGCACTTGTCTTCCTGTCTCCCTATCGCATAATGGTTTGTAAGCTAAAATAAAAACTTTTTTCCAATATTCGCCGAAGAATTTTTGCCACAGGATGAATGGGAAAATGACAACTAACGACACTGACAAAATTGCTTTCTTTTCTCAGAAACAAATTTAAAGCTAATAAAATTTTCTTGAAAGTAAATGAAACTTAAAAAGCAAATAAATATTGTTTTGCTTTTAGTTTGGCTTTCGTTGATCCTAAGAAGAAAATAATTATGAACAAAAGAGAAAAGTTCATTTGTCTTGTATTTAAATTGGAAAAAAGTATTATTTCTTTTGTCAAAATTTTATTTCTATAGAAAATTTTGTCAAAATTGTATTTCAATAGAAAATTTTGTCAAAATTTTATTCCTATAGAAAATTTTGTCGAAATTTTATTTCTATAGAAAATTTTGTCAAAATTTTATTTCTATAGAAAATTTTGTCAAAATTTTATTTCTATAGAAAATGTTGTTAAATTTTTTTTTCTTTAGAAAATTTTTGTTAAAATTTTATTTCTATAGAAAATTTTGTTAAAACTTTATTTCTATAGAAAATGTTGCCAAAATTGTATTTCTAGAGCAAATTTTGCCGAAATTGTATTTCTATAGAAAATTTGTCAAAATGTTATTTCTATAGAAAATGTTATCAAAATTGTATTCCTATAGAAAATTTTATCAAAATTTAATTCTGTAGAAAATTTTGTCAAAATTTTATTTCTAAAGGAAATTTATCAAAATCTTATTGCTTTAGAAAATATTATCAAAATTTTATTTCTATAGACAATTTTATCAAAATTTTAATTCTGTAGAAATTTTTGTCAAAATTTTATTTCTATAGAAAATTTTGTCAAGATTTTATTTCTATAGAAAATTTTGCCAAAATTGTATTCTAGAGAAAATTTTGCCGAAATTGTATTTCTATAGAAAATTTATCAAAATGTTATTTCTATAGAAATTATTATCAAAATTGTATTAATATAGAAAATTTTATCAAAATTTTAATTCTGTAGAAAATTTTGTCAAAATTTTATTTCTAAAGGAAGTTTATCAAAATCTTATTGCTATAGAAAATTTTGTCAAAATTCTATAGAAAATTTTGTCAACATTTTATTTCTATAGAAAATTTTGTAAAAATTTATTTCTTAGAAAACATTGTCAAAATTCTTGTCCTAAGAAGATATTGCAAAAATGTTTGTCCTATAAACAATTTTATCTAAATTTTATTTCTATTGAAAATTTTGTCAAATTTTATTTCTACAGCAAATTTTGCCAAAATTTTATTTCTATAGAATAATTTATCACAATTTTATTTCTATAGAAAATGTTGACAAAATTTTATTTCTATAGAATATTTTGTCAAAACGTTATTTCTATAGACAATTTTGTCGAAATTTTATTTCTATAGAAAATTTTGTAAAAATACTGTTTCTATAGAAAATTTTGTCAAAATTTTATTTCTATAGAAAATTTTTGGAAAATTTTATTTCTATAGAAAATTTTGTCAAAATTTTAGTTCTAAAGAAAATGTTCTCAAGATTTTAGTTCTATAGAAAATTTTCTCAAATTCTTTTTTTGTTTTTTTATTTTTATTTTAATTATAAATTTGAGTTCTCCTAGCACAACAAGATTTTATATCTCATAAGTCATAGTACTAGGTAAAAATAATGTCATTTTCGCATCACAGTCTGATAATTAACATTGCAATTGAAAGAAAAAAAAATATAATAATAAAAAAAGATATATATATATATATATATATATATATATATATATATATATATATATATATATATATATATATATATATATATATATATATATATATATATATATATATATATAATATATATATATATATATATATATATATATATATATATATATATATATATCTATATATCTATATATATATATATATATATATATATATATATATATATATATATATATATATATATATATAATAATTTTAAAGTGTGATTGAAAAAAAAAGTAGAAAAGAAAGCATTTACGAATAGTAAAGTAGACAAGTAGATGGAGCAAAACAAAAATGCTTACAATTGTTAAAATTAATAATGAATTTACATATGGATAATAAGTAAAAAATGAAAGAAGATTAAAAAAAGTTTACTTAAACTTGGTTATTAAAAAATGATTGAAGTGTTTTCTTAAATTGAAATGCGTTGCTTATTAACTGAATAATGACATTTTAGTTCTATAGAAAATTTTGGCGAAATTTTATTTATATTGAAAATTTTGTCGAAATTTTATTTTTATTGAAAATTTTGTCGATTTTTTAATTACTATAGAAAATTTTTACAAAATTTTTTTTCTATAGAAAATTTTGTCAAAACTTTATGTCTACAGAAATTTTTATCAAAATTTTATTCCTACACCCTCACAAAAAATCGCTTCTGTAACATATACTCCCAAACATATTTTGCTTCAAGCATATACATTTTTGGGTATTGCCAACACATTTATATGTTTGATCTCTACCAATATATAATATGTTTGAAAGCATATTGGTCTAAACAATATATGTTTGGGTAGTCTAAGTTCCAAACATTTTGTACTTTTGCATCCAAATTCAATAATGTTATCTTCCAAAAAACAATATGTTATTATGTGACCATATAATATGTTTGGAAGCATTTTGCACCTAAAAATATTATATGCTTAAAAAAAATTCTCCCAAACAATATTGTGCTCAAAATTTTATTTATTTATTTATATATTTACAATCATAATGAATTATGAAAATAAACAGGTAATATAGGTGCTAACAACAAAATTTTGTTTCTGACCAATTGTATATTCCCCGACATCTTTCTCACTTCCACGAGATTTTTTAGTTCTTAGCACCTTTTTCTGTAATACAAACATTGTAGAAGAAATTATTCAATTTTATGATTTTTTATTTTATTTTAATTTTACCTTTTGCCGGACGGGGATTCGAACAGCGGACCGCACAGTTTGTAAGGATCAAAGAAGTAGCTGATCAATTGCCCAAGGAAAAATAAAATGTTAATTTTGTAATAACAAGCAACAACCACCAACTTAATTCAATATCGCTCCCTGTTAAATAGCGCTCCAAGCTACTAAACACATATATGTTTATAGGCTATTTCTAAATTAATATATGTTTGCATTCAAGCATATTATATTTACAAACATTTTATGTCCCAAACATAATATGTTCTAACATATTAACATATATGTCCCAAACATGTTATGCTAGTTTATGAACATTATATGCTTGCACTCAAAAATATTGTGTTTAAAAATTTGTGTTCCAAACATATAATGTTTATAGCCAAACATATGAAAAACAGTCTTTTTCAACCGTGTATAGAACATTTTGTATTTGTATGGAAAATTTTGTCAAAAATGTTGTCAAATTTTTTTCTTTATTTTAGCTCTATATCAAATTTTGTCTAAATTTTATTTCTATAACAATTTTATCAAAATTTTATTTCTATAGAAAATTTTGTAAAAATTTTATTTCTATGGAAAATTTTGTCAAGATTTTATTTCTATAGAAAATTTTGTCAAAATTTTATTTCTATCGAAAATTTTGTCAAGATTATATTTCTATAGAAAATTTTGTGAAAACTTTATATCTATAGAAAATTTTGCCAATATTGTATTGCTATAGAAATTTTTTAAAAAGTGTTATTTCTATAGAAAATATTATGAAAATTTTATTTCTATAAAAAATTTTATCAAAATTTTAATTCTGTAGAAAATTTTGTCAAAATTTTATTTCTAAAGGAATTTATCAAAATCTAATTGCTAAAAAATTTGTCAAAATTCTATAGAAAATGTTGTCAAAATATTATTTCTATAGAAAATTTTGTAAAAATTTATTTCTTAGAAAACATTGTCAAAATTCTTGTTCTATAGAACATTTTATATAAATGTTATTTCTATAAACAATTATATCTAAATTTTATTTCTATAAAAATTTTTATCTAAATTTTATTTCTAAAGAAAATTTTGTCAAAATTTTATTTCTATAGAAATTTTTGCCAACATTTCACTTCTCTAGAATAAATTGTCACAATTTTATTTCCATAAAAAATTTTATCAACATTTTATTTCTATAGACAATTTTTTCCAAAATTTTATTTCTGTAGAAAATGTTGTCAAAATTTTATTTCTATAGAAAATTGTGTCAAAATTTCAGTTCTAAAGAAAATTTTCTCAAGATTTTAGTTCTACACAAAATTTTCTCAAAATTTTAGTTCTATAGAAAATTTTGTCGAAATTTTATTTATATTGAATATTTTGTCGATTTTTTTTACTATAGAAAATTTTGACTGAATTTTATTCCTGTAGAAAATTTTGTCAAAATTTTATTTCTAAAGAAAATTTTTTCAAAATTTTATTTCTAAAGAAAATTTTGTCAAAATTTTATTTCTAAAGAAAATTTGGTCACAATTTTATTTCTACAGAAAATTTTGCAAAAATTTTATTTCTACAGAAAATTTTGCCAAAATTTTATTTCTATAGAATAATTTGTCACAATTTTATTTTTCTGCAGAAATAAAATTGTCACAATTTTATTTCTGCAGAAATTTTTTTCATAATTTTATTTCTTTATAAAATTTTGTCAACATTTTATTTATATACGATTTCATTAAGAATTCTATACCAAAAAGTAAAAATTCTATCATTTTTGGTAGAATTCTATCAACTGCGGCAACCGTGTTTACGACTACCAAAAATGTTAAAACCAGCCATATTAAAGAACCTTATAGTTTAAATTTAATAGAATTGCTATTAACGTTTCTATTTCTTTCCAATGTCTCACGTATTGTCCAACTTGAATACTCACTCACAAACTTTAGGGGTTTAATGAGAGAGCGAGAGAAGTTTAATTTTAATTGAGTATGCGACCATGACTAACGTGTTATAATGATAATGCATGGTGTGTTGTTGTGATAGCCATGGACGTGTATTTGTGACACATGAACTCTTTCTCTTTGTGTCTCAATGTTGGTCGTCGTCTGGTAGTTGCTCTTAAGGATGCTTAATTAAGGCAATGACCTGAAAGTTTTAACACAAATAACTGTGTTTTTTTTTTTCTTTTAAATGTTTATTTTCAATTGGTCTGTTATAAACCGATTCGCAGAGTTGACTTCTTGGTCTTGATGACTCATCTTATCCGGTTGGAATTTGATGTACGATTTCAATATGTTCTCTAATTACTCATAGGGTCGTCTATACCATATCTGTCTTTTCGTACCGCACTGTGGAATAGGATGTTAAGGAGACGAGATAGACACATGGTGTTTAGGCTTAAGGCCAACCGGTCGATCTAGGCATGTCCGTCCGTCCACCTGCCCGTCTGTCTGTGAAGACAATTTTGTGATCAAAGTCTTTGATACTTTGAGTCATAATAGAACTCAATTGATTTTGAAAAAAGCAAAAATCGGTTCAGATGTACATATAGCTCCCATATATGGATGCTGATGAGGAATAGGAGAGTTCCGCAATGGCCATTTATCTAACCATCTTGCAGTCTAAAGGACTTTGCCCAAATAATTTGTTTTGCTCATTTTTAGCATTTTATTTCTGCATGCCAAATTAGGTCGAAATCGGTTTACAGTTAGATATAGCTCCCATATATATCTTTCACCCGATTTACATAAAATTTTACACAGAAATTAGAATTAACCTTCTGGCCATGCATGTCAAATTTGAGCAGGGTACAATATAATAGGACTAGGCCCGACCCCAATTGGACAATTCAAAAGTCAATGTAAAGAAATTTCAAGATTTCTAGCTATCGCCAACTGTTACTATAAACCACGTAATTCGATTGGGGATAACCGTATTTAGCAGAACTTTGTACGCAATACATGGTGAGAAATTCTTCGTGGCCGATTCCAGCCGTATATACAATGTAACCTCTCTTAAGTTGACATCCACGGTGGTATAATTTTTGCCTCATTTGAGAGGTGCACAGTTATGAGAGGTTAATTTTAATGCGATAATATAGCAAACGTTTCACGAAAATTTTTCACTTTTGATATGTGTCCATTTTTCGGGGAGTCCAAGTTTGAGAGGTTTCACCGTTCTTGTTTCTAATGTAAAAGCAAATTTAAAGAATATAATCCAAAGCATTATATTAAATTTTTTGTAACTAAAATACAAGAGTTGCTGATTTGGCAAAAGGATGTATAGAAAATTCAAATATACCGAATGGTTTAGGTAGTTGTCTCACTTTTTTCTCCATTTACAAATAATTGAAATTTTCCACTAAAGAATGGAAAATTATAACAAACAATGTCCATCCTTGGCCTACTCACACCGCAACAAATTCAGAGCATGGTCAAAGACAATGTACAATTGACAATTGCTAACCCTTTTACCATCTTGTCTCAGAAACTGTCATATGATAAGGTCGCCGAAAGGATTTCACACCAATGTGTGATGCAAGCGACATGGCATGGCCACAGCAGTTCGTTGATATACCCTTCCTGTTCCTGATCACATTACTCGGATATAAATTGCCATCACTTATCAGAGAACTCCTTCCAGACCACATGTAGGGTATGGGAAATTGTCTTCAATTGCTGTGCTCTAATTTGAAATCAACTAAAGAAAAGAACTCAACTGGAAGGATTCACAATGAAGGAACCTGCTGAGGCAGCCAAAAGGCATTCATATTCAAACAAAAAGAAAAACAGCCAGAGACAAAGAATAATTTAAACCCTTTCTTTTATTTTATTCCCAACTAACAGAAAAAAAAAACAAAATATGTGTCACAAAGTGAACGTGACAACACGTGACATAAATTGCACATTGCATCAAATGACGATGAGAACGAAGCAACATCTTGCTTGCAAAGGTATCTTCTCCATGGTAAGATCTCCCATGGTGCTCTGTGACAAGACGAGCATGAACTGGAAAATCCAACAAAAAAAAGGATGTGAACCAATTAAAAAACGTAAGAAGCAAGCAAACAACAATTTACCCAAAATCCCGGATTCCAGAAGAAGACGAAAACCGTAACAGGAAAAAAACATAAATTCAGGAAACATGTTTGCAGTCGCAAAATTTTTCTACACTATTGCGATGTGATGGGAATGACAACAATAGTTGTGTAAACCGTGAAAATGCTGAATTTTCATTGTTTGTTTGTTTTAATTTTTTACAAGGAGTATTAGTAAATTGTATGCAAAGTCCTGGAAAATATTTATTCCTTAGTGTTGACGAAAATGCAAAAAAAAATAGAGGAATCAACAAACTCGTGGAACATGTGGTGAAACAGATTCGGGAAGCATACATAGATAAGCGAATGCTATTTGAGGTGGAAAAAATCTAATCTAAAGGATTTTAGAAAATTCATACAAAAGAGATACATAAAAGGGTGGTACAAAACGGTATAATTGAAATTAGGTTTTTTGGGAAAGGTGCACAGAAAAAACGGCCATTGGTTAAACTGATGCTAAATTCATCATACTTTTATTACATAGAAATTGATTTGCTTTTTTTTTCCAAATTTTCCAATGCAATTATCTTCGTTCCAAGGAATATGATCACTGTAGAAGGATTATGATCAACTCCTAGAGCAAAATGTTATTTTCGGGCGGTTAACATGTAACATGCTTGACGCAACCATGTTATTTTCTCGGACATTATGTCTCTGATAGGCTAGGTTCGGTTAGGTATAGTGGCAGCCCGATATTTCAATTCAATTCAATATTTATTCATAATCTATAAGCCCTAAAAGGGCCAAATCGATTACAGAGTAATGTATTATGGCACTAAGATTCACTTTTATATAATGGAAGGTAAAAAGATCTTAACACGAAAATCTTAATACTAAAAAATAAAAAAAAAATGTTCATGGATATGAAACGTTTCCCCCAAAAAATAAAAAAAAAAGTTTACCCACTATCAACCTTTTATTCGATATGCAGGGTTTACAAATTAGACAGCATCTTGTCGGCAAACTCCTGAACTGAATCGGCAAAATGTCTATCCTCATATGGAAGATATACATTCCAGATACGACATACTCTTACCTCGAAGGAATTCTGCATTATTAGGGTATTAAAGCGGGGACATATCAGGGAATGCGATCTGACAGATGAACCAAACTGAAAATGAGATAGTAAATATTGTGGACTTCCAGCCCTGTACACTTTATAAAATAGTGTCACCAGCCTAATCTTTATAAAATTATCAAAACTACAACCCAAGAAGTCCCTAACATACGCCGATATGTGATCATGAGTACGCAGTCCGTAAACGTACCTGATTACCCTATTGAAGTATCTCTCTAACCTCATTCTGTTTGTCGTATTGGTCCCCGTATACACCTCTAACCCGTACAAAATCCTAGGCATTAAAAAGCTATGGGCTAACATATTGCGTAGCTTCAATGGAATAGAGCAATTAATACTGTAAAGCCTTCGAAGTCCAAATGTCAATTGGGAAATCAACTTGTTGATATGTTCATCAAAGCTCAATTTGCTGTCTATAAGAAATCCCTAGGTGGTCATACTTGGCACATATTCCAAATATTGATTACCAATTAACAAATTAGGTATAGCAACTCCAACAGCATTAAAAGCCATAGCTCTGGACTTAGCGGCGTTGATAAGAATAAAATTTTGCCTACACCAATCCTCAACGCTTAGGAGATTGTTCTGAACCCTTGATAGTAGACTATCCAAATTTTTCCTATCCGAAGAAGCAAGCAATTGTAAATCATCGGCATATAAGTGGGCACTTATGCCATTCAGCACATTGAATATATCATTTATGTACATATTGAAGAATAATGGACCCAATACCGACCCTTGGGGAACTCCTCTGGACACTACCCTCGTACTAGAAATCATCCCTGCAAATTGTACGAACTGTTTCCTACAAAACAAAAAGGATTCAACCAGCGAACATGAAATCCTTGAGAAACCAAATTGAGTGTATAATTTATTCAGCAAAACTTCATGGCAGACTGACTCGAAAGCTCTACTTAGATCTAGGCTAATTAAAATAGACACAAGCTTGTTGTCAGTGTTCCTCCTAATATCATCTGTAAAAGAAGCCATTAACGAAGTAGTACTGAAGTTTCGTCTGAAACCTGATTGGAAATCCGAAAACCCTCTACGCACCGGTTCGTTTGCCATTATCTGGGAATTTATCAAATTCTCAAACATCTTTGAAAACACGGGTAATATGCTAATTGGCCTAAAATCACAATAACTAGACGGTTTATTCCGTTTCGGCAATGGTACAACCCTTGCAATTTTCACGCATCCGGGTAGCTGGATATAGTATTATCAATATAGTATTATATAAAAAAACCAGATGTCGGGAAATGAAAGGAAATATCAACTTTACGAATCTGATGGATATTCCATCAGCACCTATTGCCTTAGACTTAATCCTGTTCAAACTATCCCATACATCAAACTCATCGATAGCTCGAAATTCAAATCCAGCATCTTCTCTAAAGCCCGTCGCCTGTCTATATATTAGGTCTGGTGGATTCTGTGGAGGCTCCAATATAAAATGATCATTACATCTTTCCACATCCAAATCGTCATTTCCCATGCCATTAGTACCTGCAATACCCAAACTTTCAAATCTCTTCCACAAGCCTGCCTGCGACGATGATTGTAAAGTACCCTGAAAAAACAGATTCCTTCGTTTACGAATTACAGATTTGGCCCTATTCCTGTATCTGCTATAAATTTGCCAGTTCCGGGCAGATCTACTTTCCATAAAGGACCTATAAGCCATATCCCTTTTCTCGCACGCTATGCGGACCGATGAATGGATTTCAGGCTCACTTAGACTATTCAGTCTATTGTGATACCACAGTGGTGAACTTCTCTCTTATCATTGAGTGCTGCACGATTCTATGTTAAGCTCAATGACAATTTGTAACATAATGGGGAAAACCCCATCTAAAAATAACATTTTGCTATAGAAGGGGATCATATTAAAAAAAATCTGAAAATTAATTGATTCAATATTTTTTTTAAATTGAAATGTCTTCAATCACGAAAATGATAGTATCAATCACAGTTTTAATTGAGCATCAAAAAAATACTTGATTAAACAATGAAATGATTTCAATTAATTTTTTAAATGATTTCAATTAATTGTTTAATTGATGTTGATTGCAAAATTCAATTAATTGTTTAATTAAAATCGAAATTATTTTTAATCACTATACACGCACAGAAAAAACATGTTTGGACATGGTTGCCGCATCCATTTAATGCTTATTTAGAGTATTTAATTGTCGCGAAAACCATGTATTTTGTCTTTGTAAAAATAATTTTCGAGCGGAGAAAAATATATGTTGGCAATAAGCATTTAAATGGTTCTCAAATGCCGCAAACATGTTCTATTATTTAAATGATAGAATTTGAGACCATTATATGGTCAGGAAAATCATGTACCTGACCATTAAATTTTTTTACTTTTTTGCAAAGAAAAAAGTATTTTTATAGTTTACGTATAGATATGTCTACAAGCATTACATGGCCATAAAGACCATGTACATTGTTTTCGTGACCATTTAATTTTTTAATTTTTTTGCAGCGACAAGAATTTTATAAAAACATTGAGCAGGTACACACGATTTTCATTTTGCGCGTCAGTCGTGTGTTGATTGTTTCTTGGAATGGATGGAGAATACGGAATTATTGTGTTTTGTGTTAATTTATTTATTCAGAAATGGCACGTGGTTTTATGTGAATACAAAAAAGGAAAGTGTAATTGAAACAAATGTACCTGGTTTTTGTTCTGCATTTTGACATATGGTATAATTTATTTTTATTTGCAGTTTTATGATGTCTGTGTTTGTACATTTGATGGGCACGAAGTAAATATGGAATGATTTCTTATTGTTGAAATTGAACCAAACTAGAGTGTGTAAAAATATGTGAAGTTTGCTTGCACAACATTATAAATACAAATAAACAATGAATTAGTTTATAAATAAATAAAAACAAATAAATAAAGTTGATTTTGTGTTTTCTTTTCTCAAGTGGCGTCCTTTTTTCGACGACGAAAAAAGTTTTTTCATAAAAATCAAAACATTTTAGGTTGTGACCATGTTCTTTTAACTAGAAGAAAAACATTTTTGACGAATAACATAACATTTTAGATCGTGACCATTGTCTTTTAATGGAAACAAAATTATTTTTATCAATATAATAACATTTTAGATGAGGACAATTGTATTTTTCTTAGAACCATGTTCACTGAGCCAACATTGTTGTAGGTTAAAATGTTACATGGTCGCCGCAAAAATAGCTGCTATCATATTATTTTGCTCTTCGAATATGATTGTGGCAATCATGTTTCTTCTCTGCGTGTACAATATTTCAATAACTTTCTATAACTATTTTTAATCCTTTTTACACACAAAAATTTTTTGTTCAAATTCAATCGCAAAATTATTTGATCCAATTAATTATACCCTGCGCCACACTGTGGAACAGAGTATTATAAGTTAGTGCATATGTTTGCAACACCCAGAAGGAGACGAGATAGACACATAGGTTAGGTTAGGTTAGGTTATGTGGCAGCCCGATGTATCAGGCTCACTTAGACTATTCAGTCCATTGTGATACCACAGTGGTGAACTTCTCTCTTATCACTGAGTGCTGCCCGATTCCATGTTAAGCTCAATGACAAGGGACCTCCTTTTTATAGCCGAGTCCGAACGGCGTTCCACACTCCGGTGAAACCACTTAGAGAAGCTTTGAAACCCTCAGAAATGTCACCAGCATTACTGAGGTGGGATAATCCACCGCGGAAAAACTTTTTGGTGTTCGGTCGTAGCAGGAATCGAACCCACGACCTTGTGTATGCAAGGCGGGCATGCTAACCATTGCACCACGGTGGTGTCTTTGGCAAAAATGCTCAGGGCGGGCTCCTGAGATGATATAACCATGTCCGTCTGTCCGTGAACACATTTTTGTAATCAAAGTATAGGTCGCAGTTTTAATCCAATCAACTTCAAATTTGGCACAGGTATGTGTTTTGGCTCAGAATAGATCCCTATTGATTTTGGACGAAATCGTTTCAGATTTAGATATAGCTCCCATCATTAGCGTAGCTAGACAATACTCCTAGGGGAGGGCTATAGCCCCCCTAGCTAAAACTTTATAGACTGAACTTATAGGTTCAACTAATGTTTTATTTCATAAAATATAGAGTAGCCGGTGATTCTTTTTATTCTATTTTTTATTCTAATTAATGTTATAAATTAAGTCAATTATTCAAAGAATTGTGTAGTTTTTGGGTCATATATGGTCTAGCGATTTGACTCTCTATGAAATAAATAAATAAATAAATTGAATAAAGAAATAGACATCAAGATAACTCGACAATCAATTTATAATAAAGCAACTAAAAGTACCCTACGGGGAATTGGTGCTAATCGCCACTGATGGACCTATCACGGAACTGGTACCTGTGCTCCAGTTGGTTGCAATTTTCACATTTAGTGAAATAAAATTATCATAATAACCTTTTGTTTTTTATACCCACCACCATAAAATGGTGACGGGGGTATAATAAGTTTGTCATTCCGTTTGTAACACATCGAAATATCGATTTCCGACTATATAAAGTATATATATTCTTGATCAGGGAGAAATTCTAAGACGATATAAGCATGTCCGTCTGTCTGTCTGTCTGTCTGTCTGTTGTAATCACGCTACAGCCTTCAATAATGGCGCTATCGTCCCCAAATTTGGCACAGATTAGTTTTTTGTTTGCAGGCAGGTCAAGTTCGAAGATGGGCTATATCGGTCCAAGTTTTGATATAGTCCCCATATAAACCGACCTCCCGATTTGGGGTCTTGGGCCTATAAAAATCGTAGTTTTTATCAGATTTGCCTGAAATTGGAAATCCTGAGGTATTTTGGGACCATAAAGAGGTGTGTCGAAAATGGTCCGTATCGGTCCATGTTTTGGTATAGCCCCCATATAGACCGATCTCCCGATTTTGCTTCTTAGGCGACTAGAAACAGTATTTTCTATCCGATTTGTCTGAAATTGAAAATCTAGAGGTATTTTAGGACCATAAGGAGGTGTGACGAAAATCGTTCGTATCGGTCCATGTTTTGATATAGCCCCCATATAGACCGATCTCCCGATTTTGCTTCTTGGGCGTCTAGAAACTATATTTACCATCCGATTTGCCTGAAATTGGAAATCTAGAGGTATTGTGGGACTATAAAGAGGTGTGTTGAAAATGGTCCGTATCGGTCCATGTTTTGGTATATCCCCCATATAGACCGATCTCCCGATTTTGCTTCTTGCGCGTCTAGAAACAGTATTGCGCGTCTAGAAACAGTATTGAAAATCTAGAGGTATTTTGGGACCATAAAAAGGTGAGTCGAAAATGTTCCGTATCGGTCCATGTTTTGATATAGCCCCCATATAGACTGATCTCCCGATTTGGAGTCTTGGGCCTATAAAAACCGTAGTTTTTATCCAATTTGCCTTAAATTGGAAATATAGAGGTATTTGAGGACCATAAAAAAGTGTGCCGAATATAGTGCCCATCGGTCCATGTTTTGGTATAGCCCCCATATAGACCGATATCCCGATTTTGCTTCTAGAAACTATATTTACAATATGATTTGCCTGAAATTGGAAATCTAGAGGTATTTGAGGACCATAAAAAGGTGTACCGAAAATGGTGCTCATCGGTCCATGTTTTGATATAGGCCCCATAGAGACTGATCTCCCGATTTTTCTTCTTGGGCTTCTAGAAACTATATTTTCTATCCGATTTTCCTGAAATTGAAAATCTAGAGTTCTTTTGGGACTATAAAAAGGTGTGCCGAAAATTGTGCCCATCGGTCCATTTTTTGGTATAGCCCCCATATAGACCGATCTCCCGATTTTGCTTCTTGGGCTTCTAGAAACTATATTTACCATCCGCTTTGTCTGAAATTCTTGAGCTTCTATAAACTGTATTTATTACCCGATTTGCCTGAAATTCGAAATCTAGAGGTATTTTTAGACCGTAATTGAGGTATATCGGTTCATTTTTTGGTATAACCCCCATATAGACTGATCTCTCGATTTTTACTTCTTGGGCGTCTAGAGACTATGTTTTTTTAGCCGATTTGTTTGAAATTCTGGAGGTATTTTAAGATCACAAATATGTGAGTAGCAAATGGTACCTATCGGTCCATGTTTTGGTATAGCCCCTATATACACCCATCTCCCGGCTTTATTTCTTGGACTTCTAGAATCCGTAGTTTTTATCCGATTTGCTGGAAATTAGTAATTTCTAATGAAATTTTAGACAAACGAAATTTCCTTTTCTTATAAAGTATTTTCGTTTATTCAACTCTAAAATTCTCTAAAATAGCAGGCGCACTGATCATGAAAATTGCTTCAAACTGAAAGTAAAATTTCCAGATTTTACTCTACAGATTTAAGATTTCAAATCAAGGCGTAATTTAATCATATACACGATATGTTTATAATTTCTCAAAAACTCAAACAAAATTGGTTCTCATAAATCTAGAATCTTATCTGGTCTTCATAAGTAGAATCTTTAAAGTTTGTCTTCGGGAGCTGACTGCCTTGGGAGAAGATTTGTCATCAAACCCCCTACAATTCTATATATTATCAAGTAAACCACTACGACGAAGATTTTTCAAAGTAAACTATTATATTTGATTCATGGTGGTGGGTATTTAAAATTCGGCCCGGCCGAATTTACTACTGTATATACTTGTTTTTTTTCATTTCGGGTTCGATTAGGAACCCAAATTGAAAGCGATTTCTAAGAGCTTGTCCAAGACTGGTTCCTGAGGACCTGTTTATGGGTTGCTCCTGCTAAATTGTCCCAGGACGTGTCCTTTGGGATGAGTCCAAGACGCGTCCTAAAATGTAAGTTTACTCCGGCAATGAAAAACCCATGTTAAAGTGGACGGTTCCTTCCATACGTTTTGATCAGAACTGGGACTGGTTCATACACTCCAGTGACTAGTACCGTACCAGTTCTGTGGTTGATCCATTTCCCGTAGGGTTGTTCAACACTTTTCCCAGCAAAACATTGGGAGTTTTTCTAAAGGCACAACATTAAAAGCACTTCCAAAAATGTCTTCACAAAGAAGTTAACTATTTTAACTACACAGCATGTTTTTTACTTCATTTTTTTTATTTTATTTAATGCGTAATTTTTTTTTTTTTTCAAATAGTCAAAAGAGTAAGAATAAATAAAATGGTACAAATTATTCAAATTTTGCCAAAAAAAATGCTAAATCCATTATAGAAAAATCGATAATATGTGAAAAAACGTTTCAAACAAGCGTTAGAATGCATTAAAAATCATAAAAAAGTATAAAAATGATTTATTTGGGAAAATATCACAAAATTTTTTATTCACATTCAAAACACTGAATTCGGATCACACCTTAAGAAGTGATGCAAATTCATTGCAACGGTTGTTGAAACAGTGGACATTCGTTCTATGACAAATTCATATTACATTCATCGCTTCTCCGCCAAATTTGTACCACTTCCAGACCCAAAAAGAACATTTGCACTTCTTTTTTGGCGACGCTTTTTTGCAGCATTATTAAGATATTAATTTATGAAAGAATAATTTTAATATCAATTACTATTTTTTATTCAACTAAATCATAAGTTCAACCACAGGTTTATTTCATAAATATCAGACTTCTACCACAACCCAAGTAATTCGATTGTGCATGAAAATCTTTAGTGGAACTTTGTGCGTTGTACGAGTATATACTTGTTAAATTTTTTATAAAAATGTAAAATCGTAAATAGGTTTTGAAATTCTGGGGGGGCTAAAATTTTTCTGGGGGGGTCTAAGCCCCCTCACCAGAGGCCTTCCTACGCTTATGGCTCCCATATATATTTCGCCCGATATGGTCTTATATGGCCCCAGAAGCCAGAGTTTTACCCTAATTTGCTTAAAATTTTGCACAAGAAGAACAATTGGTACTATAGTCAAGTGTGCCAAATTTTATTGAAATCGGTTCAGATTTAGATATAGCTCCCATATATATCTTTCGCCCGATTTACACTCATATGACCACAGAGGCCAATTTTTAACTCCGATTTAGTTGAAATTTTGCACAGAGAGTAGAATTAGCATTGTAGCTATGCGTGCCAAATTTGGTTGAAATCGGTTCAGATTTAGATATAGCTCCCATATGTATGTTTTTCTGATTTCGACAAAAATGGTCAAAATACCAACATTTTCCTTGTAAAATCGCCACTGCTTAGTCGAAAAGTTGTAAAAATGACTCTAATTTTCCTCAACTTCTAATACACATATATCGAGCGATAAATCATAAATAAACTTTTGCGAAGTTTCCTTAAAATTGATTAAGATTTAAATGTTTCCCATATTTTTTACTAACATTGTGCTCCGCCCCAGGGCATTAGCCGACTTAAATTTTGAGTCTATAGATTTTGTAGAGGTCTGTTAAATTCTGTCCAGTTCGAGTGATATTTAAATGTAGGTATTTGAGACAAACCTTTATATATAGCAGCCAAAACATTTTACGGATGTGATATGGTATCGAAAATTTAGATCTACAAAGTGGTGCAGGGTATAATATAGTCGGCCCCGCCCGACTTTAGACTTTCCTTACTTGTTATACCCACCACCATAGAATGGTGACGGGGGTATAATAAGTTTGTCATTCCGTTTGTAACACATCGAAATATCGATTTCCGACTATATAAAGTATATATATTCTTGATCAGGGAGAAATTCTAAGACGATATAACGATGTCCGTCTGTCCGTCTGTCTGTCTGTCTGTCTGTCTGTTGTAATCACGCTACAGTCTTCAATAATGAAGCAATCGTGCTGAAATTTTGCACAAACTCGTCTTTTGTCTGCAGGCAGGTCAAGTTCGAAGATGGGCTATATCGGTCCAGGTTTTGATATAGTCCCCATATAAACCGACCTCCTGATTTGGGGTCTTGGGCTTATAGAAATCGTAGTTTTTATCCAATTTGCCTGAAATTTGAAATCTAGAGGTATTTTATGACCATAAACAGGTGTGTCAAAAATAGTGAGTATCGGTCCATGTTTTGGTATAGCCCCCATATAGACCGATCTCCCGATTTTACTTCTTGGCCTTATAGAAACCGCAGTTTTTATTCAATTTACCTGAAATTGGAAATCTAGAGGTATTGTAGGACCACAATTATGTGTGCCAAAAATTGTGAGTATCGGTCCATATTTTGGTATAGCCCCCATATAGACCGATCTCCCGATTTTACTCTTGGGCTTATAGAAACCGCAGTTTTTATTCAATTTACCTGAAATTGGAAATCTAGAGGTATTGTAGGACCACAAATACGTGCGCCAAAAATTGTGAATATCGGTCCATGTTTTGGTATGGTCCCCATATAAAACGACCTCCCGATTTGGGGTCTTGGGTTTATAGAAACCGTAGTTTTTATCCAATTTGTCTGAAATTGGAAATCTAGAGGTATTTTAGGACCATAAAGAGGTGTGCCGAAAATTGTGAGTATCGGTCCATATTTTCGTATAGCCTCCATATAGACCGATTTCCCGATTTTACTTCTTGGGCTTCTAGAATCCGAAGTTTTTATCCTATTTGCCTGAGATTGGAAATCTAGAGGTATTTTCGAGTCATAAAGAGGTATGCCGAAAACGGTGAGTATCGGTCCATATTTTAGTATAGCCCCCATAAGAACGATCTCCCGATTTAACTCCTTGGGTTTCTAGAAACCGTAGTTTTTATCTGATTTGCCTTAAATTGTAAATATTCTGGTATTTTAGGCTCACAAAAACGTGTATCGGGTTAAGTTTTTATCGGTCCATTTGGTAATGCCTCCATATAGACCGACTTCACTTCTTGAGGGTGTAGAAAGCGCACTTATCATGAAAATTGCTTGAAACTCAATGTAAAATTTCCAGATTTTACTTCCACAGATTTAAGATTCAAATCAAAACGTTATTTTATAATTTTCTTGCACACTTACAAGAGATGTTAATGATTCCTCTAAAACTCAAACAAAAATGGTTCTTATAAAATCTGATATAGTCCTCATAGGTGAAATCTTTAAATTTATCTTCGGGAAGTGTCCTCAAGTCCTCAAGCCCTCCTGAAATTTCAAAGGAACCCCTAATATTTGGTTCATGGTGGTGGGTATTTAAGATTCGGCCCGGCCGAACTTACTGCTGTATATACTTGTTTTTTACTAACATTGTGCTCCGCCCCAGGGCATTAGAGCATAAGAAGTCAAAATATTTTGTCCAAATTGGTGCAGATTTAAATGTATGCATATGGGAACATAAACCTTTATACACTGAAAAAAAGCATACCCGGTTCCAAAGATTTTGTATTTACTTTAAAAAATTTGGTATTGATTCCGAGCCAAAGAAGCGGAGAATACAAGTAAGGATACTTTTAAGACACAATTCTCTTTTAAAATCGGGTTTTGTGTACTTGCTTCTAGGAAGCAAATTTTAATTTTTCGCTTTTTTTCTCCATATGCTATCAAAGTTCTTTAAAAACAAGTTAACGACGACTTTATTTTCCAAATTAAGACTCGACTTCTAGTAGAAATTATACTATGTTTGAAGTAAAAAACGTCTTTAAAATAAAGTGTTGAAAAACATGTCCTATATTTGAACGATTTTTTGCTTTGTAGTCAAGATGCAAAAAGACAACACATTTAAAAACAATTTCATTAAATTTAAAGATTTTTTCTAAATTATTAAAGTTATGTTGACCTTAGCCCAAACATTTTTTCTTTCATGTTATGATATCAATTTTTAAGTCAAATCACTTAATTATAAAGGACAATACGACTTCATTGAAAAGTTTATCGACTTTTGGACAAGGAAAATAACTTTATTTTAGAGAAATGCGTCTTCTACGCTAAGCAAAATTTGTATTCGTATTTTAAAGACATGAAATCTTTGACCTCACGACAATATTTTTTTCAGTGTAGAAACCAACAAATTTGAAGGATTTCAGATGGTTCGAAAATGAAGATCTACAAAGTTGTACAGGGTATAATATAGTCGGCCGCGTCCGACTTTAGACTTTTCTTACTTGCCTAGCAAAAAAAAAATTTTGGAAGTTCTTCCAAAGGCACAACTTTAAAAGCACTTCCAGAAGATGCACTCCCAATGATGTTCTTTATTTTAACTACCCAGGAAGTTCTTTTAATAGAATTTTTTATAAGGTTTTTTCATACTTTTAATGGGTAATTTTAACTTTTTTGTTTCAAATAGGTTAACAACCGAATAAGAATTCTTCAAATGGTATAAATCATTTAAATCTTTTCTTAAAAACAAATCATTTGCACCACTTCCGGATCCAAAAGGAATATTTTCATTACATTTTTGGCGATGCTTTTTTTTTTGCTGGGAATTTTTATTTAAAATTTCATTATTTTAAATAAACTTGTCTACATATTAGGTCAACATTGTATTCAGTGCACTGTTTCAACCGGTTCAACTGGTCTCCAGTGTGGACCTGGGTGACTTGTGTTCCGGTTTGAAAACAAGCAAAAAATTTCGAAGGAATGTAACCGCATTCCCTGCTCTGAAAATGTCTCACTCCTACACCTAAAGAAATACTTTGATCCAGAACGAAGTTTTCGACAAACGAAATCCACCGGACATAAAATATTTTCTTTTGCAAATAAAACGGAGGAAATTAGAAAAAATTTGGATTTAAGTAAATTTTGAATATACAAATGTTCACCTTATCCACCCTAATAATAAATTTATGCATTGTTGAAAACATATTTTACAAATGCACACCTAGTTTTTTCCTTTTTGTATCACAGCATGTTTTTCAAATTCTGCCTGGAGACATGCAGATCACTTGACCGCATCCAGGATATTCAAATAACAAGAAAAAAGTACTCAAACATGCCACAGGCACAATACATGCGAATCTCAATTCCCCGTTTTTTTTTTTGGGGGGGGGGGGGGGGTATTGCATATTTTTCGTCGTTTTCCGTGTCCCATACAAAAGCATCCAGTAGGATCTTAAACAATTTATGCGCAAGTAAACGTAATTTATGATGTCAACTGTTACACCAAATTGTTCAAAGTGTTGTTGTTAAATAGCAAACAATTATTTTTGAAAAAGAGAGAGAGAATGGTGTGGCAAAAAACGACCCCATATTTGGGAATTCGGTAGGCATTGGTCACTGGATACAATGGATGAGGAAGTCGCCGGAAGCACACCATTTTTTTTAATGTTAAGAAGATCGGTAAAGAATTGTGGTTGCAAAATTGTAAAATTTCCATAATTTAAAAAAGCTTTGCCATTAATATTCCCAAATATTGAGGCTGCATAAACTTCCGTATTAGGTCAATATTTTTTTTTTGTGTCCTATTTAAATTATTCCCAGAATTCGTATACTCCCTTCTCTAACGTTGATCAAAATAAATCTGCGGAAAAAACCCTCCACATACAATAACAATTCATCATATTGTTTTTTCAATCTAAAGACTAGTTTTTATGCGTCGTTTTGTTTTTTTGGCCAGGATTTTTGCACAGTTTTTGGGATTTTTTCATGAAATGCTTCAAACACAAGTGTTGCAACACCTTCAAATTTTACGACATTGCTGTTGCCACAAAAATACATGTGTCCACATGTCCAGATTGTTTGTCGTTGGTTGTATATGTATGAGTGTGTGTGTGTGTTTTTTTATGTCCTGGAGTACAATACAACGGAATTTGGTCTTCGAATATGAATATAACAAATTTTCAAGCATTTTTCACATTTCAATGTGCATATGTGACCATTTATGCTTCATTATGCCTTGTCAGGTATTTTGCCACAGGCAGATGGACAATGCTGAAGCAACAAGGGGACATTAAATATACAAAAAACATCACTAACACACTGCACGCAAAAACAGTTCTTTCCTCCCAAACGAAATTTTAGACAAACAAAGATCGTTTCTCATTTGCTTTTCGCTGTAAGGAAGTTTGTTTGGAAGAAAAGTATACAATTTTTGTGTTAAACGTTTATTCTTTTCCAGGATGTAAAAACAATTCCATAAAGACTAACTCACAAAAAGACAATCTTTTCTGGCTAATTGCATTTTCCCTCACATATTTCTACAAGGTGTTTTTATACCCTCCACCATAGGATGGGGGTATATTAACTTTGTCATTCCGTTTGTAACACATCCAAATATTGCTCTAAGACCCCATAAAGTATATATATTCTGGGTCGTGGTGAAATTCTGAGTCGATTTCATCCGATCCGCTTGAATTTGGTACATGGAGTTAGTATATGGTCTCTAACAACCATGGAAAAATTGGTCCATATCGGTCCACTTTTACGTATAGCCCCAGAGATGGTCCAAGTAGCAATTTTTTGTGTTTTCTACTGTCAAAAAGTTGTAAACGTCGAAAACGTCATATACCTGTATAAAAGGTAAAAAACGTAGTAAATGTCAAAAACGCCTACAGGACCCTTAGATTTGATTTCAAAAACTATTTTTAGTATCATAAGCCATGAAAACGTCATATTGAAGTATTTTAGATTTTTTTATAAAAATATTTTAAAATTTTTATTCAAACGAAATTTGCACGATTCGCTGGCATAAACATTTGAATGCAACTCGTTTTCATTGTTGTGCACAAATCGGATTTAGGTACAACATGTGGGCATGCAAAATACCAACCACGCATATTTAATTTTATTAATAATCATTCTCAAATCAAGTAAGACATAAATGGTTCTAATAAACGTACTGTACAAAAAATATATTTTTGCCAAAAAGTAAGTATTTTACGAAGGTTAGCATTTTCTTTTTTATAATGAAAAGTCATTCATAAATACAAAAATTTAAAAAAAAAGTACGAAATAAACGGTTCTAAAAAAGTATTCAATACAAATTCGTATATTGTCAAAAACTAAGTATTTTACGAAGGTTTACGACGTTTTTGACGTATGGTAAAATACGTCGTAAATGTATGTCAAATACCTTACAGTTTACGACAGACCATCTCTGTATAGCCCCCATATAAACGGACCCCCAAATTTGGCTTGCGATTGCTGTAAATGAAGCAAATTTCATCCGATCCGGCTGAAATTACATGGTGTTAGTATATGGTCTCTAACACCCATGCACAAATTGGTCTACATCGGTCCATAATTATATATAGCCCCCATATAAACCGATCCCCCGATTTGGCTTGCGGAGCCTCTAAGAGAACCAAATTTCATCCGATCCGGCTGAAATTTGGTACATAGTGTTAGTATATGGTCTCTAACACCCACGCAAAAATTGGTCTACATCGGTCCACAATTATATATAGCCCCCATATAGACCGATCCCCCGATTTGGATTGCGGAGCCTCTAAGTGAAGCAAATTTCATCCGATCCGGCTGAAATTTGGTACATGGTGTTAGTATATTGTCTCTAACACCCATGCAAAAATTGGTCCATATCGGTCCATAATTATATATAGCCCCCATATAAGCCGATCCCCAGACCCCCATCCTATGGTGGAGGGTATAAAAATGTTTCCATGTCATCATCGTTGCTAATTATTTTACTTATGGAAGGCGATTCTGATAAAGTGGGCAAAAAAATCGAAACAACGTAAACCGAGACGACGTAAATCGAGGTAGTAATCCCTCGATTTACGTCGTAAAAGAAATTCAATTTTATAATTTTTTTTTAATTTTACCTTTCGCCTGGACGGAGAATCGAAACGCGTACCATACAATTTGTAAGCCAAGACACTATCCACTGGGCTACGTAGCTGTTATTGTTATCAACAGACAATTATAGCTATAACCACCAATACACAAGCAACGCAAACAGTCAAACAGTTATATTTTTATAGCATAGTTTTCGGCGCCCATCAGCCGATTAAACAAACTTTATACATTTAGTTGGGCGCCGTAGAGCAGTGGTTAGTACGTCCGCCGTGGATACCAAGGGTCGTGGTTTCGATCCCTGCTTCGACCGAACAGCAAAAAGTTTTTTTGATATGTTTGGAAGATTCCATACGATTTTCAATTATTTTCTTATTAAAAAAAAAAACAAGTATATACGGCCGTAAGTTCGGCCCGGCCGAATCTTTTGTACCCTCCACCATGGATTGCGTAGAAACTTCTACGAAAGACTGTCATCCACAGTCGAATAACTTGGGTTGTGGTATCTTAAAACTTCTTAACATCGTTTTCTAAATTGTGAGTTAGTCCATACGTGGTATATATTAGACAAAAAAGGTATGTATACTCGTAGGTAAGTCTACAAAATTGTTACGAATCGATATGGACTTTTGCACGGTACGTAGAGAGCCAGATTTGAAATATGGGGGTCGCTTATATGGGGGCTATATACAATTATGAACTTGATATGGACCAATTTTTGTGTGATTGGGGATCTATTTATCTGAGGGATATATATAACGGCCATATATTCAACTGACTCGGATGAAATTTGCTCCTTCAAGAGGCTCCAAAAACAAATCTCGGAATCGGTTTATATGGGGGCTGATTATGGACTGATATGGACCACTTTTGGCATGATTGTTAAATATCAAATACTACCACCACGTACCAAATTTCAATCAGATCGGATGAATTTCGCTTCTCCAAAAGGGACCGGAGGTCAAGTCTGGGGATCGGTTTATATGGGAGCTATATATAATTATGGACTGATATGAACCCATTCCTGCATGGTTGTTGGATACCATATACAAACATCACGTACCAAATTTCAACCGAATCGGATGAATTTTACTCTTCCAAGGGGTTCCGGAGGTCAAATCTGCTATATATATAATTATGGACCGATTTCGACCACTTTTTGCATGGATGGTTGAGGCCATATATTAATACTACGTACCAAATTTCAACTGAATCAGATGAATTTTGGTCTTCCAAGAGGCTCAGGAAGTCAAATCGGGTGATCGGTTTATATGGGGTCTATATATAATTATGGGCCGATGTGGACCAATTTGCATGGTTGTTAGAGACCATATACACTGAAAAAAACAGTGAACCCACCAGGAAGAAAACTTTTGATTAATTTTAGAAAATTTTGAATATTTTTAGAAATTTTTAACTAAACAGTATTACAAGCGCTGGCATCACGCCGATATCACAAAAATAAGTAAATATTTTTCGACAAATTCAAGAAAGTTTATTAGACATAAATAATTTTTTTCACTTTTTAGAGAAAATTGTGTAGTTTGAAGGAAAAAATTGGAGTTCAAAATTGCAAAAATGTCTTTAGTGACATACGAAGTTCATGATGGACGCTTTTGTAGTAAAATTTACAAATTTGAAGAAATAATGAACTATTTTATGACAAATACGAATTTAGTAAATATCTATCCTTAACTTGTGTATAATTTTTTCCCGTCTTTTAGTTCATTTAACTAACGTACGCAAAAAATTTTTAGAGTAAATGAAACTTTCACCAAATATAATACGTTCATGAACTAAAATATAGTTAAATTGGCTTTAGTGAAATAGTGAGTTCACTTTTTTTTGAGTGTACTAACACCATGTACCAAATTTCAGCCGGATCGGTTGACATTTGGTTCTCTTAGAGCAATCGCAAGCCAAATTTGGGGGTCCGTTTATATGGGGGCTATACGTAAAAGTGGACCGATATGGACCAATTTTTGCGTGGTTGTTAGAGACCATATGCGAACACCATGTACCAAATTTCAGCACAACTACTTGTGCCAAGATTCAAGTCGATAGCTTGTTTCGTTCGAAAGTTAGCGTGATTTCAACAGACGGACGGACAGACATGCTCAGATCGACTCAGAATTTCACCACGACCCAGAATATATATTCTTTATGGGGTATTAGAGCAATATTTCGATGTGTTACAAACGGAATGACAAAGTTAATATACCCCCATCCTATGGTGGAGGGTATAATAAAATCTATAAATAGATGTGAGAGCAGCAACACGCTTGCTCTTTTTGATTCAATTTATGGTAAAACTTTTATTTTTGGAGCGCTGGTATCCTTGCGACGAAGTACTTATTTTACGACTGCTGGTATGTTTGCACCGAAGTACAATGACATGCCCATGTAAAAGTATTACTGCTGATATATGTACGAAGAAGTTGTTACCTGTTTGGCGCAGGCATACACATACACATACCTGGTAATATTAATTTCTGCTGGGAAGTTACTTTTAGGTAAAATATAAAAATCGATTATCTAAGACAGTTTTTTGTAAAATGGGCTAATGTATTTCTTATCAGACGTGAAATTTTCCATACAGGATACCTGATATGTATTGCTAGTAATTTCAGGTTTAGAAATGCTAAACCACTAAATGATTTACTCCAGTGGCATCTCACAAGTGGTTAACGTTAGAGCATCCAGCATTTAAATGTGAATAAATCTGGCGTCCAAAAAGTAGAAGAAGAAAATTGGTTCCTCAACAGAAACGATCTGAAAAGTGAAGACCAGATTTGATCGATATCCTCGCTGCAATTGTCCAAAATTTGTTCAAAAGCTGAAGACATCACGCGAACGGACGCCACACATATTGAAAAATGAACCTCGACCAAAGCCATTGAAATTCCAAAACAAGCTCACCGATGTACAGAAAACAGTTAGTCTGAAAAGAGCCAAGGAGTTCCTTCGCAAAAGTTCAACAGAATAAGATCTGGAGATTCTGGTTGAAATTTTGCGGTAAACATGAAGCGAAGAACGTAAGTCATTCTTGATTGGTGCTTGCTGAGTGCAATGGCGCTGAATCCTTTTGCGAATGCCCAAGACTTCAATACTGTCTTTAGAATATAGGATAGCATCCTACATATCAGCAACACTGTGCTGCTTTAAACATTAGTAAAAATAATGTGTTCACAATGACATTCAGAGAAATAAATGCCAGACTACACCTGTCTATCCATAAATTCTATTGTGTCCTGTACGATTTCTCCAAAATTAATATATTTAATGTCCAAAAGTTTTGCCATAACATTTAATTACTCTGTAGTTGATAACTAAAGGAATTTGTTTCTTCATTCATACGAGTATACAGTAAAACCTCCTAAACTTGGGCACTCTGAAAAGCAGACAAGTTTTTGTGTGAGTTTTGTGCTATATGATCACATTAAATTTAATCTCACAAAAGTAGAAACAGACGCCTAGTCTGTGAATATTCACTTCTGAGAGGTTGCACTGTACTTCAATGAACCCGAACTTACTAAGATCTTAACTATAGACATTTGACCACTTTGGACATAAACAATTGCCACAATGACCTCATGAATGGAATACAAGAAATTGTTTCCACTGAAACTTATTTATTGTATAAATCTAATCATGAGCAGACACATAATTATTCTATACACAAAAATTCAATTGTTATGGAAAATAATGTAGTGCTTGTTGAAAAGGATACGAAGAATTCACAGATGCCAAAGACATTCATTTATCTTAGAAAAATAATTATTATTAAGGTTTGGTTTAATATACTTTAGCAATAATGATACTTTTAGCACCAATGCATAGTTAAGTCACTTGGGAAATTTAAACTTTGCCTTGCCTTTCTACACCAGGAATTTTTATTTTCTGATTCAATCTCGAAATAAAGAAATTATTTCGACTGAAACAAACAAACACCAAAAATTTTCTGTCTTATACGACAATTTAATATTTTAAATATAAGGAGACAGACAAGAAACAAATTTGAAATATTTTGCTATTAAATAAAGAATGAAATATTTAAATTGAAATGTCTTCAATCACGAAAATAGTTAAAAACAAGTGTAGGAACAATTTCCTTAGAGGCGCTAAGTTTTCACTGATTTTAAATATCAAATACAAAACGCATAGGATTTCCAGATTTTGCCTTATATTTGAGTATTAAAATTCCTGGACAATTACAAAATTAACATATTAAACACACAATAAATAAATAACAATTCATGACGATACTAACATCTTGGTATGAAACTATACGCCAAATTAAAAATATGTGACATTTATAATCATTTAGGTTCTTTGCAAAACAAAGATGTAAAGATTTTTATCCTCAATACCAATTGGTGAACTTTCTCCTTCTGACGCGATGTAGCCCGCCATACTCTAGTTTAGAACAATTGACACATCCAAATAATTCACAAATAGTTGATAACAATAAATAAAACGTATAAATCGATAACATATAGATGCGAGACAGTGGCGTTAACAACAAGTAAGAAAAGTCTAAAGTCAGGCGGGGCCGACTATATTATACCCTGCACCACTTTGTAGATCTAAATTTTCGATACCATATCACATCCGTCAAATATGTTGGGTGCTATATACAAAGGTTTGTCCCAAATACATACATTTAATCATTTAATTCACTCGATCTGGACAGAATTTGAGAGACTTCTACAAAATCTATAGACTCAAATTTAAGTCGGCTAATGCACTAGGTTTAAATCTGAAGCAATTTCAAGGAAACTTCGAAAAAGTTTATTTATGATTTATCGCTCGATTTATATATATTAGAAGTTTAGGAAAATTAGAGTCATTTTTACAACTTTTCGACTAAGCAGTGGCGATTTTACAAGGAAAATGTTAGTATTTTGACCATTTTTGTCGAAATCGGAAAAACATATATATGGGAGCTGTATCTAAATCTGAACCGATGTCAACCTAATTTGGCACGCATAGCTACAATGCTAATTCTACTCCCTGTGCAAAATTTCAACTAAATCGGAGTTAAAAATTGGCCTCTGTGGTCATATGAGTGTAAATCGGGCGAAAGCTATATATGGGAGCTATATCTAAATCTGAACCGATTTCAACCAAATTTGGCACGCATAGCAACAATGCTAATTCTACTCCCTGTGCAAAATTTCAACTAAATCGGAGTTAAAAATTGGCCTCTGTGGTCATATGAGTGTAAATCGGGCGAAAGCTATATATGGGAGCTATATCTAAATCTGAACCTATTTCAACCAAATTTGGCACGCATAGCAACAATGCTAATTCTACTCCCTGTGCAAAATTTCAACTAAATCGGAACAAAAAATTGGCCTCTGTGGTCATATGAGTGTAAATTGGCCGAAAGCTATATATTGGAGCTATATCTAAATCTGAACCGATTTCAACCAAATTTGGCAAGCATAGCTACAATGATAGTTCTACTCCCTGTGCAAAATTTCAACTAAATCGGAGCAAAAAATTGGCCCTGTGGTCATATGAGTGTAAATCGGGCGAAAGCTATATATGGGAGCTATATCTAAATCTGAACCGATTTCAATATAATTTGGCACACTTGACTGTAGTACTAATTGTTCTTCTTGTGCAAAATTTTAAGCAAATTAGGGTAAAACTCTGGCTTCTGGGGCCATATAAGTCCATATCGGGCGAAATATATATATGGGAGCTATATCTAAATCTGGACTGATTTCTTCCAAAATCAATAGGGATCTATTCTGAGCCAAAACACATACTTGTGCCAAATTTGGAGTCGATTGGACTAAAACTCCGACCTAGACTTTGATTACAAAAATGTGTTCACGGACAGACGGACATGGCTATATCGACTCAGGAACCCACCCTGAGCATTTTTGCAAAGACACCACGTGTCTATCTCGTCTCCTTCTGGGTGTTGCAAACATATGCACTAACTTATAATACCCTGTTCCACAGTGTGGAGCAGGGTCTAACAGGTATATACGGCCGTAAGTTCGGCCAGGCCGAAGCTTATGTACCCTCCATCTAAATCTGTAGATGTTCACCCGAGAAGTAAAATCTGGAAATTTTACATTGAGTTTCAACCAATTTTCATGATCGGTGCGCCTTCTATACCCTCAAGAAGTGAAATTTCAGGCACCTCGGATAAAAACTACGGTTTCTAGAAACCCAAGGAGTTAAATCGGGAAATCGTTCTTATGGGGGCTATACTAAAACACTGATCTATACTCACCATTTTCGGCGTATCTCTTTATGATCCAATAAATAAATACAAATTGGATAAAAATTACGGTTTTTATAATCCCAAGAAATAAAATCCGGAGATCGGTCATTATTGGGGATATACCAAAACATAAACCAATAAAATCATAAAATACTTCTAGATTTCCAATTTCAGGCAAATTGGATAAAAATTTCGGATTCTAGAAGCCCAAGAAGTAAAATCGGGAAATCGGTCTATATGGGGGCTATAACAAAACATGGACCGATACCCACCATTTTCGGCACGCCTATTTATGGTCCTAAAATACCTCTAGATTTGCAATTTCAGGCAAATTGGATAAAAACGATGGTTTCTAGAAGCCCAAGAAGTAAAATGGGGAAATCGGTCTATATGGGGGCTATACCAAAACATGGACCGATACTCAACATTTTCGGCACGCATATTTATGGTCCTAAAATACCTCTAGATTTCCAATTTCAGGCAAATTGGATAAAAACTACGGTTTCTATAAGCCCAAGACCCCAAATCGGGATGTCGGTTTATATGGGGACCATACCAAAACATTGACCGATGCTCACCATTTTTGCACTTCTTTATTGTCATAAAATACTTCTAGATTTCCAATTTCTGGTAAATTGAATAAAAACCGCGGATTCCAGAAGTCCAAGAAGTAAAATCGGAAGATCGGTGTATATGGGGGCTATACCAAAACATGGACCGATACTCACCATTTTTGGCACACCTCTTTATGGTCATAAAATACCTCCAGATTTCAAATTTCAGGCAAATTGGATGAATACTACGATTTCTATAAGCCCAAGACCCCAAATCGGGAGGTCGGTTTATATGGGGACTATATCAAAACCTGGACCGATGTAGCCCATCTTCGAACTTGACCTGCCTGCAGACAAAAGACGAGCTTGTGGAAAATTTCAGCATGATTGCTTCATTATTGAAGACTGTAGCGTGATTACAACAGACAGACAGACGGACATGGTTATACCGTCTTAGAATTTCTCCCTGATCAAGAATATATATACTTTATGTAGTCGGAAATCGATATTTCGATGTGTTACAAATGGAATGACAAACTTGTTATACCCCCGTCACCATTCTATGGTGGTGGGTATAAAAAGGAAGATTAAATATGTATATAATTCAGTTTGACAAAATTTTCTATAGAAATAAAATTTTGGTAGATTATTTTTGGGGATCAGCTATATATAACTATAGACCGATATGGATCAATTTTGGCATGGTTGTTAGCGGCCATACACTAGCGGATCGGGTGAATTTTGCTCTTCCAAGGGGCTCCGGAGGTGAAATCTGGGGATCGGTTTATATGGGGGCTACATATAATTATGGACCGATATGGACCAATTCCTGCATGATTGTTAGAGACTACATATTAACACCACCTACCAAATTTCAACCGTATCGGATGAATTTTACTCATCCATGAGGCTTCTGAGGTCAAGTCTGGTGATCGGTTTATATGGGGGCTATATATAATTATTGACCGATGCGGACCAATTTTTGCACGGTTGTTAGAGACCATATACTAACATCATGTACCAAATTTCAGCCGAATCGGGTGAAATTTGCTTCTCTTAGAGGCTCCGCAAGCCAAATCGGGGGATCGGTTTATATGGGGGCTATATATAATTATTGACCGATGTGGACCAATTTTTGCATAGTTGTTAGAGACCATATACTAACACCATGTACCAAATTTCAGCCGGATCTGATAAAATTTTCTTCTCTTAGAGGCACCGCAAGCCAAATCTGGGGACCGGTTTATATGGGGGCTATATATACTTATGGACCGATGTGAACCAATTTTTGCATGGTTGTTAAAGACCATATACTAACACAATGTGCCAAATTTCAGCCGGATCGGATGAAATTGGCTTCTCTTAGAGGCTCCGAAAGCCAAATCGGGGGATCGATTTATATGGGGGCTATATATAATTATGGACCGATGTGGACCAAGTTTTGCATGGTTGGTAAAGACCATATACTAACACCATGTACAAAATTTCAGCCAGATCGGATGAAATTTGCTTCTCTGAGAGGATCGGTAAGCCAAATTTGGGGGTCCGTTTATATGGGGGCTATACGTAAAAGTGGACCGATATGGCCCATTTGCAATACCATCTGACCTACATCAATAACAACTAATTGTGCCAAGTTTCAAGTCGATAGCTTTTTTTGTTCGGAAGTTAGCGTGATTTCAACAGACGGACGGACGGACATGCTCAGATCGACTCAGAATTTCACCAACACCCAGAATATATATACTTTATGGGGGTCTTCGAGCAATATTTCGATGTGTTACAAACGGAATGACAAAGTTAATATACCCCCATCCTATGGTGGAGGGTATAAAAATAATTGATTTCTTCCAGTACTTTCAATTAATTTTTTAATTGGTTCAGTTAAAAATTTTATTAATTAATCTTTTAATTTAGGATACCAATTATTTATTGTATTATTTATAAATAATTTAACCTAAGAAGAATTTGGTTTCTTGATGATCTCCCCAACTATAATTAAAGGATATTTCTTTAAATTTTAATCACAATTTGATGATCCAATGAATAGTACTAAATGAATTAGTTCCGAATAATTATTTCTTAATTATACTTTTATTTGGAAATAGTTTTTAATTTAATTAAAATCTTAATTGGGATAATTAATATTTTTAATTAAAGTGTACAAATTTTCAATCATTTTCGTAATTGGATTTATTTTTCTTTTTTTTTTTTGTACATATTATTAAATTTTTATATCCTGCGCCACATTGTCGTACAGGATGTTAAAAGTTAGTGCATACGTTTGCAATGCCACAAAGTATTAGTTCGCAGTTTTAGACCAATCGACTTCAAATTTGATACAAGTATGTGTTTTGGTATTGATTTGGGAATGTATCGGTTCAATATATATTTATCCAATATATATTTATCGCCCGATATGCACTTATATGACTCTAGAAGCCAGAGTTTTACTCCGATTTATGTAAAATAAAAAAAAAAATAATAATAAATAACCTCTCATAGCTGGACACCTCCCAAATGTGGACAAACTTTAGGAGACCATGGGTGTCCACCTGTCAGAGGTGGGAAAAATGGCCAAAATACCCACATTTTCCTTGTAAAATCGCTACTTCTAAGTCGAAAACTTGTAAAAATTATTCAAAATTTTCTATACTTCTAATACATATCGATCGATCATAAATCATAAATGCACTTTTGTGAAGTTAGAACTTGCTTTAGATTTAAATATTTCCCAAATTTTTTAGCAACATTATGTTCCACCGCAGGATATTAGCCGACATAAATTTTAAGTCTAGAGATATTGTTGTTTTTGATTTCAATTTAAAACCATGCATTGGCTAAACTACAAGTATAGCTTAACCAACAGAGGAAAATAATGTTTGTCAAATTTAACAGGTTGGCTGATAAGTCCCCGGTCTGACACATAGATGGCGTCGCTAGTATTAAATGCATATTATTTTTATATAGTACCAACCTTCAAATGATTCGTGTCAAAATTTGACGTCTGTAAGTCAATTAGTTTGTGAGATAGAGCGTCTTTTGTGAAGCAACTTTTGTTATTGTGAAAAAAAAAAAAATGGAAAAAAAGGAATTTCGTTTTTTGATAAAATTCTGTTTTCTGAAAAAATACGGTAGAAGCAAAAACTTGGCTTAATAATGAGTTTCCGGACTCTGCCCCAAGGAAATCAACAATAATTGATTGGTATGCAAAATTCAAGTGTGGTGAAATGAGCACGGAGGACGGTGAACGCAGTGGACGCCCGAAAGAGGTGGTTACCGACGAAAACATCAAAAAAATCCACAAAATGATTTTGAATGACCGTAAAATGAAGTTGATCGAGATAGCAGAGGTCTTAAAGATATCAAAGGAACGTGTTGGTCATATCATTCATCAATATTTGGATATGCGGAAGCTCTGTGCAAAATGGGTGCCGCTCACATTTGACCAAAAACAACAACGTGGTGATGATTCTGAGCGGCGTTTGCAGCTGTTAACTCGTAATACACCCGAGTTTCTCCGTCGATATGTGACAATGGATGAAACATGGCTCCATCACTACACTCCTGAGTCCAATCGACAGTCGGCTGAGTGGACAGCGACCGGTGAACCGTCTCCGAAGCGTGGAAAGACTCAAAAGTCCGCTGGCAAAGTAATGACCTCTGTTTTTTGGGATGCGCATGGAATAATTTTTATCGATTATCTTGAGAAGGGAAAAACCATCAACAGTGACTGTTATATGGCCTTATTGGAGCGTTTGAAGGTCGAAATCGGGGCAAAACGGCCCCATATGAAGAAGAAAAAAGTGTTGTTCCACCAAGACAACTCACCGTGCCACAAGTCATTGAGAACGATGGCAAAAATTCATGAATTGGGCTTCGAATTGCTTCCCCACCCACCGTTTTCTCCAGATCTGGCCCCCAGCGACTTTTTCTTGTTCTCAAACCTCAAAAGGATGCTCGCAGGGAAAAATTTGGCTGCAATGAAGAGGTGATCGCCGAAACTGAGGCCTATTTTGAGGCAAAACCGAAGGAGTACTACCAAAATGGTATCAAAAAATTGGAAGGTCGTTATAATCGTTGTATCGCTCTTGAAGGGAACTATGTTGAATAATAAAACCAATATTGACAAAAAATGTATTTTTCTTTGTTAGACCGGGGACTTATCAGCCAACCTGTTATGTTGGCAAGACCCTATAGACTGCAAGGTGGTTGGATGGACGCACGTTTCGGAATTACCACATTTCTCATCATCATCCTCTACTTGCAGCAAAACTATCAACCAATTATAAGAATAAATTCTGGTAGTTCACTAAACCCAAAGTGAACCACACTTAAACATTTCGGTTTGTTACTACACAAATGCAACAACAAATCGAAATCTATTTTTTTCTTAAAAAGTTAATTGTATCAGTTCAATTTTATTTGATCACTTTTTCATCTTCAATCAACTCTTTAATTGGAAATAGTTTGGTGATTTTTTTCCTGTGCATTTTTCGAACGTTTTATTTTGCTCACACACTTTAATCAATCCAAATTCACTTCACTATTGAAGCAAATTAACTTTTTTTCTTTTTTGCATGAACTAAGATCATTTTCAGTACACTATTCACTTATATGTGCTAATTACAAACACATATAAGCACATCTTGAATTATCCTATTACATTTTAGTTATTGCATAAATTTTTGTATTTTTAATGAAGTTACTATTCAAACATGTAAACTTCTTGGATAACATTAAGCTAAAAGAGAAACTTCTTGAGTTTTCATGGCATTCGAAGAAAACAGAAAGGAAGAACAGTCGTAAGTTATCTCTTTATTGAGTTTCATATGAACAAGAAAAAAAACTTCAAACAAAATTACAAAGATTTTGTAGCAACTCATTTGTAAGAATATATACAGTAAGTTGGACGCACGGAAGTTGTTCTTCGTTCTAGTTTTGAGATGTTTACAAAACATCAACTTATTTAAATGAGAGTTTTTATGCAACTTGCATAATCTTCTTAATATCCATGCAATTTGGTTAAAATGTTGAATTTATCAATTCAGTTGGGTGTAATCTAATATACACTTTAATGTTAATTAAATCTTGTACAAAGTGTTACATGGCTATATGATCTAATTATTTGTACATGTAGGTTAGGTTAGGTTAGGTGGCAGCCCGATGTATCAGGCTCACTTATTTTGACTATTCAGTCCATTGTGATACCACATTGGTGTACATGTAGAAATCGCTGTGATATCAGCCATCCAAAACTCACTCTATTTTCACCATCTACGCTCAGAAAATTGAACGTCGTAACTACAAGTAAATTCCATAATATTGAGTAGTTCAAAATTGTACTCACAAATTTAACTATTGATGAACAAAATTAACTCAGTGGAAGTAAATTGAACTTACGGCCATTACCAGCAAAATGGTTAAGAACTCCCAATGAGTTCGTAAATGGACTGAAGCAAGTACATAATAGGGAATACGTAGTTTCTCGAACGTACGGAGAAGTTTCTCAGCGTTACTGAACTTTTACTGCGCAATATTACAAAGTCTAGTTGAACACGAAATTTAAATTAAATTTAAATTTTCATTATTAGTATAAATAAACTAACGATAAATGTCAATTCTAATTACCGTTAAATAAATCTATTTCTAGACAATAGTTCGTCTCGGAAACATGTGGTCGTGTGCCGTCCTATAAATAGACACCCTTGACTGTATGTGTTAATGAATACATACAGCAAAGCAAGAACAAGTATATACGGCCGTAAGTTCGGCCAGGCCGAATCTTATGTACCCTCCACCATGGATTGCGTAGAAATTTCTACGAAAGACTGTCATTCACAATCGAATTACTTGGGTTGTGGTATCTTAAACCTTCTTAACATCGTTTTCTAAATTGTGAGTTAGTCCATACGTGGTATATATTAGACAAAAAAGTTATGTATGGGTAAGTCTACAAATAATTACGAATCGATATGGACTTTTACGCGGTACGTGGAGAACCAGAATTGAAATATGGGGGTCGCTTATATGGAGGCTACAATTATGAACTTGATATGGACCAACTATAACTATAGACCGATATGGACCTAGTTAGACGTTGTTGTTAACGGCCATATACTAGCACAATGTACCAAATTTCAACTGACTCGGATGAAATTGGCTCCTCCAAGAGGCTCCAAAACCAAATCTCGGGATCGGTTTATATGGGGGCTATATATAATTATGGACTGATATGGACCAATACCTGGTTGCTAGATATCATATACGTACACCACGTACTAAATTTCAATCAGATCGGATGAATTTTGCTTATACACCGGAGGTCAAATCTGGGGATGGGTTTATAGGGGGGCTATATATAAGTATGGAATAATATGAACCAATTCCTGCATGGTTGTTGGATACCATATACTAATATCACGTACCAAATTTCAACCGAATGGGAAGAATTTTGCTCTTCCAAGGTGCTCCGGAGGTCAAATCTGGGGATCGGTTTATATGGGGCCTATATATAATTATGGACCGATATCGACCAATTTTTGCATGGGTATTTGAGGCCATATATTAACATCACGTACCAAATTTCAACTGAATCAGATGAATTTTGGTATTCTATGAGGCTCCGGAGGTCAAATCTGGTGATCGGCTATATATAATTATTGACCGATATGGACCAATTTTTGCATAGTTGTTAAAGACCATATACTAACACCATGTACCAAATTTCAGCCGGATCGGATGAAATTTGCTTCTCTTAGAGGCTCCGCAAGCCAAATCGGGGGATCGGTTTATATGGGGGCTATATATAATTATGGACCGATATGGACCAATTTTTGCATGGTTGTTAGAGACCATATACTAACACCATGTACCAAATTTCAGCCGTATCGGATGAAATTGGCTTCTCTTAGAGTCCTCGCAAGCCAAATTTGGGGGTCCGTTTATATGGGGGCTATACCGATATGGCCCATTTGCAATACCATCCGACCTACATCAATAGCAACTACTTGTACCAAGTTTCAAGTCGATAGCTTGTTTCGTTCGGAAGTTAGCGTGATTTCAACAGACGGACGGACGGACGGACATGCTCAGATCGACTCAGAATTTCACCACGACCCAGAATATATATACTTTATGGGGTCTTAGAGCAATATTTCGATGTGTTACAAACGGAATGACAAAGTTAATATACCCCCCATCCTATGGTGGAGGGTATAAAAAGAAATTTAATTTGATTTTTTAAATAAACGATTTCACCGATTTGCACGCTTTTTCCCTTGACCAAATTTTGACCGTATAACCTGTTAGGTGATCTAGGAAATCGTTTTTAAAAATTATATTATTTAGTTAATTGTTTACTTCTGAACAGTTAAATTTGAACTTGACAAAAGTTAAAACAAATTCATTTTAAAACTCTTCGTCGTACAGGGTTACTGAATAATAACGGGTGATACTATCAAAATTTGGTCAAGGGAAAACGCGTGTAAATCGGTGAAATCGTTTATTTAAAAAATCAAATTAAATTTCTTTTTCAAGTTCAATTAGTATAAAATTCAGGAAAAATATTCAGATAGGCTTTCGCTTTTCCAAATCCGAATTGCCGGGCCTCACGCTTGACACCTGCCATCAGATTTTGTACAGCCACCTTGTCCACCTTCTTCGCCGCAGAAAGCCAGTTTGCCTTGAACTGCTGCTCGTCCTTACCAGTTTTTTTGGTCTTCTTTAGGTTCCGCTTGACAATAGCCCAGTATTTCTCAATTGGGCGGAGCTCTGGCGTGTTGGGAGGGTTCTTGTCCTTGGGAACCACCTGCACGTTGTTGGCGGCGTACCACTCCATGGCCTTTTTACCGTAATGGCAGATGCCAAATCCGGCCAAAACAGTACGGAACAACCGTGTTTCTTCAGGAAAGGCAGCAGACGTTTATTCAAACACTCTTTCACGTAACTTTCTTGGGTGACAGTCCCGGAAGCTATGAAAATGCTGCTTTTCAAGCCACAGGTGCAGATGGCTTGCCAAACCAGATATTTCTTTGCGAACTTTGACAGTTTTATGTGCTTGAAAATATCTGCTACCTTTCCCCTTCCTTTTGCCGTATAAAACTCCTGTCCCGGAAGCTGCTCGTAGTCGGCTTTGACGTAGGTTTCGTCGTCCATTACCACGCAGTCAAACTTCGTCAGCATCGTCGTGTACAGCCTCCGGGATCGCGCTTTGGCCGTCGTATTTTGTTTATCATCGCGATTTGCAGTCACTACCTTCTTGTAAGTCGATAGTCCGGCTCGTTTTTTGGCTCGATGCATGGTTGTAGACGATACACCCCGCTTATTTGCGGCATCTCGGAGAGAGAGGTTAGGGTTTCGCTTGAAACTACCGGCAACTCTCTTTGTCGTCTCAGCGGCTTCCGGTTTTCGATTTCCCCCCGATCCAGACTTCCTGGCTGTCGTCAAACGTTCCCCAAACACTTTAATTACATTTGTAACGGTTGATTTGGCAACTTTTAGCGATTTTGCCAGCTTTGCGTGCGAGTAGCTCGGATTTTCGCGATGCGCGAGCAAAATTTTGATACGCTGCTCTTCTTGCATGGACGGCATTTTGACAACTGAAAAGTGAATTCCAAAATCAAAATAGGAGCAACATTCTACACACACACACCTTCAAAATGAGAGGTGTTCAGGTTTTTTAAATGCAAAATTGAAAGAAATGCGTCAAGTTTATATTGACCAAATTTTGACCGTATCACCCTTTATATAGAATTTCAGAGGGGAGGGGATTGATATTTTTCTAAGCAGATCAGTTCATCCAGTACGATTCCCAAAGATAATTTTAAAGATTCTATGTATGAAGACTAGATTCTTCAGATCTATTATTTGAGTTTTAGGAATCATAAATCATTTCATGTATGTTAAGTGTGCAAGGAAATGATTAAATAACGCCTTGATTTGATATCTAAGATCTATAGATTTTTTACCCCCATTCTTCAAATGATTAGAAGAATTAAAATCTGGAAATTTCACATTCAGTTTCAAGCAATTTTGATGATTAGTGCGCCTTCAATACCTTCAAGAAGTTACAACGGCCTATACGGAGGCCTTACCAAATGGACTGATAAAAACTAAATCCGTTACAATTCCACGCAAATTTAATAACAACTACGTTTTATATTAGCCCAAGGAGTTAAATCGGGAGATCAGTCTATATGGGTGCTATGCCAAAAACATGCCGAATTCAGAACACCTGAAAAACCTACAGAATCTAGACCCCAAATCGGAGATACAAGGGGGGTATATCAAAATCTCTACCGATACCCAATAAATTCGGAACACCTATTTATGACCCTAAAAACTCTCTAGATTTCAAATTTCAGGCAAATTGGATAAAAATTATGGTTTCTAGATGCCCAAGAAGTAAAATCAGGAGATCGGTCTATATGAAGAGGCTATACCAAAACATGGATCGATAGACGATATTTTCGGAAAACCTCTTTGTGGTCATAAATACCACTAGATTTTAAATTTCATACAAATTGGATTATTTTCAATTTCTAGAAGCCCAAGAAGTAAAATAGAGAGATCGGTCTATATGGTGGCTATACCAAAACCTGGACCGATAGGCCCCATTTTCGGCATAACTATTTGTGGACCTAAAATACCTCTAGAATTCTAATTTCAAGCAAATCGGATAGAAAATAAAGTTTCTCAAAACTCAAGAACTAAAATCGAGAGATCGGTATATATGGGGTCTATAGCGAATAATGGACCGATATGTCCCATTTTCTCTACACCTATAGGTGGTACTAAAATATGTCTAGATTTCAAGTTTCAGCTTTCCAGAATGCCCAGAAGTAAAATCGAGAGATCGGTCTATATGGTGGCTATACCAAAAGATGGACCGATACGCTATGCCCCATTTTCTCTACACCTATAGATGGTACTAAAATACGGCTAGATTTCAAATTTCAGGTAAATCGGATTGATAATACGGTTTCTAAATGCCCAACAAGTAAAATCGGAAGATCGGTCTATAGGGTGGCTATACCAAAACATGGATCGATAGGCGCCATTTTCGGCATAACTATTTGTGGACCTAAAATACCTGTAGAATTCCAATTTGAAACAAATCGGATAGAAAATAAAGTTTCTCAAAACACAAGAAGTAAAATCGAGAGATCGGTATATATGGGGGCTATAGCAAATAATGGACCGAAAAAAATGGGGTATTTTATCTATACCTATAGGTGGTACTAAACTACGTCTGGAATTCTAATTTCAGGTTTTTCAAAAGGCCAAGAAGTCAAATCGAGAGATCGGTCTATATGGTGGCTATACCAAAAGATGGACCGATACGCCGCACCTATTTGTGGTCCCAAAATACCTCTAGATTTCAAATTTCAGGCAAATCCGATTGAAAATATGGTTCCTAGAAACCCAAGGAGTAAAATCGGAAAGTCGGTCTATAGGGGGGCTATACCAAAAGATGGACCGATACGCCGCACCTATTTGTGGTCCTTTAATACCTCTAGATATTCAATTACAGTCAAATCGTATAAAAAATACGATTTCTAGAAGCCCAAGACTTCAATTCCCGGTTTATATGGAGGCTATATCAAAAAAGGGACCTATATAGCATATCTTCGAAATTGATCTGCCTGCAAAAACAAAAAACGAATCTGTGCCAATTTGCAGGACGATATCCCCATTATTGAAAGCTATACATTGATTACAAAAGCAGACTGACAGACGGACATGGTTATATCGTCTTAGCATTTCTCCCTGATCCAGAATATATATATACTTTTTATAGTCGGAAATCGAGATTTTGATGTGTTACAAACGGAATGACCAATTAACAT
Source organism: Haematobia irritans (assembly GCF_050003625.1). NCBI lineage: Eukaryota > Metazoa > Arthropoda > Insecta > Diptera > Muscidae > Haematobia > Haematobia irritans. Next base: position 191,842,532 of record NC_134399.1, on the reverse strand, counting down.
ATACCCCCATCACCATTCTTGTTATACCCTGCGCCACACTGTGGAACAGTGTATTATAAGTTAGTGCATATGTTTTCAACACCAAGAAGGAGACGAGATAGACACATGGTGTGTTTGGCAAAAATGCTCAGGGTGGGCTCCAGAGTCGATATAGCCATGTCCGTTTGTCCGTGAACACATTTTTGTAATCAAAATCTAGGTCGCAGTTTTATTCCAATCGACTTAAAATTTGGCAAAAGTATGTGCTTTGGCTCAGAATATAACCCTATTGATTTTGGAAGAAATCGGATGAGATTTGGATATATATATTTCGCCCGATATGGACTGATACGATCCCAGAAGCCAGAGTTTTACCCCAATTTGGTTGAAATTTTGCACTAGGAGTACAATTAGCAGTGTAGTCAAGTGTGAAATCGGTTGAGATTTAGATATAGCTCCCATATATATCGTTCGCCCGATTTACACTCATATGACCACAGTGGCCAATCTTTTACTCCGATTTGATTGAAATTTTGCACAGGGAGTAGAATTAGCATTGTAACTATGCGTGCCAAATTTGGTTGAAATCGGTTCAGATTTAGATATAGCTCCCATATATAGCTTTCGCTCGATTTACACTCATATGACCACAGAGGCCAATTTTTTGCTCCGATTTAGTTGAAATTTTGCACAGGGAGTAGAAATAGCATTGTAGCTATACGTGCCAAATTTGGTTGAAATCGGTTCAGATTTAGATACAGCTCCCATATATATGTTTTTCTGATTTCGACAAAAATGGTCAAAATACCAACATTTTCCTTATAAAATCGCCACTATTTAGTCGAAAAGTTGTAAAAATGACTCTAATTTTCCTAAACTTCTGAGATATATATATATATATATATATATATATATATATATATATATATATATATATATATATATATATATATATATATATATATATATATATATATATATATATATATATATATATATATATATATATATATATATATATATATATATATATATATATATATATATATATATATATATATATATATATATATATATATATATATATATATATATATATATATATATATATATATATATATATATATATATATATATATATATATATATCGAGCGATAAATCATAAATAAACTTTTGCGAAGATTCCTTAAAATTGCTTCAGATTTAAATGTTTCCCATATTTTTTTTACTAACATTGTGTTCCACCCTTAACCGACTTATTTTGAGTCTATAGATTTTGTAGAAGTCTATCAAATTCTGTCCAGATCGAGTGATATTTAAAAATGTATGTATTTGGGACAAACCTTTATATATAGCCCCCAACACATTTGACGGATGTGATATGGTATCGAAAATTTAGATCTACAAAGTGGTGCAGGGTATAATATAGTCGGCCCCGCCCGACTTTAGACTTTCCTTACTTGTTTTTTTTTTTAGTTTTCTCGTCCTGTAAAATAGCCAAGATTTATCGCTTATATTTTGAATACATTTGAGTACAACGATATCCTTTCAATTTATTCGTGTATACATCTCACAGTAATTGTTTAATCAAACTTTTTCCTTATAAGCCATAAAATCTTAAATCCGTATTTTCTTTATGCAAAACAATGTTTAAATACGAGCTAGTGTTAAAAAGACACAAAGGCATCTTTTACAGCAAATGCATCAAAGTTTAACAAAGAAAAAAGATATCTGCAAAAGGGTAAACATTACAATTCATCCCATAAAAGACAAAGTTATGGTCCATAATATCATTATGGTAGGAAAAAAAGAAGAGTAAAATGTTACCATAAAATTTAAGGTGGTTGGGTGGTGAGTATATGAGAGCAACAATAAAACAACAAAAGAAAAAGCCAAAATGAACAAAGCTTAAAACCTTAAGCAATAACAAAAACATAAACATTCACAAGCAACAACAACAGCAAGTCCATATGCATATGCAATATCAAATCTCACAGATTTATACAGCAGCAACAATCATGGCAAGAACAAAGAAAAAGTCGAATACAACAATATAATATGTTTACTTGTAAAATACAAACGTTGAGATGACAACGAAGAATATCATCATTCACACGAACATACGTCGAATTTGCATACTATGTTACTACCACAAACACAAGACGTGCCCTAAATGCATATACATTAGAAGGGTGAGGGTGTGTGTTGAGTGTGATGAGACACTTTTATATAAACGGGGGAGAATTATTATTTTACTGGAATTGGTTGTGGGCAAGACCAATATCATCGTTCGATTGCCATTTCAAGCCATATGCTAAAAGGGGTTTCTCTTGAAGAGTCATAAAATCCAAAGTGAACATAAAAATGCAATACGCTTGTCGTACATATGACCATAATATGACAGTAGTCGTTTGTTTGCTATTCTTCGATATGATAACAATTCAATAGAAATTGAAGCATATTGTAGGATTTTTGTTATTACAGAAAGGAGGCAGTGTATGCATGTTAAGGGAAGACATTATGTAGAAGATGCTAAAAAAATATAATAAAAAAGATATTTAATTTATTGAAAATTTTGTTAAAATTCTATTTCTAGAGAAAAATTGGTCAAAATATTAATTCTATAAAAAGTTTTGTCAACATTTTTTCTATAGAAATTTTTCTCAAAATTTAATTTTTATAGAACATTTTGGCAAAATTTTATTTCTACAGACAAATTTAGCAAAATTTTATTTTTGTAGATAATATTCATAAAATTTTATTATACACAGAAAAAAATATCACAAAAATATAATAATAAGTTAATTGATACAATTAACTTTATAATCAAGATAGAAAAATCAATGATTGGAAATTTTAAAAATTTTCGATAAAAAATTAATTGATACTATTCACTTTGTAATAAACTCAGAAGACTAAGTCAATTAAAACAAGTAAGGAAAGTCTAAAGTCGGGCGGGGCCGACTATATTATACCCTGCACCACTTTGTAGATCTAAATTTTCGATACCATATCACATCCGTCAAATGTGTTGGGGGCTATATATAAAGGTTTGTCCCAAATACATACAATTAAATATCACTCGATTTGGACAGAATTTGATAGACTTCTACAAAATCTATAGACTCAAAATTTAAGATGGCTAATGCACTAGGGTGGAACACAATTTTAGTAAAAAAATATGGGAAACATTTAAATCTGAAGCAATTTTAAGGAAACTTCGCAAAAGTTTATTTATGATTTATCGCTCGATATATATGCATTAGAATATAAGGAAAATTAGAGTCATTTTTACAACTTTTCGACTAAGCAGTGGCGATTTTACAAGGAAATGTTGGTATTTTTCCATTTTTGTCGAAATCAGAAAAACATATATATGGGAGCTATATCTAAATCTGAACCGATTTCAACCAAATTTGGCATGCATAGCTACAATGCTAATTCTACTCCCTGTGTAAAATTTCAACTAAATCGGAGTTAAAAATTGGCCTCTATGGTAATATGAGTGTAAATCGGGCGAAAGCTATATATGGGAGATATATCTAAATCTGAACCGATTTCAACCAAATTTGGCACGCATAGCTACAATGCTAATTCTACTCCCTGTGCAAAATTTCAACTAAATCGGAGCAAAAAATTGGCCTCTGTGGTCATATGAGTGTAAATCGGGCGAAAGCTATATATGGGAGCTATATCTAAATCTGAACCGATTTGGCTGATATTTTGCAAGTTTTTCGAGACTCAAAAAATATTCGGATGTACGGAATTTGAGGAAGATCGGTTGATATACACGCCAATTATGACCAGATCGGTGAAAAGTATATATGGCAGCTATATCTAAATCTGAACCGATTTTTTCCAAAATCAATAGGGATTGTCTTTCAGCCGAAACAGGACCCTATACCAAATTTTAGGACAATCGGACTAAAACTACGAGATGTACTTTGCACACAAAAATACATCAACAGACAGACAGACATCGCTAAATCGACTCAGAATTTAATTCTAAGACGATAGGTATACTAAACGATGGGTCTCAGACTTTTCCTTCTTGGCGTTACATACAAATGCACAAACTAATTATACCCTGTACCACAGTAGTGGTGAAGGGTATAAAAAGCGATGGATTTTTTTTTAAATTTTTAACTAAAAATTTATTTCAAGCAATCAATTTTTTATTGAAACTAAAACACTAAACAGTTAAGAAATTAATTGAAACTAGATACGTTTTTTATGAAAAAAAAAATAATTGAGTTTTGCAATCAAAATCAATTAAATTTTTAATTGAATCAATTAAAAAACAAGTAAGGAAAGTCTAAAGTCGGGCGGGGCCGACTATATTATACCCTGCACCACTTTGTAGATCTAAATTTTCGATACCATATCACATCCGTCAAATGTGTTGGGGGCTATATATTGTCCCAAATACATACATTTAAATATCACTCGATTTGGACAGAATTTGATAGACTTTTACAAAATCTATAGACTCAAAATTTAAGTTGGCTAATGCACTAGGCTGGAACACAATTTTAATAAAAAAATATGGGAAGCATTTAAATCTGAAGCAATTTTAAGGAAACTTCGCAAATTTTGTAACAAACGAATTTTTTTGGTGATAAAAGTTTAAAATTTTCTATATATCTAAATCTGAACCGATTTTAACCAAATTTGGCACACTTAACGATACTATTAAACATACTCCTTATGCAAAATTTGAATCAACTCAGGGCAAAACTCTGGCTTGTGAAGCCATAAAAGTGCAAATCGGACGAAAGATATATATGGGAGCTATATCTAAATCTGAACCGATTTGGCTGATATTTTGCATATCTTACGAAAGCCCCAAAATATTTGGCTGCCCGAAAGTTTGAGAAAATACGTTGATAAATGCGTCAATTATGACCAGATCGGTGAAAAATATATATGGCAACTATATCTAAATCTGAAGCGATTTTTTTTTCAAAATCAATAGCGATTGTCTTTTAGCCAATGTAAAACTCTGTGCCAAATTTGAGGACGATCGGACTTAAACTGCGAGTTGTACTTTGCACATAAAATTATATATACAGACAGACGGACGGACAGACAGACGGACAGACAGACGGACATCGCTAAATCGACTCAGAATTTAATTCTAAGACGATCGGTATACTAAACGATGGGTCTCAGACTTTTTCTTCTTGGCGTTACATACAGATATTGTTATGCTCATTTTTTAGAACTTTTAACTATTTGCTTTCTACTATATATTTGACAGGAAACATATAGTGTTTTTACACAGTTGAAATAGGATACTACCCATGAATTCCACACAGGAAAAAAGAAAGATTTACGTTTTTTTTTTTTTTTTTTTTGTGGAAGCCACACTCTTTAAAACAGTTCTCCGGTTTTTTTTAACATGCTACCTATTTCTTCTGAACGACAAACATTGCTATGAGTGACACCACTTCAAGAAAAATAAACCACTGTTTTCAATTTACAATTAATTATATTCATTATAAGTTAGCCAAAATTGAGTTATTTATCCCAGCCAGGTCTATACTAAAGGCTGTGGAATAGTTCAACATATGTATCAATTGATATTTTTTTTGTGAATTGTTCGTATAATTCTGAAAAATATTTAATATCTTAATTAATTAAAAAAATGCTTAAATTGATTTTCTTTCATTTCAGATCAGACATTACAAATGGGCAAAATAGATTTCCCTGGTGAGTTACTATATATACGAAATAATAATTTTCATCCGAGTCAAAGAAGCAGAAAATTGCACTGAAGATATATTTAAGACCAATTCACTAATTAATTAAAATTACTCGTACTTAATACTAGGACACAAATCTTTATGTATTCGTTTTTCTCTATATTTTCTTCACATAATTTCGTAAACATGTTAACCACAAATTCCAAGACATTCGTAAACATGTTAACCACAAATTCCAAATTCAACCTCCACTTAGAGTATAAATTTTGCAATGCTTCATTTTAAAGGCGTCTTTCACACAGTTTGTGAGCCCAATTTTATTTCATTATTACAAAGGCAATAATTTTGGGAGATTTATTCAAAGTTCGGACAATTCTCCTCTCTAAACAAATTCCTCATTCGGATAATTATCCAAAGGTTTGGATATTTCCGGCTCCGTAATTAAGTGGGATTGCTATCAATTAGAAATTCAAAATTCTATTGTTTTTTTTGTTTGTGTTTGCCTTCTCCTTTTTAATTGTATTTGCATAGTCTCTGCCAAAATAGTCTCTCTCAGGTATTAAATCAATTGAAATATTAACAAAACCATTAAACCATCTTGGACAAATTAATTTATCTCACTAATGATTTTGTACAGCAATGTTGAGGACAACACAAGTGCACTTAATAATATCAAGAGGACAAGACAGAAAACTCTCAAGTGAATAAACTTTTACTCAACAGGACTAATAAAGATGAACTATCAAAAGGATAACAAAATCCAAGAACAACAAAGCAACAAACACAAATACAAACGCACACACACACACAGCGATACAATGCATTCAGAGATTGGTAAAATTAAAGCTGAAAGTTAGGTAAGTGGCTCTTGGTAGAAGTAGTCATTGGTAAGTGGCGCCAAGTTAAGATGTGCTATCTATCATCATGGATCTTGAATATGCAACAAACTGTTGAATTCAAAACAAACACCGAGACACACACTCTTACAAGAATGGGCCTACTAACCAAATGGCCTAGGAAATACAAACCAATTAAGCGAAAGGATTGCTAAGTGATGATAATGGTGATGGCATAGTTTTATAGACGTAACTGCAAGAAAACTACAAACAAATTAACAAACAAGAAAACTGCAAAATAACAAAAACAAAATATGAACGAACACACTTGTTGCAACAACAATGCGAACTAAAATTACAATTAACAGTTACACCTCTTCGAAAACATCATAAGAAACAAAAACAACGTAATATAAACAAAACCAAAGCGACTATTGCAAAAGTTGTAGGATTGTGAGAGTTTGAGAACAGAGAGAGAGAGAGAATATAAACATGGTATTTATGATTATTCGAAATAGAACCTTACACTTGAAACCTTTGTTCTTCTCGTGTTTAACAGAAGCAGTTGATGTAACTGTATGAAATGAGAATACAACGTGAAAACAAACAACTACTAGAAAATATTTACACCATATAACTAAATGAGCAACAAAAACTTTCCATGTGTTTAGGGATTGCACCATAGGAAAAAATAAATACATACATTTCTTTGTATACCCTGTGTAGAACAGGCTATTATAAGTTATTTCATATTAAGTCTGTCACCCATCGCGGGATTTCGGGGCGGGATTTATCCCGAATCATGGAATTTTTATACCCTCCACCATAGGTATGGGGGTATATAAACTTTGTCATTCCGTTTGTAACACATCGAAATATTGCTCTAAGACCCCATAAAGTATATATATTCTGGGCCGTACGAAACAAGCTATCGACTTGAAACTTGGCACAAGTAGTTGTTATTGATGTAGGTCGGATGGTATTGCAAATGGGCCATATCGGTCCGCTTTTACGTATAGCCTCCATATAAACGGACCCCCAAATTTGGCTTGCCGATCCTCTAAGAGAAGCAAATTTCATCCGATCCGGCTGAAATTTGGTACATTGTGTTGGTATATGGTCTCTAACATTCATGCAAAGATTGGTCCACATCGGTCCATAATTATATATAGCCCCCATATAAACCGATCACACGATTTGGCTTGTCGTGCCTCTAAGAGATCAAATTTCATCCGATCCGGCTGAAATTTGGTACATGGTGTTGGTATATGGTCTCTAACTACCATGCAAAAATTGGTCCATATCGGTCCATAATTATATATAGCCCCCATATAAACCGATCCCCCGATTTGGCTTGCCGAGCCTCTAAGAGAAGCAAATTTCATCCGATCCGGCTGAAATTTGGTACATGGTGTTGGTATATGGTCTCTAACAACCATGCAAAAATTGGTCCACATCGGTCCATAATTATATATAGCCCCCATATAAACCGATCACCAGATTTGACCTCCGGACCCTCTTGGAAGACCAAAATTCATCTGATTCAGTTAAAATTTGGTACGTGGTTTTAATATATGGCCTCAAACACCCATGCAAAAATTGATCGAAATCGGTCCATAATTATATATAGGCCCCATATAAACCGATCCCCAGATATGACCTCCGGAGCCCCTTGGAAGAGCAAAATTCATTCGATTCGGTTGAAATTTGGTACGTGATGTTAGTATATGGTATCCAACAACCATGCAGGAATTGGTTCATATCTGTCCGTAAGTATATATAGCTCCCATATAAACCGATCCCCAGATTTGACCTCCGGTGCCTTTTGGAGAAGCAAAATTCATCCGATCTGCTTGAAATTTGGTACGTGGTGATAGTATATGATATTTAACAACCATGCCAAAAGTGCTCCATATCAGTCCATAATCATATATAGCCCCCATATAAACCGATCCCGAGATTTGGTTTTGGAGCCTTTGGAGGAGCAAATTTCATTCGAGTCAGTTGAAATTTGGCCGTTAACAACCTAACTAGGTCCATATCGGTCTATAGTTATATATAGTCCTCAGATAAATAGATCCACAATCACACAAAAATTGGTCCATATCAAGTTCATAATTGTATATAGCCCACATATAAGCGACACCATATTTCAATTCTAGCTCTCTACGTAGCGATTCGTAATTATTTGTAGACTTACCTATACACACCTTTTTTGTCTAGTATATACCACGTATGGACTAACTCACAATTTAGAAAACGATGTTAAGAAGTTTTAAGATACCACAACCCAATTAATTCGATTGTGGATGACAGTCTTTCGTAGAAGTTTCTACGCAATCCATGGTGGAGGGTACATAAGATTCGGCCTGGCCGAACTTACGGCCGTATATACTTGTTTATTTTTTTTTTTTTCTTCCAAGAGGCTGCGCAAGACAAATCTGGGGTTCAGTTTATATGGGGGCTACACTAATAGAAAACAAGTATATACGGCTTTGATACGGATTGCGTAGAAACTTTTACTAAAGACTGTCATCCACAATCGAATTTGGGTTGTGGTAATACTTGCCGATGGCAAGGATCTTAAAACTCCTTAACATCGTCTTCTAAATTGGAAGTTAAACTGCAATCAGATTAAAAACCTATATAATTCAGTTATTGACCGGTGTGAATTTTCGCGCGGTAAAAGAGAGGCAGAAGTGAAATATGGAGATCGGTTTATATGGGGGCTATATACAATTATAAACCAATATGGTCCAATTTTTGGGTGATTAGTACCAAACTTTAGGTAGATCAAATGAAATTTGCTTATCCAGGAAGAGGTAAAATCTGGGGATCGGTTTATCTGGGCGCTATATTTAACTATTGACCGATATGAACCACTTTTGGCATGGTTGTTAGCGACCACATACTAAGACAATGTACCAAATTTCAGCCGAATCGGATAAAGATTGCGACTCCCGAGGTCAAATCTGGGGGTCGGTTTTTAAGGGGGCTATTTATAACTATAGACCGATATGGACCAATTTGTACATGGTTGTTAGATACCATATACTAATATAACGTAGAAAATTATAACTCAATCGGACAAAATTTGCTCCTCCGAGAAGCTCCGGAGGTCAAATCTAGGAATCGGTTTATATGGAGGCTATATATAATTATGGACCGATATGGATACATTTTTGCACGGTTGTTAGTGGCCATATACTTACACAACATAGAAAATTTCAACCGAATCGGATGAAATTTGCTGCTCAAAGAGGCTTCGAAAGCCAAATCTGGAGATCGGTTTATATAGGGGCTATATATAATTATGGAGCGACATGGACCAATGGTTGTGAGAGACCACATACTAATATAATGTACAAAATTTTAAACGAATCGAACGAAATTTGCTCATCCAAGGGTTTATATGAACGCTATATATAATTATGAACCTATATAGACCAATTTTAGCACGAATGTTAAAGACTATATATTAGCACTACGTAACAAATTTCAACTGGATCGGATGAAATTGGCTCCTACCAGAGGATCCGCAAGCAAAATCAGGGGATCGGGTTATATGAGGGCTATATATAATTATGGACCGATATGGACCAATTTTTGCATGGGTGTTAGCGTCCACATATCAACACCACGTATAAAATTTCAACCAGATTTGATGACATTTGCTCATCCTAGAGCATCCGCAAGCTAAATCTAGGGGCCGGTTTATATGGGAGCTATACGTAAACGTGGTCCGCTATGGCTCATTTCCAACACTATCCGACCTACATCAATAACAACTACTTGTGCCAAGTTTCAAGTCGATAGCTTGTTTCGTTCGGAAGTTAGCGTGATTTCAACAGACGGATGGACGGACGGACATGCTTAGATCGACTCAGAATTTCACCACGACCCAGAATAAATATACTTTATGGGGTCTTAGACCAATATTTCGATGTGTTACAAATGGAATGACAAAGTTAATATACCCCCATCCTATGTGGAGGGTATAAAAATTACGTTCCAAAATCGAGAACGGACGGTAACAAAATGAAACGGGAACGTTCATGACAAATCAAAACGGAATGTTCGCGGTTTCTTCCGCGGGCGTTTACGATTTCATGAACGGCTTTCGTTTATTTTTGGCCATGAAAAGTCTTAAAATATTCGTTAGACGTTCTTGTGGTAACTCCGTCGGTGGTGCAAGGCGCTAATGTGACTGTTACGACACGTATGGTGCCACTTTAGGTTCCAGTCGCGGTAGCGGATTTTATATTTCCTTTTTTTTATAAATTCCTTACCATTACGTTTTCAGATCATGATCGTTGGATGTTGTTTTGGCAAGGCATGCTGTCATTTTATCGTTGTAAGATAGACACTGCCTGTTCTCCGTTTGACACCAAATGTGGGTTGATTCATTATTATGAACGGATCGCTTTGAAGTAATCCGTTCATGATTTTGTCTATGGGTGTATAGCTCAAAGTATACATCCATAGACAAACACCCTTTTTGCAATAACATCTGACCTTCATCAATAGCAACTACTTGTACAAAGTTGAAAGTCGATAGTTGGTTTCGTCCGAAAGTTAACGTGATTTCAACAGACGGATGAACGGGCGTACATTGCTAGATGGTATCAGAATTTCGCCACGATACAGAATATCTATATAGAATCTAAGAGCAATATTTCGATTTGTTACAAGCGGGATGTCAAAACTAGTATACCCGCTTCCAATGGTGGAGGATATAAATATTTATGGTCTCAAAAATCGGGTATTACATGGCGAAAACAGACAGAACAATTTTAAAGACAAAATCTGTGGAAATGGGCAAGCTTTTGTTATGGCTCCTTTTGAATACATTAAAATACTTCCAAATTTTAAATTTCAAGCAAATCGGATAAAAATTTCTTCTTCGTGTCCTCACAAAGTCTAATGGAGGCCTAACAGTTTATTTTTTTAAAAAATCATGAATGATATGGATGATATCGAATAGGATAAACTCCAATCCCATATTTCCAAAATTTACGGCATCCCTGAACTTTGATATGAATGCACGAGGATACTGAAATTGGTTTACAAAGGTGGTGGGGGTGTAGTTAGTGCATGTAATTGCAGCACTTGTGTGAATAAAACTTCTCAATGTTACACCAGCTCTTACAGTTATTGCCATTATAACGCTAACATTAGTTGCGTTCATCCGCATCGCCGGAAAACAGAAGCATCGACAATAATAACAACAACAACAGCAACAACAAAATGAAACAAACTAATCACGGTCACTAACAATAGCAGTTACAAGCAAACAATTGTTATTGATTCTCTTCACAAAAAATGGTGGGAGAAACAAAAACTTGCTCCATCAGGGAGAATGTTGTTGTTTTTTTTTTTTTTTTAGTTTGAATTCAATACATTTTCCAATTTCACAAGCAATTGTGAGAGAGAGAACATGAACAAGCACAAAAAAACCAATGGTAGGAAGGAAACAACGAGAGATGGTCCTGATGGAGCACAAATAGAGGGCTGTTGGAATGACTGTTGTTAGGGTGTAAATTAACACGATGTTGGGAAATATCGAAATGTAATAACATTTTATTGAAGCATAAAATTTATCCAGCTACTCAATGAAAGAAAATAGTGCAGGTTTAAAAAAAAAACATCAGGGATAGGAAAATCTCCCTTTCAGCAAGTCCTTCACATAAGCCAATGGCTTTTACATTGGATTGGATATTGTTATGAGATTGTATGTTACTGTTGGAAAATGGATTTACTAAAAAATGGCCTATATGGGGTCATAACCCAAGGCAATAGCCAAATAACATGTGGAATTGGCCAACGTCATGTGAAATATCGAAGTTGCAGCATATAGATGCGACTTTATTAATTTCCAAATAGTTTATTTTTTATTTGGCCGAACATATAATCCATCTAACCTGGGAGCAGTTGTCATTTTTTTTTAAATTTCTATTGTGGAACATAAAGGGTGATACGGTCAAAGTTTGGTCAATATAAACTTGACGTATTTCTTTCAATTTTGCATTTATAAAACCTGAACACCCCTCATTTTGAAGGTGTGTGTGTAGAATGTTGCTCCTATTTTGATTTTGGAATTCACTCTTCAGTTGTCAAAATGCCGTCCAAGCAAGAAGAGCAGCGTATCAAAATTTTGCTCGCGCATCGCGAAAATCCGAGCTACTCGCACGCAAAGCTGGCAAAATCGCTAAAAGTTGCCAAATCAACCGTTACAAATGTAATTAAAGTGTTTGGGGAACGTTTGACGACAGCCAGGAAGTCTGGATCGGGGGGAAATCGAAAACCGGAAGCCGCTGAGACGACAAAGAGAGTTGCCGGTAGTTTCAAGCTAAACCCTGACCTCTCTCTCCGAGATGCCGCAAATAAGCTGGGTTTATCGTCTATCGACCGGACTATCGACTTACAAGAAGGTAGTGACTCCAAATCGCGATGATAAACAAAATACGACGGCCAAAGCACGATCCCGGAGGCTGTACACGACGATGCTGACGAAGTTTGACTGCGTGGTAATGGACGACGAAACCTACGTCAAAGCCGACTACAAGCAGCTTCCGGGACAGGAGTTTTATACGGCAAAAGGAAGGGGAAAGGTAGCAGATATTTTCAAGCACATAAAACTGTCAAAGTTCGCAAAGAAATATCTGGTTCGGCAAGCCATCTGTACCTGTGTCTTGAAAAGCAGCATTTTCATAGCTTCCGGGACTGTCAACCAAGAAATTTACGTGAAAGAGTGTTTGAATAAACGTCTGCTGCCTTTCCTGAAGAAACACGGTTGTTCCGTACTGTTTTGGCCGGATTTGGCATCTTACCATTACGGTAAAAAGGCCATGGAGTGGTACGCTGCCAACAACGTGCAGGTGGTTCCCAAGGACAAGAACCCTCCCAACACGCCAGAGCTCCGCCCAATTGAGAAATACTAGGCTATTGCTAAGCGGAACCTAAAGAAGACCAAAAAAACTGCTAAGGACGAGCAGCAGTTCAAGTCAAACTGGCTTTCTGCGGCGAAGAAGGTGGACAAGGTGGCTGTACAAAATCTGATGGCAGGTGTCAAGCGTGAGGCCCGGCAATTGGGATTTGGAAAAGCGAAAGCCTAACTGAATATTTTTCCTGAATTTTATACTAATTGAACTTGAAGAAGAAATTTAATTTGATTTTTTAAATAAACGACTTCACCGATTTACAAGCGTTTTCCCTTGACCAAATTTTGACCGTATCACCCTTTAAGCTGGGTACGTGTGGGAATACCCAATAATAAAAAAACTCCAAAGAAAATATGGTTTGAACTATCTGACTTAAAAAATGTGAAACCGCCCAGTGATAAAATATTCAGAGTGGCTGATATGTGTTGCAACCAATTTCAGCTTGTTATTCCAATGACAGATTATGTTATTGTTTACAAGCTTAGAAAAGCATTTTGATCTGTTTCATTCAAAAATGAACTCGCGAGAGAATTTAAACGTGATAGGTTGATTTCTTTATATTTGGCTGTAAAAACACAAGTGGCTTATGTTAGAGCCCTCTTGGATTTTAATGTCAATAAATCCTTTATTTCTCGTACAATTAAGTCCACGGTCTAACAAAGAAAAACACATTTTTTTTGTCAAAATTCGTTTTTATTATTCAACACAGTTCCCTTCAAGGGCGATACAAGGATTATAACGACCTTCCAATTTTTTGATACCATTTTGGTAGTACTCCTTCGGTTTTGCCTCAAAAAAGGCCTCAGTTTTGGCGATCACCTCTTCATTGCAACCAAATTTTTTCCCTGCGAGCATCCTTTTGAGGTCTGAGAACAAGAAAAAGTCGCTGGGGCCAGATCTGGAGAATACGATGGGTGGGGAAGCAATTTGAAGCCGAATTCATGAATTTTTGCCATCGTTCTCAATGACTTGTGGCACGGTGCGTTGTCTTGGTGGAACAACACTTTTTTCTTCTTCATATGGGGCCGTTTTACCGCGATTTCGACCTTCAAACGCTCCAATAACGCCATATAATGGTCACTGTTGATGGTTTTTCCCTTCTCAAGATAATCGATAATGCGCATCCCAAAAAACAGAGGACATTACTTTGCCAGCGGACTTTTGAGTCTTTCCACGCTTCGGAGACGCTTCACCGGTCGCTGTCCACTCACCAGACTGTCGATTGGACTTAAGAGTGTAGTGATGGAGCCATGTATCATCCATTGTCACATATCGACGGAAAAACTCGGGTGTATTACGAGTTAACAGCTGCAAACACCGCTCAGAATCATCAACACGTTGTTGTTTTGGTCAAATGAGAGCTCGCGCGGCATCCATTTTGCACAGAGCTTCCGCATATCCAAATATTGATGAATGACCAACACGTTCCTTTGATATCTTTAAGGCCTCTGTTATCTCGATCAACTTCATTTTACGGTCATTCAAAATCATTTTGTGGATTTGATGTTTTTGATGTTTTGATGTTTTCGTCGGTAACCACCTCTTTCGGGCGTCCACTGCGTTCACCGTCCTCCGTGCTCATTTCACCACGCTTGAATTTTGCATACCAATCAATTATTGTTGATTTCCCTGGGGCAGAGTCCGGAAACTCATTATCGAGCCAAGTTTTTGCTTCCGCCGTATTTTTTCCCTTCAGAAAACAGTATTTTATCAAAAGACGAAATTCCTTTTTTTTCATTTTTTCACAATAACAAAAGTTGCTTCACAAAAGACGCTCTATCTCACAAACTAATTGACTTACAGACGTCAAATTTTGACACGAATCATTTGAAGGTTGTTACTAACATATATAAAAACAAGTAAGTAAAGTCTAAAGTCGGGCGGGGCAGACTGTATTATACCCTTCACATTTATTGTAAGCTATATAAAGGAGACAATTTTTTGAATTCTACAAAATCTCTAGAATTAAAATTTAAATCGGCTAACGCTATCCAGTTAATTGGAGGAAACTTCCATTGAAAATTGGTCTAAAATGTGTAACAGTCTACCATATTTCCCCAACTCTGGTATATATATTCTGAACCGATTTTGACTAAATTTGACATGTATAGTTAGAATAATAATTCTGCTATCTATGCGAAATTTCACGTAAATGGGAGTATAACCTTGGCCCCCTGGTCATATGAGTGCAAATCGGACGGAAGATATCTATGGGAGCCATATCTAAATCTGAACCGATTTCAACCAAATTTGGCACAATTACCAATAGTACTAAACGTACTCCTTGTGCGAAATTTGAAGCAAATCACGGCAAAACTCTGGATTTTGAGGCCATATAAGTTCAAATCGGACGAAAGATATATAAGGGAGCTATATCTAAATCTGAATCGATTTTGACCATATTTAGCACATACAATAGTATCGTTAAAAGTACCGCTTGTGCAAAATTCGAAGTAAGTCAGGGCAAAACTCTGGCTTTTGAGACCATATAAGTCCAAATCGGGCGAAAGATATTTATGTGAGCTATATCTAAATCTGAACCGATTTTAACAAAATTTGACACACTTAACGATAGTATTAAACGTACCCCATGTGCAAAATTTGAAACAAATCACGGCAAAACTCTGGCTTTTGTGGCCATATAAGTTCAAATCGGACGAAAGATATATATGGGAGCTATATCTAAATTTGAACCGATTTCAATCAAATTTACCAAGCATTGGTAGAATGTCAATTCTACCCTTTGTGCAAAATTTCATGAAGATCGGTAGTAAACTTTGGCCTCTGTGGTCATATGAGTCTAAATCGGACGAAAGATATATATGGGAGCTATATCTAAATCTGAACCGATTTGGCTGATATTTTGCAAGATTTTCGAGACTCATAAAATATTTGGGTGTACGATATTTCAAGAAAATCGGTTGATAAACATGCTAGCGATGACCAAATCGGGGATAAATATATATGGCAGCTATATCTAAATCTGAACCGATTTTTTCCAAAACAAATAGCGATTATCTCTGTACCAAGAAACGGCCCTATGCCAAATTTGAGGACGATCGGACTTAAATTGCGAGCTGTACTTTGTGCAAAAAATTACATATACAGACAGACGGACGTACAGACAGACGGACATCGCTAAATCGACTCAGAATTTAATTCTAAGCCGAACGGTATACTAAAAGATGGATTTATGACCAATATTTCTTGGCGTTACATACAAATGCACAAACTTATTATACCCTGTACCACAGTAGTGGTGAAGGGTATAATAATATGCATTTAATACTAGCGACGCCATCTATGTGTCAGACCGGGGACTTATCAGCCAACCTGTTATTTAAGATTCGGCCCTGCCGAACTTACTGCGGTACATACTTGTTTTCAGTTATCCCACTGTTCATATGATTTGCGAAAAGCTCCAAAACAATAACAATAACAAATATGAATGTAAGCCTTAAATTAACAAAACATCATCCTTGATATGCTCATATGTACATATGTGTAAATACGTGACTGTCTTTGGCTTTCTCTTCTTCACTTTGTTGTCGTAAATCCCGAAAAAAAAAACAATAACGCCTATTACAAATGGGAACAACAAACTAAAATTGCTGGAAAAATCATTACCAGCATTTGTTGCACTTGCTGCAGCCTCCTACAGACCGAGATTGTTTGTTGATTCTCCACCACATACAAACATGAAGCCAGTGGGCAGTCTTATGGTCATATCGGACAATTGAATGAAGGACAAAGAAAAAAACCTAACTGGCTTCACATTCGTATCGAATTCTAAATCCAGAAATACAATCACTATTTTCATGTATTTTTTGTAGTGCTCGTTTGCTCGTTTTATTTTTTTGTCCTTTTATAGGAGAACTGTTTTTGTTTGTTCCTGGTGTCGAAAAAGCCTGCAATGGTTTCGAAAACACCCACAAGAATGCCAAATGATAATGTGTTCCCCTTTGATGTTATGTAAATAGACGATAGCGGTTGGGGAGTGAGGGTGTTGTGTTTTTTTTTTTTTTTTTTTATAGTAAACCATAGTTTTACTAAGGCTAGAGGTGATGGTAGTGGCATGTACTATAATGTTTTTATAGCAATTGAATTCAATGTGAGTCTGTTTTTTTCTTTTTTTTTTTGGATCAGTTGGTTTAGTGGCTTCTTTTGGTTTCTTTTTGTAATACCAATATTGCATATGCATGGGGGCGACAGAGATCGAGAGAGAGAGAGAGAGAATGTGTAACATTTGTTATTTATTGACTGAAAGAGTCGAGAAATACCATTCAGGGGTCCTGTAAACAATCTGTTGCACATTGTGGTCCAGCGTAACTGATAACATTGGCCAGTGGGCTTGTGTTTTGATTGTGGGTTATAGCTTTTTGTCCTTTATTTTGCAATGCACGTAAGGATTGCAATCATTGAGGCTTTACTATTCGAGAGAGCTTTTATGTTTTAATGGCTGCAGCTATTTTTAAAATTTTGCGATTACGGATATCCGTACAATGGAGTTTTGTGATATTTTTGGGATTTATGGGTGTATGTACAACTTGAGTGCTTGAAATCCGGTAAAATTTGAATTTTTACAGTTCATTGGTAAAATTATCGTAGCTATTACACCGAAAAAAATTGAAAAATATTGAAATTTAAGGACATATAATTTATAAAATATTAAGGACAATTTTTTCAGGAGGCCACCATGGTTTATTATCATGGTGGCCAACCATGGCATATCAGCCTTGCATACAAAGCGTCATTCAATCCCAGCTACGACCTAATACCAAAAAGTTTTACAGCATTGGATTGGAAACAGGCTTCGCACTCGGCAGTAAAAAGGAGGGCCCTTGTCATTGAGCTAAAAATAGGCATGGGCAGCACTCATTGATAATTTGTGGCATCACAATCACGGTTGCCACAGTTGGTAGGATTCTACCAAAAAATGGTAGATTTTTTACTGTTTAGTAGATTGGAAGAATTCTTGATGTTTTGCAAAAGTATTCCTTCCCAAGTAAGAGTAACTTAAATTTTCTCTAGAAATAAAATTCTGACAAAATTTTCTATAGAAATAAAATTTTGAAAAAAATTTCTATAGCAATAAAATTTTGACAAAATTTTCTATAGAAATAAAATTTTGAAAAAAAAATTATAGAAATAAAATTAAAAAAAATTCTATAGAAATAAAATTTTGAACAAAATTTACTACAGAAACAAAATTTTGTTAAAATCTTCCAATCGGATTTTTTTAAATTTGGTAAATTTTGGTAAAACTTTTGTAATTGTTGTACATGGTACATGGTATTAGTATATGGTCTCTACCAAACATGCAAAAATTGGTCCATATCGGTCCATAATTATATATAGCCCCCATATAAACCGATACACAGATTTGACCTCTGGAGCCTCTTGTAGGAACAATTTTTATGTGAGGCGATTGAAATTTGGTACTCGGTGTTAAGATATGGTCTCTAGCAACCATAAAAAAATTGGTCCATATCGGTCAATAATTATATATGACCCCCATATAAACCGATCCACAGATTTGACCCCCGGAGCCTCTTGTAGGAGCAAAATTCATCGGATCCGTCTGAAATTTGGTACAGGGTGTTAGTATAAGGTCTCCAACAACCAAGCACAAATTGGTTCATATCGGTCCATAATTATATATAGCCTCCATACAAACCGATACATAGATTTTACCTCCGGACCCTCTTGGAGGAGCAAATTTCATCCGATTCAGTTGAAATTTTGTTTTTGTGTAACTACATAGAACTATGCAAGAATTGGCCATATCGGTCCATAATTATATATAGGCCCCATATAAACCGATCCCCAGATTTAGCTTGCGGAGCCTCTAAGAGAAGCCAATTTCACCCGATCTGGATGGAATTTGGTACATGGTGTTAGTATATGGTCTCTAACAACCATGCACAAATTGGTCCATATCGGTTCATAATTATATATAGCCCCCATATAAACCGATACACAGATTTGAACTCCAGAGCCTCTTGGAGGAACAAATTTCATCCGATTCAGTTGAAATTTTGTGTTTTGTGTAACTATATAGAACCATGCAAAAAGTAGTCCATATCAGTCCATAATTATATATAGCCCCTATATAAACTGGTCTCTAGATTTAACCTCCGGAGCCTTTTGGAGAAGCAAAATTCATCCGATCCGGTTGAAACTTGGTACGCGGTGTTGGTATATCTTTAACAACTATGCCAAAATTGGTACATATCGGTCAATAGTTATAACATATATAGCCCTCAGATAAATCGATGTCCAATCACACAAAAATTGGTCCATATCGGTCCATAATTTTATATAATCCCCATGTAAAGCGATCCCCATATTTCAATTCGGGCTCTCTAATTACCGCGCAAAAGTCCATATCGGTTCGTACACACAAAAAAATTTCATGAAAAATTTTCCAATTAAAATTTTAATTGAGTTTTAAAAATATTCAATTAAAAATTTAATTGATTCAACAAATTTTTTAATTGAAACAAAAAACAATCACAAAAATAATAGTATCAATTAATTTTTTAATTGGATCAATTAACTTTTTAATTGACCTTCAATTAATTTTTTAAATGATACTATCATTTCTGTGATTGAAGACATTTCAATTAAAAATTAATTGGATCAATTAATTTGGTGATTGAATCAGAAAAAAATTTTTTTGTGTGTAATTATTTGTAGACTTACTTATATATACCTTTTGTGTCCAATATATACCACGTACGGACTAACTTACAATTTAGAAGACGATGTTAAGAAGTTTCAAGATACCTATTCATCGGTAAGTATTACCACAACCCAAGTAATTCGATTGTGGATGACAGTTTTACGTAGAAGTTTTTACGCAACCCATGGTGGATGGTACATAAGATTCGGCCTGGCAGAACTTTCGGCCGAATGTACTTGTTTTACTTAAAAATTTTTGGCAAGAAGGAGTTATCCCATATAGGGATCTACCTTCCCTGCTCATTCAAGAAAATCGGGAAACTTTCGAAAATTAAAAAAAAAATCTAGCAAGGAGATGGTGCGCCTCCTTTCCGTTTCCAGTATATGTCAATTAAATCAGAGAAGTTTCTCGAAAATCTGAGAACTTTAAATTCTCAAAAATCGGGAAAAAGGGAGGTGTAACTCCACGACCAGATATCGAAAAATTACGTAACCTATATTTAGTTACTCAACTTTTCCCACGTTCGCTGAAAATTTTAAAGAATCCGTGAAGTTTAGATATTGCTCTATTATTATACAAAAGCGACATCTCCTCCCCCAGTAAATATCGAAAAACAAATTAAGCAACCCTTCCCTGAAACTACAATAAATCGGGGAACTTTTCTTCAAGTTTCAAAATGTCGGGCAAGGGGATATCCCGACAAAAATATTTAAGAATAAAGTAGCGGATCTATGTATAGAACCAAGTTGTAGACCGAATTTCAAACATATTTTCCTATGTTTTCTTATATGTTTGAAAATCGGAAGTCCCTTTAACCACCCTAATATTAAAATATCAGGTATCCCATATTAACTTCATACCTTTCCCCATGTCTTCTCTAAATTTCATGTAAATCAGAAAAGTTTAGTTATTTTCAGTGCACTTTGCAAAAAATCGACCAAAGTGGAAGCTCTTTACCCGGCCAAATATAGAAAAATAAAGTAGTTGGTCCAATTTTCAAATAAGTATAAAAAAAAAAATAAGTTAACCCAAATTAACATCATAACCTCACTGTACTTAAAAAAAAGCGCGAGGGGAAGGTCCTTCTCTCCAAGCAAATACGGAAAAATAAAGTAGCGGATCTTTGTATGGATGCCATCTCCATTCCATGAAATCGGAGAAATTTCGTCAAATTGTTTAGGTTTATAGAATTAAAATTTGGATATAAATCTCATTTATTGATTTTCCGATTCTTTATGACATGTACGGGTTAATGAATAGTGGAGCATTAAAATAAAGGAAAAAGCGTGAATTGGCGAAATGTTCGTTGCGAAATAAAGTTTGAAGAAACATTTAAAAAAATTATTTAATTTTGATACTGATAGCAAACACGACACCATCCGATTAATTGCATTTCTATTAATTTAAAAAAGTTTATTTGCGATAACGAATGTAATGTAATGTTTTCAAAAATTTTACTAAATGTTGTATATGTGAACAATTAGTTGGGATTTTACGTGTCAGTATTTAAACTATCTATAAATGTATCTATCTAAATGGTACAAATAAATTTGACAAGCATAGGGTGGAGCAAATGTACAGTAGTAGAGAGAAGTTCACCACTGTGGTATCACAATGGACTGAATAGTCTAAGTGAGCCTGATACATCGGGCTGCCACATAACCTAACCTAACCTACAGTAAACAAGGTCGTGGGTTCGATTCCTGCTTCGACCGACCGAAGTTTTTCAGCGGTGGATTATCCCACCTCAGTAATGCTGGTGACATTTCTGAGGGTTTCAAAACTTCTCTAAGTGGTTTCACTGCAATGTGGAACGCCGTTCGAACTCGGCTATAAAAAGGAGGTCCCTTGTCATTGAGCTTAACATGGAATCGGGCAGCACTCAGCGATAAGAGAGAAGTTCACCAATGTGGTATCACAATGGACTGAATAGTCTAAGTGAGCTGATACATCGGGCTGCCACTATAGAGGGATATCATTTATGAATTGTAAACAATGAAGGGAATACTGAATTATAGATTATGCAAATGGACTGAGAAGTTCCAAGTTCTACTGATGTACCAGGTTGGTTTTCGACTAAATTACTCTACTAATATCAAGCTAGCAAAAAAAAGAAAAGTTTATGCGTTCTTCGTCGACTTTAGCATCGTTCGACAAAATTTCCAGATCAGCTTTAATATTAGAGGTCAGCATCGAATAACTTTTCACTACATGTATGCAATTCGCTGTCGAATATAGTACATACACTTTCTTTCTCTCAGAGCGCAAGTAGTGAAGTGAAGAGAACACTTGCTTGTCAAATACCACCAAGTACTTATCCGAAAAAATATGTGTTCCGAACAAAAGGAACAATAAAAATGCAAGTACTTGAGAAAAAGTACAACATGGATTCTCTTCACTACACGTGGTACCACAAGTATTTCTCAGTTATGTGCGAAGCAAAACTTTCCATTATTATTATTCATAGATATGTATGTATGTCACATATTTCATATATTTATGTATGTCACACACTTACCTTAACGTTTGCCGTTCTTTATAACAAACCGAAAACATATATTATGGAGAGTAACTGTTTTTTGTATTTCTGAAACTGCACGTGGTACATGGAGTACTGTATGAAGTTTTGTTCTCGCAACATACTCGACGTGATCGCTCTGAGTACACTTCAATAAGAGAGAAAGAGGAATATGTGTTTGTTGGTAGTGAAGATATCAGAGTAGCAACAAGAAGTTACTCGTGGCTTTTGGTGTTCATCAAAATGTGTACCAATTGTTTTGCGATTCTCTCAAATAGATGTACTCATGTAGCAAGTACATGTGTACTCTTCATTTACAAATGGAATTGTGCAGACCTCTATTTAATATACAAATTACACGCAATAGGCATCTCATCTAAGTTCGTGTAGGTAATCAAAAATAGCAACACAATTTCTGCGGTCTAGAGTGCAGGTGAAATTTTTCGGAATATTTTGAAACAAAACCAGGAGTTAACGAAGGGTTCTTCTTTCTCCGTTGCTCTTCGTACATTACATAAATGACCTGCATTAAACACTAGGTGGAGGAATAACCATAGAGGGTCACACTATACGATTGTTACTCTATGCAGATGATATAGTAATACTGGTGGATGTGAAAATTATGCAGATAATGATAAATAGTTTAGAGCAGTATTGCGAAATGTGGAACTTAGAGGTAAAATCAACTAAATCTGAGATAGTGGTTTTTATGAAATGGTGAAACACTCCGCAGATATGAAAAATGGGTATATAAAGGAACTGAAGTTAAAAAGGAAACAAATATAACTACTTAGGAGTAATATTTACACCGAAAATGAGTTTCAGGCAACATATTGGAATTAGAAAGAAGTAAATCAAAAAATGCCAAAAATTGTACATGGAGGAATTTCTTGGGAAAAAGAGAAGTGCAATTGAGGATGAAATGGAATATTTACTTGACACTATGTAGATCAATACAATCTTACGCGGCCCAAGTGTGGTGATTCTGTCAATTTGAAGAGGTTAACTCCTTGTTGAGACAGGTGTAGACGATGGTCACCAATACACATTTGGTCTACATCTTTCATATATAGGGAAAAACTTTATATTTATATAACGATAGTAGACTTCCAAATAAATTCACCAAACTTTTTTGCAACAGGAATTATTTTGGGTTAAGGAAATAAAAATACATGCTGGTAGAATGGGCGTTGACCAGGTCAAAATATTATGTACAACGAATGGAAACGATTCAGTAGAAATTTGCTGGCAAAAACCAAAAAAAAAGTTTCATAACACATATTTACGATCTAGCCAATCGAGAATATATCGGCATCTCAATCACAACCGAGCTCAATATTATATTAAGTAGACATATTCACAAGACTGCGTTTCAATAATACTAAAGGCCAGGGCCGACGTAATAAGCTTAAATGCTAATAAATTTGGAGCATCAGAAGAAGACAGAAATTCAAGCTTTATAAACTAATTGGAGAGCATTAAACACCTAATTGGGCGCCGTCCTTTTATGAATGAAAACAGATTTAGCATTTTTGGAAAGTCATTGCTTTCGGATAGAGAAGTAATTGATATTTTGGATGGTCAAGAAATTGAACAATGGAATAAATTAGCTCTTTATCATAAATACACTCTAAGATACAGAAAATTTTTCATATCAGAATATAACTAAGATATATATTAAATTTAAAGACATACATTACCCTGTAATATTGTCGTTACAAACGATATGTTTTGCACTTCTTTATGGCAAACTTTTTTAAAATTTTAAAATGTTGAAATTTTTATAAAAAACTTTGTAATGAATTCAATAATGAAGAACTACTACTAATTTCACTAAACCTAAAAAAATCCACATCGGGTTACTTGCAAACATATAGAATTTCATTGGGGTTGGGAGACATACATTTTCCCCAACAGATCGGTTTATCCGGTACCCTTTCCAAAGTTAAATTTAAAGTTTCTACATTTAGCCACTACATCAGAAATGCGATTTATAAGAACCATTTTCGTTTTGTTGAGTTTTTGAGGAATCTTTAACTACCTGTCCTGGAAATCAAAATTATTTAGAATTTTACCCGCATTACTCGAATGAGCACGGTAGATTAAGAACACAAATCGGAGGAGGGGTTTATATGGGAGCTATACCAAAACATGGACCGATACACACAATATTCTGACCAGCTATTTGCAGACCTAAAATTCCTCTAGAGTATGAGTTTCAAGAAAATCGCCTAAAAAGAGGGATTTCTAGAAGCCCAAGGAGGCAATTCGGGAGATCTGTATATATGGGGTCTATAGAAAAACATTGACCGATATACACAATGTTCGCCACACGTTTTTATGGACCTAAAATACTTCTGGCATTTGAATTTAATGCAAATCGGATAAAAACTGCGATTTCTAGAAGCCAAAGAAGTCACATCGGGAGATCGGTCTATATAGCAGCTGTACGAAAACGTGGACATATACACACCATTTTTGGTATACCTTTGGATTTCCAATTTCAGGCAAATTGGATAAAAATTGGAATTTCTACAAGCCCCAAGAAGTCATGTCGGCAGTTCGGTCTATATGGCGGCTCGACCAAAACATGTTCCGATACATGTACCGCTACATACACCGAAAAATCAAAGATTTTGTCTTTACACTAATGATTTTGGTATTGATTACGAGCCAAAGAAGCGGAGAATTCAAGTAAGGATACTTTTGCGAAGCCATTCTCTTTCAAATTTAAGTTTTTCGTATACCGAAAAAAGTGAACTTTTTTATAGGAAGAATGAACTACCTCGCACGAAAATTGAACTAAATTTTACTCCACATTTTGAGATTTCCACAAAGCGTTGTTAAAACCAGGAAAATTTAATGCCCTGTTGTGCTTTTAAAGTGCAGTTCACGAAATTACATCCTCTCATAGAAGAAACAAGTATTTATGGCCGTAAGTTCTGCCTGGCCGAATCTTATGTACCCTCCACCATGGATAGCGTAAAAACTTCTACGAAAGACTGTCATCAACAATCGAATTACTTGGGTTGTGATATCTTAAATCGATTTCCAAATTGTCAATTAGTCCATATGTGGTATATATTAGACAAAAAAGGTAAGTCTACAAATAATTACGAATCGATATGGACTTTTGCACGGTACGTAGGGAGCCAGAATTGAAATGTGGGTGTCGCTTATATGGGGCCTATATAAAATTACGAACTTGATATGGACCAATTTTTGTGTGATTGGGGATCGATTTATCTGAGAGCTATATATAACTATAGACCGATATGGCCCTAGTTAGGCATGGTTGTTAACGGCCATATACTACCACAATGTACCAAATTTCAACTGACTCGGATGAAATTTGCTCCTCCAAGAGGCTCCAAAACCAAATCTCGGGATCGGTTTATATGGGGACCATATATGATTATGGACTGATATGAACCACTTTTGGCACGGTTGTTAAATATCATATACGACCACCACGTACCAAATTTCAACCAGATCGGATGAATTTTGCTTCTCCAAAAGGCACCGGAGGTCAAATCTGGGGATCGGCTTATATGGGGGTTATATATAATTATGGACTGATATGAACCAATTCCTGCACGTACCAAATTTCAACCGAATCTGATGAATTTTGCTCTTCCAAGGGAATCCGGAGGTCTAATCTGGGGATCGCTTTATATGGGGGCCGATGTGTACCAATTTTTGCATGGTCATTAGAGACCATATAATAACACCATGTACAAAATTTCAACCGGTTCGGATGAAATTTCCTTCTCTTAGAGGCTCTGCAAGCCAAATCTTGGGATCGGTTTATATGGGGGCTATACATAATTATGGGCCGATATGGACCAATTTTTGCATGGTTGTTAGAGACCATATACTAACACCACGTACCAAATTTCAGCCGGATCGGATGAGATTTTTTTCTCTTAGAGGATCCGCAAGCCAAATCTGGGGATCGGTTTATATGGGGGCTATATATAATTATTGACCGATGTGGACCAATTTTTGCACGGTTTTTAGAGACCATATACTAACACCATGTACCAAATTTCAGACGGATCGGATGAAATTTCCTTCTCTTAGAGGCTCTACAAGCCAAATCTTGGGATCGGTTTATATGGGGGCTATACATAATTATGGGCCGATATGGACCAATTTTTGCACGGTTGTTAGAGACCATATACTAACACCACGTACCAAATTTCAGCCGGATCGGATGAGATTTTTTTCTCTTAGAGAATCCGCAAGCCAAATCTGGGGATCTGTTTATATGGGGGCTATAAATAATTATGGGTCGATATGGACCAATTTTTGCATGGTTGTTATATACCATATACTAACATCACGTAGCCACCGTGGTGCAATGGTTAGCATGCCCGCCTTGCATACACAAGGTTGTGGGTTCGATTCCTACTTCGACCGAACACCAAAAAGTTTTTCAGCGGTGGATTATCCCACCTCAGTAATGCTGGTGACATTTCTGAGGGTTTTAAAGCTTCTCTAAGTGGTTTCACTGCAATGTGGAACGCCGTTCGGACTCGGCTATAAAAAGGAGGTCCCTTGTCATTGAGCTTAACATGGAATCGGGCAGCACTCAGTGAAAAGAGAGAAGTTCACCAATGTGGTATCACAATGGACTGAATAGTCTAAGTGAGCCTGATACATCAGACTGCCACCTAACCTAACATCACGTACCAAATTTCAGCCAGATCGGAGGAAATATGCTTAAGTCAGAGGTTCCGCAAAGCAAATCTGGGGGATCCTTTATATGGGGGCTATACGTAAAAGTGGACCGATATGGCCCATTTTCAATATGTCTGACCTACATAAATAACAACTACTTGTGCCAAGTTTCAAGTCGGTAGCTTGTTCCGTTCGGAAGTTAGCGTGATTTCAACAGACGGACGGACGGACATGTTTAGATCGACTCAGAATTTCACCACGACCCAGAATATATATAGTTTATGGAGTCTTAGAGCCCATAAACACATTCATGTGTGATCGTAGAGCAATATTTTGATGTGTTACAAACGGAATGACAATGTTAATATAACCCCCATCCTATGGTGGAGGGTATAAAATTTTTATAAATGCTTTATATCAATGTTATCTTCTTTATTGAATAAGTGAAATTATACAATAATTGCAGTCGTTACAAATAGTTTGATTTAATTGATAAACTCTACAATTGCCAATTAATAAAAGTATTATGTTATTGTTTGTTGGATGCTAAAAAAAAAGTCAAGCTTTATTAAATCCATATAAAAAGAATTAAATATTCGATATATGATCATAAATTATTTAACCTTTGGTCATTCAATAATGTTATCCGTTCGGGAATATTCACTGGTCATCTTCTTTATACATTTAATCATAACAGTGGTGGTAAATGGAACAATTTACGACTTTTTCTTTTCCAGTGAGGATATATTTGAAAATTGTCGTGGAGAGAAGAGCATGCATGACATGCTTGATCTAAGTAATTTAAACATGGAATATTCCGACGGAATCATACATGTCAGCGGCAACATGACCAATATCCTTCCAGATACTCAGCCTTCAGATCGTGTTGAAGTAAGTTTCTCTGATCTAATCTGAATATCTGATCTCTGATTTGAATATCTAAGATTATTATAATGTTCTCGAATCTCTAGCTATCTCTTGAACTATTCAAATTTGCTAATGGCAATTGGCAAATAACACCATACGTTTTTGTATCAAGTGACTTCTGTACATTCATGTTTGATCGCAAATCTCCCCTCTATACGAAATGGTTTATACATGCTCCCCCACAGGATCAGAAATGTTTCAACAAATTTGGTGTAAGTTATATTGGTTTTTTTTTTCTTTAAATATAGATATATATTACTCACGACAAACTTTTCAACTGAATGATAAGAGACCTACGAGCGCCAACTGTGGGTTTAAAGTCGTATCCCTTAACTATAAGAACAAAACAACTTCATTGAAGAGTTTATCGTCGTTTGGACAAGGAAAACCAACTTTTTATCAAAAAAATCATCTTCTATGATCAGAAAAATTCGCATCGTAACATCGTTGCAAGAAACTCCATCACCATTTCAATTTTTTATATTTTGTTTCAGCATATCTATCACTTTGAACCATTTACTTTGGAGGCATTCATGGATTTCACAACAAATGTGGAAGGACGCTATAAGGTGGTGATCTATATTCGATTTTTTTCTACAAAGTGTATTGGTTGTAGGCAAACAATTTGTACTATTATATATGGTGAAGTGGTTAAAAAATTATAATAATAAAATTATTTGAGTTGTTATGAAATATTTTACTCGTATTTTTAATTTCGAAATTGTTTCTCGAAGCACATGAATTTCTTAAGATGGAAACTTTTTACAAAAAAAAAAAAAAAATAAATAAATAAATAAATTAATAATATGTCTACTCAGTCTGCTCCTGCGGGGATAACCCTGCAGGAAGTTAAAGCTGCAAATCCATAGATAAATATTATTTTACTGAACAAAATATTTACATGTTATTACATGTAACCTACATGATAGGAAGTGCAATTAATAAAATATTAAGGACTAATTTGTTTAAAATAATAAAATTTTAATTGAAATAAAGTTTATAATCTGTGTTTAAATTTTTTTATTACATTTAGGACACAAGTTTTGAAAATTTGAACTAAGGTAAATTTTAAAGAAACAAATTTTTGATCTAAAGAAATTATCTTTAAATTAACTGAAATATTGACTCTTTCGATTTAAGGTAAAAACGGGTAAGACGTATTTTTTTTTGATTTAACATGCTTGAGTTAATATATATTTTTTTTCTTGGGTATTTAAGAAACCTTTTTGAATTTGAAGTATCTGCTTTAATTTGGATTTTTAAACTGACATTTATTTTGTTTGTACGTGAAAGGTTTTATTAATATATCGGGAAAAGAGAACCAAACATTCCTTTATTTCCTAATTTTAATATTATTGATCCTATATTTATATGTCTTTATTTTAAAGAAGATGCATCTTTGACTCGCAATCAATACCAAACTCCTTAAGGAAAGGTCAAAACCTTAG
The DNA here is from genome assembly GCF_050003625.1 of Haematobia irritans. Taxonomy (NCBI): domain Eukaryota; kingdom Metazoa; phylum Arthropoda; class Insecta; order Diptera; family Muscidae; genus Haematobia; species Haematobia irritans. The sequence goes on along the minus strand of NC_134399.1, from coordinate 191,812,809 downwards.
GATCCAAGTAAACATTTTTTAGTGTACATGCACCATCCTCTGCTAATTATATTCTGCACAGATGTGCCCCCCTTTCTATGTATTCAGTGATTATTCCCACGGTTCTTCTATGTTAACTGTCGACCTACTCTCCTTGTGTAGTTCTCCAGACTTTTTCTTGTCTGGGTCACCCCTCAGCAATTTCGTCGGCCTTTTGACTGTTGGATTCAAGGTCGATATCCTATTTTTAATTTTAAAGCCAGATGGGTCGCTAAAAATATATTTTTTTAACGAAAGACGTATCTTTAGCACGGAATCAATACCAAAATCCTTCAGGGATTCTTCGAAATTAATTTTTTTAGTGGACATGCACCATCGTCAGATGTCCCCTACATTCTAGGTACCTGTCAAAATTTTATTTCTATAGAAAATTTTGTTAAAATGTTATTTCTATAAAAAATTGCGTCAAAATTTTATTTCTATAGACAATTTTGTCAAAATAGTATTTCTATAGAAATTTTTGTCATTTGTCAGTATTTCTATAGAAAATATTCTTAAGATTTTATTTCAATAGAAAATTTTGTCAAAATTTTATTTCTATAGAAAATATTCTTAAAATGTTATTCCAAAAGAAAATTTTGTAAAAATTTTATTTTTATCAATTTTTTTTTCAAAATTTCATTTTTGTAGAAAATTGTGTCAATTTTTTTTTCTATAGCAAACTGTGTCAACATTTTATTTCTATAGAAAATTTAAATTACAATTTTATTTCTATAGAAAATTTTGTCAAACTTTTATTTCTATAGAAAATTTAGTCAAGATTTTATTTCTATAGAAAATTTAGTCAAAATAGTAGTTCTATAGAAAATATTCTTAAGATTTTATTTCAATAGAAAATTTTGTTAAAATTTTATTTATATAGAAAATTCCGTCCAAATTTTATTTCTATAGAAAATTTTGTCAAAATTTTAGTTCTATAGAAAATTTAGTAAAAAGTTTATTTCTATAGAAAATTTTTTCAAAATAGTAGTTCTATAGAAAATATTCTTAAATTTTATTTCAATGGAAAATTTTGTCAAAATTTTATTTCTATAGAAAATATTCTTAAAATTTTATTCCCATAGAAAATTTTGTTAAAACTTTAGTTCTAAAGAAAAATTAGTCAAAATTTTATTTTTATCGAAAATTGTTTCAAATTGTTTGTTTCTATAGAAAATTGTGTCAACATTTTATTTCTATAGAAAATTTTGTCAAAATTTATTTCTATAGAAAATTTAGTCAAAATTTTATTTCTGTAGAAAATTTTGTCAAAAAATTATATCTACAGAATATTTTGTTAAAATTTTATTTCTATAGAAAATTTTGTCAAATTTTCATTTCTATAAAAAATTTTGTCAAAATTTTATTTCTATAAAAAAAATTTATAAAAATTTTGTTTCTTTAGAAAATTTTGTCAAAATTTTAGTTCTATAAAAAATTGTCAAAATTTTATTTCTATAAAAAATTCTGTCAAAATTTTATTTCCGTAGAAAATTTTGTCAAAATAGTATTACTATAGAAAATATTCTTAAGATTTTATTTCAGCAGAAAATTTTGTTAAAATTTTATTTCTATAAAAAATATTCTGAACATTTTATTCCCATAGAAAATTTTGTCAAAACTTTAGTTTTGAGGAAAAATTGGTCAACATTTTATTTTTATCGAAAATTGTTTCAAATTCAACATTTTATTTCTATAGAAAATTGTGTCAAAATTTAATTCTATTGAAAATTTAGTCAACAATTTATTTCAGTAGACAATTTTGTCAAAATTTTATTTCTATAGAAAATTTTGTTAACATTTTATTTCTATAGAAAATTTAGTCAAAATGATAGTTCTATAGAAAATATTCTTAAGATTTTATTTCAATAGAAAATTTTGTCAAAATTTTATATCTATAGAAAATATTCTTAAAATTTTATTCCCATAGAAAATTTTGTCAAAACTTTAGTTCTAAAGACAAAATAATCAAAATTTTATATTTATCGAAAATTGTTTCAAAAATTTTTTTCTATAGAGAAAACATTTTATTTCTATAGAAAATTGTGTCAACATTTTATTTCTATAGAAAATTTTGTCAAAATTTTATTTCCGTAGAAAATTTTGTTAAAATTTTATTTCTATAGAAAATTTTGTTAAAATTTTATTTCTATTGTAAATTTTGTCAAAATTTTATTTCTATAAAAAATTTTGTCAAAATTTTTTTTTCAATAAAAAATATTTATAAAAATTTTATTTCTATAGAAAATTTTGTCAAAATTTTATTTCTGTAGAAAATTTTGTCAAAATTTTAGTTCTATAAAAAATTTGTCAAAACTTTATTTCCGTAGAAAATTTTATTTCTATAAAAAATTCCGTCAAAATTTTATTTCCGTAGAAAATTTTATTTCTATAGAAAATTTTGTCAAAATAGTATTTCTATAGAAAATATTCTTAAGATTTCAGCAGAAGATTTTGTCAAAATTTTATTTCTATAGAAAATATTCTGAACATTTAATTCCATAGAAAATTTTGTCAAAACTTTAGTTCTAAAGAAAATTGGTCAACATTTTATTTTTATCGAAAATTGTTTCAAAATTTTTTTCTATAGAAGATTGTGTAAACATTTTATTTCTATAGAAAATTTTGTCAACATTTTATTTCTATAGAAAATTGTGTCAACATTTTATTCTATAGAAAATTTAGTCCACATTTTATTTTAGTAAAAAATGTTGTCAAAATTTTATTTCTATAGAAAATTTTGTTAAAATTTTATTTCTATAGAAAATTTAGTCAAAAGTTTATTTCTATAGAAAATTTTGTCAAAATAATAGTTCTAAAGAAAATATTTTATTTCTATAGAAAATTTTGTCAAAATAATAGTTCTAAAGAAAATATTTTATTTATATAGAAAATTTTGTCAAAATAGTTTTTCTATAGAAAATGTTCTTAAGATTTCAGCAGAAGATTTTGTCAAAATTTTATTTCTATAGAAAATATTCTTAAAATTTCATTCCCATAGAAAACTTTGTCAAAACTTTATTTCTAAAGAAAGTTTGGTCAAAATTTTATTTTTATCGAAAATTATTTTAAAAATTTATTTCTATAGAAAATTGTGTCAACATTTTTTTTATAGAAAATTGTGTCAACATTTTATTTCTATAGAAAATTTTGTCAACATTTGATTTCTATAAAAAAAATTTATAAAAATTTTATTTCTATAAAAAATTTTTATTAAAATTTTATTTCTATAGAAAATGTTGTCAAAATTTTATTTCATATTTGTTGTTTTGATCTCAGCTTTAAAACCATTATGATGACTAACTACAAGAGGAAAAGAATGTTTGTCGAATTTATTTGTAGTTTAGTCAACACAATGGTTTTAAAGGTGAGATCAAAACAACTATGATTACAGTACAAACCAATAATAAAAAACAAAATTATATTTCAATAGAAAATTTTGTCAAAATTTTATTTCAATAGAAAGTTGTGTCAAAATTTTATTTCTATAGAAGATGTTGCCAAAATTTTATTTCTATAGAAAATGTTGTCAAAATTTTATTCTTATTTCTATAGAAAATTTGTGAACATTTTGTTCCTATAGAAAATTTTTTCAAAATGTTATTTCTACACAAAATATACTTACAGTTTTATTCCTAGAGAAAATTTTATCAGAATTTTATTTGTTTAGAAAATTGGAGTACCTCTTATGAAAATCTATCAAAACATCAAGAATTTGGAAAAATTTAATTTTTTTTGGTAAAATTGTACCATGTGTTGCAACCGTGGTTTGAGTGCCTCTTATTTCTGCATGTGCCGGCACCGGTTCGCTATCATTATGCCTGCTATTGCCTTCATTGCCCTCCGGCTATCTGTGAAAATGTTCACGTGCTGTGGCTTCGTGTTATTTCCGAGCCATTTAACACAATCTCCTATGACACCCACTTCAGCTTGCAGGATTGTGCTCTGGCCCTTTAATACGGGCCCTCCACATATAGCGCCATTCTTTCGTAAAATTATATTCTTATCCTAGATAGTGAGGACCACTTTCATATTTAGTCCTTCAATATCTTACAAATTTAATATACTCACAAAATGACTATTTAATAGAATTTTATTGAACCTTTCGAACTAATGTTCTGCTCTCTCAATTCCAATTTAAATATCCTGGCAAATTCCCTGGCAAATCATGAGAAAAAGGTAAAATCCGACTGACCTTAAACAACACCATTAGTCGCTCAATTGTGAGAAGGGAAAAACTTCCAAAATTAGCATTTTTATGCCATACTCTTAATAAACCCAAAATGTGAAATAGGAATAACCTAAGGAAAGTAAAGTTAAAGGGCATTTAACAGTTACATGTCTTCAAGGTGATTTTCCAAATTCTTTGTGAGTTTTTTTTTTTAGACGTTTGGAGTTTGGTTTCTTGGTAAACTTCCGCTAAATCTCCGTTCCCATTTAAGAAGTCCTTTTTTTTTTGATCAATGCTTAAACCCTAGTTTGCATAAACACATATGTAGGTGATTTCCTACATTCGTTTTTCCATTATTATTATTATTTGATTTTTCTGGCTGTGGCCCCTTTTTCATCTCACACTCAAAGACACACACCTTCGTTTCGTAGGAAAACAGCAAACGTAAATTTCATTGAATATTATCCTTAATGTTTGTTTTGCATATACATTTGTGTGTAGGTGTGTATGTGTATAGGCAAGCGTAAGGGTATTGACTCATAGGTATGTATGATATGGTGAATGGGTTTTGCTTTTCCACATTTCCCACATGTATGTACCACAGATGGTACTATTAGAAGTTGGAAATATTTTGTTCCGTTCGTTTTTTTTTTTCAAATTCTCGTTATCCTTGATACTACTTCTAATGCTGCCAATAGGAAAAACACTCATGCCTTCATGTGTGTGCGTGTGTGTCTGCCTGGGTGTTTGGTGTTGTTAAAACATTATCCTTAGATGAGGTGTCTGAATTTTTGGCATTGCCAATGTTTAGAGTGTTTGCATGCTTAACTCCCTTGTCGGCTTCCTTGTCTGACAACAGCTTGCAAGCCATTTCCTCCCTAAAATGGCTTGCTTGCCGCCTTGTATGTAAATCCTTGCTTGACTAGCTAACAAACATTTCCCATGGGGGAATGAGGGCGACAGGGGTTTTAACGCCCGATCATTTCGTCCTAACCATTAAGGCAAATGTCTATTTGAATGCATGTTTTGAATGTCATCTTAGTCATCCAGCCAACGAGCCAAGTTAAAATCGTTGAAAGACACGTAAGAAATGCCTTGGGAAAAAAATGTTGTTTCGATTTTATGATCATTAGGAAAACATAAATTGAATGATAGTACATATTTACTTCATTGCATGAGGAGTTTCCAAGTATTCGCAAAGCTATGGGGGATTCCCATGGAAAAATACAAGACACATAAATCAATGTTGAAGGACGTTCGAAGGAGAAATATATGCGGGCCGATATTACCTTTATTCTATAGCAACCCTTTTGAATTCGTGGCATTGAACACATGAGTTAAATTGAAAACCCTAGTGATTTTTTTGATCTAGTCTATACACTGAAAATAATATTGACATAATACACGAATCTTTGGCTATACAGGACAAAGACAATAGACTTTAGGAAGATGGGAAATTGGCTTGCGTCATACCAATTGTTGCATTTGCCATGTTAGTTCCATACATGTTTGTAATTTTTTAGTTGTTTTTCGTTTTTATTTTTTAAATGAAAAATTTTATTTTTTTAATGAAACAATGTAAAATTTTAGGCCACAACAAAAAAAATACATTTTCCCCTTTATGGAAATTTATTTCCTATACTTAATTTATTTTTATTTGCATTTTAATGCTATGTCAATACTTGTCGTATACGCGATTGGTTCGATAAACGAATAGTACGAAACTAACACCGTAAATGGTTTGATGTGCTCAGTAGCCAATTTCCCATCTTCCTAAAGTCTATTGTCTTTGATACAGGCAACAATTTTTTTCTTTATAGGAAATATTCTGAAAATGTTATTCCCAAAGAAAATTTTGCAACAATTTTATTTCCATAGGAAATTTTGTCAACATTTTATTTCTATAGAAAATTTTGTCAAAATTTTATTTCTATAGAAAATTTTGTCAAAATTTTGTTTCTATAGAAAATTTTGTCAAAATTTTATTTCTATAGAAAATTTTGTCAAAATTTTATTTCTATAGAAAATTTTGTCAAAATTTTATTTCTATAGAAAATGCTGTCAAAATTTTATATCTATAGAAAATTTTGTCAAAATTTTATATCTATAGAAAATTTTGTCAAAAATTATTTATTAGTATTGAGCTCACAAGTTGAAATTTAAAACCGTAGCGATTTTTTTGATTTAAAGTCTATACACTGAAAAAAACATTGATCAAATATGAAAGATTACACGATCTAAATTTTAGAAAACGCAATTTACACAATATTAAGAGTAATTTAATTTAAAAAAATATTAATAGAAAATTCATAATTAAAGTTCTAAAATTCGTTTCATTAAATTAAGTACACGAATCTTTGGCTATACAGGGAAAAAATTTATTTTTATAGAAAATATTCTTAAAATTTTATTCCCATAGAAAATTTTGACACAATTTTATTTCTATATAAAATTTTGTCAACATTTTATTTCTAAAGAAAACCTTATCAAAAATTTATTTCTATAGGAAACTTTGTCAAAATTTCATTTCTATGGAAAATTTTCTCAAAATTTAATTTCTATAGAACATTTTCTCAAAATTGTATTTTTATAGAAAATATTTTAAAAATTTTATTTCTATATAAAATTTTCACAAAAATTTCTTTTTATAGAAAATTTTCCAATAGAATTTATTTCTATAGAAAATACCCTTAAAATTTTATTTCTAACGAAAATTTTTTCACAATTTCATTTTAATAGAAAATTTTCCCACAGTTTTATTTTTATAGAAAATTTTTCCTTTTAAAAATTTTCTCAAAATTTTACTGCTATAGAAAATTTTGTCAAAATTTTATTTCTATATAAAATGTATCAAAATATTATTTCTGTAAAAATATTCTTAAAAGATTAGTCCTATAGGAAATTTTCCAAAATTTATTCTTATAGAAAATATTCTCAATTTTTCTTCTATAAAATTTTGTTAAAATTCTATAGATAATTTTGTTAAGATTTTATATCTATAGAACATTTTGTGAAAATTTTATATATATAGAAAATTTTGTCAGAAATTATTTATTAGTATTGAGCTCACAAGTTGAAATTGAAAACCATAGCGATTGTTTTGATTTAAAGTCTATACACTGAAAAAATATCGATCAAATATGAAAGATTACGCGATCTAAATTTTAGGAAACGTAATTTACACAATGTTAAGGGTAATTTAATTAAAAAAGTATTAATAGCAAATCCATAATCATTGTTTTAAAACTCGTTTCATTTAATTTAGTACACGAATCTTTGGCTATAAAGGGAAAAAATTTTTATAGAAAATATTCTTAAAATTTTATTTATTATATTTTCTCAAAATAGTATTTTTATAGAAAATATTTTAAAAATTTTATTTCTATTGAAAATTTTTACAAAAATTTCTTTCTATAGAAAATTTTCCAATAGAATTTATTTCTATAGAAAATATCCTTCGAATTTTATTTCTAACGAAAATTTTTTCACAATTTCATTTTTATAGAAAATTTTCTCAAAGTTTTATTTTTATAGAAAATTTTTCCAAAATTTTATTCTTTTAAAAAATTTCTCAAAATTTTACTGCCATAGAAAATTTTGTCTAAATTTTATTTCTGTATAAAATGTATCAAAATATTATTTCTGTAAAAATATTTTTAAATTTTAGTCCTATAGAAAATTTTTCAAAATTTATTTTTATAGAAAATATTCTCAACATTTTTTTCTATAAAATTTTGTCAACATTTTATTTCTATAGAATTTTGTCAACATTTTATTTCTATAGAAAATTTTGTCAAAATGTTATTTCTATAGAAAATTTTGTGAAAATTTTATATATATAGAAAATTATTTATTAGTATTGAGCTTACAAGTTGAAATTGAAAACCATAGCGATTTTTTTGATTTAAAGTCTAAACACTGAAAAAATATTGATCAAATATGAAAGATTGCGCGATCTAAATTTTAGAAAACGCAATTTACACAACGTTAAGTGTAATTTAATTAAAAAAGTATTAATTGAAAATCCATAATCATTGTTTAAAAGTTCGTTTCTTTTAATTTAGTACACGAATCTTTGGCTGTACAGGGAAAAAAATTTATTTTTATAGAAAATATTCTTAAAATTTTATTCTCTACAACAACATTTTATTTCTAAAGATAATTTTATCAAAATTTTATTTCTATAGAAAACTTTGTCAAAATTTCATTTCTATAGAAAATATTTTAAAAATTTTATTTCTATAGAAAATTTTCTCAAAATTGTATTTTTATAGAAAATATTTTAAAAATTTTATTTCTATAGAAAATTTTCCAATAGAAGTTATTTCTATAGAAAATATCTTTAAAATTTTATTTCTAAAGATTTTTATTTTCAAAATTTCATTTTTATAAAAAATTTCTCACAGTTTTATTTTTATAGAAAATTTTCCCAAAATTTTATTTCTATAAAAAATTTTCTCAAAATTTTACTGCCATAGAAAATTTTGTCAAAATTTTATTTCTATATAAAATGTATCAAAATATTATTTCTGTAAAAATATTTTTAAAAGTTTAGTCCTATAGAAAGAATATAGAAATTTTATATCTATAGAAAATTTTGTGAAAATTTTATATATATAGAAAATTTTGTCAGAAATTATTTATTAGTATTGAGCTCACAAGTTGAAATTGAAAACCATAGCGCTTTTTTTTGATTTAAAGTCTATACACTAAAAAAATTTTGATCAAATATGAAAGATTACGCGATCTAAATTTTAGGAAACGCAATTTACACAATGTTAAGGGTAATTTAATTAAAAAAGTATTAATAGAAAATCCATAATCATTGTTTTAAAATTCGTTTCATTTAATTTAGTACACGAATCTTTGGGTATACTGGGAAAAAAATTATTTTTATAGAAAATATTCTTAAAATTTTATTCCCTACAACAACATTTTATTTCTAAAGAAAATCTTATCAAAATTTTATTTCTATAGAAAATATTTTAAAAATTTTATTTCTAGAGAAAATTTTCTTAAAATTGTATTTTTATAGAAAATATTTTAAAAATTTTTTTTCTATAGAAAATTTTCTCAAAAAATTCTTTTTATAGAAAATTTTCTCAAAAATTATTCTATAGAAAATTTTCCAATAGAATTTATTTCTATAGAAAATATCTTTAAAATTTTATTTCTGAAGAATTTTTTTTTCAAAATTTCATTTTTATAAAAAATTTCTCAAAGTTTTATTTTTATAGAAAATTTTCCCAAAATTTTATTTCTATAAAAAAATTTCTCAAAATTTTACTGCCATAAAAAATTTTGTCAAAATTTTATTTCTATAGAATATTTATCAAAATATTATTTCTATAAAAATATTCTTAAAAGTTTAGTCCTATAGAACATTTTACAAAATTTTTTTCTTATAGAAAATATTCTCAAAATTTTTTTTCTATAAAATTTTGTCAACATTTTATTTCTATAGAAAATTTTGTCAACATTTTATTTCTATAGAAAATTTTGTCAACATTTTATATTTATTTATTTATTTATTTGTATTTACACACAACACGATATAAAACCGTTTTATTTACAGTGTGTCTATAGATAATTTTGTCAAAATTTTATTTCTATAGAAAATTTTGTCAAAATTTTATATCTATAGAAAATTTTGTCAAAATTTTATTTCTATAGAAAATTTTGTCAAAATTTTATATCTTTAGAAAATTTTGTCAACATTTTATATCTATAGAAAATTTTGTCAAAATTTTATATTTTGTCAAAATTTTATATGTCAACTTTATATGTCAATTTTATATGTCAATTTTGTCAAAATTTTATATGTCAACATTTTATATCTATAGAAAATTTTGTCAAAATTTTATTTCTATAGAAAATTTGGTCAACATTTTATTTATTAGTATAAAATTGCAATTTTTTCATTTAAAGTCTATACACTTAAAAAAAAATTTGATCAAATATGTAAGATTACGCGATCAAAATTTTAAAATTTTCAAAAGCAATTTGCACAGTATTGAGGGTAATTTTGTCAAAAAAATATTAATAAAAAAATTATAATAACAAATTTTGCACTATTTGCAAAATATGTTATAATTTAAAAAATATAAAAAAATATTTTCCTAATTTCCAAACATTTTAAACCAAATATGCAAGGTCCTCAAACTAAGAATTAGGCTATTTTTGTCTTTAACCCTAAGATTCAATATCTCAGTTAATATAAAAATTACTGCTTTAAATCCAAAATGTTTTCTTTACTTTACGACTTTGTAGTTATAACAATTTAGGTGTAATATAATAATTATTCATGACAAAGCATTAAAAAAAATTACTTCATTTATATTTGTCTGAATCTGAACCCGTAGAGGTGATTCCTATGACTATCTTAGTGCTGGTAAAAAATGTCTATAATACCAATATTTATATGAAATGTCTCATATCTCTGAGTGCTTATAATACTCCATACAAAAAAAATATAATAATAAAATAGAAATCGATATAACAAATTTCCTTTGCAGACATTGCAGTTGGGTCTAAAAAGGAAAAGAAAAATATTATATTTGAGCTATATTTGATGATGATTGGCACAAGAGCACGAAATGATGGAATTTATTGGGGAAATTAATTTAAATGCATTGCTTAAGCAGCAGTTAGGGAAATTATTTTCAGACATGTAGGAAACGTTGTTTATTTGAAAAAAAAAAAATTACAAATAAAATAAATAAATGGAAATACAAAAATGTTAATAACACCTATGCCAATGACTTTCTATTGGAAAATACGGTATTCTTTGATTTTTTAAATATATAAATTGTTTATGATTTGTGTTACATGTTTTTGTATTTTATAATTTCTTTGTATGTGGTGTGTTTTTTGACGCCTTTGTTATAAAAGTGTTATACTATCAATAGCTTTTCTGTCGCCTAAAGGTATGCTTCATTTCCTTAGCATCATTCGAACTTTTGTTTTTGCTATGTATAGCATATTTTTAGGATGAATAATATTACAAGAATTGGTTTCATGAAAGAACCGCATATAAGTAACAGCACTAAAAACTTGTCCATCTTCAATTTCTGGCATAAATAAAAAATTTAAAAGAATTGGAAAAAATATCCTATACCGGGGGATGAACCACTAATTCCGGGCTTCACCTGCAAACAGAGAAAAATCTGCAATTTTTTTTTTAATTAAAACTAAATTTTTAATTTTATAAAATTTCCAATTAAAAAGTGTATTAATTGAACATTTTTATACCCACCACCATAGAATGGTGACGGGGGTATAATAAGTTTGGCATTCCGTTTGTAACACATCGAAATATCTATTTCCGACTATATAAAGTATATATATTCTTGATCAGGGAGAATACAAGCATGTCCGTCTGTCTGTCTGTTGTAATCACGCTACAGCCTTCAATAATGGCGCTATCGTCCTGAAATTTGGTACAGATTCGTCTTTTGTTTGCAGGCAGGTCAAGTTCGAAGATGGGCTATATCTGTCCAAGTTTTGATATAGTCCCCATATAAACCGACATCCCCATTTGGGGTCTTGGTCTTATAAAAACTGTATTTTTTATCCAATTTGCCTGTAATTGGAAATCTAGAGGTATTTTAGGACCACAAGAAAGTGTACCGAAATGGTGCCTATAGGTCCATGTTTTGGTATAGCCCCAGTTTTAAAAACTGTATTTTTTATCAAATTTGCCTGAAATTTGAAATCTAGAGGTACTCTAGAACCCTAAAGACGTGTGCCGAAAATGGTGAGTACCGGTCCATGTTTTGATGTAGCCCACATATAGACCGATCTCCCGATTTTACTTCTTGGTCTTGTAGAATCCGTAACTTTTACCCAATTTGCCTCAAATCGGAAATCTAGAAGTATTCTAGGATCTTAAAGACGTGTGTCGAAAATGGTGGGTACCGGCCCATGTTTTGACATAGCCCCCATATAGACCGATTTCCCGATTTTACATCTTGGGCTTCTAGAATCCGTAGTTTTTGTCCAATTTGCCAGAAATTTTAAATCTAGCGATATTCTAGGACCATAAAGACGTGTATCGAAAATGGTGAGTACCGGTCCATGTTTTGATATATCCCCCATATAGGCCGATCTCTCGATTTTACTTCTTGGGCTTCTAGAATCCGTAGTTTTTACCCAATTTTAAATTGGAAATCTAGGGGTATTCTAGAAAAATAAAGAGATGTGCCGAAAATGGAGATTATCGGCCCATGTTTCGATATAGCCCCCACATAGACTGATCTCTCGATTTTACTTCTTGGGCTTCTAGAATCCGTAGTTTTTACCCAATTTGCCTGAAATTAGAAATCTAGAGGTATTCGAGGAAAATAAAGAGATGTGCCGAAAATGGTGATTATCGGACCATGTTTTGATATAGCCCCCATATAGACCGACCTCCAGATTTACTTCTTGGGCTTCTAGAATCCGTAGTTTTTATCCAATTTGCCAGAAATTGGAAATCTAGAGGTATTCGGGAGCCACCGTGGTGCAATGGTTAGCATGCCCGCCTTACATACACAAGGTCGTGGGATCGATTCCTGCTACGACCGAACACCAAAAAGTTTTTCAGCGGTGGATTATCCCACCTCAGTAATGCTGGTGACATTTCTGAGGGTTTCAAAGCTTCTCTAAGTGGCTTCACTGCAACGCCGTTCGGACTCGGCTATAAAAAGGAGGTCCCTTATCATTGAGCTTAACATGGAATCGGGCAGCACTCAGTGATAAGAGAGAAGTTCACCAATGTGGTATCACAATGGACTGAATAGTCTAAGTGAGCCTGATACATCGGGCTGCCACATAACCTAACCTAACCTAACCTAGAGGTATTCGACCATAAAGAGATGTGCTGAATATATTGAGTATCAGTACTGTTTTTGATATAGCCCCCTTATAAACTGGCCCTCCGATTTGGGGTCTAGATTCTAGAACTACAATTAAATGTGCTGAATACTGTATGTATCTTTCCATGTTTTGGTATAGCCCCCATTACACCGAACTCCTAGGGTTTCTAGAAATTGTAGTTTTTTTCCTATTTGCCACTAATTGAAAATATGCTGGCATTTTATACCCATAACAAAGTGTATATGATTTAGTTTCATCGGTCCATTTGGTAAGGCCTCCATATAGACCGATTTCACTTATTGAGGGTATAGGAATGCGCACTGATCATGAAAATTGCTTAAATCTGAATGCAAAATTTCCAGATTTTACTTCTCGTAGTTATTTATATAATTGGGATGAAAATCCACAGATATTAGATTTCAAATCAAGGCGATTTCAAATCACTTACAAGAGATGTTTATGATTCCTTTAAAACTCAAACAAAAAGATGTTTCTTATAAATTCAGAATCTGATCTAGTCTTCATAGGTAAAATCTTTACATTTATCTGTGGGAAGCGTACTGGTTGAACTGATCTGCTTGGGAAAATATCTGTCATCAAACTCCCTGAAATTTTCAAAGAAATCTATTATATTTGATTCATGGTGGTGGGTATTTAAGATTCGGCCCGGCCGAACTTACTACTGTATATACTTGTTATAGACCAATTTTGATAAACTTTAAAATGTAAAAAAATAGGGAGAAAATAACAACTTTTCAAATTCCTCAAACATAAGATATGAAAAATCTGTTTAAAAACAAAAACGGCTGAACTGATAAGTGTAGAAGTTTTATCAAAAAACAAATGAAACCTCTATGACACTAGAGCCAATTTAACTCCATTTTAGTTCATGGAATTATTAAAAACCAGTACAAAAACCAGTACATATATACGGCCGTAAGTTCGGCCAGGCCGAATCTTTTGTACCCTCCACCATGGAATGCGTAGAAACTCCTCCTAAGGACGGTCATCCACAATTGAATTACTTGGGTTGCAGCCGTCATCTTCTAAATTGTAAATTAGTCCATGCGGGATATATATTAGACAAAAGAAAGGTCGATTAAATACGTACATATACAGTTCTTGATCGGTATATATAGGGAAGAATTAATTACGAACCGATATGGACTTTTGAGCGGTAATTATAGAGCCAGAATTGAAATATGGGGGTTGCTTTATATGGGTGTTATATACAATTATGAACACGAGTCTACCAAAAATGATAATTTTTTTACTGTTTTATAGATTGGCAGAATTCTTCATATTTTGGAAAATATTGCAAAATATTCCTCTCCAACTAAGAGATGCTTCATAAATGTTCTATAGAAATAACATTTTGACAAAATTTTCTACAGAAATAAAATTTTCTATAGAAATAAAAATCTGACAAAATTTTCTATAGAAATAACAATTTGACAAAATTTTTTATAGAAATAAATTTTTGACAAAATTTTCTACCAAACATGGCAAATTTTTTACTGTTTGGTAGATTGGTAGAATTCTTAATGTTTTGGAAGATTTTGCAAAATATTCCTCTCCAACTAAAGGGTGATACGGTCAAAATTTGTCAAGGGAAAACGCGTGTAAATCGGTGAAATCGTTTATTTAAAAAATCAAATTAAATTTCTTTTTCAAGTTCAATTAGTATAAAATACGACGGCGCTTTGGCCGTCGTATTTTGTTTATCATCGCGATTTGGAGTCACTACCTTCTTGTAAGTCGATAGTCCGGCTCGTTTTTTGGCTCGATGCACGGTTGTAGACGATACACCCAGCTTATTTGCGGCATCTCGGAGAGAGAGGTTAGGGTTTCACTTGAAACTACCGGCAACTCTCTTTGTCGTCTCAGCGGCTTCCGGTTTTCGATTTCCCCCCGATCCAGACTTCCTGGCTGTCGACAAACGTTCCCAAACACTTTAATTACATTTGTAACGATTGATTTGGCATCTTTTAGCGATTTTGCCAGCTTTACGTGCTAGTAGCTCGGATTTTCGCGATGCGCGAGCAAAATTTTGATACGCTGCTCTTCTTGCTTGGACGGCATATTGACAACTGAAGAGTGAATTCCAAAATCAAAATAGGAACAACATTCTACACACACACACCTTCAAAATGAGGGGTGTTCAGGTTTTTTAAATGCAAAATTGAAAGAAATACGTCGTTTATATTGACCAAATTTTGACCGTATCACCCTTTAAGTGGTTCTTCATAAATTTTCTATAGAAATACATTTTGACAAAATTTTCTACAGAAATAAAATTCGGACAAAATTTTCTATAGAAATAAAAATTTGGCAAAATTTTCTATAGAAATAAATTTTTGACAAAATTTTCTTTAGAAATTATATTTTGACAAAATTTTCTATAGAAATAAAATGTTGACAAAATTTTCTATAGAAATATACAATTTTTTTTTTCTATGCCAATAAAATTTTGGTAGATTATTTTTGGCTCGAGTAGTAATCGTGATTTTTCTGTGATTTGGGATCGGTTTATCTGGGGGCTATAGTTATATAACTATAGATCGATACGAACCAAGTTTGGCAAGGTTGTTATCGGCCATATACTAGCGCAATGTAGCAAATTTCAACCGGATCGGATGAATTTTGTTCCTTCAAGAGACTCCGGAAGTCAATTTTTGCATGGTTGTTAGAGACCATATACTAACACCACGTACTAAGTTTCAACCGGATCGAACGAATTGTGCTCCTCCAAGAGGCTTCGGAGGTCAAATCTGGGGATCGGTTTATATAATTATGGACCGATATGGACCAATTTGAGCATGGTTGTAAGAGACCATATACTAACATCATGTACCAAATTTCAGCCAATGTGGACCAATTTTTGCATGGTTGTTAAAGACCATACGAGGGCGGTTCGGAAACTTCTTAGCCTATCAATGAAAGAGAATAGTTAGTTTTTCAAAAATATTTTTATTTTTCAATATAATCTCCTGAAACTTCAATACACCTAGTCCAACGCTTTTCTAGCAATCCTATCCCTTGATCAAAATAGTTTTCCTCAAGGTCTTCAAAATAGTGGTTTACAACTGTAATTGCATCTTCATGTGAGGTAAAACGCTTGCCAGCAAGAATTTTTTTTAGATTTGGGAACAAGTAAAAGTCACTGGGAGCTAAATCAGGAGAATAAGGTTGGTGGTCAAGCAACTCGTACTTTAATTCGTTGATTTTAGGATTGTTCTTTTGCCTCTGGAGTATAGTGGTGGATCCATGTCTCATCAACAGTTATGAAACGACGCTTAAAATCCATTTTATTTCGCTTAAAACGATCCAAACAAGCTTGAGAAATTTTCATTCTTATGCGTTTTTGATCGACTGCACTTTGGCTACAATTTCTGTTGCTGTTGCTGTTTTTGGACGTCCATTACGTGGTTCATCTTCAATGTTTGTACGACCACGCAGCAACCTAATTTTTTACTGTTGCATACGAAGGAGCACTTTCACCTAACACATTCACCATATCATTATGAATTTCTTGTCCCGATAAACCTTTTTTATGTAAATATTTAATGACAGCACGCATTTCTAATTTTTCCATTGTAAAATAATTGCGGATGCGTCTTTTTGAACACATGTTTCTATATGAAGGAGTTGCCAGATCGAAACAAAATTTAACACGTGTTCATAACCGAGATGGAAGTTTCCAAAACACTTAGATTTTTTCTGTTTATACTGCGCTTTTTGTGCTAGGCTAAGAAGTTTCCGAACTGCCCTCGTATAACAACACAATGTAACAAATTTCAGCAAGATCTGATGAAATATGCTTCTCTTATAGACTCCGCAAGCCAAAGCTGGGGGTCCGTTTATATGGGGGCTACACGTAAAAGTGAACTGATATGACTTGAACTCAATACCCACCTTTTGGGAAAACTAGTGGCCCTCGGACGCGGGCTCAATTTAAAAAGGATCTTGCCTTTACACATCTAAATAAAATTTTTGGATAGTTTTTCCTTAAAATTATTCAGACACTATGTCTTAAAATTAAGTACGTATAGTTGTAATAATTACGCCAACTGTTTTCGTTTTAACATTTTGAGTCGAAGGGTTTAAAATTTCCTGTAGGGGGCTAAGCTAAGAATTAGTATGCCCTCCGCAGTGTTCCTCATACGTCAGTCAAGTGAACCTACTCAAACTAATACCTCCAGGGCGGTGATGGACGTTGTCCTCATTACATCGGTCTCATAAATAAGAGCCATTCTATTTATTCTGCTCAATTTCAATATATGATTGTGGTTGTTCGTAATGGGTTACCAGACGTGACTTACGTTCGTATTATCGGTATATAAAGCCAGTTAAAAAGGAATGGTTTCATTCCCCAACGTTCTCCAACCAACATTTGACATGCGTATAGTGTCGCATAGGTCTTCTTCAGGTGATTCGCTATATTCTCGAACCAATTCAGTCTGTGGTATAAGACAACGGCCAAGTATCGTGCCGATTTTGAGGGAGTCCATTGTGTCCTTTGAAAATCCGCGTATTCATATCCTTCTTCTAGTGAAAAGACAACCCCGAAACCACAAGTGCTAGCTAGCCCCGTCCGATAGAGATTGATTCACTCACTATGTACACTAATAAAATTTTAATAAACCTGCGAAACCTATGAGAAAACTTTATCTGATATTTCAGAAATCGAAAAGACATCGTTCATTGGTTCACTATGTAACTTAGATACTCAAAAAACTAAAATTGTTGCTAGTACGCCAGGGCGACAAGAGAATATTGGCTGCCGTTTTTTTAGAAAAATCTTAAATTTACTCATGAAGTAATAGTGGCCCTACAAGAGATATAGACAATTCCAAACCCATCTATTTTATATCTATAATCACCTACCTAATTTTCTAAAAAAAAAAAAAAAATAAAGTGGAAAAAACACACGCTGGAACACATTTAATCTAAATTACTTGTATTGCCAAATAAGTCATTTTGTCACATGGATTTTTCAGATAATTGTTTACTAACAAACACCGTTTGGCAAAGGACTAAGTTTTATCCATTTTACGGATTATATTAAATGTTTCATTTCCGTTTGCATGCGAAGTGTAGCATAGTATTCTCACCAAACACCTGTATATATAATATTTACGAGAATTTTCTCTCATTCCCCCAAATACATATGGGGATTTCTATCACCCACCGAGTATGAGTGGTCGGGGGAGTGCGAGTGTGAGAGAGTTTTTATGAGTGTTCATGTTCTTAGCAAATTAGTATTTATAACACATTGTAATGTTGCGTATTTTGGCATGCATGAGAACAGTGGGTGTTCGTTTTGCGTGTGTGATTATAACAGGGGCTTCGCAGACATCTCTTGAGAATGGGAGGGGTGGGTAGCTATGAAATGGAGTTGGTGCATAATAACCTGGTGGTATATATATAACCTGCTGTATCTTTATTTATTTCCTTTAATTCCCATTACAAAACAGCAACAATAACAACAACAACAACAACAAATAGATCAACAATGCCAGCTACACCACAATTATCTACAACAGCACAACACTTAGCAAATTTTTATGTGACAATGGAATGGAGTGACAAAATCTAACGCTACGTAAAAAAAATCCAAAGTGACATGTGTGTAAATGTATGCTACCCAGGGGTAGAGAGAATAGCATTCCCCCATACAGGGGTAAGAGAATAACATTCCCCCATACAATGTTTACAGTATTTGGGAATATTTGTATGTGTTGAGATGGAGAGCCGTTAAATTCTACACATTTACACTTAATTTTCGCAGAACAAAAAAAAAATTAAGAAATCGAGGTGCTTGTTAGGTATTTAGTTCTCTCATTATAGGAATAAGTGAGTATGCGAGTTTTTTCTTGTGTGAGCATGTATGTATGTATGTGTTTGTAATATACGAGGAGGATTGGCAATAAAGATTACTTGTGGACATTGTTCGAATTGCTTGTGGCATTCTTGTGACATCTGGCATTGTTTATCATTGAATGGATTGACGGGATGGGGGTGTGTATGTATCTCAATGGGAGAGAGGGAGGTAATGTGCCTTGCAATGTATTATTGTTTGTACGCATGAGTTTATATCATGATTTGATAAGAATTGTTTAAGACTTTAAGCTATGCTTGTAAATCATTCAATTTTAAAGATTAAAATTAAGGAAGTTAATAAGGATCATAACACATACACATGGGCACCTAAGTAAACAGCAATTAAACAGTAATAACAAAGTTTATTAATATGACATTGTAAATACACAGGAAAAAAGCGTCGCCAAAAAAGTAATGAAAATGTTTTTTTGGATCCGGAAGTGGTGCAAAATTGACGCAGAAGCGATGAATTTAACATGGGCTTGTTATAGGACGGAAGTCCTTCATTTCAACAGCCGGTGCACTGAATTTGCATCACTTCTTTAGGTGTGATCCGAATTTAATATTTTGAATGTAAATTAAAAAATTATGTGACATTTTGTCAAATAAATAATTTTTATAATTGTTTATAATTTTTAATGGTTTGACCTCAAATATTTTCAAAAATTCATAATTTTTTCAGATTGGATTTAGCAGTTTTTTCAACAAAATTTAAATAATTTCTACCATTTTATGAATTCTTAAACTGTTTTTAACCAATTTGAAACAAAAAACGTTAAAATTACCAATTAAAAATATGAGAAAAGCATGTTATAAAAAAATTAATGAAAAGAACTTCCTGTGTAGTTAAAATAAAGAACACCATTGGTAGTACAACTTCTGGAAGTGCTTTTAAAGTTGTACATTTAGAAGAACTTCCAAATTTCTTCGCTGGATAAATATGTATTAAATTACCGATGTTTAATTATAGGCGTTTAATATTGTATATCAATATGCACTAAAAAAGCATAGCCGGTTCCAAAGATTTTGTTTTTGCACTAACAATTTTGGTAATGATTTCGAGTCAAAGAAGCGGAGAATTAAAGTAAAGATACTTATACGACACAAATCACTTAAAAATTTGAGTTTTGGTATTCGATTTTTCGAAACAAATTTTAACTTATTCGTTTTTTCATTATGTGCTAAGGCTATGGTCACACTAGGCAAATATTTGACCAAAATGAGTGTCAAACATTTTGCAGAATCATTTTCCGAATATCTGGATGCCGTCTTTGCAAAATAAACATACCATGATATTATATATCAAATATGAGCTAAAAATGTTAGCAGATTTGGCTGTGGCGAAGGATTCTTTTTTGATTTCTGTCAAATATTTGCCCAATGTGACCATACACCCAGAAAAAAGTGCCTTCGAAACTAAAGGAAAAATTTTTCATCAACATAGTTTATCCATTTTATTTCCATTAAGGTAAATTTTTGTGAGAAATAATAAAATTTACTCGTTTCAGTAAAAAAATCCTAAACTGTAAGCAGTTAGGAATAGTTCATTAACTAGAATAAGGCATGGAATTTTACTCATACTGTTTTCTTCGCTGGGTATAAGAATTTCCTACTGAACAAGAAAATTTTATTCACCGATAACAAAGCATTCGTAAAAATAAACAAAAAACGAACTAAAACCAAGTTTCCTCAAAATTAGTAAAATTTCTTATAAAATGATAATTGCGACTTCCTTTATAATAGAAACTTTTTCATATATACGAACAACACTTGGCTTATAAAAATATTTTAGTTCATTCGTACTAAGAAGTATGCAATCCTTTCAAAACTTAAGGAAACAAACTTGTTAGAATATAGGAAATTTTCCTATATTTCTATTGTCTACCTGTAATCAATACCTGTCATCGTAATCGATGTGTTTGCGCGTGGGTGTAATCGATATGTTTGCGCGTGGTTTGTTTTTTTAGTTGGAATCGCGTTGTTGTGGTATACGGAGAGATTGTTAAACAAGTATATACAGCAGTAAGTTCGGCCGGGCCGAATCTTAAATACCCACCACCATGAACCAAATATTAGGGGTTCCTTTGAAATTTCAGGAGGGCTTGAGGACTTGAGGACACTTCCCGAAGATAAATTTAAAGATTTCACCTATGAGGACTATATCAGATTCTGGATTTATAAGAACCATTTTTGTTTGAGTTTTAGAGGAATCATTAACATCTCTTGTAAGTGTGCAAGAAAATTATAAAATAACGTTTTGATTTGAAATCTTAAATCTGTAGAAGTAAAATCTGGAAATTTTACATTGAGTTTCAAGCAATTTTCATGATAAGTGCGCTTTCTACACCCTCAAGAAGTGAAGTCGGTCTATATGGAGGCATTACCAAATGGACCGATAAAAACTTAATCCGATACACGTTTTTGTGAGCCTAAAATACCAGAATATTTACAATTTAAGGCAAATCAGATAAAAACCACGGTTTCTAGAAACCCAAGGAGTTAAATCGGGAGATCGTTCTTATGGGGGCTATACTAAAATATGGACCGATACTCACCGTTTTCGGCATACCTCTTTATGACCCGAAAATACCTCTAGATTTGCAATTTCAGGCAAATAGGATAAAAACTTCGGATTCTAGAAGCCCAAGAAGTAAAATCGGGAAATCGGTCTATATGGAGGCTATACGAAAATATGGACCGATACTCACCATTTTCGGCACACCTCTTTATGGTCCTAAAATACCTCTAGATTTCCAATTTCAGACAAATATGATAAAAACTACGGTTTCTATAAACCCAAGACCCCAAATCGGGAGGTCGTTTTATATGGGGACCATACCAAAACATGGACCGATACTCACAATTTTTGGCGCACGTATTTGTGGTCCTACAATACCTCTAGATTTCCAATTTCAGGTAAATTGAATAAAAACTGCGGTTTCTATAAGCCCAAGAGTAAAATCGGGAGATCGGTTTATATGGGGACCATACCAAAACATGGACCGATACTCACAATTTTTGGCACACGTATTTGTGGTCCTACAATACCTCTAGATTTGCAATTTCAGGCAAATAGGATAAAAACTTCGGATTGTGGAAGCCCAATAAGTAAAATCGGGAGATAGGTCTATATGGGGGCTATACCAAAATATGGACCGATACTCACAATTTTTGGCACACATATTTGTGGTCCTACAATACCTCTAGATTTCCAATTTCAGGTAAATTGAATAAAAACTGCGGTTTCTATAAGCCCAAGAAGTAAACTCGGGAGATCGGTCTATATGGGGGCTATACCAAAACATGGACCGATACTCACTATTTTTGGCACACCTCTTTATGGTCATAAAATACCTCTAGATTTCTAATTTCAGGCAAATTGGAAAAAAACTACGATTTCTATAAGCCCAAGACCCCAAATCAGGAGGTCGGTTTATATGGGGACTATATCAAAACCTGGACCGATATAGCCCATCTTCGAACTTGACCTGCCGAGTTTGTGCAAAATTTCAGCACGATTGCTTCATTATTGAAGACTGTAGCGTGATTACAACAGACATACAGACAGACAGACAGACAGACAGACGGACAGACGGACATCGTTATAGCGTCTTAGAATTTCTCCCTGATCAAGAATATATATACTTTATATAGTCGGAAATCGATATTTCGATGTGTTACAAACGGAATGACAAACTTATTATACCCCCGTCACCATTCTATGGTGGTGGGTATAAAAATAATATGGTAAAATAATATAATAAATAGCAAATAAAATATATACAATATTTGTTATTTTAAATTAGTGAGAAAATTTTTAGTTTTTTGAAAATAAATCTATCAATGTCGTGATGGTGTATAAAGGAAGAAAACACCAGCAGAATAACAACCCTTTCATTTGTCTTCATTTTGGAATCTTCAAATATCAGGTAATATTCAGTGACGCTAACCTTTTGTAACAAAACTGTTTTATCATTTTTTATATTTGTAGATATTGAAATTGTAAAAGTAGGACAAAATCGTTAGGAAGCAACTTATTAAAAGTGAAAAGTACAAGAAGAAGATGAAAAAGTGCGTTTTACAGTTGATAATATCACATGAAAATTGGAAATAGTGGAATAATAAACTAATATTTCAAGGACAGTCGATGCTGTTGATTCTTAATAAATATATTCAATATATTAATAAAACATGTCTTTTATTGAAGATAAAATTGCTTATATAAATAAATAAAATTGTATTTAAAAACGAAGGCAAGCAGTTCTAATTATGAAGTAAAAGTTTTACCACAAATATGTAAGATTTGTCCAAATGAATGAAAAAATTTCAATAAAATCATTCCATATATGAATTCAAATCAGTTAAATTTATTCATTCTGTAGTATAGTGGTACATAAATATAGGAAAATGTTAACTAATATATGGAATGCATTCTACCTAATTTCTACGAAAATCACATCGTTCAAACAAATAAAAATGTCTTTGGCGCTATACGAAGTTCAACTTTCTTCACAATGAGTTCATTTTAACTTAAAGAAATGGTCACTTTTTTCTGGGTGTAGCATAACAAAGCCCTTTGAAAATGTTTTATCGACAACTTA
Source organism: Haematobia irritans (assembly GCF_050003625.1). Lineage (NCBI taxonomy): Eukaryota > Metazoa > Arthropoda > Insecta > Diptera > Muscidae > Haematobia > Haematobia irritans. The sequence continues at coordinate 191,789,280 of NC_134399.1, read as the reverse complement.
AATTTCCCAATTCGGACTCGATTTCAAGTAGAAATTATGCTCATTTTTAAGTAAAAACTTTTCTTTGAAATCAAATGTTGAAAAACATCTCTAAAAACAATCTACCAAAATTTGAAGAAAATTTTACCAAAAATCTACCAAATTTAAAAATCTCATTTTGAAGTTTTTGATCATATTTGTGTGGTTATAATGAAAAAACTTTTTTTTTCTTCGAATAAAATGTTTTTATTTTTAGATTTTAGAAGTTTATTTCAAAATTTGCAATATTATATATTACAATCTCTACTGTTAGCGATAATTTTTTGATTTATTTCTAATTTCAAATGTTTACAATGCAATTATTGAAACAGATGGGGAAGGATATGATATAATAATGAAAAAGAAGAAAATTAACGTTGAGTGGGACAGGTGCCCAGTATATGAAAGCTGTAATGTATTGCGATGTTTCAAATGCTGGGATTTTAACCACACGTCAAGGCATTGTAAAAGCGTGGAACAGGTTTGTGCCAAATGTAGCGGGGCTGGTCACACTTTTCGAGAGTGTAGAAATGAATACATCAAATGTATAAATTGCCAAAAGGCAAAGGAAAGATTAAATTGAAGAGATGTTGATGTAAACCATGACTGTAGAAGTAATGAGTGTCGCGTACTACAAAGGCGAACGAAATACGAAAATGAACGTGTTGCATACTAGCAACCAAAGTATATAAAGGGATTATATATGAACATCGCAGGCTTATTTTCAAATTTTGAAGAACTTATTAGCTGGATTATACCGATCCCCCTCTTTTACTCCTTCAGGAGAATTCACAAACTTTTTTGAGAATGAAATAGACAAACTTTCAGGCCAAGACAAATGCTTAATAATGGGAGATTTCAATGTTAACTAGCTTGAGAATAGCTGTAAAAAGAAGCAGCTAGAAGAAATAATAGAAGATAACTATTTTAAGCAAATTGTAATACAGCCTACGAGGATAACACAAAATTCGTCTACCTTGATAGACTATGTTATCAGTAATTTTGAAGGAATTCAAACGTCTACAAATGATTATATGAAAATTAGCGACCACGAGGCACTGGAAATTCTTATTAGAAGGAAAAGCATAGAAACATATAGTACAAAGGAAGTAAGATCTTTGCATTTCAACAACGTTCTCTTTCGAAACATATTAAATGATGTAGTAGATTTTGGTTCATCAGTAAATGAAATCACAGAAAATTTTGTGAGTAAAATAAATAATGCATTGAGTTCAATGATGATCTGTAAAAAGGTGCATATAACAAATAGCCCGCCAAACCCATGGTACAACAACAATCTTAAAGCAATGAAACACAATAAGATACAGTTATATAATATAGCGATTTGGAGCAATAATGAGGATGATTGGAAGAAGTATAGACACATCAGAAATAATTATGGCAAAGAAATAAAAAAAAAGCGAAAGCCAATTTCATTAACAACAAAATTAAAGGTTGTTTAGACCAAAAATCCATGTGGAGGACAATAAAAAGTTTAGTTTTAAAAAAGGAGGATACCCAAATAAAACAAATAAATTTGAAAGGCGTTGTTGTGTCTGGAGATAAGGATATTGCAGAAGGGCTAAATTCGTTTTTTATAGACAGCATTTATGATGTCGTAAACAGTATACCTTTTGAAACATATGAAAACTTGATAGTACAAAACGCTCAGTCTTATTTCAAATTCAGAATGATATATCTAAATGAGTTAAGGGAGACTATGAGAGCGATGAATGGCAAGAAAGATCAATATTTTGTGAAAACTAAAATGCTGCTGGATAACTTCGACATTGTTGGGCAAATTCTGCACAAAATTGTTGTGGAATCTTAAGAAACCGGAATATTTCCAGATGTCCTGAAGGAATCATACATTATACCCATACAGAAAATTAAAAATACGACAAATGCTAATGAGATAAGACCGATAAACATGCTGCCTATATTAAGCAAAATAATAGAAAAAATTGTACATACACAGTTATATACACACTTTGAAACTAATAATTTTTTTATTGAAACCCAATCAGGATTTAGGCAGAACCATAGTTGCGAAGCACTATTTAATCTCGTTGTAACCCAATGGAAATCAGAAATTAATGCAAAAAACTGCTTTGCAGCTGTTTTTCTAGATCTAAAACGCACTTTTGAAACTGTAAATAGAGAAATACTTTTGAAGAAATTGTATAGATATGGAGTTAAAGGAAAAGAACTGAAATGGTTTGAAAGCTACCTGAGTAATAGAAGGCAAAGGACAAAGTGTGGCTTACATATATCGTCAAAAATTGGAGTTGAAATTGGGGTACCACAAGGAGCAGTATTGGGCACTTTACTGTTTTTAATATATGTCAATGACATTAAACAAATATTGCATAAAGCAAAAGTTTGTCTGTTTGCGGATGATGCTCGTATTTATACCAGGGATCCGGAGCGGAGCGGAGCAAGCCCTTTTTTTGCCGGAGCGGGAGCGACATTTCTAAAATCCGGAGCGGAGCGATTTCCAAATGAAAAACCGCTCCGCTCCGAATAAAATATTACTTGAATGAAATGTGTAACTTTGAAATTACACTGTGTAGGTAATTTCAAATTTAGCTAGTACTTAGCGTAGTGTGAGTAAACGTTTAAAATGTACGATATGTATTTTTGTACGTACGTACATTGGGGAAAACACAACGTGTTTTTTAGTAATTGTTTTCAAAAACGGCAAATGTCAAAATATATATCTAGTATGTGTTGTAAAAGTAACAACAGTACTTTCGATCAATTTCATCCCGTATTACTACAAAGATGTTTGTAATGAACGTCAAATAAATGCAATTAAACGATCTTATTTATATTTAATTTTTTAGTTTTCTACACTGAAAAAAATATTGTCGTGAAGTCAAAGATTCCATGTCCTTAGAATAAGAATGCAAATTTTGCTTAAAATGGAAGACGCATTTCTCTAAAATAAAATTTTTTATATATACGGGGGTATAATAAGTTTGTCATTCCGTTTGTAACACATCGAAATATCGATTTCCGACTATATAAAGTATATATATATTCTTGATCAGGGAGAAATTCTAAGACGATATAACGATGTCCGTCTGTCCGTCTGTCTGTCTGTTGTAATCACGCTACAGTCTTCAATAATGAAGCAATCGTGCTGAAATTTTGCACAACCTCGTCTTTTGTCTGCAGGCAGGTCAAGTTCGAAGATGGGTTATATCGGTCCAGGTTTTGATATAGTCCCCATATAAACCGACCTCCCGATTTGGGGTCTTGGGCTTATAGAAATCGTATTTTTTATCCAATTTGCCTGAAATTTGAAATCTGGAGGTATTTTATGACCGTAAAGAGGTGTGCCAAAAATGGTGAGTATCGGTCCATGTTTTGGTATAGCCCCCATATAGACCGATCTCCCGATTTTACTTCTTGGGCTTATAGAAACCGCAGTTTTTATTCAATTTACCTGAAATTAGAAATCTAGAGGTATTGTAGGACCACAAATACGTGTGCCAAAAATTGTAAGTATCGGTCCATATTTTGGTATAGCCCCCATAGAGACCGATCTCCCGATTTTACTTCTTGGGCTTATAGAAACCGCAGTTTTTATTCAATTTACCTGAAATGGGAAATCTAGAGGTATTGTAGGACCACAAATACGTGTGCCAAAAATTGTGAGTATCGGTCCATGTTTTGGTATGGTCCCCATATAAAACGACCTCCCGATTTGGGGTCTTGGGCTTATAGAAAGCGTATTTTTTATCCAATTTGTCTGAAATTGGAAATCTAGGGGTATTTTCGGACCATAAAGAGGTGTGCTGAAAATGGTGAGTATCGGTCCATATTTTGGTATAGCCCCCATATAGACCGATTTCCCGATTTTACTTCTTGGGCTTCTAGAATCCGAAGTTTTTATCCTATTTGCCTGAAATTGGAAATCTAGAGGTATTTTCGGGTCATAAAGAGGTGTGCCGAAAATAGGGAGTAGCGGTCCATGTTTTAGTATAGCCCCCATAATAACGATCTCCCGATTTAACTCCTTGGGTTTCTAGAAACCGTAATTTTTATCTGATTTGCCTGAAATTGTAAATATTCTGGTATTTTAGGCTCGGTCCATTTGGTAATGCCTCCATATAGACCGACTTCACTTGAATTGCTTGAAACTCAATGTAAAATTTCCAGATTTTACTTCTACATATTTAAGATTTCAAATCAAGACGTTATTTTATAATTTTCTTGCACACTTACAAGAGATGTTAATGATTCCACTAAAACTCAAACAAAAATGGTTCTTATAAATCCAGAATCTGATATAGTCCTCATAGGTGAAATCTTTAAATTTATCTTCGGGAAGTGTCCTCAAGTCCTCAAGCCTTCCTAAAATTTCAAAGGAAACCCTAATATTTGGTTCATGGTGGTGGGTATTTAAGGTTCGGCCCGGCCGAATTTAGTGCTGTATATACTTATTTTCTTGTCCAAAAGGCAATAAACTTTTGAATGAAGTTGTAATGTCCTTATAATTAAGTGATTTTACTTAAAAATGTGTATCATAACATGAAAGATAAAATTTTTGAGGTAAGGTCAACGTGACTTTAATAATTAAGAAAAATTCTTTAAAATTAATAAAATTGTTTTTAAATTTGTTTCCTTTTTGCATCTTGCCTACAAAGCAAAAAATCGTTAACAAATAAGACATGTTTTTCAACACTTTATTTTAAAGACGCTTTTTACTTGAAACATAGCATAATTTCTACTGGAAGTCGAGTCTTAATATGGAAAAAAAAATAACTCGTTTTTAAAGGATTTTGATAACAACTGACGAAAAAATCTAAAAAATGAAAAATTAACATATGCTTCCTAGAATGCTTCCTTTAATGAAGTCAAAATGGATTTAATATTTCTGAAAAAATCTTCAAAATTAATAAAATATTTCAACACATTGTTTTAAAGTCATTATACCCTAAACCACATAGTGGTTAGGGTATAACAAGTTTGATCTGCCAAAAAATGTGCCTACAAGAAATATTTATTTTAGACCCCATAAAATATATACCGATCGACTCAGAATAACCTCCTGAGTCGATCTAGCGCTTGGCGTCCGTCCGTCCGTCTGTCCATGTATTTGTTGTTCACAGGATTTCGGTCGCAATTATTAACCGATTTTGATGAAATTTGGTACAGGGAGTTTTTTTGGGCACAAGGACGTACGTTATTGAATTTGGAAGAAATCGGATCAAATTTAGATATAGCTCCCATATATATGTATTGCCCGATTTCGACAAATGGGGTCACGTTGCACTTTTTTTACTAACCGATCGTCGTCAAATTTAGCACAAAATAATCTTCTGTATCACCCTTTAAGTCTGAAAATTTCATCGAAATCGGTTCAGATTTAGATATAGGTCCCATATATATGTATCGCCCGATTTTGTCAAATTAGGTCATAAAACCCTTATTTATCAACCCATATTACTCAAAGTTGGTGAAATGTAATCTTCTATAGCACTAACTATATGTGCAAAAAATCATCGAAATCGGTTCAGATTTAGCTATAGCTCCCATATACCGCCCGATTTTTCTAAATAAAATAAAACTCAATTGAACAAATAATACAATGTTTGTACTATAATTTTCTCGAAGAGGAGCGGAGCGATTTTTTTTTTCTCGGAGCGGAGCGAGGAGCGGAGCCGTTTTTTTTTCTCCGGAGCGGGAGCGGAGCGAAAAAAATGGACCGCTCCGGATCCCTGATTTATACCCATGGATCTAATATAGAGGAGTGTATAAGAGATTTAAATCAAGATTTGAAAAATGTGGAGATATACCTGGAATAGGCTAAAACTAAATATAAGCAAAACAAAAGCAATGATTTTGAATGGGCCAACATTTAACCACATATACATACAAGATGAAATAGTGGAGCAAGTGGAGGAAATAAAGTACATATGTGCTATAATTGACAGAAACCTTAAATTTGATACTCATTTCAACTACATATGTTCGAAAATTTCAAAGAAAATAGCATTTTTAAGAAGAATTCGATCTCAACTGCCTACAGAAACTGCTATAAACATATACAATACAACGATAAAACCACATTTTGAATACTGCTCTACATTATTATTTCTTGGAAACCAATCTGTAAAAAATAGACTTCAAAAATTGCAAAATAAAGGAATGCGTTGCATATTGAGATGTCACAGATTATCTCATATATCTACAATGCTGGATACTTTGCGGTGGCTATCAATAAACCAGAGGCTTGTAATGAATGCTTTAATATTTATCTTCAAAATTAAAAATGGAATGTTGCCCATGTATTTGGAGAACTACATAACATATGTACAACCGTACAGTTTAAGAAACACAAATAACTTCAGATTGCATTTTAGTACAACTAGTTTCTATCAAAATTTACTTTTATATAACGGTCTTAAATTGAAATGCCAGATGATTTAAAAAACATTGATAATTATTTTCTTATTAAAAGTAGATTAATTTCATATGTAAAACTGAGATTTTAATGTAATTTAATCTAGTTTTGTATAAAAAAAAAGAAAGTGTAAATAATAACTATATAAGTTAAATAAAGAGAGAAAAAAAATTTCTATAGAAAATGTTGTCATATTTTTATATGTTTAGAAAATTTTATTTGCATAGAAAATTTTTTTAAAATGTTATTTCTATAGAAAGTTTTGTCAATTGTTTTTTCTATAGAAAATTTTGTCAAAATATTATTTCTATAGAGGCTTCGTCAAAATTTTGTTTCCATAGAAAATTGTCTCAAAATTTTATTTCTATAGAAAAATTTCTCAAAATTTTATTTCTATAGCAAATTTTTCAAAATTTTATTTCTATAGAAAATTTTCTGAAAATTTTATTTCTAAAAAAAATATTGTCAAAATTTTATTTCTATAGAGAATTTCGTTTAATTTTATTTAAATTTTATTTCTATAGAAAGTTTTGTCAAAATTTTATTTCTATAGAAAATTTTGTTAAAATTTTATTTCTATAGAAACTTTTGTCAAAATTTTATTTCTATTGAAAATTTTGTCAAAATTTTATTTCTATAGATTTTTTTTTCAAAATTTTGTTACTATAGAAAATTTTTATTTTATAGAAAATTTTCTCAAAATTTTATTGTTATAGAAAATTTTCTCAAAATTTTATTTCTATCGAAAATTTTGTCAAAACCTTTTTTCTATAGAAAATGTACTCAAAATTTTATTTCTATAGAAAATTTTGTCAAAATTTTATTTCTATAGAAAATTTTGCCAAAATTTTATTTCTATATTCCTATAGAAAATTTTGTCAAAATTTTATTTCTATAGAAACTTTTGACAAAATTTTATTTCTATAGAAAATTTTGTCAAAATTTTATTTGTATAGAAAATTTCGTTAATATTCTATTTCTATGTCAAAATTTTATCTCTATAGAAAATTTTGTCAAAATTTTATTTGTATAGAGGATTTTGTCAAAATTTTATTTCTATAGATTATTAGGCCACAATTTTATTTGTGTAGAAAATTTTGTAAAAATTTATTTCTATAGAAAATTTTGTAAAAATTTTATTTCTATAGATTTTTTTTTTCAAAATTTTGTTTCTATAGAAAATTTTTATTTTATAGAAAATTTTCTCAAAACTTTATTGTTATAGAAAATTTTCTCAAAATTTTATTTCTATAGAAAATTTTGTCAAAATCTTATTTCTATAGAAAATATTGTCAAAACTTTATTTCTATAGAAATTGTTCTCAAAATTTTATTTCTATAGCAAACTTTTTTTTAAAATTTCATTTCTATAGAAAATTTTGTCAAAATTTTATTTCCATAGAAAATTTTCTGAAGATTTTTTTTTCTATTGAAAATTTTGTCAAAATTTTATTTTATAGATTTTTTTTTCTCAAAATTTTGCTTCTTTGGAATTTTTTTTTTGTTTCTTTGGAAAATTTTTATTTTATGGAAGATTTTCTCAAAATTTTATTTCTATAGAAAATTTTGTCAAAACTTTATTTCTATAGAAAATATTTGTTCATTTCTATAGAAAATTTTGACAAAATTTTATTTCCATAGAAAATGTTCTCAAAATTTTATTTCTATAGAAAATTTTGTCAAAATTTTATTTCTATAGAAAATTTTCTCAAAAAATTTTATTTTATGGAAAAGTTTTTCAAAATTTTATTTCTATAGAACATTTTGGCAAAATTTTATTTCTATTATTTGGTCACAAATTTATTTCTGTAGAAAATTTTGTAAAAATTTTATTTCTATAGATATTTTTTCAAAGTTTTATTTCTATAGAAAATTTTTTCAAAATTTTGATTCTATAGAAAATTTTTATTGTATAGAAAATTTTCTCAAAATTTTATTTCTATAGAAATTTTTGTCAAAATCTTATTTCTATAGACAATTTTATAAAAATTTTATTTCTATAGAAAATTTTATAAAAATTTTATTTCTATAGAAAATTTTATCAAAATTTTATTTCTATAGACAATTTTATAAAAATTTTATTTCTATAGAAAATTTTATAAAAATTTTATTTCTATAGAAAATTTTATCAAAATTTTATTTCTATAGAAAATTTCGTTAAAGTTCTATTTCTATGTCAAAATTTTATCTCTATAGAAAATTTGGCCTAAATTTTATCTCTATAGAATATTTTGTCAAAATTTTAGTTCTATAGATTATTTGGCCACTATTTTATTTCTGTAGAAAAGTGTGTAAAAATTTTGTTTCTATAGAAAATTTTATAAAAATTTTATTTCTATAGAATTTTTTTTCTATTTTTTTATCGTTTGATATCCCAACTTTGTTTTACCAGAAAGTATTTGCAATGTTATTGATAAGAGAAAATATACAACTCTTTGATATTCCAACTTTTTTTGATCAAATATAAAATCGATAAAGAAATTCAAACTATCAATGCAAAATTTTATCAAATTTTTAATAATTTCCCTGATAAACATTTTTATCAAAAACAAAAACAAGGCGTATTTCTTCTGCGTATCATAAGTGACCTGCTTGGAAACAAGAAAAACATCGAATTTAAGCCAAATTTTGGATCGATAGAACTATGACTCAAGGTTGTAGTATTGTAAAATAGAAATCGTAATTCGTACATATATTATGGGTGAAACAATAATTCCGATTTCCATATTGCAATGTGGTTACCTTCGTATACGAGCCCAAAATTTGTGTCAGAACACTTTGATGGTTATCTCCCCCCAGAGATATTTCAAAATAAAAACACAAAACAATTTTAAATTTTTTAGAAAAAACATTCAAGTTTTTCTTTATTGATTCGTTTTTCAATTTTTCGTTAAATAAATGAGCGAAGCATTAGTAATATTTTGTATTTTTCGTTTTATATATAAATTTTCGTTTTTTTGTTACGGAATAGATATTTTGTTTTTTAAATATATTATACATTGGAAATTAATTTATATTAAGAAAACATAATATAAAAAATAATAATAAATACAACGTGACATTTTGAATTGTGACACTTAATCTAAAATAAAAATATTACATAGAGTAGGGGAATTTTGTTAATCATTATCATGGGTATATACACATTTAAATGAATTTTTATTAATTTAATAAAAATTACTAAAATAAAAACAACTACAAAAATATATGGTTGCACATAGAATCTAGTATTATTAATGAAGTATAGAATTTGTAGAAAAAGCAGGATTAACTTAAGATGGATTTATTTTTGACATACATTTGTATAAATTTAAAATAAAATATTTTATGTACAAAATGACAAAGCAGTTAAGGGGAACGGAAAATATTTAGGTGGTGGTTATAAAATCTTTTTCATCTTTTTTTTAATATATATTTATGTTTATTTTTTAAGTTTTCTCTTTGACATTTTTTTTTTATTTTTTTATATATTTATTTCTCAATTACCGTTTAGGTTATTTAATATTAAAGAATGTTAAAGTTTGTTGGATAATAGCATTGGGTATTTTTCTCTTTCTTAAAAAAAATTGAAATAATAAACTTTAGTTATAAAATTTCAAGGAGATTCATTAAAACATGGAAGGGCTTTGCCTTTAGTAAACTGTGAAAATAATTGCGTGAAGCAATATATTTGTTTTCTAATCGATAATTTCCAATTTTAGACCACTAATTATATGGCTTTTTCCGCTACGAAATTTTGGTTAAACGATATTCTCCTTTGTTACAAAGTATTTTGATTTTTGGAGCAAACACAGAAGAATCTTTTTATTTGTTCTTAAAGATTATTTTTTTAATGTCAAAAGAAAATTTGTTTTGTCCAAAATTTCGTTGCCCAGAAAAGACAATTACACTAGCCTTTGTACACAGAAAAAATTTCTTTATATACATAATTTTTTCCAATTAAAATTTTAAATAGATTTTTAAAAAAAATAATCAATTAAACATTTGATTGATTACAAAAAATAATTTAAATAAATATCAATAACAAAAATAAATTGTAAAAATTAATTTTTTAATAAACTTTGTGAATGACACAATCATTTATGTACAGACAAAAATATCACCAAAACTTTTCCAATTAATATTTTATTAAAAAAAATAATTAAAAATTCAATCAAACATTTAATCGATTCAATAAACTTTTTAATATAGACAAAAATCAATTTTAATTTAATTTTTTAATTTTTCAATTGAAGCAAATAATTTTTTAATTGAATCTGGTGAATGCCACTACCATTTATGCTCAGGAAAAAATATCACCAAAATTTTCCAATTATAATTTTATTTGAATTTTAAAAAAATATTTAATCAAAACTTTAACACAGAAAAAAATTTCTCGAAAATTTTTCCAATTAAAGTCTTAATTGAGTTTTAAAAAAATATTCAATTAAAAAATGAATTGATTCAACAAATTTGTTAATTCCATCAATTAATTTTATATTTTTTACTATTTATTCTATTATTTTCTGTCATTTCAATTAAAAACTAATTGGATCAATTAATTTCGTGAAAAAAAATATTTTTTGTGTATAATCAAAAATTTAATAGATTCAATAAACTTTTTAATTAAAACAAAAATCAATCACAAAAATTAATTATACCAATTAATTTTTTTAATTGTGATTTGTGATTGAAGAAATTTCAATTAATTTCTTTAATTGGACCAATTAATTTTTTTAGGGATGAATTATGTTGAAGAAATTTCAATTAAAAATTTATTTAATTTCCAATTCATATCTTATTTTAATTTTAAATCTTTTAATTAAAACAAAAACCAATCATAAAAATTAATTACATTAATTAAAAATTAATTGAAAAAAAAAACAAATTGATTTAATTTCCAATTAAAATTTTATTTGAATTTTAAAAAACATTCAACCAAAAATTTAATTGATTCAGAAAAACTTTTTAAAACAAAAACTACTCACAAATATTAATTTTTTAATTGGACCAATTAATGTTTGGATTATACGTGAATGAAGAATTTCAATAAAAAATTAATTGGATTATTTATTTTGGTGACTGAAGACAAACAATATTTTTTTTTCTATGTGTGATTGAAGAAATTTCAATTAATTTGTTTAATTGGACCAATTAATTTTTTTAGTGATGAATTGTGTTGAAGAAATTTCAATTAAAATTTAATTTTATTTCCAATTCATATCTTATTTTAATTTTAAATCTTTTAATTAAAACAAAAATCAATCATAAAAATTAATTATATTAATTAAAAATTAATTGAAAAAAAAACAAATTGATTTAATTTCCAATTAAAATTTTATTTGAATTTTAAGAAAATATTCAACCAAAAATTTAATTGATTCAAAAAAACGTTTTAAAACAAAAATTACTCACAAATATTATTTTTTTTAATTGGACCAATTAATGTTTTGATTATACGTGAATGAAGAATTTCAATAAAAAATTAATTGGATTATTTATTTTGGTGACTGAAGACAAACAATATTTTGTTTTCTATGTGTGATTGAAGAAATTTCAATTAATTTGTTTAATTGGACCAATTAATTTTTTTAGTGATGAATTGTGTTGAAGAAATTTCAATTAAAATTTAATTTAATTTCCAATTCATATCTTATTTTAACTTTAAATCTTTTAAATAAAACAAAAACCAATCACAAAAATTAATTACATTAATTAAAAATTAATTGAAAAAAAAAACAAATTGATTTAATTTCCAATTAAAATTTTATTTGAATTTTAAAAAAATATTCAACCAAAAATTTAATTGATTCAGAAAACTTTCTAAAACAAAAATTACTCACAAATATTAATTTTTTAATTGGACCAATTAATGTTTTGATTATACGTGAATGAAGAATTTCAATAAAAAATTAATTGGATTATTTATTTTGGTGACTGAAGACAAACAATATTTTTTCTATGTGTGATTGAAGAAATTTCTATTGAGAATTCAGTTAATTTCATGACTGAAGACAAAAACAATTTTTTTCTGTGTACTATTCTATTTGGCTTTTGCTTTTTTTTTGTAGGTAAAAAAATTTTTTTCGGGACCATTAATTGGCAATCTAAAATTGGTTTCCATTAAAAGTGATCAAAATAGATTTTATGAACGCAAAAAAATAATAATAGAAATTTAGTTGTAAAATTATTTCATTTTTTTATCATAATTTTCAAATGAATATTTAATTTTTGCACATTTTTGGATCGGGATTATTAGAAACAAAATTTATACATTTTAAAATCTAAATGAAATTTATATGGAAAATTAAAATATTAACCTTTTGTGGCATTTTAAACTTAATCTAATAAACTAATGCATAATAAATTGTTGCTTGTTTTTGTTTTTTTTTCGAATATAATACACACACACATAAATACTTATATTATAATATTTGGATATTGAATTTTAGTACAAAACGATATACAGACATTTACATTACAAAGAGATGTATATATTTAGATAAATCTATTTAATATTTTATTAGCTTTAATTAAGGGCTTGTTTTACATACCTATATACATATACATTTAAATATTTTTATTTTATAAATCACACTTGAATATTGCTACTGGTTTCCATACATGGTACGATGCGTATAATCTTTTCGATTTCTTAGAGTACATAGAGATTGTGTAGGGAGCTTAAATTTTTTTTCTTGGTATTTTTGTTTTTTTTTTTTTTATAACCGTTTGCCTTTATCAAAAAAGAAACAACAACAACATAAGATATTTTACACACGAAAAAAAATTAATAATAAGTAAAAAAAAATAATAATAAACGTAATAACAAAATGTACTAAGTATTTAAATACATATTTTTTTCTTGTGTGTGTTTTTTTCACATAAACTTCCTGCGCAAATATTTTGTTGGCTTTATATTCTCCGTCTTAAAAATTCTCAGAATTTTGTTGAAAAAAAATCTGTTTCATATTTTTTTTTTTTTTTTTTTTTTTGAGAAATCTTTATAAAATATACAAATCAATGTATTAAAGTAAACCCCACAAATGGTGATTACATTTACACATGCTGATTTTTTACGGGAGACGGAAATTGTTCTTAATGGTAGTGGTGGTTGTGGCGATGGTGTGAGATATGATGTATGGGTGGCGTTTTTTTTTTTTTTGTATGGTTGCTTGATTATGTTTCCATGGCTATGTGGTTTAAAAGAAGGGGCTTGTTTTCTTTCTTCTTTGGGTAAAAGGTTAAAATCCTTCCGCAAAACAAAAAAGTTTATCCAAAATATACAAATATCTGAGTAAATTTGTGGCAAATGGTTTTTCGAAGGAAATGTTGTTGCTTGATTTTTCCCAACAGGAAATGATGAAGTTGAAACAGTGTTTGACTCTTATTTGAAGAGAAATTTTTGTGTAAATTAAAAATTTATAACAAATAAGATGTGGTAGAATTGAAATCATATTAAACGAAATTTTTAAGAGGTACCCTTTTGGTAATATCTCTTGGAGGGGGAGGATATTTGTAAAAGGGGAAATATAGCTCACATGTTCCTAAAAAAAACAACGAATAAAAAGAGAAAAATGTCTAATGGTTGATATTTGTAAAAAGGGAAATATAGCTTGCGTGTTCCTAAAAAACAGACTCATAGTGTTTATAAAAACTAAAAAAATTTTAATTGAAAATCGTTTTAAAATTGATAATGATATAAAACATTATTATTCGAAATTAAATTTTAAACTTTTTTTTGGTAAAAAAAGGGAAATAAAATATAGTAAAACTTTTCTCTCGAAATTTGGAAATTTGGGATTTATAAAATGTTTCAATGTATTTGGAATCCTAGAAAAATGAGACAGGTGAAAATGAAGCTGTATAAACTGTCAGAGTAAAACATTTCCTTTGGACAGGATTTAATAAAAAAAATTAAGACACAAAATTATATTTTTTGGTTTTGTGTAAAAAATTTTAAATTTGAGGCCAATGGACCGTAATATGGCTATATTTGTAAAAATTGGGCTGATATCATGCAGCCATATAGTATCATAGGGTGGTACCTTCCGCCAATGGTGACAAAGCTATACGAGTTTTCTTTTGTTCTGGTTTGCCAATAAATTTGATGTCAACGGCCTTATAGGATGCCATACACACAAAAAAATTTCACGAAAATTTTTCCAATTAAAATTTTAATTGAGTTTTAAAAAATATTCAATTAAAAATTTAATTGATTCAATGAATTTTTTAATTGAAACAAAAATCAATCACAAAAATAATAGTATCAATTAATTTTTTAATTGGATCAATTAACTATGTAATTGACCTTCAATTAATTTTTTAATTGATACTATCATTGAAGACATTTCAATTCAAAATTAATTGGATCAATTAATTTCGTGATTGAATCAGAAAAAAAAAATTGTGTGTGTGTATATGTGCTCCTTCTAACTATAACTTTCTATTCACTGAAAGAAGAGTTTTCTTTTCCGATGAACGAAATTTTAGACAAGTAAAGTTTTCTTTTGTCACAAAGAAATTTTCTTTAAAAGCAAATAAAAAACTTTAGAGACAATCGTTGAATCTCTTATTATAAATTCGCGTTTATTTGCTTTACAAGAAAATCCTGTATAAGAAAGGAGAATTTAGTTTGTCTAAAATTTCGTTCCGGAGGAAAGTATTTTTTCTTTGGGTGTTTAAACATTTCCGAAAAAAAATATTATAAAAATTACATGTTCAAAAAATTTCAAAAATCAGTCCAAATTTCTAGAGAAAATACGATCTAGATTTAAGAAGAAGAATTTAAAAAGAGAAAATTTTGATAATATACATTGAGCTTCAAAATTAGGTGTATACATTGTTGTTGAAATTGTTAATTTTTAGGCTTAACTTGAGATTAGAAATACTCTTGTGATAAATAAAAAAAAAAAAATAAAATCATAAATATAAAATCTGAAAGCTGTTCACACAAAAAAAAAAATCCGATTCAATCGCGAAATTAATTGATCCAATTAATTTTTTAATTGAAATGTCTTCAATCACAGAAATGATTAAAAAAGTAATTTAAAAAATTGATTGAATTAAAAAATTAATTAATACTATTAATTTTTGTGATTGATTGAATTTGTTGAATCCATTAAATTTTTACAAAAGTAATTTAAAAAATTAACTGATCCAATTAAAAAATTAATTAATACTATTAATTTTTGTGATTGATTGAATTTGTTGAATCCATTAAATTTTTAATTGAATATTTTTAAAACTAAATTAAGACTTTAATTGGAAAAATTTTCGTGAACATTTATTCTGTGTTTTGAAATAATTACTTTTGGGCACTTATAACACACAAAAAAATATTTTTCTGATTCAATCACGAAATTAATTGATCCAATTAATTTTTTAATTGGAATATCTTCAATCACAGAAATAATAGTATCAATTAAAAAATTAATTGACAGTCAATTAAAAAATTAATTGATACTATTAATTTGTGTGATTGATTTTTATTTCAATTAAAAATTTTGTTGATTAAATTAAATTTTTAATTGAATATTTTTAAAACTCAATTAAGAGTTTAATAGGAAAAATTTTCGTGAAAATTTTATCTGTGAAGGCTTATGAATTATGAAGCTTACTATAAATTGTGCGAAATTACAAAATAAACTTTGAGAATTTGCGACAATTAATTAACGAAATTAATTTAAAAACTTCCCCATTTATAAAAAAATCATATTTAAAATAACTAAATAATTTCAAATAGTTAAATATTTATTTTAAATTTTCTTTTCAGGTCTGAAAGCTAAACTTTGAACAATTTTATTGGTAAGTTGAATTAATAGTTTTTTTTTTCATTGCAATAAAATATAGTTATTAATTTAAATAACTACATGAAATAAGGCCCCAACAAGAAAATGAAACTAAGCCTATACTGCAAATGTTGTGTTATTTCATGAAAATTAATTTAATTGAAAATTTAAAACCGATAAAAATCAGAAAAGGAATTTCTTCTTTATTTATTTTTGTTAGATATTTTATTAGATTTTTTTTATATTGTGTTTCTTGTTTTGTTTTTTTACTTCACCTTCCACGAAATAAAACCCCAATGAAATAATACCCCAAAAAATGATCTAAAATGAAGCTCCAACTGTATACGAGAATAAACTATAAAACTGCTGGGATTCCTTATTTTTTGCTTGAGAAGGCTAAAGGCTGGCTGAATTGTCCCTAAAATTAACCCCTATTTGCTTTATTCCACAATGAAATATACTCCAATGAAAATAATAAAAAAAAATAAATTAAAAACAAAAATTAATGGGACAATGAAAAATTCCCCAAAATTCAAAAAAAAAAAAAAAAAAAATACCCCACAACTTTATGAGATTTATTGAAAACTCTTTTATTAGCCTTTGCTTGAGAAAGTAAGACTTGGCAAAATTTTCACCAAAAATTAAATATGAATCATATTTATTGCGAGGCATTATTTTTTAAACAATGTTTCATTGTAATCACCCATTAAGAAAGAAAGAATTTGAGGTGAGTTACCGCCCATTAGTTGAGATTTAAAACTTTATTCTACAAAGAGGATCCAAAGAGGCTAACGCGAATCCAATTTTAGCCCTAAAAAAATAGATCTAAATTTAATTTTATTTTTTTTTTATAAAAAATTTTCAAATTAGTATAAATTATAAAAAAAAGTAATTGCCAATATTCGCTAATACTTAGGATTGGGAGCTTTATTTCATTCTTCTGTATGTATAAGTATTCGTCGATATTCGATAACACTCAGGGTTTGGGGCCTTATTTCCTCTTCCATTTGGAGGCTTCTTTTCTCAATGAAATATAACCCGACAAAAAAAAAAAAAAAAAAACACGCGCGCGCAAAAATTTAAAAATTTAATTTTAATTTTAAATTTGAATTAGATTCAGTTTTGCTATATGGTTTTGTCTGAGCCTCAGGGTTTGGGAATTTATTTCATTCCTCCATTTTGGGGTTTTATTTCAAAATGTAGTATACCCTTACCTGGAACAAAATCAAATGAATTGGTATGAATACCTAACCTCTTAAATGGATATGTAAATTTAATTTTAATTCATTTATAAAAAAGGTAATTGCCGATATTCGATAATGCTCAGGATTTGGGTTCTTATTTCATTCTTACATTTCGGGGCTATTTCACAATTAAATAGATCTTCACCAGAAAAAAAATGAAATGAATGCCTAGCCCCTTGGATGGATATCTTGATTTAATTTTAAATTTCAATTAGATTCATTTAAAAAATTGTTTTTATCGGTTTGGGGTCCTATTTCATTATTTAATTTTGAGGCTTTGAGCCTTTTTACAATGTAATATAACTCGACAAAAGAACTGTTTAATGAAATACATTGAATTAATGAATAAATGTAATTCCTATTAGAATGAAATTGGATTCATTTTAAAAAAGAATTTGTCGATCCACAATAATCCCCAGCTTTTGGGACCTAATTTCAATCTTCCATTTTGGGGCTTTAGGTCAAAATGAAGCATACCCAAATGCAAATCTTAATTTAATTTAAAATTCCAATTATATTCGTTTAAAAAAAAAGTGTTGGTCGATTCTCTGATAATGCTTAGGGTCTGGCGCCTTATTTCAATATTTCATTGTGGGAATTTATTTCACAATGAAATAAAGCCCGATAAAAAATGAATTGAACACCCAGTTGGGCTTGGGAATGGATGTTTTAATTTAATTTTAAATTTGAATTAGATTCATATAGAAAAAGTTTTTGTCGATACTCAATAATCCTCAGGGTTTAGGGTCTTATTTCATTATTCCATTTTGGGGCTTTGTTTTACAATGTAATATAACTCGACAAAAAAAGGTTTAATAAAATAAATTGAGTCAATGAATAAATGAAATTCCTATTAGAATGAAATTGGATTAATTAAAAAAAAAAGAATTTCAATTAGTCCACAATAATCCTCAGCTTTTGGGATCTATTTGCTTCATTGTGACAATTTTTGGGGCTTTAGGTCACAATGTAGTATACCCAAATGCATATCTAAATTTATTTTTAAATTCCAATTAAATTCATTAAAAAAATGTTTGTGAATTCTCGATAATGCTTGGGTTCTGGGACCTTATATGAATATTACATTGTGGGATTTTATTTCACAATGAAATAAAGCCCTTTAAAAATGAATTGAACACCCAGTTGGGCTTGGGAATGGATGTTTGAATTTAATTTTAAATTTGAATTAGATTCATATAGAAAAAGTTTTTGTCGATTCTCAATAATCCTCAGGGTTTAGGGTCTTATTTCATTATTCCAATTTGGGGCTTTATTTTACAATGTAATATAACTCGACAAAACAAATATGTGAATATTGAAATAAATTGAATTAATGAATAAATGAAATTCCTTTTGGAATGAAATTGGATTCATTTTTAAAAAGAAATTCAATCAATCCACAAAACTCCTCAGCTTTTGGGACCTAATTTCAATCTTCCACTTTGGGGCTTTATGTCACCATGAAGTATATCCAAATGCATATCTTAATTTAATTTTAAATTCCAATTATATTCGTTTTCAAAAAAAGTGTTGGTCGATTCTCGATAATTCTTAGGGTCTGGGGACTTATTTCAATATTTCATTGTGGGATTTTATTTCACAATGAAATAAAGCCCGATAAAAAATGAATTTAACACCCAAGCCCCCTGAATGTGTGTTTTAATTTAATTTTAAATTTGAATTAGATTCATTTAGAAAAAGGTTTTTCGATACGCAATAATCCTCAGGGTTTAAGGTCTTATTTCATTATTCCATTTTGGGGCTTTATTTTACAATGTAATATAACTCGACAAAACAAATATGTGAATATTGAAATAAATTGAATTAATGAATAAATGAAATTCCTTTTGGAATGAAATTGGATTCATTTTTAAAAAGAAATTCAATCAATCCACAAAACTCCTCAGCTTTTGGGACCTAATTTCAATCTTCCACTTTGGGGCTTTATGTCACCATGAAGTATATCCAAATGCATATCTTAATTTAATTTTAAATTCCAACTATATTCGTTTTCAAAAAAAGTGTTGGTCGATTCTCGATAATTCTTAGGGTCTGGGGACTTATTTCAATATTTCATTGTGGGATTTTATTTCACAATGAAATAAAGCCAGATAAAAAGGAATTGAACACCCAAGCCCCCTGAATGTATGTTTTAATTTAATTTTAAATTTGAATTAGATTCATATAGAAAGTTTTTGTCGATACTCAATAATCCTCAGGGTTTAGGGTCTTATTTCATTATTTAATTTTGGGGCTTTAGGGCTTTTTACAATGTAATATAACTCGACAAAACAAATATCTGAATATTGAAATAAATTGAATTAATGAATAAATGAAATTCCTATTGGAAGGAAATTGTATTCATTTTTAAGAAGAAATTCAATCAATCCACAATAATCCTCAGCTTTTGGGACCTAATTTCAATCTTCCATTTTGGGGCTTTACGTCACCATGAAGTATACCCAAATGCATATCTAAATCAATTTTTAAATTCCTATGAAATACATTTTCAAAAAAATGTTTGCAGATTCTTGATAACGCCTAAGGTCTGGGGCCTTATTTCAAATATAGCCCGTTCAAAAATTAATTGAATACCCAAATCATATGAATCAATACCTTAATTTAATTTTAAATTTAAATTAGATTCAATTTACAAAAAAAAAGTATTTTTCAATACTCAATAATCCTCAATTTTAGGGCCTTATTTCATTTCATTTATTCATTATTCTATTTTGGAGATTTATTTCACCATGAATATACTCCGACCACACAGAAAAGAAAAATTAAATTAATACCCAAATCATGAAGCATTAAACCGTGGAATATTTTTTTTTTACTTCTTGTACTTCTTGTTTGAGGTCAGATTCCATTTTCCCTTTTTGGGGCCTTATATTTTAGATGCATTATTTCATGGAGTCTTTCGTTTTCGCTTGTGATCGGAGTGGAATTCTACTAGGTTTTTATTTGGATAGAATATTTGTTTACTTCTTTATATTAGATTCAATTAAAAAAAGTAGTTTTCAATACTCAATAATCCTCAATTTTAGGGCCTTATTTCATTATTCTATTTTGGAGATTTATTTCACCATGAAATATACTCAGACCACACGGAAAAGAAAAATTAAATTAATACCCAAATCATCAAGCATTAAACCGTGGAATATTTTGTTTTACTTCTTGTACACAGGAGGTTTGAGGTCAGACTTCATTTTCCCTTTTTGGGGCCTTATATATTTGATACATTATTTCATGGAGTCTTTATTTATCGCTTGTGATCGGAGTGGAATTCTACTAGGTTTTTATTTTGGGGAGTCTGATTATATTGCTAGTTTTTTAAAACCACTTAATGCAATAAAACAATTAGACGATTAAGGACTATTATATTTAGCAACTAACCCCCATTTTCATGAAGCTCCCTTAGTTCAAGGATGGCTAAAGAACCTTCAAACTGTACTAGGGATATGTCTACTATAACTGCCGAAAAGTTTTCAGTTAAAGTTAACTAAAAAGAAGATATCTGCAATTTACTGAGTTATATGGAAAGGGCCATAGGGTTCCCTTATCCTTGAACTGTTAGATATTTAAGGAGAAATAAATTTCAAATATTTTATCTCGAATTTAGGTTTACAGAATTTAAGATTTATGGCCGTAACGAAAAGAAATTCCTAGTATGCACATAAAAAAATTTCACGAAAATTTTTCCGATTAAAATTTTAATTGAGTTTTAAAAAATATTTAATTAAAAATTTAATTGATTCAACAAATTTTTTAATTGAAACAAAAATCAATCACAAAAATTAATAGTATCAATTAATTTTTTAATTGGATCAATTAATTTTTTAATTGGCCTTCAATTAATTTTTTAGTTGATACTATCATTTCTGTGATTGAAGACATTTCAATTAAAAAATTAATTGGATCAATTAATTTCGTGTTTGAACCAGAAAAAAAATTTTTTGTGTGTGGTTTAAAATAGTTCGTTAGTTTCGCTTGCTTGACGTTTTTTGAAATCGATAATGATAATTTTGCTATATATTGAATATTCTCCAAAAGTCTTTTAATAATATCAAAAAGCTTGAGAAAAGCTTTTCTTAAAATCAATACCTGTTTGCTGATATTATGCATTTTATTTGACATTCTATAGTAAATAAACATTAATTGCAATTAATGTCATAGATGTCATTAACAAAAACTTCAACATTTCCTTCAAATTCCATTATAGCCCAATGAGATATCAGCAGGAAGCTTTTGCCTAAATTTTTAATGGAACCCAGATAGTAGATGCATATCATTGAAGTTTGTGCTGAAAGTTATGGCTTAATTTTTTTTATGGACCTCAGATAGAAAACCCCTCTTAAACCATGAAGCCAAGGACCTTTCCACATTTAGTCATTGGTTCTGAAAGCTTACACCACATTTCCATCTTAAAGACCAAAACTCACATTCCAAGCTTTTTTTTCAAAAGCTTTTTACCATTAAACATATTAGATATGCGCATTAGTTTATGTTTTTTTTAGGTTTTCACTTTTTAAATTACTGTACTAATACTTTTTTTTGGAGGGGGAGTAAAGTTGATGGTTGTGGATTGTTGAAGAGACAATACGTGAGTTACTTTTTTACTTTGAGCAAAATTTAACTACGATAAACAAATAAAAATAAAATTTGAACTATGGCATTTGTTGTTTTTTTTTTTGGACTTATCCTGGACTACTATTGTTTTAGATTTTAACTTGATTTTGGAGCATGATATGTTGACCAAAACCTTAACAGTAGAGGCATATCTTCAACTTCACTACTACGATCTTGATTCACAGAGGGTCTTATCGTTGTTGTTGTGGTGGTGGTGCTGCTGCTGCTACTGGTGATACGAGGACTATCAAATCTCCAGGCCAAAGGGATCCACCAGAAAGGTTCATAGGCTGTCTGATCAACATCATCAGAATCCTTAGTAGTTGGAAGAGATGATGTTGATGATGATGCTGATATTGTTAAAGATTCATCTTCATCTGTTGTTGTTAAGGATTCAGAGGATAATGAAGAACTATCTTCAATTGTTGTTCTTGGTTGTGGTGATGTTGTTGCAAATGACGACCCCTTAATATCTGGATTTTCCAGACTATTGAAACCATTGATTCTTATAATTTTACTATTTCTATGACTACGATTACTGGCTATTAATTTTGATGATGAAGGCATGATGTTGGAGTTAGATGCAAGTGATGAATCAGTAGATGTAGTTGATCTTTCCTCCTCAAGCAATGAGGGAACTTTCTTAGTTGATCTTTCAGTTGTTGTTTTAATCAATGGCATAATTTTGGACCATATCTTGGTGGTTTCCAATGTAAATTTCATGGAACTTGATAAACTTTCACTTGACTTGCTAGTTGATAGCGACGGTGATGGCGATGGGGTATTGGTATCTTCATTAGCATCAGTTACTGATGTTGATAATGTTTTGCTGGTTGTGGAAGCATCTGAATCTGAAGCATCTGATGTTGTTAGTGATGATGCCGTTTGCCCTGGACGTTGTTTGCCCTTCACCAATTCATTAATTAAACGTAATTCCTCGGCCAGATCAATTTCACTTGTTGCTGGTGTTACTGAAAATTCCATTGGCGGCTCAATGTCCGCCATGGTGGATGAAGGCTTCGTGGAGCTATGCTCTGGCTGTATATTACCGGACTTTGTCTCAACCTCAGAGCTGTCAAATGCTGCTACTTCTGTTGGTGGTGGTGGTGCTGTTGCTGCTTCTGTTGTTGAAATAACTTGAGTACTTTCAAGATCTTCTTGCTTGGCAAAGTGCTGATAGTAAAACCGGTCATTGGTATGGTTACTGGAACTATTGGTGGAGAAGGAAGTGGTGGTGGCATTGCCACTACCGTCACTGTCATTATTATTATTGTTATGGGCTGTAAGTAACGGTGTCACTGTTTCTTGGATTATTAATTCATCCATGGGTGTAGTTGGCTTTGTTGTGACTGCATTCGACTTTTTGCTTGACTTTATTATTGGCTCAGCCATCGACGGGACAGACATTTTCTCAACCGGTTCTACTTTCGATTTCTTAGGCTCTGCAAGATTTTGATCATTTTGGCCTTTACGCATGTTCTGTAATTCTTCAAAATCCTGCATAGCTTGTTTCGTTGCTGACTTGTATGATAATTCTTTAGAAACCTGAGGTCTTTGTGTTGTTGCCTGACCAGAAGAAATCTTTGACACTGGTGTAGTCGTTTCTATAGCCAGAGCATCATTGAAATTACTTTCAATAATGGTTGTTTCATCCAATTGTATTATTTCACTGGTCATTGTGGTTGTGGTTTCCAATGAGTCCTCCTCTTGCCACGGCTCATTGTCCATGGTGGCCGCTGGGGTCAAGGTTGTTGTGGCCTCCACTTCATTTGGATCTTCATTGTATTCCGAGGACAATGGATTCATTGTAACACTTCGGATATGTTCGACCTTCTCTTGTTGATACATTGATCCAGATGGTTCTTGCTCTTCGTCCGTAAAATTGGGTAACATGGTAGTCATTTCTTCCATATCGCCAATATTTAAAGATAATCTCTCACCCAATTTTGGTTCATCCATAGTTGTTAAACTTTCCGCTGGTATGGTAGTAGCCACTGTAGTATGATTCAACATAGGCATCAAGGATTCCGTTTGAAGTAAACTTTCCAAATCATTTTCTTTTGCTGCTTGAGTTTGGGTTGTCAATTCCCCCTCGGCCTGATCCATGACAGTGGTAACCAAATGTAAAGCAGAATCTTCATTAAATAAAGATATGCGATGTTGCTTATGTTCTTGGCCATGGGAAGCGGGCAATGAGATGGCTTCTAGATTATCCAGATTGAAATCACTATGGATGTTGGACATATTTGAAGCTTCGGTTTTTAGATCTTTGTGCTGGGTGACATTCATAGCAGCTGGTAAATATGAATCTTTTGGACTATTAGTATCGTCTGTATCTTGTGATGTCATAGCTGAAGCTTCATTGGATATTGAAGAATAATCTTCTAAGGGATAATCATCCGTAGGAAATTTAGTTTGAAAAATATTAAACTTCAGGGGTTCATCTTTACTTGGAGGCTTCAAATCGAATACAGCATCTGTATTGAATTTTTCCGAATCACTTAAATACATGGGAGGATTAAATACAGGCATATTGGCCTTTCCCTCTTCTCCATCACCACCTCCACCGGTAGCAGTTGCCGCTAGATCATCTTCATAGTCATAATCAATTTCCACCGGAGAATCACCCAATACCAAACCCAAAACGTTGGGATCAATGAGAACAGCATTTGATCCTATAACCGTGGGTAAACATTTCGTATCTACCTGTTGATGACCTTCAGGACATTCCACTCTCAGTGGGAGAGTGAATATTGATTTTGGTGTAACCTTACGTGATTTCATCAGCTGTTTTTGTTCAGGTGGCAACATTAGCCATGCTTGCCAGGCTAAATTTTCTGCTGTATTCTCAATGGGTTTCGATGTTACCGGTAATGCTGTTGTCATTGTCAATGGCCTCAAGGGCATAACAAGTGTCATCAGCATTGTGACTTGCAGGACAAGATAGAGCTGTGTTGTAGCCATATTGCTGATTATTAGGGATGACAAATTCATGTTTAGTTTACTTTGGCTTCTTTTGCCTTCAGAGTGCAAACTCTGCGTGCTGGGATTAAATTTTTTATACCTTTATGCGTTTTTTCTCTAACTCTTGTACTTTTTTACTCTTTCTTCACAAATCTTCGTAATGTTATTGGTGTATTACATTAAAATATATTGAAGATTTTGTAATTGTTTGCAGACATTTATAGGCTTTTCGTATGATTTACACTAGCTTTTGGTTTGGTTTCTTGGCTTTTGTTGCTTAATGCCCATTACGTTTTTCGCCAAAGATATACTGAAATGAAATGAAAGAAAAAATAAAATATTTAATATCACACAATTATAGAATATTATTGTTAATCAAATAGTTTTGTAAATTAATTAATTTATTTAAAATGTATGCAGCTAATTAAACATTGCAATTTTTTGAAAATCAGTAGGAAAAGACTGAAGTCCATCAAAGCCTTTGTAGAGCTTGAAACCACCCTACTGAATTAGTAAATCTAAGCGTTGGAGGGGAATTATTCAGATAACCTAAATCTCAGACGATGTCCGTTAAATCTAAATCCCAGCCAGATTTATACTAAAGGCTGTGGAAAGATTCATTCGCCCGATACGAAACATATACAGTCCAGGCGTGTATAGATTTATATCTGGCGTTTTCTTTTCAATGACTCTATTAATCATGTTCCTTAATCTAAATCTCTCCATAAAGCTCGATTAATAATTGTAAAATTAGATATAATGCATTTGGACGTTAATTGCCTGTTTCGGTATCAGGCTAACATGAAATACTAAATGTGTATATTTTTCAAATCTAAAAGATGTTACAAATTATTTTGCCGTGCAAGATATGAATAAGGCGCTTTACAGACTATCAGTTATTCTGGACGACAGTGCTCGTGTCGAACATATCCCATATATTGTGCACATTATCAGTTAAGTCCGAATGCATAATCGATACTGCTGCATGTTTATGGGATCGATAACCCATTTACCGATTATTTAGCCATCGCCGACAAGTCGTATCGATCCGACACACTGTAAGATTCTTTACAAACACTGACATTCCGTCCGGAATAACTGATAGTCTGTAAAGCGCATAAGATCAGATAAAAAAATTATGAAGTTTTTTGTTTGATAACATTAATCTGAATCCAGGAGTCTGGGGAGCTTTTTGAGAAATATGATAATTTGTCTGATATTCTAATATTCAATAGCGTTAGTTGTTGGTCCAAAAAAAAAAAAAAACACCTTGTAACAAATTTCACAAAATTGGTTAACAATTTTGACCAGAATCTTGCGAACAACAAATACATCGACAGACAGGTCATTCTGAGTCGATCGGTATATATGATATGCGGTCTGATAGGCACATTTTCTTGCAGATCAATGTTATTATACTTTAATCACCATTTGATTTAGCGAATAAAAATAGTGATATAATGAACTTTTGTCTAATAATCGCCATATATTTTAAGTTTTTGTTCTGATGAAGGCGAAGTTGACTATCAAAACACCTTTTTTCGGGATTCGTAATTCACATTGCGTTTAGTGAATTATTGGAATTTATTCTGATTATTGGTTTATAGCTAAACGATCTTCCATCCAAACATCTTGCAGCCTACAGAGCTTTGTCCAAAATCAATTAACTGAAGATACTTTTCCTCTGTTCTGTTGCAGTTTAGTCAACGTATAAGCTTAAAGCTTATAAGCTTAAATCAAAATAATAATGATCTTGCTGCTCCAAAGTAAAAAAAAATGTCGAAAACATCGCATTTTAGAATCAGTTTAGATTTCTTCGAATTGGCTATCTTTGGCACGAATTATGGCCTTCAAACGGCCAACAAAGGATCATTACTGCGAAGTGTCGTTTTCCAATGGTCGACACTTTGGTATTTTTTAGAGCCATCCTTACTAAACAAAATGTCCCAGGAATAAAACTCCAACGGATTGAGGTTCGGACATGTTTGGTGGTCATTGTACGATAGAAATGAAATGAGGATCCTACTTTTTAACATGGAATCGGGTAGCACTCAGTGATAAGAGAGAAGTTCACCAATGTGGTATCACAATGGACTGAATAGTCTAAGTGAGCTTGATACATCGGGCTACCACCTAACCTACCCTAACCTAGTCTGGGGCCGGAATATTTGTCTGTCCAGGGCTTCTATACTGCCATTAGGAAATTTTCCCGATAATATTCGGCCCACTGTCGTTGAATACGAACGGGGAGCGACTATCGGCTGCTAATGCAGGAAAAAAAAGCATGGCCATTTCCAAAGATTTTGTCTTTACACTAATGATTTTGATATTTATTACGAGCCAAGGAAGCGGAGAATTGAAGTAAAGATACTTTTAAGACAGAGTTGTCTTTTAAATTTAAGTTTTGCGTACTTGATTCTAGGTAGCAAATTTTGATGTATTTGTTTTTTTTCTTCATGTGCAATTAATGGCCTTTTACAACGTGTTAACCCACCAAAAAAAATATTTTTTGTCATCAATCACGAAATTAATTGATTCAATTAATTTTTAACTCATATGTCTTCAATCACAAAAATGATAGTGTCAATTACAAAATTAATTTTTGTGATTGATTTTTGTTTTAAATAAAACATTTTTTTTAATTAATTAAATTTTTAATTGAATATTTTTTAAAACACAATTAATTTTTAACTGATATGTCTTCAATCACAGAAATGATAGCGTCAATTACAAAATTAATTTTTGTGATTAATTTTTGTTTTAAATAAAACATTTTTTTGAATCAATTAAAATGAATATTTTTTAAAACATAATTAAGAATTTTATTGGAAAAATTTTAGTGAAATTTTTTTCTGTGAACGACAACTTAAATTTTCACATTCAGACTCGACTTAAAGTAGAAATTATGCTGTCTTAAGAAAAAATCGTCTTTAAAATAAATTAAATTAATATTTTCAAATTTTTTTTTTATACCCTCCACCATAGGATGGGGGTATATGAACTTTGTCATTCCGTTTGTAACACATCGAAATATAGCTCTAAGACCCCATAAAGTGTATATATTCTGGGTCGTGGTGAAATTCTGAGTCGATCTGAGCATATCCGTCCGTCCGTCCGTCCGTCTGTTGAAATCACGCTAACTTCCCAACGAAATAAGCTATCGACTTGTAACTTGGCACATGTAGTTGTTATTGATGTAGGTCGGACGGTATTGCAAATGGGCGATATCGGTCAACTTTTACGTATAGCCCCCATATAAACGGACCCCCAAATTTGGCTTGCCGATCCTCTGAGAAGCAAATTTCATCCGATCCGGCTGAAATTTTGTACATGGTGTTGGTATATGGTCTCTAACAAACATGCAAAAATTGGTCCACATCGGTCCATAATTATATATAGCCCCCATATAAACCGATCCCCAGATTTGGCTCGCGGAGCCTCTAAGAGAAGCAAATTTCATCAGATCCGGTTGAAATTTGGTACATGGTGTTGGTATATGGTCTCCAACAACCATGGAAAAATTGATCCACATCGGTCCATAATAATATATAGCCTCCATATAAAACGTTCTCCAGATTTGACCTCCGGAGCCTCTTGGAGGAGCAAAATTCATCCGATCCGGTTCAAATTAGGAACGTGGTGTTAGTATATGGTCGCTAACAACCATACCAAAATTGGTCCAATCACACAAAAATTGGTCCATATCGGTTCATAATCATGGTTGCCACTAGAGCCAAAAATAATCTACCAAAATTTTATTTCTATAGAAAATTTTGTCAAAATTTTATTTCTAGAGAAAATTTTGTTAACATTTTATTCGGTTAACAAACCGAGATTTGGTTTTGGAGCCACTTGGAGGAGCAAATTTCATCCGAATTAGTTGAAATTTGGTACATTGTACTAGTATATGGCCGTTAACAACCATGCCTAACTAGGTCCATATCGGTCTATAGTTATATATAGCCCTCAGATAAATCGATCCCCAATCACACAAAAATTGGTCCATATCAAGTTCACAATTGTATATTGCCCCCATATAAGCGACCCCCATATTTCAATTCTGGCTCTCTACACACAAAAAATTTTTTCTCTGATTCAATCACCAAATTAATTGATCCAATTAATTTTTTAATTGAAATGTCTTCAATCACGAAAATGATAGTATCAATCACAGTTTTAATTGGGCATAGAAAAAATTCTTGATTAAAAAATTAATTGATTTTTTCAGCAAAATTCAATTAATTTTTTAATTGATTCAATTAAAAATTTAATTGATGTTGATTGCAAAACGCAATTAATTTATTAATTAAAAAAGGTAACTATTTTTAATTACTTTGTTAGATTGGCTTAGAGTTTTTATTTGGATCAACAAATGATTGTTTGAAATACATTTTTAATTACAAAAGTAAAAAAAAATCAGCACTTTTTTTAACTGAATTAGTCTTCCGAATTTGATTAAAAAGTTAATTGTATCAATTAATTTTTTAATTAAACATTTTAAAAATTTCAATCATTGACTTAATTAACTTAATGTTTCTATCATGATTAAAAAGTTAATTGTATCAATTAATTTATTAATTGAAAAAAATTTCAACTTCAATTAACTTTTTAATTGGAAATATTTTGGTGATACTTTTTTCTGTGTACGTATCGTGCAAAAAGTCCATATCGATTTGTAATTATTTGTAGACTTACCTATACATAACTTTTTTGTCTAATATACACCACGTATGGACTAACTAACAATTTAGAAAACGATGTTAAGAAGTTTTAAGATACCACAACCCAAGTAATTCGATTGTGGATGACAGTCTTCAGTAGAAGTTTCTACGCAATCCATGGTGGAGGGTACATAAGATTCGGCCTGGCTGAACTTACGGCCGTATATACTGTTTTTTTTTTTTTGCTTTGTTGTCAAGACAACAATTTTAAAGAATTTTTAAGAATTTTTCAAAATTATTAAAGACAAGTTGACCGTAGTCAAACAAAATTTTCTTTTATTTTAAGATAGCCATTTTTAATTTGAATCACTTAATTGTAGAGTGACCGCTGTCTTCCTTACATTTTAACCAGAACTGTACTGAAAAAAAAAATGTTATCGTAATACCAAAAATTGTTCGTCCTTAAAATGCGAAGGCAAATTTTGCTTAGCAAAGAAGACGCAATTTTCTGATATATTTTTTTTTTCCTTGTCAAAAAGTCGATAAAGTTTTCAGTGAAGTCGTCAACAGGAAAGACATTAAACTAAAGTGAACAATCAATTTATGAACAAATTACTCGAATTTCTTTCATATGTAGACAAGTCTTCGGCCACGCAATCATAGTCATATCAATTGATGGAAAAATCATGTAGGCCCCCTCAAACGAACTCTTAAACATGTCCATCACCCCCCTTAGAAAACAGCCATCAAAATTGATTTTAGATTTTTTTTTTGATTTATAGACGTCAATTACGAAATTAACAACCCCCCAAAATATAACACCATATGGATCATGTAGCATTAATTGCTTATTAGAAATTAGCAGACACATTTTCTGGTCAATGTCAAAAAAATCAAATAAAAAAAAAAAAAAAACTTCAAAACATATGAATCTCATTTTCTTAATTATGGTCACAACCTTGCTCTCTTTTTTAAGACAACATTTTTAAATATTGAAGAGAAACAGAACAGAGAGAGAGTGTCAATTTATGGCCCACTTAAAATATTCTTTCACATAAATAATTTAGAACAAATGGTTATCCGTCAAATTTTGGACATAAACCAAAGCACATTCCGCTTCACATAAAAATCTGAGGCATTTTACCATAAAAGTTTTGCTGGGAAATTTTTGAAATATTCACTTTCGAACAGGTTGCAGGCCATCAATGTCAAAAAAACGATGTTGGAATGAATGGCAGTGGGAAATTGCCATTAACCTTATCACTCTTTTAAGCGGAACCACAAAAATATACCCTCAGAAGATATGCACTGCAAAACTTGTGTGTGTCACTGAGTGTCTTGGGTCCTCTCTCAATGCGGCAACATCCCCTCGCTAACACTCCCACTTAGGAACAAACAAAAAGGGGGCCAACCATACCAAGAATATTTATTATTCCAATAAACACTTAACATTTTCTTCATTCGTCTGAGTATCATAAAATATTTCAACAAGATCAAAAAAAAAAAACGTAGGCCCAACAAAGACTCTTGAAAAAATGAAAAAAAAAAGACTTCTTTGGTATGTAGGAATTAGAAGACAAGAACAGTAACAAAAACAACTGCACCATCGAAAAACCGGCAGCATTCTTGGAATTTATAAGATTTTTTTGTTTGTTATTTCACTCCCCTCGACTGTATTAGAAGCTATGGTCTGTCTGTTGCTGAGGATTATACATTTAGTGGAGAAAAATAATCAAGATACCCATAAGAGAATTACCGATTAATTTTATTCGGCTTGACATCGACATTCGGAGAGACCTCTTAGGGATAAACAAAAAATTCTGTACAGTGTGGCTGATATATATTGCAACCAACATCATTTGTAAAATGCTCGTTTGATATCTTAGAGATTTGTTCTAGTGACAGTTCATTTTATTTTTTACATGCTTACAAAAGCATTTTGATTTATTTCATTTAAAAATAATTTTATTCGCGATGAAAGTCAATCGTCACTGTGCGATTAATTTATATTTGGATGGAAAACCACAAGTGACCATCGTTAGAGTCTTCCCCAATTTTAATAAGAATAAATCTCTTGTTTATTTTCTACGGGAAATGGATCCATCCCAGGATCGGTACAGTATCTAGGTGTGTCTCAGTTGTGGGGAAAGCATACACCCAGAGAAGGAATATGATCACCTCAAACATATTTCAAGAGCACCATGTTACTTTGTCACGGCGACCATGTAGCATTGTTGTCGCAAAAATATTCTTTTCTCGTCAAACATAACACGCTTTCCGAAATCAGATACATAATTTTCGACAAAACAAAAACTTGGTGTCGACAAACATGTTACATGTTTTCCGTGAAAAAGTAACATTTTGTTCTTGAAACATGATTGGAGTGATCATATTCCTTGTCTGGGTGTATGCTTTCCCCAGAACTGAGACTGGTCACCGGTCGTCGACAAACATGTTACATGTTTTCCGTGAAAAAGTAACATTTTGCTCTTGAAACATGATTGGGGTGATCATATTCCTTGTCTGGGTGTATGCTTTCCCCAGAACTGAGACTGGTCACCGGTCACTTTTACACGGGATTTTCATTTTCGGGGTAAATTTACACTTTCGGACACGACTGGGATTCATTCCAAAATATATGTCGTGAGATAGCTTGGTAGGACTAGAGTCTGGGACAAACTCACAGGAGCTTGTTTCATTTTGACCATCCAAATGGCACCAAAAAGGAGAAACTCTTGGAATATGAATACTGATAATTGCATTTCAGTAAATATTTAAATCTAAAAAGATTTGGATATAAAGACAGTATTGAAAATTTAAAAATTGAGACAAATCCGTAGGGTCAGATCAGTGCTCAGAGTTGCATCGAGTCCAAAAAGTGGATGAAAAATATGGTAACAAGATCAGAAATGATCTGAACTGTGAAGGCCAGATCAAATTTTCCCGTGAAAGGTAGGTTCCTCACTTTATTCTTACCGTACAATGGCCACCTCCGTATTTCAATTCCTTGGACTTTTGCATCTTGGAGCCTTTAGGAAAGTAAGGTTGCCAATAAAAGATACCTAAGTATCGATCATCTCAAGATGGCACTTCATTGGGAATGGCTCCAAATACCGCCGCGATACTTTCGTGCAGTGTGTAATGACTTATTGGCCGTTTGAAGGTCATAATTTGTGCCAAAGCTAGCCAATTGGACAATTTTCGAAGCACTCTTGCCACTCTGGTTGAGTTTTCTCTATACTATGCATTCTGGACCTATCAATCGATTATTCAGGCGTCGCAAAACTTTAACCTCTAATTTTATTTTTTACGTACACAGAAAAACATTTCACTCAAATTTTTCCAATTAAAATTTTAATTGAGTTCTAAAGAATACTTAATTAAAAATTTAATTGATTCAACAAATTTTTTGATTGAAACAAAAATCAATCACAAAATTAATAGTATCAATTAATTTTTTAATTGGATCAATTAATTTTTTAATTGGATCAATTAAAAAATGACCGTCAATTAATTTTTTAATTGATACTATCATTTCCGTGATTAAAGACATTTCAATTAAAAAATTAAATGGATCAATTAATTTCGTGATTGAATCAGATTTTTTTTTTGTGTGTACGGGAATAAAAGAGTCATTCGGTGCCACGACAGGACTATACGACGGATGATCCATCAAATCGATGTTTTGATTGGTCAAATGTGCAGTTGTTGGAGCAGATGTGTGAGAGTTCGCATTATCGTGATGAAGAGTGATCCGTCTTCGGCGGTTGATTTGCCTCATGACAACTGGGAAACGTACTTTTGTACCACTCCTAGTTGACAATACCGCGTTATTCTGGAGTTAACTTTGTGACATGTTCAGTTTTTCCGAAAAAACAGGCATCTTACTCTCGGGCCACCGTGGTGCAATGGTTAGCATGCCCGCCTTGCATACACAAGGTCGTGGGTTCGATTCCTGCTTCGACGGAACACCAAAAAGCTTTTCAGCGGTGGATTATCCCACCTCAGTAATGCTGGTGACATTTCTGAGGGTTTCAAAGCTTCTCTAAGTGTTTCACTGCAATATGGAACGCCGTTCGGAATCGGCTATAAAAAGGAGGTCCCTTGTCATTGACCTTAACATGGAATCGGACAGCACTCAGTGATAAGAGAGAAGTTCACCACTGTGGTATCACAATGGACTGAATAGTCTAAGTGAGCCTGATACATCGGGCTGCCACCTACACACAAAATTTTTTTTTTCTGATTCAATCACCAAATTAATTGATCCAATTAATTTTTTAATTGAAATGTCTTCAATCACGAAAATGATAGTATCAATCACAGTTTTAATTGGGCAAAGAAAAATTCTTGATTAAAAAATTAATTGATTTTTTGCAGCAAATTTCAATTAATTTTTTAATTGATTCAATTAAAAATTAATTTTTTAATTGAAATGTCTTCAATCACGAAAATGATAGTATCAATCACAGTTTTAATTGGGCAAAGAAAAAATTCTTGATTAAAAAATTAATTGATTTTTTGCAGCAAATTTCAATTAATTTTTTAATTGATTCAATTAAAAATTTAATTGATGTTGATTGCAAAACTCAATTAATTTATTAATTAAAAAAGTAACTATTTTTAATTACTTTCTGAATTGGCTTAGAGTTTTTTTTTTGGATTAACAAATGATTGTTTGAAATACATTTTTAATTAAAAATTAAAAAAAAAATTTAGACTTTTTTTAACTGAATTAGTTATCCGAATTTGATTAAAAAGTTAATTGTATAAATTAATTTTTTAATTAAAATTTTAAAATGTTCAATCATTGACTTAATTAACTTAATGTTTCTATCATGATTAAAAAGTTAATTGTATCAATTAATTTATTAATTAAAACCTTTTTTAACTTCAATTAACTTTTTAATTGGAAATATTTTGGTGATATTTTTTTTGTGTAACCTAACCTACTCTCGGGTTCATATGCATAAATCAAGGATTCATCCAGTTACGATGTCATAGACGTGTTTCGAAAGACCATCGATTTTTGGAACATTTCTTTCGACCAATCAACACGAGGCTTTTTTTGAGCGATTGAAAAATTGTGTGGGATCTAATGCGAACAATTTTTTTAGCGATCAAATGTTCATGAAATATTGAATGTATGCTGATCCGACTAATGCCTAAGATTGTCTCAATCTCAAGATAGATCACATCACAATCTTGCAATATCAGTTGAGGCACAGCATCAATGGTTTTCAGAATAACAACTGATTTTGGACGACCTTCACGAAATTGGTCTAGGAGTGAACTAAGACCTCGGATAAATTCACCATACCATAGATAAACACTGGTCCCTGACGGAGCCTCATTTCCAAAAATGTAATTAAGTTAATCGATGCACTGTTGTTGAGTTAATCACCGTCGAAAGTTGTAAAAAATAATCACACGAAAATTTTCACGATTTAATACCATTTTTTTAGGCGAGATAGTCCTCGTATGCCAAAACGTTCTGCCTATGTATAACCTCAAAAATGTGAAGATTTACGAAAGAGCTATCAGTTGGTCGATTGCAAGAATGTAGCACTTTACATACTTGCTTTACATTCAGCGACCTTATTCAGAAAAGTCGAATGATCACAAAAGGGAACAATGCTTAACATTGTTTAGAATTTTTGTTTCACGGAAAAAAGTTTAGTATATTATTTTTTATAAATTATTTTTTTAGTAGAATTTTTTTCAGGGTGTAAAAATAATGAAATTAAAACTGGCTCATTTTTTTAATTTTCAATGTTGTTTTGATATTAATCAGTTATTTATTAAATTGCTTTACATACCATAAAAGACGTCAACGTTTGGCACAATAATATACTGTCGTTTCAAAAAAAAAAAAAAAAAAAAAAAAAAACATTTTTAACGGGAATTTTTTTTTGCAAGCCATATTCGTTTTTCAAAAGTTTTGTTTAAGTGAAAATATTTGTAGTTTAGTCCACCATTTCGATAAAATACGCCCCCAATTTCATGTCTTTGAGCCTTTTAAATATGGATAATTTTTTATCAAAATTTTTAGACTTCCACCGAATTCTTTGTTTCACAGCTCCAACCCAGTTTAATATTCCTTTTGTTAAAATTCCCAACAAATGAAAATCTCATTGGCACGAAAGTAAAAACAAAAAAAAAGGAGAAAAAAAAACAGTAGTCCCCTGATACTTAACCTTGTGAAGACAAAACAAAAGCACATTATAAGTGAAGTGAAGAAACATTTATCAAAGAATGGAAAAACAAAATTCATCACATCATAAAAATAATGAAGATAAAAATATAAATGATTTGATACATATGATGATGCTGCTTTGGCCCCTTAACTCCCAACCCCCCCCCCCCCCCCCATACTGCTCATTACATATTCTTTCATTCCAGCCTACCTATTTGGGTTTTTATCAGATATTAACAAAAAAAAATTTCATAATACCCGCCATACGCATGCCATACATTGTGATAGACGAGGATTAAAAGAAATCATAGGCAGACGGACAGAAAGCGAACAAGGCACAAAATGTAACTTTAACAGCATCATAATCATAACAAAAAAATATATATAATAATAATAAAAATAAAAATAACAAAAGCTATAACAATGATAATGCAGTTATCATTATCACTAGGCTATTACCTCAAACACACACACACACATATACACATATATACCTTTGTATGCTTTGTACTCTCTGTACGAATACTCAGAGTTAAGTACTCACTCATATGTAAGTATATATAAAATTAATTATGACATTTTTATAAGGCATTTTATTGTTATTACCTATGAGTTCATGCCTGTATAGAGGTACAATATATCGTATATGGCAATGTTGAATTTACAATGGAATTTTTCTTAAAACAAAAAACATGGTATTGTATATTAATCTTGTAATGCACGTGGAAATACTTAAGAGACCAATACATGTGCAAAATATTTAAGAGCACACAAGCATATACAATCAATGGACTTTTGGAATTATTCAAGTACTACGCAGGATGTTTATACCCTCTATCATAGGATGGGAGACATAAACAAGTATAAACGGTCAGAAGTTTGCCGAAGACCAGAAATAATCCGAAAAATGTAGCTAGGTCGAATCTTATGTACCCTCCGACTTGAATATTGACTACAAATTACGGCGAATTTTGAGCGCCGTGGTAGTATATGACAAGGTCTGTTAAACGTCTTAACATTGTGAAAATTGTAAGTGAACTTATATAAATGGTGATACGGTCAAAATTTGGTCAATATAAACTTGACGTATTTCTTTCAATTTTGCATTTAAAAAACCTGAACACCCCTCATTTTGAAGGTGTGTGTGTAGAATGTTGCTCCTATTTTGATTTTGGAATTCACTCTTCAGTTGTCAAAATGCCGTCCAAGCAAGAAGAGCAGCGTATCAAAATTTTGCTCGCGCATCGCGAAAATCCGAGCTACTCGCAAAGCTGGCAAAATCGCTAAAAGTTGCTAAATCAACCGTTACAAATGTAATTAAAGTGTTTGGGGAACGTTTGTCGACAGCCAGGATATCTGGATCGGGGGGAAATCGAAAACCGGAAGCCGCTGAGACGACGAAAAGAGTTGCCGGTAGTTTCAAGCGAAACCCTAACCTCTCTCTCCGAGATGCCGCAAATAAGCTGGGTGTATCGTCTACAACCGTGCATCGATCCAAAAAACGAGCCGGACTATATCGACTTACAAGAAGGTAGTGACTCCAAATCGCGATGATAAACAAAATACGACGGCCAAAACGCGATCCCGGAGGCTGTACACGACGATGTTGATGAAGTTTGACTGCGTGGTAATGGACGACGAAACCTACGTCAAAGCCGACTACCAGAAGCTTCCGGGACAGGAGTTTTATACGGCAAAAGGAAGGGGAAAGGTAGCAGATATTTTCAAGCACATAAAACTGTCAAAGTTCGCAAAGAAATATCTGGTTAGGCAAGCCATCTGTACCTGTGGCTTGATAAGCAGCATTTTCATAGCTTCCGGGACTGTCAACCAAGAAATTTACGTGAAAGGGTGTTTGAATAAACGTCTGCTGCCTTTCCTGAAGAAACACGGTTGTTCCGTACTGTTTTGGCCGGATTTGGCATCTTGCCATTACGGTAAAAAGGCCATGGAGTGGTATGCCGCCAACAACGTGCAGGTGGTTCCCAAGGACAAGAACCCTCCCAACACGCCAGAGCTCCGCCCAATTGAGAAATACTGGGCTATTGTCAAACGGAACCTAAAGAAGACCAAAAAAACTGCTAAGGACGAGCAGCAGTTCAAGGCAAACTGGCTTTCTGTGGCGAAGAAGGTGGACAAGGTGGCTGTACAAAATCTGATGGCAGGTGTCAAGCGTGAGGCCCGGCAATTCGGATTTGGAAAAACGAAAGCCTAACTGAATATTTTTCCTGAAATTTATACTAATTGAACTTGAAAACGAAATTTAATTTGATTTTTTTAATAGACGATTTCACCGATTTATACGCGTTTTCCCTTGACCAAATTCTGACCGTATCAACCTTTACTAACACCACGTTCCATATTTCAACCAGATAGGATGATATTTGCTCCTCCAAGAGGCTCCGGAGGTCACATCTGGGGATCGGTTTATATGGGGGCTATATATAATTATGAACAGATATGGACCAATCAGAGACTAACGCCACGTACCAAATTTCATTCGGATCGGATGAATTTTGCTCTTCCAAGAGGCTCCGGAGATCAAATCTGGTTTATAAAAGTAGTCCAATATGGTCTATTTGCAATACCATCCGAGCTACATCACTAACAACTGCTTATCCCAATTTTCAAGCCGATAGCTTGTTTCGTTCGGAAGTTACCGTGATTTCAACAGACGGACGGATGGACATGCTTAGATCGACTTAGAATTTCACCACGACCCAGAATATGTATAGTTTATGGGGTCTTAGAGAAATATTTCTATGTGTTACAAACGGAATGACAAAGTTAATATACCCGCCATCCTATGGTGGAGGGTATAAAAAAAAAAACAATGTCCCTATCGACACATTTGTATCTTGACGCTCACTTCATACCGGTATAATTGGTAAATGTAGGTTTTGTGTACTTAGTACTAGGACACAAATCTTAATTTATTATTTTGTCATGTAATCTCATCTTCCAGTATAGTTTATCCCATTTTTCAAGTTCAAATATTTCTTCTATTTATAAACGCTTTTTATGATTATCATTAATAAGAGAGAAGTTCACCCCTGTGGTATCACAATGGACTGAATAGTCTAAGTGGGCTTGATATATCGGGCTGCCACCTAACCTAACCATCATTAATTCTAAATAATTTTTCAGAATTGTCAAAGCCAAATAAAACTTAATTCAACAAAATTGAATTTCACAGAAAGCTATCGATTTTGAAGTCAACATACCTACCTCTAAATACAAAACGCTTTCAACGAAATGTTCATAAACTTTTGGTCCAGTAAACTAACATTGCATTGCAGATAAATGCGTCTTCTATGCTGCTCAAAAATGGCATCTGCATTTTCGACATTTTTGCTTACGAGTAATAAAAAATTTAAGAAATATAGAAATATATTGCATAGGATAACAATCACCCTAACTATATTTATTCTTAAAATTATTTATCAATGATGAGAACATTCAGTATTCTTAGAACGCTCTAAGACATCATTATTTAAGTCACTTCACTTTACTTTGTTCATATAACCCAACTGAAATGCGTATGGATGGGGTATACCTTCTCTAGAATTTCATCTCAAGGAAGCAGTAATCAACCAACATTAAGAGTTATTTATAGCAACATTATGCAGTCGTCATGAAGTGGCATAGTTTCGGTGAGTGTGACAACAATTTTATTTTTATGGCATCAAAGAAACTTTTTTCTTGTTTTCATAACCACAATTAGACAACTCACAAAAAGTTACAAAAAATGTATGCTGGTGGTGGTATTTCCATGAGATTTTTTTTTATAAAAAAAAACAACAACAACAAGAACAAAATTAAGAGCACTATAAACTTTTTTCTCACCACTAAAAACCAAACTTACAATAGAAGCATGCGAGAATTATTCTTGGCTATTGCATTCGGGTACTTGCACGTGTGAAATTTATTCATAACTGAACCACTTCCATGGACATAGGTAGGAAATCATCTTAGAACTTTAATTGAGGGCATGTTTTCCCATAGACTTTAGAATTTCGTCAGCACTTATGGAGGCCTTGTAAGAATTTATCTTTAAAATATGGATCATTGGGCAATGATTATGTGGGAATTTATTTTTTTTTTTTGTAAACAAGTTAGCTTAACCACACACCATGTGGGCTTAGAAGATGGGCAGATGTGTTGCTTATTCTCAAGTACGAAGCTTCTTCCGTTCATTATGCTTTGTTGCTTCTAGAGATCTTGGGAACTAAATTGTTTTGGTTAAAGTTCTGGTTTTCAGTTTTATGGTGAGAAACATTTCATTGGGCCAAGATTGGTATTAATACGATAGTTGATATTTATATATTGGGAACTACACCCAAAAAAAGTGAACCCTCCGTGGAAGAAAATATAGGTTTATTTTAACTAAAATAGTTTTCTAGTTGCAACATGTTATAAATAAGTTAATACTTTTTGTCAAACTGAAGAATTTTTTTTTAGTTAATTAATAATTAATTTTTTCTGTTGTTTAAGAAAATTTGATATGTTGAAAGAAAAAATTGGATTTAAAAATTGTTAAAATGTCTTTAGCGCTGTACGAAGTTCAAGGCAGGTACAATTTTAGTAAAATTTACTCACTGTAGAGATTTATGAACTCAATTTATGCAAACTTCTGCCATTTTAGGAAAATATGATCTATTTTATTTTGTAGTAAAATTGTGCACTGTATTTGTATACAATTTTTTTCTTATTTTTAGTTCACGTCATTAAAGTTAGAAAAAAAAATTATTCAAATAAGGAACATTTACTCATATTGTGCAAAATTTAACTAAAATCATGAACTTAATCTTCATGAACTTAAATAAAGTTCAGTTGACATTAGATCCCCTTTTTTTCTGGGTGTAGTTATTGTAGGAAGTTCACATGAAAAAAAGTTTTTGATACCCTCCACCACAGCCAGAGAAGGAATATGATCACCT
Source organism: Haematobia irritans (assembly GCF_050003625.1). Taxonomy (NCBI): domain Eukaryota; kingdom Metazoa; phylum Arthropoda; class Insecta; order Diptera; family Muscidae; genus Haematobia; species Haematobia irritans. The sequence goes on along the minus strand of NC_134399.1, from coordinate 191,748,444 downwards.
CAAACATGTTTCAAGAGCACCATGTTACTTTTTCACAGCGACCATGTTCCACTTTTTGTCGCAAAAATATTCTTTTCTCGTCAAACATAACATGCTTTCCGAAATCAGATACATAGTCTCCGAGATAAGACCTTGGTTTCGACAAAAATGCTACATGTTTTACGTGAAAAAGTAACATTTTGCTCTTGGAACATGGTTGGGGTGATCATATTCCTTCTGTTCATGCATAGGATGCGGGGTATATTAACTTTGTCATTTTGTGTGTAACACATCGAAATATTGCTCCAAGACCTCATAAGGTATGGTGATATTCTGAGTCGATCTAAGCATGTCCGTCCGTCTGTTGAAATCACGCTAACTTCCGAACGAAACAAGCTATCGACTTGAAACTTGGCACAAGTAGTTGTTATTGATGTAGGTCGGATGGTATTGCAAATGGGCCATATCGGTCCACTTTTACGTATAGCCCCCATATAAACGGAACCCCAAATTTGGTTTGCGGAGCCTCTAAGGGAAGCAAATTTCATTCGATCCGGCTGAATGGAGTTGGTATATGGTCTCTAACAACCATGCAAAAATTGGTCCACATCGATCCATAATTATATATAGCCCCCATATAAACCGATCCCCAGATTTGGCTTGCGGAGCCTCTAAGAGAAGCAAATTTCATCCGATCCGGTTGAAATTAGGTACATTGTGTCAGCATATGATCCCTAACAACCATGCAAAAATTGGTCCAGATCGGTCCATAATTATATATAGGCCCCATATAAACCGATCCCCTGATTTGGCTTGCGGAGCCTCTAAGGGAACCAAATTTCATTCTATCCGGCTGAAATTTGGTACATGGTGTTGGTATACGGTCTCTGACAACCATGCAAAAATTGGCCCACATCGGTCCATAATTATATATAATCCCCATATAAACCGATCCCCAGATTTGGCTTTCGGAGCCTCTAAGAGAAGCAAATTTCATCCGATCCGGTTGAAATTGGGTACGTGGTGTTAGTATATGGTATCTAACAACCGTGCAAGAATTGGTCCATATCGGACCATAACTAATTATACATAGCCCTATATAAACCGATCCTCAGATTTGAACTCCGGAGCCTCTTGCAAAAATTGGTCAATATCGGTTCTTAATTATATATAGCCCCCATATAAACCGATCCTCAGATTTGGCCTCCAGAGCTTCTTGCAAAAAATTGGTCCATAATTATATATAGCCCCCATATAAACCGATCCTCTGATTTGACCTCCAGAGCCTCTTGCAAAAATTGGTCCATAATTATATATAGCCCCCATATAAACCGTTCCTTAGATTTGACCTCCGGAGCCTCTTGAAGGAGCAAATTTCATCCTATCCAGTTTAAATTTTGTATTTTGTGTAAGTATATGGACACTAACAACCATGCCAAAATTGGTCCATATTGGTCGCTAATTATATGTAGCCCCCCAATAGAAACCGGTCCCCAGATTTAACCTCCGGTACCTTTTGGTACATTGGGCTAGTATATGAACACTAACAACCATGCCAAAATTCGTCCATAATCATATATAGCCCCCATATAAACCGACCCCAGATTTTGTTTTGGAGCCGCTTGGAGGAGCAAATTATTTCCGATTCAGTTGAAATTTTGGAATATTGGGCTACTATATGGCCGTTAACATCCATATTGGTCTATAGCTATATATAGCCCTCAGATAAACCAATCCCCAATCACACAAAAAGTGGTCCATATAGGTTCATAATTGTATATATTGCAATCCATGGTGGAGGGTACATAAGATTCGGCCTGGCCGAACTTACGACCGTATATACTTGTTTTTTGTTTTTTTTGCGTTATAGAATTTGAAAGAAAACTTCTTCCTTAAAATTTCTTTTAATGAATTTCATTTCTTTCGTTCATTTCATTTCACCATATAATAGATAGTACAATTTTAAAAGGTCACTGACATTTTCTATTGTATCGTTGAAGCATACTAATGACCTACTCGCTTCAGCTTAGATCAATGTCCTTTTCAATATGCATTCACTACATCCACTTTCTCTTCTTCGCGATATATCAGTGAACTTAAGGAAATTTTAAACTATTAGCGATAACATATTTTGCTCTACTTGTCCTTTTACTTCAATTTATCCAAGGTGTGGATTTATGACTTTTTAATGTATCCATTATAGACACCTTACGCATTGTATTCGATAAGTTTGGGAAATGGTGCCAATGAACTCTTAATAATGACCATTATGTCTTAAAAAATGATGGACTTACTTATCAATTTGTATTTATGAAGAATTTTTTTTTGGAACATTATTGTAACTTAACCTATCTATCTATCAGAACCACAAATTATGACCATTCAGTATCATAAATTATCGTCTAATAATTGTGGATCCCAATTACTAACAAAATGTAGATTTTTTTTTAAATTTTTAATAGTAAACATAAGCAAATAGGTACCCCCTTAATAATAAACAGGTGCGTGTCTAATGTGTGCAAGTAAACATTAAAAAATTTTGATAACTAAATTACCGCCAAGTGAAGCCACATCATTTTCGAAAAAATTTCAAACAGTGGGGTGATTGACTGTTCTATGATAACAAAGATTAACAGTTCTATGTTACCAACATACGAGTATGAGATTCCAAAGAATTACGCTAATGGTTTTGAATTTGATTCCGAGCCAAAGAATCGAAGAATTGAAGTAAGGATACCTTTAAGACACAATTCTATTGATTCCGAGCCAAAGATAAAAATAAAAAAAAAAAAATGTTGACTTGATATTAAATATTACGTAACCTAAATTTCAGAATGCAAAATTTACAAAATATTAAGGACAAATTTCTTTAAAATAATTAAATTTTAATTAAAGTAAAGTTTTGAATCTTTACTGCAAACAATTTTTTTCATTAAATTTAGGACACAAATTTTGAAAATTTGCATCCCTCTTCTAAGGTCGCATGTCCTTCAACTAAGGCAAATTTTCCTTAAACTAAAGAAACACGTTTTTGATTTAAAAAAATTGTCCTTAAATTAGCTGAAATATTGAATCTTTGGTTTTAGGATAAAAACTCTTCAAATATAGGCTAAGGCTTCTTTTGAGGATTTAGCATCTTTGGTTTAAAGTTTTTTTGGAATAAAGAAAACATTTTTTACTTTGAGATATCCGTTATAATTTGAATTTTTAGACAGGCATTTGTTTGTGAATAGCTTTATTAATATACCGCGAAAAGATACACAAAATTCGATAAATGAGATCTGTATCCTAATTTTGATTTTATTGATCCTAGATTTAAGGCCATATAAGTCGCTAAAAAATTTCTTTATATTAAAGAAGCCGCATCTTTGGCGCGGAATCAATACCAAAATCCTTATGGGAAGGTCAAAATCTTTGCATTAATGTAAATTTTTTTTAGTGTAGTGCAGATACAAACATTCAACACACTCCAAGACGATTTCATTAGTTTTAAAGAATTTTTCAGAATTATTACAAAAATGCATACCCAAAGCATTTATGCCATACCCCGAGCATTACTATGCGCTTGGAAATAATGTCTGGCCATCTAGGTTACCATACATCATATCTTCATGAGAACTACCCCATAGCAAATGGATTTGTTCACTTTGTTTGCTTACAAAGCTCACAGTTAACCTCTCGGTAATACTGCAGAGAAATACTTTCTAGAGAGGATATAAGAAAGTAAACATTCCATTTAATAGTAATTACCTACTAATTTTAAACTACAATATGTTACCTCCAAGAGAATTTGGTAATGAGAGTTTTTGATGGGCGAAAGATTTTTTTAATTTTCAAAAGTCGATTTTCGACTTTTTAAATCTTTTATTTAAAAATTTGATATTGCGACTTTTGTAATTATTGAACAAAAACTTTTGACGACTCGTCTTTATATTTGTTAATGAGTTTGTACCAGAAGATCTACTACTCCCATTTCCCTTTCACGTTTTTTTATACAACACATCGAAATATTGCTCTAAGACCCCATAAAGTATATATATTCTGGGTCGTGGTAAAATTCTGAGTCGATCTAAGCATGTCCGTCCGTCCGTCTGTTGAAATCACGCTAACTTCCGAACGAAACAAGCTATGGACTTGAAACTGGGCGCAAGTAGTTTTTATTGATGTAGGTCGGATGGTATTACAAATGGGCCATATCGGACCACTTTTACGTATAGCCCCCATATAAAGCGACGCTCAGATTTGGCTTGCGGAGCTTCTAAGAGAAGCAAATTTCATCCGTTTCGGCTGAAATTTGGTACATGGTGTAAGTATAAGAAAGTAAACATGGTGTTAGTATATGGTCTCTAACAATCACGCAAAAATTGGTCCACATCGGTCCATAATTATATATAGCCCCCATATAAACCGATCCGCAGATTTGGCTTGCGGAGCATCTAAGAGAAGCAAATTTCATCCGATCCAGCTGAAATTTAGTAGATGGTGTAAGTATGTGGTCTCTAACAACTATGCACAAATTGGTCCGTATCGGTCCATAATTATATATAGCCCCATATAAACCGATCCCCCGATTTGGCTTGCGGAGCCTCTAAGAGAAGAAAATGTCATCCGATCCGGCTGAAATTTTGTACATGGTGTTAATATATGGTCTTTAACAACCATGCCAGAATTGTTCCATATCGTTTCATAATTATATAAAGCCCTTATATACACCGATCCCCAGATATGACCTCTTGAGCCTTTTGGAGGAGCAAAATTCATCCGATCGGGTTGAAACTTAGTACGTGGTGTAAGTATGTGGTCTCTAACAACTATGCACAAATTGGTCCATATCGGTTCATAATTATATGTGGCCCGCATATAAAGCGATCCCCCGATTTGGCTTGCGGAGCCTCTAAGAGAAGCAAATTTCATCCGATTCGACTGAAATTTGGTGTTAGTATATGGTCTCTAACAGTCATGCCAGAATTGGTCCATATCGGTTCATAATTATATGTGGCCCGCATATAAACCGATCCCCAGGTTTGATCTCCGGAGCCTCTTGAAGGAGCAAAATTCATCCGATCCGGTTGAAAATTGGTACATTTCGCTAGTATATGGCGGATATTACAACCATGCCAAAATTGACTCGTATCGATCAGCGTTGCCAATTTAGCTTTTTTCCCGCTAGATTTGGCTTTTTTTGAAGACGTTTAGCGGGAAAAAAAATGCATTTAGCTTTTAGCTTTTTTTCTGGCTTTTTTTCATGACCCTTTTAGCTATTTTTGGCTTTTTTTATTTTCGACATGTTTCTATTGAAATATGGATAAATCGGCGTTTTTATCTAAGCCTTGCTGCAAGTATAAGGGTTTCCACATATTTCAAAGCTCAGTTGAAACATTAATAATGAGTCCAGCCATTATGCGGGCATTTTTGTAGTAAATACACCTTGTAAAGTTTTTTTCATTATATACATAAAAGTTATCGTAAACTTTAAATCTACTATTACCATACAAATTTGTTAGATAAACTGTCAGTAAATTATTGGGAATATTATCATTTGACTCGTCGTCTCCTTAAAATACGAACGCGAATTTTGGTTATAATAGCATTTGTGAATTTCTTTTATATAAACTGTTTTCCTTGTCCAAAAGACCATAATGTCGTTTTGTCCTTATAATTAAGTGATTCAACTTAAAAATGGGTATGTTTTCATGTGAGGAGTTTTTGCATCTTAACCACAAACCAAAATAGCGTTCAAAAAGAGAAGATGTTTTTCAACACTTTATTTTAAAAACGTATATATACAATAATTTCTACTTGAAGTCGAGTCTGAATTTGGAAATTTAAGTTGGCGTTACCACGTTTTTAAAGCACTTTGATAGCTCATGAAGGAAAGGAAAATGTTTTTACTGGGAAATGTAAACTATAGGTATTTTCTACAATTTAAATAAAAGTAATGTATTTCGAATTTTTCACAATTGCAAAACCAAACTAAAATTTTATTTAAAAAAATGACAAATCATTTTTTTACCAAATCCAAAGCATACTTAGATCATTTAATATTTTAAAATAACGAGTAAATAAAATAGAGGTGTTGGGAAGGTAGCTCCCACAAAACGAAGGACTTCCAGTATAAAATTTGTGATAGTAATCAAAATGTATCGAATACGCAAACAGAGCTAAATGCCTTAGATATTGTTACAGTCTCACAGAAGTGGAATTAAAATGAAAATAATATGCATTGTAAGTGAAATAAAGCCTTTAAGTTTGTTAAATTTCAATCAAAAATGCGACTTTTGATACAAAAAAATTTAGCTTTTTTTCTAGCTATTTTTTAGCATTTTTTAGCTTTTTTTTAGCTATTTTTTTGGGCAAATCTAGCGGTTTTTGGTGAAACAATTCTGGCAACGCTGGTATCGATCTATATTATATATAGCCCCCAAATAAACCGATACCCAATCACAGAAAAATCACGATTGCCACTCCAGCCAAAAATAATCTACCAAAATTTTATTGCCATAGAAAATTTTGTCAAAATTGTATATTTCTATAGAAAATTTTGTCAAAATTTTATTTCTATTATATAAATTTTTTTCAACATTTTATTTTTTTACGAAATTTTGTCAAAATATAATATCTACACAAAATTTTGTGAACATTTAATAATACATTTTTTTCAAAATTTTATTTCTATTGAAATTTTTGTCAGCATGATATGTTTTACGAAATTTTGTCAAAATATAATTTCTACACAAAATGTTGTCAAAAATTTATTTCTGTAGAAAATTTTGTCAAAATGTTATTTCTAAAGAAAATGTATGAAGCATTTTATAGTTGAAGAGGAATATTTTGCAAAATCTTCCAAAACATTTAGAATTCTACTAATCTACCAAACAGTAAAAAATCTGCCAATTTTGGTAGACTCGTGTTCATAATTGTATTTACTCCCCATCTAAAGCGACCCTCATATTTCAATTCTGGATCTATAATTACCGCATAAAAGTTCATATCGGTTCGTAATTATTTCTTCCCTATATATACCGGTCAAGAACTGAATACGTACCCACAAAAAAATTTGGAAGTACTTCTAAAGGCACAACTTTATAAGCACTTCCAAAAATGTTCTTCCAAAGATGTTCTTCATTTTAACTACTCATGAAGTTCTTTTAATTCAATTTTTTATAATTCGTTTTTTTTTTCATTTTTTAAAGGACAATTTTAACTTTTTTTGTTTCAAATATGTTAAAAACAGAGTAAATATTAAGAAAATTATTTAAATTTTTGTCGAAAAAAATTCTTAATTCATTCTCGAAAAATTACGAAATTTTAAAAATATTTGAGGTCAAGAGTTTCACACAAGCGTCAGAATGCATTAAAATCATGAAAAATTATAAAAATTAATTATTTGTCAAACTATCACAAAATATTTTAATTCACATCCAAAACACTGAATTCGGATCACACCTAAAGAAGTGATGCATATTCAGTGCAACGGCTGTTGAAATGGTGTCCATCCGTCCTATGACAAGCCCATGTTAAATTAATCGCTTCTGCGCCAATTTTGCACCACTTCCGGATCCAAAAAGAACATTTTCATTACTTTTTTGGCGACGCTTTTTTTGCAGGGTATTTAATCGTCCTTTCTTTTGTCTACTATATATCCGGCATGGACTAACTTATAATTTAGAAGATGATGTTAAGAAGTTTTAAGATGGCTTGCCATCAGCCGTAACCCAAGTAATTTTATTGTGGATGGCCGTCTTTAGTAGAAGTTTCTACGCAATCCATGGTGGAGGGTACATAAGATTCGGCCTGGCCGAACTTACGGCCGTATATACTTGTTTCTATTACGGAGAGCAGCGTTTCCCTTTAGAGTATACAGAAAGTGACACAAATTCAAATTTCTGTTAAAAGCAACTGACTGTTATTTATAGTGAAAATATTTCAAAAAATCCCTAGGTTTCTATAAAGAGCAACTGCCCGTTATTCACAATGAAGAGTTTTCAAAAAATCCTCTAATTTCTGTAAATTCCCCATCTCCATGGGGAAAATCCCTAATATTAGCAAAGTTGTTCAAAATGAGCTTTTATTATTTTTTCAAATACTTCTTATTCGAGATTTTTTAAAATTCAATAAAAAAAAACATCAGAACAACTACTTTTTCATAGAGCATCCACCAAAACACCACATCTATTCCACTGTGCACTAACGCATTCTCTGCGATAAACATACACCTGTTGATTGTTAAACAAAAAAAATCCAGTAATCTTCTACTTCACCTAAATCAAATCCAATGTTAGCCTACGCCTCCTCCACCTCCTTTTAAATAATAGGGCTTGCCTTTTTTTATCCATTGAACTTAGAACAAACAAAAAACAAATCGACAAATTATTACCTGATATGCTGTAATACCTGTCGAGACGAGCAAAAAAAAAAAACATAAAGTACACACAAAAAAATCTATAACAAAAGAACAATAGAATTTGTTGTTGCCATTGTTAGGATTTCCCTTCGAATTGTTTGGTTTTTTGTTCAATTTTCATTTAAAGTACAATGACCTAGAGAATTTCCAGCAATGCAAAAGATGGATGGATGGACGGACAGGAGGGGTGGGCAAACGATTACCAACTGTTCAAATAGCTGGCTGGTACAAACTAAAAAATTCAATTTCAAATTTAATTTCAATAGCTGGCAAAGGGGAAATTCTGTAATTATTCATGGCAATTGTGTGCCAATTGTGTTGACTAAAATTTGGGTGGCTTGGTCAATGAACAAAAAAAATCTACGTCTAATGCCAAGTTGCAAATTAGTTTACCATAGGATTGCGAGAGTATTAGTCACATTATCTACACTCAAAAAACAAAGTGTACTTGGATCCAAAGATTTGTACCCAGCCTTAAAGATTTTGGTGTTGATTCCGAGCCAAAAATGAGGACTCTTTAATATAGAGCCATTTGTTAGGAAAGATGTAAAAACCTCAAAATAAGTCTTAGCCTATATTTGAAGCGTTTTTATCTTAAATCTAAAGATTCAATATTTCAGTTAATTTATGGGCGATTTTTTAAAATCTAAAATGTGTTTCCTTACTATAAGGAAAATTTCCCTTAGTTCATAGACATAAATGGAGGAACGGAAATTTCCAAAATTTGTGTCCAAAATTTAAGATTTTGTTTGCACAAGATAACCGATTCCTCCGAAAAAAATATACAATATGGAAAAAGGGTAAAAAAGAATATGTGCATACCACATTAAAAAATTATATGTTTTTTTGCAAAAACAAAAAAAAAATAAAATAAAATAAAAATGGTGGTTGTATCTTAAAAAATACAGTGCGCATTAAATTAAGTTTTTATTTACAAATAAACAATATTATTTTAGTAGAGAGTATAGATATTGTTACACTAAACAGTTTTTTTTACCAACATTATTTAAAAATTATTTAACTACCAATTTGTAGTTTTTTGAATTTTTGGTCAAAATTTGATTTTTAATATCGATTGCAGATTACTCAGAAGTACAACAAATTTTCCCGAAAAACATATTCTTATAAATAGCATTATGATGTATTAAATACAAAAAACTTGATTCCATAGAATTCGATTAAAATTGTAAGATGTAAGAATTTTTTTCTCGCTGTATCTTAAAAGATACAGTGCGCATTTAAGGGTTAAGTCAATATATTTTTTGTTTTTCAGTGCACGAATTTTGTCATTTTTTTATTAAATCAACTAAATCAATAGAATCGTTTCTTCGTTTTCATTAGATTTGCGTTAACTGTTTTAGACATTAACGAAATCATTAACAAATGATCTATGGAATGTCTGGTGTCACTATTAGCCTCCTCCTATTCCTCCTCCTTCTCATCACAGTTCGAGTAGCTTCATTACAAGTTCTATTTGATACAATTATCTCCTTTGTTCTCTCTTCCATCCAATATCAAATATTCCATTTGTAAATATTGTGGCTTTTTGATTTGTAATTCCAAAAAAAAAGTTTATTCCGCCTGTTTATGCCTAAATAAATTGCGTTTTTTTTTTCTCTATCTAAATAGAATCCAAATGTGGCACCAATGGTGGGGCGTTGGGAGGTCTCTAGCCATTTAACCTTGTTTGGCTTGGGAAAATTTTATAGTTTATTTTTTATGGGATTTTGTTGTTGCTCTGATGATTTAGCTTTACCGCCAATACTTTGACTGGTGTATTTATTTATTATAAAATCAAATGTTTATGCGGCAAGTAACCTTTTCATGGAACATTGCTTATTTTCAAAAGATGCCACCAGCCGGTTAACCATTTTCCATACAAAAGCTAATTGATTGATGAGATCGCAAAATATTTATGCATTGTGATTACAATTTTTAATTAAATTCTAAACAAAAAATAAATTATATGGTATTACATTGCAAAATTGTTTAATTAATTACAGAGCAAAAAACACAACTTTGTACCAAAATGAGATTTTATACAAATTATTAGTTTATTAGTATTCTCGAGCCAAAAATAATCTACCAAAATTGGCAGAAAATTTTACCAAAAAAACTACACAAGAAACAAATTTATTCTAAAATCTTATTTCTTTTGTTAAAATTTTATTTTTATAGAAAATTTTGTGAAAATTTTATTACTATTGAAAATTTTGTCAACATTTTATTTCTATAGAAAAATTTGTCAACACTTTATTTCTATAGAAAATTTTGTCAAAATTTGATTTCTATAGAAAATTTTCTAAGAATTTTATTTCTACAGACAATTTTGTCAAAATTTAATTTCTATAGAAAATTTTGTCAACTTTTAATTTGTATAGAAAATTTTGCCAAAATTTTATTTCTATAGAAAATTTGTCAAAATTTTATTTCTATAAAAAATTTTGTTAAAATTTTATTTCTATAGAAAATTTTGTCAAAATTAAATTTTTTAAAGAAAATTTTGTACACAATCTTACTTCTATAAAAGATTTTGTAAAAATCTTATTTCTATAGAAAATTTTGTTAAAATTTTATTTCTATAGAAAATTTTATTTCTGTAGAAAATGTTGTCAAAATTTTATTTCTGTGGAAAATTTTGTCAACATTTTATTTCTGTAGAAAATTTTGTCAAAATTTTGTTTCTATAGACAATTTTGACAAAATTTTATTTCTATAGAAATTTTTTTCAAAATTTTAATCCTATAGAAAATTTTGATAAAATTTAATATCTATTGAAAATTTTGTTAAAATTTTATTTCTATAGAAAATTTTGTTATTTTTTTTTTTTTTAATTTTATTTCAGCAAAAAATTTTGTCAAAATTTTATTTCTATAGAAAATTTTGTTAAAATTTTATTTCTATAGAAAATTTTGTCAAAATTGTATTTCTATAGAAAATTTTGTCAAAATTTTGTTTCTATAGACAATTTTGACAAAATTTTATTTCTATAGAAAATTTTTTCAAAATTTTAATCCTATAGAAAATTTTGATAAAATTTAATATCTATTGAAAATTTTGTTAAAATTGTATTTCTATAGAAAATTTTGTTAAATTTTTTTTTATAATTTTTTTTTTTTAATTTTATTTCAGTAGAAAATTTTGTCAAAATTTTATTTCTATAGAAAATTTTGTCAAAACTTTATTCCTATAGAAAATTTGTTAAAGTTTTATTTCTATAGAAAATTTTGTTAAAATTTTATTTCTATAGAAAATTTTATTAATTTTTTTTATAGAATTTAATTAATTTTTTTTTTATAGAATTTTTTTTTTTTTAGATTTTATTTCAGTAAACAATTTTGTCAAAATTAAATTTTTTTAAGAAAATTTTGTCAACATTTTATTTCTATAGAACATGTTTTATTTCTATAGAAAATTTTTTCAAAATCTTAATTATAGAAAATTTTCTTAAAATGTAATATCTATAGAAAATATTGTTAAAATTTTATTTCTACAGACAATTTTGTCAAAATTTAATTTCTATAGAAAATTTTGTCAACTTTTAATTTGTATAGAAAATTTTGCCAAAATTTTATTTCTATGGAAAATTTTGTCAACATTTTATTTCTATAAAAAATTTTGTCAATATTTTATTTCTACCGAAAATTTTTTAAAATTTTTTTTCTATAGAAAATTTTTTAAAATTTCATTTCTATAGAAAATGCTGTCAAAATTTTATTTTTATAGAAAATTTTATTTCTATAGAATATTTTGTTAAAATTTTATTTCTATAGAAAATTTTGTCAAGAATTGATTTCTATAGAAAATTTTGTCAAAATTTTATTTCTATAGAAAATTTTGCCAAAATTTTAATGCTATAGTAAATTTTGTCACAATCTTACTTCTTAAAAGATTTTGTCAAAATCTTACTTCTATAGAAAATTTTGTCAAAAATTTATTTTTTGTCAGAATTTTATTTATTTCTTTAGAAAATGTTGTCAAAATTTTATTTATATAGAAAATTTTGTCAAAATTGTATTTATATAGAAAATTTTGTCAAAATTGTATGTATATTGAAAATTTTTTCAAAATTTTATTTCTATAGAAAATTTTTTCAAAATTTAATTTTTATAGAAAATTTTGTCAACATTTTATTTCTATAGAAAATTTTGTCAAAATTTTATTTCTATCGATAATTTTGTCAAAAACTTTATTTCTATAGAAAATTTTGTCAAAATTTTATTTCTATCGATAATTTTGTCAAAAACTTTATTTCTATAGAAAATTTTGTCAAAATTTTATTTTTTTTGTCAGAATTTTATTTCTATAGAAAATTTTGTCAAAATTTTATTTCTATGGAAAATGTTAACAAAATTGTATAGTATCTTATTTCTATAGAAAATTTTGTTAAAATTTTATTTCTATAAAAATTTTTTCAAAATTTTATTTCTGTAGAAAATTTGTCAAAATTTTATTTCTGTAGAAAATTTTGTTAAAATTTTTTTCTATAGAAAATTTTGTTAACATTTTATTTTTATAGGAAATTTTGTCAAAATTTTATTCCAATAGAAAATTTTGTCAACATTTTATTTCTATGGAAAATTTTAACAAAATTGTATTGCTATAGAAAATTTTGTCAAAATTTTATTTCTATCGAAAATTTTGTCACAATTTTATTTCTATCGAAAATTTTGTCAGAATTTTATTTCTATAGAAAATTTTGTCAAAATTTTATTTCTATAGAAAATTTTACCACAATTTTATTTCTAGAGAAAATTTTGTCAAAATTTTATTTCTATAGAAAATTTTGTCAAAATTTTATTTCTATAGAAAATTTTGTCAAAATTTAATTTCTATAGAAAATTTTGTCAGAATTTTATTTCTATAGAAAATTTTGTCAAAATTTTATTTCTATGGAAAATTTTAACAAACTTTTATTTCTATAGAAAATTTTAACAAAATTTTATTTCTATAGAAAATTTTAACAAAAATTTTATTTCCATAGAAAATTTAGTCAAAATGTTATTTCAATAGAAAATTTTGTCAAAATTTTATTTGTATCGAAAATTTTGTCAAAACTTTATTTCTAAAGAAAATTTTGTCACAATTTTATTTCTAAAGAAAATTTTGTCAAAATTTTATTTCTATCGAAAATTTTGTCAAAATTTTATTTGTATAGAAAATTTTGTCAAAAGTTTTTATTTCTATAGAAAATTTTGTTAAAATTTTATTTCTATAGAAAATTTTGTCAAAATTTTATTTATATTGAAATTTTTTTTTTCAAAATTTTGTCAACATTTTATTTCTGTAGAAAATTTTGTCAAAATTTTATTTCTATAGAAAATTTTGTCAAAATTTTATTTCTATAGAAAATTTTGTCAATGACCTAAATATGATATTGATGCCCTGGCCAAAAAAGAAATTTCAGCCGTGGGGCATTCCAACAAGACGCAGCACCATCGCACTCTTCATTTGTGAAAACTATTCATAAAATATATATTTTTTGTGTGTCCCTAAAGTGAAATATTGATTCCATAAGCTTCTTCTTCCATTATGAATTTATACTTTTAAATGCGTTTCGTGTTCTTTTTTTTTGGCAAAAGTACTCAAAAACTAAATGAAATATTGAAATAAATATTCCACTTTGCATTAAGGCCACAAAAGCAAAAACGAAAAAAAAGTTAAGTATGACCTCTTACCATAATAGAAATAATTGTATAAAGCGAAAAGCCTACTTGGAAACATTTTAATTGATTTCCATTTCAATAATTATAAATATGATTTCGATGCTATTTTTTGTGGCGGGTGAGAGAGGCATATGCAAAGACTATGATGGCCACCATCACATCACCATTAAATGAATTAAACGAATTTTTGCCAAACAAAAAAAAAAAAGGCGAACTGAATTCATTGGTAATTATAGACAGACATATTTGCACTGGTTCGCTCATCTGTTAGGGAGGGCTTTTAAAATTGATTCCAATTTGCAATGATTTGGCCATTTATAAGAAAAAAAAAGTAACATTATTAAACAGCAAATGAAAACTGAAATTACTTAAATTTCATTTAACAATGCAATGTGTAATCTGCAATATGCCAACAACACAATTTTTGGCATGTTTTCTCCTCTTTTGTTTTGTCAGGTTTTTCCACATACCATGCATACATTGCAATTTCTCCCAATTTTTATGTACTACAATTTCAATTTCAATCTCGTATTGCTTAATTTATATTGATGGCTAAATTCTACAATTATTCAAATCAGAAAAAGGGAAATTTGAAATGGACCAGTCGCTGAATGAATGGCAGATGAAAACAAACGACCTAGCCAGGCGTAAAATATCAGCAACATCACGCCACCATCATTTATCTCAATTTTCACTATGCCCCATGAATTCCCAATTCCATTCCGAATTCCTAGAGTATGGCGAAAGTTTGCCCAAGGGCTACCTAGTCAACTAGGGACTAATGATGCTATATACGCGCGAATGTTACTGAATATCCAGAGTGCTCACGGCGGCGGTGGCGGCATGTACATTTCCATCATCATCATCATCATCATCTAAAACTTGTTGCAATTTGACACCTTTACACCCCATTCTCAATGAAATGTGGTAATAATCGGTACAGTACATTCATAGGTACCATCACCATTATCAATGAAAGATGTATGTTGGTGGAATGCATGAAATTCGGCACCACGTTTATTTTTGTTTTGTTTCGTTTTTTTTAGCGAATACCAAATGTGAAGAGGAATTAATCGGAGCGAACAGTGGAATACAATTTTGTTGGAAAAACAATTATTTTTGATGGAAAACTCTTTTTTAGCACGATGGCTGATATCTAATGCAACAATGTTAGGTTAGGTACAGTGACAACTTGATATACCAAGCTCACTTAGACTGAATAATACCACTGTGGTGAACTCCTCTCTTATCTCTAAGTGCTGCCGTATTCTACACCCAAAGAAAAAATACTTTCCTCTGGAACTAAATTTTAGACAAAGGAAATTCCCCTTTCCAAAGCCACGGCATGCTTCACGAAAGTGGCTCTGCGGTATTTTGGCCAATTCCTGGTGAAACGCAGTCTTGAGATGACCGAGACTTTGGTATTTTTTAATGTTAATCGTACTATCCACAATGTCCCAGAAGCAAAACTCAAATGGACTAAGATGCGGAGAATGCGTTATGCGTTAAAAATGAAGCGAGTAATTTTCTTTTTAAGCCATTTTTGGTTGACACGTACTGAGTGCGATGGTGCTGAGTCCAGTTGTTGATCCATTCCCGGCGAAACGCAGTCTTTAGATGATCGACACTTTGGTATTGTTTAGTGTCAACCTTACTCTTCAAAATGACCCAGAAGCAAAACTCCAACGGACTAAGATGCGGGGATTTTGGATGCCATTATGCGTTAAAAATTAAGCAAGTAACCTTCTTTTTAAGCCATTTTTTGTTGACACGTATTGAGTGCGATGGTGCTGAGTCCTGTTGGCCCATTCCCGGGGAAACGCCGTCTTCACATGATCGATACTTTGGCCCAGACGCAAAGTCCAACGGATTAATATCCGGAGGTTTTGATGGCTATGCTGCATTGAAATTTAATCATTTTTGGTTGACACATACTGAGTGCGATGGTGCTGAGTCCTGTTGGTCCATTCCCGGGGAAACGCCGTCTTGAGATGATCGACACTTTTTTTAAGGTCAATCGTATCCAATATGCCCCAGAACCAAAACTCCAATGAACAAAGATGTGGGGATTTTAGAAGCCGTTGTGCATTGATAATGGAGCATTTTTGGTTGAGACGTGCTGAGTGCGATGGTACTGAGTTCTGTTGGCCCATTCCCGGCGAATCGCACTCTTGAGATGATCGACACTTTGGCCCAGACGCAAAGGATTAATATCCGGAGATATTGGTGGATATGCTGCATTGAAATTTAAGTCATTTTTGGTTGACACGTACTGAGTGCGATGGTGCTGAGTCCAGTTGTTGGCCCATTTCCGGCGAAACGCAGTCTTGAGATGATCGACACTTTGGGAATTTTTAGTGCCAATCTTAATCTCCAAAATGCCCCGGGCGCAAACTTCCAACGCATTAAGATCTGGAGAGTTTGGTGACAATTTTGCATTAAAAATTAATTGAATGTCGTTCTACGGCCGCAATGTTCTGCCAGGGCTTCGATACTGTTTTTTGAATACTTTCCCAATAACATTTGGTATTAATTTTGACCACACGGTTGATGGATATGAGCGGGGAGTAATCATCGGCCATTAAGGCAATTCATGAGTTCTGGTGGCCAAACAAAGGCGCACGCAGAGAAGGAATATGATGACCTCAAACATGTTTCAAGAGCAAAATGTTATTTTTGTATGGTGACCAGGTAACAAGTTTGTTACTAAAATGTTATTTTCTCGTCAAATATAACCTGCTTGCCGAAATCAAATACATGATTTCCGAGAAAATAACATGGTTGCGAAAACCATGTTACATGGTCACCACCCAAAAATTGCTCTTAAAACATGTTTGAGGTGATCATATTCCTTCTCTCGGTGCGTACATTGTCAACTGATCTCTTTGACAGGTACCACTGTGGTTAACTCCTCTCTTATCACTGAGTGCTGCCTTGTTCTACACCCAAAGAAAAAGTACTGTCCTCTGGAACGAAATTTTAGACAAAGGAAATTCCCCTGTCCAAAGCCACGGCACAAAAGTGGCTTTGCGGTATTTTGGCCAATTCCCGGTGAAACGCAGACTTGAGATGATCGACACTTTGGTATTTTTGAATGTCAATCTCCACAATGTCCCAGAAGCAAAACTCCAACGGAGTAAGATACGGAGAAGGCGTACATTGTCAACTGATCTCTTTGACAGGTAAACCCGATCATTTGGTTTGTTCACAAACTGTTCAATTTGGAATAGCTTCCCATCGGAGAAAACCTAAATCAGCAACTAGCTCTTTCCAGCCTTACTTTTTTGTGCATCGGTGAACCTTTGCAATTTATGGAACTGCAATGCCTTTAGTCCAAGCTAATTTTTCAATGTTTGTTGAATCCGTTCTTACGATAAGATCAAATCATGAGCATGTTTCCAATAACTACTCCTTACCGCAGTGGTAATCAATCAATGTTGGCCTTCACTTTTCGGATCATTTCTGCCGCAGTCGTAATCGACCAATCAGGAAAAATTTTATTTTTGAATGCAATAGATCAAAATGCTTTTGTAAGCTTGTAAGCAATAAAATTAACTGTCATTGGAATAAAGCTTGCAGATGTTAGACAAGTGATTTAGAACTAATTGTAGTAAGCAGCAGTTGGTTGCAGTACATGTTAACCACGTACACGTAGAGGAGGAATATCATCACCTCTTAAAGCAAAATTTTATTTTTTAATAGATTTTTGCGGCAAACAACATTTTGTCTTCCCAAACATAAAATGTTTGTCGAAATCACATACATAGTGTCCAAGAAAATAATATGGTTGCGACAAACATGTTGACATGGTCCAAAAATAACCTTTTGATTCGGAAGTGATCATATTCCTTCTCTGATTGATTATATTCCTTCTCCTTTGGCCTGATCGTAGTATTTTTTTATAAAAGTATTTATATCAATGTTTTTCAAATTCTCCCAATGTTCAATATTCCTTTAGAAATCTATAACAGAAAGTGTAAATAAAACACCAACTCAAAACAAATAAACGTAAACTACATGTGGACTTGTGAATGTAATTGAAATCGTATAAAAATCCAGCCCCTGGCCAAAACTCGTCGACACATTTTACCTCCTACTAAATTCGACATGCTCATAGAAATTGAATTACTCAAAAAAAACAAAAAAACAAAACAGAAAACTGCAACAGAAATATGATATTCTAGAATTCCCATGTTTTGAGCTTTGCACGTTGCTATTAACAAAAAAAATTGATATAAAATCCAATAATAAAGAAAAAATCTTTATAATTGAGCACATTGCATATGCACTTGCAGTAGGCAATTAAAAATTCAAATTTCACATAAAATTCTGGAACAAAAAAAATATATATATATATATATATATGACTAAAAAAAAAAGCGTTCATAAAATTTTATGCGATTAAATTGGGAAAAATTCGTGTTTTTATTTCTGGTTGATTTTTGAAATTTTTGTTTTTGAGGTGGAATAGA
The DNA here is from genome assembly GCF_050003625.1 of Haematobia irritans. Classification (NCBI taxonomy): domain Eukaryota; kingdom Metazoa; phylum Arthropoda; class Insecta; order Diptera; family Muscidae; genus Haematobia; species Haematobia irritans. The sequence goes on along the minus strand of NC_134399.1, from coordinate 191,729,923 downwards.
GATTTCGTTTTGTGAGAAGAGCTCTTCAAAATAAAAAAATAAAATACGTTTCTTCTTTTTTCCCCATTAAAAAAAAAGAATTTTTGAATTTTCCTATTTTATTTGTTTTCTGTGAAGATTTCATTCCCATATTTTACTCATTTTGTCTAGTAGCATCAAACGAAGCCTTTAGCAATACAACAATAAAAATATGCAAGTGCAAATAACATGCCACTATAAATGAATGAATGAGTGTGAGAGTTTTTTTTTTTTTTTTTGAGAGCCATGAATAGTGAATGCATTTCAACTGAATTATAAACAAATGGAACATTTGTATACATTTACCAAAAATATATACAAATTATACAAAATATGCACGTAATAAATGCATTGGGCTTTTGGTGAAAAGGCAGCTTATGCCAATAAATTAAATTTATAAATATTCATTTCAATTTACACTCGGCCATAATTGAATAAGTGCAGTTGAAGAGAGAGAGAGTTAATGAAGAATATGGAGAGTCGGATATTGGGAGACAGTGTGGTGCAATGGTTAGCAACGCCGTCTTGACTACACATGGTAATAGATTTTAACTCTGTTTGTGATACATACAAAATATATTATAATGCAAAATTGGGGAATTGGGAAAGAAGCCACAGCGGTACTATGGTTAGTAAGCAAATGATGGGTTCTAGATCCGGCCGAGTAGTACAAAGTGTAGGTGGCTCTTAATGTCCACTTGGTAATCCTTGTTGATATTATTGAGTGTTTAAAGCCAAGTCTCAATAGTCTTTCACATAGTATGTTTTGCCGTAAGGACTCTATTATAAGTATAGATACAACGAAAGCGGCTATCGGTAGGCGATTACACATTTGCTTGTGTGACCAAATTAATAACTATAACATTTCATTGGGAGTATTTGTCACAGATAATGAAATTAATTAATTAGAAATTTGTATATTTGAAATTAATTAATTAGAAATTTGTACATATTTATAATCACACAGCATTGCTGGTTGTTTTGCATTTTTTATGCTTAGTTACAATGAGTGAAGTTGATATTTTTCTTATTTACTTATTAAAGCCATTTCGTAAATTTTTCGTCATTTGGGATAATCAACGTAAAGATCATAGACGTTCCTTAAATTGAATTTTCTGTATTCGTTAAAAGGACTTTCGATCTTTTTTTTAGAAACCCTACAATAAACTTTTTGTTTTTGTATATATATATTTTTTTTTTTCAATCGATTTATAAATTTGTTTGCATAAGGCTGTAAGGCTTTTGTTTGACGCCAATACACTTGAAATAATAAAAAAAGGAGTCACACGATTTAAAAATAATATACGAAAAATTAAAAAAAAAAATCTTTAAAAATCTACCAAATTTATAATTTTCTCATTTTGAAATTTTTGATCAAATCTTGGAGGATTTTATAATTCAGAAACAAAAAATGTTGGAAATAACATCAAATTTTAGAATCAAACACTGGCAGTTTAAATTTGTTCGAATTGGACAAAGATATCACACGCTGCACGTAAGTGGCTCTGCGGTAATTTGGCCCCATGCCAGACCGACTCTTTGGTACTTTTAAGTACTAACCATTCTCTCTCCAAAATGCCCCAGTTGCAATGGATTGAGATCCGGAGATTTTGACCATATGTGGCCATTGTGCTGTAGAAATGAAACGAAGAACCTCCTTTTTAAGCCATTCTTAGTTGACTAGTGGAGTGTTGAGCCCAGTTGGAATGTCCGCGATATGCGGCCAAAATATTTGCCTGGCAAAGGTTTCAATATTGTCTTTAGGACATTTTCCAAATAATATTCAGCATTGGGACAGCGGCCAACGGCGTTACATTACGGCGGCCCATTAAAGGAGTAAATTTTCAGCTGACCTCTTTGGCAAGTAAACACAATAATTTTGTTTCTTCACGCACTGCTTGCTTTTCATTGGAGAATACCAAATTCGGCAACTTGCCACTTTCGTGCAAGCGAATCAGCTCTTTCGCATCGAACTTTTTTATGAATCGGTTTCGATCAAATCTGGCCCTCACTTTTCGGATAATTTCTGTTGTTGGCGTATTTTTCGTCTACTTTTTAGATTCGATGCAACATTGCCAGCATCACGTTATCGAGTAATGGTACGAGAAACAAAACATTTATTCACATTTAAATGTTGCGTTTTTCCCCAAATTAAAGAGCATGGTATCACGCTTGCTGAATGCAATAAATCAAAATGTATTTTAAAGCTTATAAATAATAAAATGAACTGCCACTGGATGAAATCTGTTAGACAAGCGGTTTAGAAATTGGCTGCCACCCTGTATACAGACAATTACATCACCAAAATAATTCCAATTAAAAAGTTGATTGAATTTGAAAAACTGTTTAAATAAATTAAAAAAATAATAACAATTACTACATTCTTCATTAAAATTTTGAATATCTCAATTAACATTTTAATTAAATTGAAATATATTGCCAATTAAAAATATAATTGTTTGTTTAAATTTGGTATTATTAAATTAATTAAAATCCAAAGAAAAATCCAACTATAGTTATAAGCGTAAAATTCTTAAAAACAAATGCTTAATAATAAAACGGTTATAATTAAAAAATAATAATACAAAAAATAATTAATTGTCTCAATTAAAAACTTAAAGTTTACGACAAAAATAAATTAAATTTTTCAACAAAAATTTTTTTTATTTCTTATTAATTCTGCAATTTTCACTATTATTTTCGTGAGTGAAGCAATTCCAATAAATTAATTTCAATCAATTTCGTGATTGAATCAGAAACAAATTTCCTTGGGAACTCAATCTGTAATTACACTAGTTTACAAAAAAAATTCATGTACACTTGATGAGATGTGCTTTGTGATGTGCTAAATTCGAAAAAAAACAATTTAGTGAACAAATCCGATGTAAAATCATGCAAATATGAGCAACTCACCCACACAAAAATGCATTTTTGTGTGGGTGAGTGAGTCATATTTGCATGATTTGACATCGGATTTGTTCACTCAATTTCTTATAACTTTGTCATTTTTCTTCTAGTTGGTCTTATTACTTACATTAGAGTATCATCTATACGACCATGAAGAGAACCCGAACGTTTTTTGCAATGATTTATTCTGGCGGAAAAGGTCGATTGTAAAATACGATTTTTTTTTTTTGAAAATTTGGCTTTTTCGCATCGATATTTTTTGAACCACTTAACTTATCACAGATCCAATTATACACGAGTAGACGTCACCTTTCATTTAAGTACCAAAATCGGATATAATCTGACATTTCTAACTCGAGATATAATATGTTTAGTGAAAGAAGAGCGAAAAACTAAAAATAACGGGATATCTCAAAAACTATTCCATAATTTTGTTTTCGAATTCACCAGATCAAAATAAATATACAAAAGTCGACTCTTATCAAGTGTACATTTTCAGTGTAAACTAGTGTTATCTACGATCTCACAATGGACTGAATAGTCTAAGTTAGCCTGAATCAAATTGGACTGCCACTTTAGCCTAATACGATCTGTTACGAAAAAACGGAGAGAATATGAGAGGGATCTTAATAAGAGAAACAATTTTGAGAAATTTTAATTTACTCAGAATAGTAATTAGCATTTCTCAAGGTACAAATCACCTATGACAAACATTTGACCTTTGTCACAGTGTTAGGCAAACATGCAAAACACCACGTATTCCCAATGCTCAATGACTAAAATATTCATAGTTTTATATATTCATTAAAAAAAAAAAAACAATTTTATTCCGCTTGAAATATGGGATATGTGAGTTCAAGTATTTGACCGCATCCTAAAGGTATTCCTTGAAATTGAACCCGGAAATATGATATCGATTGATTGAAATTCCCCAAAATTAAATATATTGCAAAATATAAAGAAATCCAGTGCAAAATTTATTGCAAAGTGTTTTTTAACACATACATTTTAGTGTGTTTTATTTAAAGAAAACAACAACAAAAAACTGAAGTAAAGCAATGCCAGCCAAATAATGTTTATAAACAAAAGTAAAACAATAGCAACAACAACAAAATAAATAAAATAAAACGGAGAACAATGTAAGTAAGACAAACGCGTGCCGAATTAATAAACAGCAAACTAAAAAAATAGCAACAACATCGCAAACAATAATCAATGTAAATTTCTTGCAATGTTAGTTTTTTCTCTTGTTTTTCTTTTTTTTTTATTTAAGCAAATAAACAAATCGTTTTTATCTCACCCATTGATCAACAACTTGCTGACTGGCAGGAGGTTGTCGAATGCCTAAAATACGAGGCAATGATAACGAACCTATCAGAGAGTGCGTAAAATCTCCCAACACTTATGGCTTACACTGTAAGTCAACGAGTGGGCTGGTGAAAATACATACTCGTGTATTTCGTATGTGAGTGTGAGTTTTTGAGTAAGTGGCCACATTTGTGACATTGTACGAAAAAAAAAATATCGTGAGAGGCATTTCAAACATATGACATATGGCACATCATCATCTGTTGACTCTACGACCACTGCTGTTGCATCTTTTAAGCCTCAAGTCATAAAATATTTTATGATAATTCAAAGTAAATACCATTGTGGGTGTATTAAGCATAAAATTTGACATTTATTTCAACAAGAAAGGGTTTGAGAAATTTATGATGCGAATTTTAAATATGACAAATACCCAATGGTTGTTGTTACCTGGCTAATTAGAGATTTACCAGATATATAGGGGGAAATATTAAGAGACTTTCTATGGAAAGTGTTGAATATATGTATCAAGGGTGTTCTGTTTATGCGTGAGCAAAGAAGGAAATACATGTGTTGAGAGAGAGAGAGAGAGAGAGTTGAACATATGTAGTTCCGATTGGGAATTTTGTTTTAATATGTGGAAGTTCATCATAGACAGTCATAGAGGTCAATAAAATGTTGTTTTCGTATGAAGGTCGAATGGTACATTTATTTTAGGCAATTCAAGCTATCCAGGAAGCTCAGGAAGGTAAGAGCAAATTTTAAGGATTTTATTTTGCGTCATAATTAAAACTTTTTACATTGGAAAAATATTAACCTACTATGAAAGATTATGTAATCTAAAACCTAGAAACATTGAATCCAAACCCCGCCTTATATATACCGATCTATACAGGTAAGCACTATGGAATTACAAGAGTGACTGCTGTGTAATGCGACAGAGTAATAACTCATTCACATTAGTCTTGTAATCTACTAAAAGTGAATTTGAAATCTCTTTTCGGCGAATAACAGTTAAATCTAGGTGAACTGGATTTTGGATTTTTAATGAATGAATTTTGGGGTCTCTTTAGATTTGTTCGAACTGGTTACCTTTTGGTACTATTTAAGGCATTCAAAACGTCGACACACAGGCTACACAAAATTGGATCTGTGTCACTTTATCCCATTCCCGGCGAAATTTTGGTATTTTTTTAGCGTTAACCTTACTCCAAAATCCCTAGGCCACCAAAGCACAAAAGTGGCTCTGCGTTATATTTTCCTATTCCCGGCGAAATTTTGGTATTCAGGCCCAGCTTTACGGACAAAGTAGATCAAGGAAATTTATCAATAGAATCATTGAAAAGAAAACGCCAAATACAAATGTATACACGCCTAGACTATACATGTTTCAGTTCGGGCGAATGAACTTTTCCACAGCATTTAGTATAGATCTGGCTGGGAGAGATAATTCAATTTTGTTCCCTTTATGCACCCAGAGAAGGAATACGATCACCTCAAACATGTTTTAAGAGCAAAATGTTATTTTTGACACTACAGTGACCATGTAACATGGTTTTCGCAACCATGTTTTTTTCTCGGAAATCATGTATCTGATTTCGGCAAGCAGGTTATATTTGACGATAAAATAACATTTTAGTGACAAACATGTTACATGGTCACCATACAAAAATAACATTTTGCTCTTGAAACATGTTTGAGATGATCATATTCCTTCTCTGCGTGTGCTAAATTCTTATGGAGAAAACATTTGGGAATTTTCTTCTCACAAATTGAAACATCTTAACTCCCACTGTGCATCATCTTTTCTTTTCATCCCAGCAAAAAATAATTATAAAATTGGAAGCACCCAAATTAAAATGTTCATACTGTAGGCACTACTATTCTGCGCAAAGTTGTAAGTGCAGAATTCGGAGCTACTTTTTCTAAAGATGTAAGTAAGTTCTTCGTTTATAGCGGGCGACGCACTTAAATTTTTTTTTATTAAACGCCCGTCAAAAATTTGTTAAAATATGGAAGTGCTGAAATTAGCGCAATTTCGTTGCATTAAGGTAAGCGGATGCTTCCTCCTTCGCTTACTAAGTTGCACTTCTGTAAGCGAGAGCTTTATGTGTTTTTTTGTTTTTCTCACTACGTTTACGAGCGAACGATTTTGTGCGAAAACATATTAGTAACAAGTATATTTGGCCGTAAGTTCGGTCAGGCCGAAGCTTATGTACCCTCCACCGTAGATTGCGTATAAACTCCTTCTAAACACTGCCATCCACAATCGAATTACTTGGGTTGCGGTAACGCTTGCCGATGGCAAGGTATCCTCAATCCTCCTAACACCACCTTCTAAATTGTAAGTAAGTCCATACGTGGTATATATTAAATTAAAAAAGACCGATTAAATATGTATATAATTCAATTTGTCGAAATTTTCTATAGAAATAAAAGTATAATAAAAATTTTTATAGAAATAATATTTTGACAAAATTTTCTATAGATATAAAATTTTGACAAAATTTGCTATAGAAATAAAATTTTGTCAAAAATTTCTATAGAAATAAAATTATGACAAAATTTTCTATAAAAATAAAATGTTGATATATTATTTTTGGCTCGAGTGGCAACTATGATTATGAACCGATATGGATTTTTGTGATTGGGGATCGGCTATATATAACTATATACCGATATGGACCAATTTTCGTATGGTTGTTAGCGGTCATATACTAACACCACGTTCCAAATTTGAACCGGATTGGATGAATTTTGCTCCTACAAGAGGCTCCGGAGGTCAAATCTGGAGAACGGTTTATAGGGGGCTACATATAATTACGAACCTATGTGGACCAATTTTTGCATGGATGTTAGAGACCATATACCAACACCACGTTCCACATTTGGACCGGATCAGATGAATTTTGCTCCACCTAGAGGCTCCGGAGGTCTAATCTGGAGAACGGTTTATACAGGGGCTATATATAATTATGGACCGATATGGACCAATTCTGGCACGGTTGTTAGAGACCATATACTAACACCATGTTCCAAATTTCAACCGGATCGGATGAATTTTGCTCCTCCAAGAGGCTCCGGAGGTCAAATCTGGAGAACGGTTTATATGGGGCTACATATAATTACGAACCTATGTGGACCAATTTTTGCATGGATGTTAGAGACCATATACTTACACCACGTACTAAATTTCAACCGGATCGGATGAAATTTGTTTCTCTTTGAGCCTCCGCAAGCCAAATCTGGGGATCGGTTTATATGGTGGCTATATATAATTATGAACCGATGTAGACCAAGTTTAGCATGGTTGTTATAGACCATATACCAACACCATGTACCAAATTTGAGCCGGATCGATTGAAATTCTCTTCTCTTTGAGGCTCCGCAAGCCAAATTTGGGAATCGATTAGTATGGGGGCTATATATAATTATGGACCGATGTTAACCAATCTTTGCGTGGTTGTTAGAGACCATATACCAACATCATGTACCAAATTTCAGATAATTATGGACCGATGTGAACCAATTTTTGCGTGGTTGTTAGAGACCATATAACAACATCATGTACCAAATTTTAGCCGGATCGGATGAAATATGCTTCTCTTAGAGGCTCTGCAAGCCAAATTTGGGTCCGTTTATATGGGGGCTATACGTAAAAGTGGACCGATATGGCCCATTTGCAATACCATCCGACCTACATCAATAACAACTACTTGTGTCAAGTTTCAAGTCGATAGCTTATTTCGTTCGGAAGTTAGCGTGATTTGAACAGACGGACGGACGGAAATGTTTTTGTTAGATTGTATATAATAAAATTAACTGTTTCTGGAATAAATCGGTCAGCTGTCAGATTTGCAATGCTAGCAACTTGAACTTGGTTGCGATACATATTAGCCACAGTGTCCCATATACAAAATCTTATTTAAAAAAAAATTCTTTTAACCAAAGATGCAAACTCTTCAAAATAAGTATTAGCCTATTATTTTGGAAACAATTATTCTATTAAATAGGTTTTTAAGAAAAACTTGCCATAAGTAAACATTCACATAATGAAATATTATGCACGTTAATATTTTTTATTATTTACGTTGGTAAGAGGATAATATTCGACCTTTTTTATTTGATATATTATTATCCTCTTTGCTAACATACACATTTATTTTTTCAGAAAAATAAAACTCTCCCCCATTGTTCAATACCAGTAGTCGAAATTTAATACTCTTATGTATTTTTGTACTTACATAAGATCGATGCAAAAATATTCTTTATTGCATAATAATAATAGGAATATCTGCTTTATGAAACTATGAAAAACAAATTATATATTTTTTGTTAAACAAATTGTATGTCCAATATTTATAGTAGTAATCATTGTTAACTTGATAGTCAAAAAATCATTTTAATATTTCTGTTGTTGGCAGTTTAATTTTCCATTTTTTTTGTGAGTGATGATTTTTCAATAACAACTATGGATTTTTTGTGTAAAAAGAAAAACAAAAGAATTTTATATGATATGATTTTTCTTTGGGTTTTTGTTTTGTTTTTATCTTCATCACAACAATGGAATGTGTGAGTATGGTTTTTTTTGGGTTTATTTTTTTTTTCTCCAATATTTTTTTTTTGTTTTAATTAAAATCACTGCATACAAGTAGTTTATAATTGGTTTGATGGTATTTCAGCAGCACTTTTGTATCTCTCTATACAAACAGTCTGGGAAAACAGATAGGAACTTGTACTATGATATGGACTTGCACAATATGAAATTTGTTGGAAGGTAAAAGATAAACCGTATGTTGGTGGTTGTTTTCGTTTTTTTTTTTTTAGTTTTTGGGGAGATACTGAAGTGCTTGAAATTACTTTCAAGTGTTGGCAGACATCAGCTATTATATGCTTTTCGGGCTTGATAAGGCACCTTGGTAAAGCAATCTTTCAGTAGATAGGTCATTTACAAAAAAATGCAATTAAAATATATGAATCAATACTTGTATTGGGTTATGCTTTAGACTTGCTCTATAAATGCATTGTTTGATGTGTTTTTGTTTTTGGAATTTAAATAAAACTTAATATTGATTATACCAACATTTATGTTTGATTTCAAAAGCCTACTTCAAATGATGGAATATTTACCAATTGAAGATTTTAATTAAATATTGAAAGATATTACAGAAAAAGTCAAGTTAAAGCTATGGTCATTATATGCTTGAAATTTATTGAAAGCATTAAGGAATAAGGGGATTACAAACTTGGTCGAAACAAGTATTAATTTAAATTGGGAAACTAAGGAAAAATATTTCACATAGTTGTACATTTGCATAATATTTATAAATAAATAAAATATAGTTTTATATCCAATTATTTATTTAGATCAAATTTAATTAAATGAATTAAATTTATTTGATTTGATGTATATTATTGTAATTTAATTGATTACTTTAAATTAGTTTGATTAAATTTATTATACCCTCCACCATAGGATGGGGGGTATATTAACTTTGTCATTCCGTTTGTAACACATCGAAATATTGCTCTAAGACCCCATAAAGTATATATATTCTGGGTCGTGGTGAAACTCTGAGTCGATCTGAGCATGCCCGTCCGTCCGTCCGTCTGTTGAAATCACGCTAACTTCCGAACGAAAAAAGCTATCGACTTGAAACTTGGCACAAGTAGTTGTTATTGATGTAGGTTGGATGGTATTGCAAATGGGCCATATCGGTACACTTTTACGTATAGCCCCCATATAAACGGACCCCCAAATTTGGCTTGAGAGGCCTCTAAGAGAAGCAAATTTCATCCGATCCGGCTGAAATTTGGTACATGATGTTAGTATATGGTCTCTAACAACCATGCAAAAATTGGTCCACATCGGTCCATAATTATATATAGCCCCCATATAAACCGATCCCCCGATTTAGCTTGCGGAGCCTCTAAGAGAAGCAAATTTCATCCGATCCGGCTGAAATTTGGTACATGGTGTTAGTATATGGTCTGTAACACCCATGCAAAAATTGGTCCATATCGGTCCATAATTATATGTAGCCCCCATATAAACCGATCACCAGATTTGACGTCCGGAGCCTCTTAGAAGACCAACATTTATCTGATTCAGTTGAAATTTGGTACGTGATGTTAATATATGGCCTCAAACACCCATGCAAAAATTGGTCGATATCGGTCCATAATTATATATAGGCCCCATATAAACCGATCCCCAGATTTGACCTCCGGAGCACCTTGGAAGAGCAAAATTCTTCCCATTCGGTTGAAAATTGGTACGTGATGTTAGTATAGGGTATCCAACAGCCATGCAGGAATCGGTTCCTATCAGTCCATAATAATATATAGCTCCCATATAAACCGATCCCCAGATTTGACCTCCGGTGCCTTTTGGAGAAGCAAAATTCATCCGATCTGGTTGAAATTTGGTACGTGGTGGTATCATATGATATTTAACAACCATGTGAGTTGAAATTTGTGGATGGCAGTCTTTCGTAGAAGTTTCTACGCAATCCATGGCGGAGGGTACATAAGATTCGGCCTGGCCGAACTTACGGCCGTATATACTTGTGTTATGTTAACTTTGAATAATGTAATAAATTTAATTCATCGAAATCGGTTAATAATTGCGACCGGAATCCTGTGAACAACAAATACATGGACGGACGGACGACTACCAAGCGCTAGATCGACTCAAGAGGTGATTCTAAGTCGATCGGTATATATTTTATGGGGTCTAATATCAATATTTCTGATCTGGTATGTGCCTACCAGAAATATTGATCTTAGACCCCATAAAATATATACCGATCGACTCAGAATCACCTCCTGAGTCGATCTAGCGATTGGTGTTCGTCCGTCCATGTATTTGTTGTTCGCAGGATTCCTGTCGCAATTATTAACCGATTTTGATGAAATTTGGTATGTGGCGGTTTTTTGGTACAGAGACGAGCGCTATTGAATTTGGAAGAAATCGGATCCAATTTAGATATAGCTCCCATATATATGTATCGCCCGATTTCGTTCAGTTACTGATCGATCTGCGTTAAAATTGACACAAAGTAATCCAATTGACCACCCTTTAAGTGTGCAAAATTTAATCGAAATCGGTTCAGATTTAGATATAGCTCCCATATATATGTATCGCCCGATTTTCCCAAATTTGGCCATAAGCCCCTTATTTATCAACCGATCTGACTCAAAGTTGGCCAAATTTAATTTTCTAAAGCACTTACTATATGTGCACAAAATCATCGAAATCGGTTCAGATTTGGCTAAATATATGGGAGCTATATATATGTATCGCCCGATTTTCACAAATTTGGCCATAAAAGCCTTATTTATCAACCGATCTCACTCAAATTTGGCTTACTCTAATGTTCTATAGTACTGACTATATGTGCAAAATATCATCCAAATCGGTTCAGATGTAGATATAGCTTCCATATATATGTAGCGCCCGATTTTCAAAAATTTGCCTCTTACAACCTTATTTTTGACCTAGTGATCTCATTTATTAACCGATATTACTCAAATTTAGCACAAAGTAATCTCCTGTAATATCAACAAAACCTGAAAAATATAATCCAAATCGGTTCAGATTTAGATATAGCTTCCATATATAATAATGGCCCGTTTTTGAAAAAATGTGCTCCTTTTAACTCTATTTCTGACCATAATAGCCTAATTTAATAAGATCGGGTATCAACCAAATCTGGAAAATATCATCAAAATCGGTTCAGATTTAGATATAGCTCCCATATATATGCATCGATTGATTTTCCCAAATTTGGCCATAGTACTCTTATTTATTAACCAATGTTGCTCCAATTTCAAATGTACACGTATTAGCCGATATATTTAGACTTACATGCAGCTCTTATATAAATCTATTGCCCTAATTTCGGAAATTTGGATTTATTACCACACTAATTAAGCGATGTCCTCTTTTTTATTAATGGACTCAATATTAGTGACATACTAACTCTATAGGTTCAGAATCAACTATAGCTCCTAGTATCAGACATTACTGTTCAGATTGTGATAAAACTCCCATAACCATGTACCCATTCTTAAATATGGAAATGCGGGTTTTTCCCAAACCTGTACCATTGATACCCCACAAACAATGTTTACTAATTCAGTAGGGATGGTTTAGGGTATGATATAGTCTGCCCCGCCCAACTTTCTACTTTACTCACTTGTTTTTTAATATAGAATAATATGCCTGTTGTTTTCCGAATATTCTATAAGAGTCTAACATTTTTTTACCATCGAAAGAAGTGTATAATCGACCATCCTCGAATATCTTTGTTAGCCCGCACCATGAGGAGTAGTATACAACACGTTTGTCATTCCTTTTGAAACGATGACGAAATTCCAATGCAAGACAGTGGAAATCATGTCTGTCTGTTCTTTAAATGATATAAAAAAATCCACCGTTTCCCCAATATATGGCGTATTTGTCTATATCTCGTTTTGTACCTAATTCCTCTAGATGATTGTAGAAATATTGAATTTCTTACTAGCGCACCTTTTCTGGGAATATTGTAATTTGTTCATAAAGGTTTTTCAAATATGGACACTTGAAAAAAAAATGAGAAAATACACTATGTATGACATTTTTTTCTGCGATAGGGACGAAAACGAAAGCCAGACGTTGGAGTATATATGAACATTATTTATGGACCTGATCAAGCGCAATTTTGTGTTCGTCGATTACGTTGCGATAATTTCCATGTCAAAGATACACCACAAACTGGAAGATAAATTGGGAGGCACCATGGTGCAATGGGTGGCATACTCGCCTTGCATATAAAGGTCCTAGGCTTAATCCCAGTTTCGACCGAACACCAAAATGTTATTCAGCCATGGTTGCTGTTTACATTTCTGAGTGTTTCAAAGCGTCTCAACGTGGTTTCATTGTAATGTGAAATGCCGTTTGGACTCGCCTATAAGAAAGGAGGTCCTTTGTCATTGAGAACATAGAATCGTGAAGAAACAAGCCAGAATGTTTTCTTGTGGTTGGTGAGATTGCCATGGAATTATTTACAATGACCTGCTCTTATATGACAAAATTATACATTCGAAACTGTACTGTCAATAATCTGATGGAAGCAATCGAAATTATATCACAAGAAAACTACGTCAAGCGACAATCAAGAAACGCCGTAAGTCCCGGGAGCATGATTGGAATATTCTTATCGATCCATTTTAAAGTCGAACCTGTCACCCATTATATACCATCTATTCTAGTTCATGGCGAAAAATTTTGTTGGCGATAAACTCGTTTCTAAACAGGTATGGGAAAATCGACTATCGCAATAGAAATTAGTTCTTCTATTGCAGAGGCCCAGAGAAATTACCTTTGAAATGGCGACAAGTTATAGTTTTCTTCCTTGTCCAAAAGTCCAGTTGACTTTAATAATTCAGAAAAATTCTTTAAATCTAATGAAATTGTCTTTAAATTTGTTGTCTTTTTGCATCTTGACTACAAAGCAAAAAATCGTTCAAATATAGGACACGTTTTTCAACTCTTTATTTTAAATACGTTTTTTTACTTGAAACATAGCATAATCTTTAATCCAAAAATACAATATCTCCGTTAAATCGAAGATTATTTCATTAAATTGTTTTCAAAAAAACCGGTTAGTTGGATACTCTAGTCTAAAGTAGATAAGCAAATTTAAAAAGAGTCGTGTCCTAAATTTAAACAAAAACATGTTAAAGCAATTATTATGAATAATAATTTATTATTTTTATAAAACATTCTTCTTTCAATATGTTTCTTATAGTCTTCATTAAACGAATGTTCATTAAATGAACGTTCGTCATAAAAGCTATGAAAAATTTCTTAAAAAGAGAGTAACACTTTGTACTTTTAATGAAAGGTTTGATATATATTTTTTTTTTGTGGGAGGGAAACCCCCCTGTGATAATATAGGCTATTAGTTAGCGAGTATCGTATTTGGTATAAAAAGTAAAACAAAATGATAAAATATAAATAGCTCAATACTCCTACGTAGAGGATATAAAAATAGAAATTATTGGGAGCACAAATTAGTAATGACAGGATTATAAACACATGGACGAAAAAGACTGTTTTGCATATGTTTGGGTGTAAAAATTATATATTTGGAACTCAAATTTTTAACACAATATTTTTAAGCGCAAGCATTTAATGTTCATAAACTAAGATAACATATTTGTAAATAAAGGGTGATTTGTTAAGAGCTTGATAACTTTTTAAAAAAAAAAAACGCATAAAATTTGCAAAATCTCATCGGTTCTTTATTTGAAACGTTAGATTGGTCCATGACATTTACTTTTTGAAGATAATTTCATTTAAATGTTGACCGCGGCTGCGTCTTAGGTGGTCCATTCGGAAAGTCCAATTTTGGGCAACTTTTTCGAGCATTTCGGCCGGAATAGCCCGAATTTCTTCGGAAATGTTGTCTTCCAAAGCTGGAATAGTTGCTGGCTTATTTCTGTAGACTTTAGACTTGACGTAGCCCCACAAAAAATAGTCTAAAGGCGTCAAATCGCATGATCTTGGTGGCCAACTTACCGGTCCATTTCTTGAGATGAATTGTTCTCCGAAGTTTTCCCTCAAAATGGCCATAGAATCGCGAGCTGTGTGGCATGTAGCGCCATCTTGTTGAAACCACATGTCAACCAAGTTCAGTTCTTCCATTTTTGGCAACAAAAAGTTTGTTAGCATCGAACGATAGCGATCGCCATTCACCGTAACGTTGCGTCCAACAGCATCTTTGAAAAAATACGGTCCAATGATTCCACCAGCGTACAAACCACACCAAACAGTGCATTTTTCGGGATGCATGGGCAGTTCTTGAACGGCTTCTGGTTGCTCTTCACTCCAAATGCGGCAATTTTGCTTATTTACGTAGCCATTTAACCAGAAATGAGCCTCATCGCTGAACAAAATTTGTCGATAAAAAAGCGGATTTTCTGCCAACTTTTCTAGGGCCCATTCACTGAAAATTCGACGTTGTGGCAGATCGTTCGGCTTCAGTTCTTGCACGAGCTGTATTTTATACGGTTTTACACCAAGATCTTTGCGTAAAATCTTCCATGTGGTCGAATAACACAAACCCAATTGCTGCGAACTGCGACGAATCGACATTTCACGGTCTTCAGCAACACTCTCAGAAACAGACGCAATATTCTCTTCTGTACGCACTGTACGCATTCGTGTGGTTGGTTTAATGTCCAATAAAGTAAACTGAGTGCGAAACTTGGTCACAATCGCATTAATTGTTTGCTCACTTGGTCGATTATGTAGACCATAAATCGGACGTAAAGCGCGAAACACATTTCGAACCGAACACTGATTTTGGTAATAAAATTCAATGATTTGCAAGCGTTGCTCGTTAGTAAGTCTATTCATGATGAAATGTCAAAGCATACTGAGCATCTTTCTCTTTGACACCATGTCTGAAATCCCACGTGATCTGTCAAATACTAATGCATGAAAATCCTAACCTCAAAAGAATCACCCTTTATAATATGCTTAGATGCAAACATATATTAATTTATAAATAGCCTATAAACA
The DNA here is from genome assembly GCF_050003625.1 of Haematobia irritans. Classification (NCBI taxonomy): domain Eukaryota; kingdom Metazoa; phylum Arthropoda; class Insecta; order Diptera; family Muscidae; genus Haematobia; species Haematobia irritans. The sequence goes on along the minus strand of NC_134399.1, from coordinate 191,714,118 downwards.
TATATATGTTTAGAAAGAGAGATCTAGAGAGTATGCTGCAAGTACAATAATGGAAGTAACCAATTGGCGCCTTAAAAATATATCCATACAAAGAAAATTTCATTAGAATTTTTTTCTACCAATGTATGCCCTAAGGTGAAACATAATATGTTTGAATAATACAATCAATATTTTGTTTGGACCAATACTGAAAATATATATGCTTGAAGCAAAATGTGTTTGGGGTATATGTTACAGAAGCGATTTTTTTTTTTTTGAGGGTGCACAAATCAGACAATATTATTTAAACTATATTCATCTTAAAACCACATTCCACAGCTCTAATTTTCAGTATGTGTCAGTTGCCCGAAATGTAACCGACATAGTATTGTTTTGACTCTCAATATGTCAAGTTTTTTGCCCCCAAACTGCTTTTGCGGAAAGTTGGCGACCAACTGCTCTAAAGGCACCAAAGGAAAGGTGTTTTGCATTGCATCGTTAATGGTGACGAAAAGTGGATTCACTACGACAATAACAAGCGAAAAAAATCATATTCCGGTTATGTCTCTACCTTGACGGTAAAGCCGAATATCCATGGAAAGAGGCTTAGGATGCACGCAGAAAAGGAATATGATCACCCCAACCATGTTCCAAGAGCAAAATGTTACTTTTGCACGGATAACATGTAGCATGTATGAAAAAGTAACATGGTTCTATTGAAACATGTTTGAGGTGATCATATTCCTTCTCTGGGGGTGTGTGTATTTGAAAGGACCAGTTGCGCATGATGAGTTGTCAAAACCCAGCAAATTAAATTGATGCATTTGAACCGAGTCAGAATATTTGGAAAGTGACGGCAAAGTGATTTTACAGCACTTTGAACACACGGCTCTATATTGCAAAACCAAAAAAAAATCTTATTTGGAAACATTCAAGTGGGTAGTCCTATCCTACTCGCCCAGACAATGTTCCATTTGAGTATCACTTGTTCCCATAGATGACGCATGACCTGGCTGATCAGCATTTTCATTCTTATGTGGAAACTAAAAAGTGGGTTAATTTGGGTGTTGAAGACAAATTGTTTTTCATGGAGGTATATTATATTTGACGAGAAAATAATATTTTTGCGACAAAAATGCTACATGGCCGCTGTGAAAAAGTAACATGGTGCTATTGAAACATGTTTGAGGTGATCATATTCCTTCTCTGGGTGTGTGTATTTGAAAGGACCAGTTGCGCATGATGAGTTGTCAAAACCCAGCAAATTAAATCGATGCATTTGAACCGAGTCAGAATATTTGGAAAGTGAAGGCAAAGTGATTTTACAGCACTTTTAACACACGGCTCTATATTGCAAAACCAAAAAAATCTTATTTGGAAACATTCAAGTGGGTAGTCCTATCCTACTCGCCCAGACAATGTTCCATTTGAGTATCACTTGTTCCCATCGATGACGCATGACCTGGCTGATCAGCATTTTCATTCTTATGTGGAAGCTAAAAATTTGGTTAATTTGGGTGTTGAAGACAAATTGTTTTTCATGGAGGTATGTTATGTTTGACGAGAAAATAATATTTTTGCGACAAAAATGCTACATGGTCGCTGTGAAAAAGTAACATGGTGCTCATATTCAGGTGATCATATTCCTTCTCTGAGTGTGTGTATTTGAAAGGACCATTTGCGCATGATGAGTTGTCAAAACCCAGCAAATTAAATTGATGCATTTGAACCGGGTCAGAATATTTGGAAAGTGACGACAAAGTGATTTTACAGCACTATAACACTCGGCCCTATTTTGCAAACCCAAAAAAATCTTATTTGGGAACATTCAAGTTGGTAGTCCTATCCTACCCGCCCAGACATTGTTTCTTTTGATTATCACTTGTTCCCATCGATGACGCATGACCTGGCCGATCAGCATTTTCATTCTTATGAGGAAGCTAAAAATTGGGTTAATTCGGGTGTTGAAGACAAATTGTTTTTCATGGAGGTATGTTATGTTTGACGAGAAAATAATATTTTTGCGACAAAAATGCTACATGGCCGCTGTGAAAAAGTAACATGGTTCTATTGAAACATGTTTGAGGTGATCATATTCCTTCTCCGGGGGTGTGTGTATTTGAAAGGACCAGTTGCGCATGATGAGTTGTCAAAACCCAGCAAATTAAATTGATGCATTTGAACCGAGTCAGAATATTTGGAAAGTGAAGGCAAAGTGATTTTACAGCACTTTTAACACACGGCTCTATATTGCAAAACCAAACAAATCTTATTTGGGAACATTCAAGTGGGTAGTCCTATCTTACCCGCCCAGACATTGTTCCTTTTGATTATCACTTGTTCCCATCGATGACGCATGACCTGGCTGATCAGCATTTTCATTCTTATGAGGAACCTACACGCAAAAAAATAATTCTTTCCTCCCAAACGAAATTTTAGACAAACAAAATTCGTTTCTCATTTGCTTTTCGCTGTAAGGAAGAAAAGTATATACTTTTTGTGATAAACGTTTATTCTTTTCCAGGATGTAAAAACAATTTCATAAAGACTAGCTCAAAAAAAAACATTATTTTCTTGCTAATTGCATTGTCCCTCACATCTTTCTCACATCCACGAGGATTTTTAGTTCTTAACACCTTTTCCTGTAATACCAACAATGTAGAAGAAATTATACGATTTTATAAATTTTTAAAATTTTTTTTACCTTTCGCCTGGACGGAGAATCGAACCGCGGACCATGCACATTGTAAGCCAACACACTAACCACTGAGCTATGTACCTGTTATGGTCATCAATAGATAAATATCCATATAAGTTATATTTATATAGCATAGCTTGCGGCGCCCACGAACCGAATAAACAAAGTTTATTTAACAGAAACAAACATTTAGTTTGGCACCGTGGAGCAGTGGTAGCTACGTCCGACTCTCATGCCAAGGGTCGTGGGTTCGATCCCTGCTTCGGCCAAAGTTTTTTTTTTGCTTTTGTTTTTTTTTTTACATATATTCCAGATATATTCGGAAGATTCCGAAAAAATGTTCAACATTACATTGTACTATATTAAATTTTGAACTGTAAAATGTGTCTTATTAAAGACCTAAAGTCAGAAAAGAACAGTGTTTGATATAAACGAAATGGACTGTGTTGTTATTTCAAAAATAACTTTTTTTGTTGAAAAAATAAAAATTTTGTAACAAACGAATTTTTTTGGTGATAAAAGTTTAAAATTTTCGAAGCAATTCAAAAAACTCTAACAAAAGAAAAACGTTTTCGGTACACGTTTTCCAAACGTTTTTTTTTCTTTGCGTGTAAATATTGGGTTAATTTGGGTGTTGAAGACAAATTGTTTTTCATGGAGGTATGTTATGTTTGACGAGAAAATAATATTTTTGCGACAACAATGCTACATGGTCGCTGTGAAAAAATAACATGGTGCTCTTGAAACATGTTTGAGGTGATCATATTTCTTCTCTGGGTGTGTGTATTTGAAAGGACCAGTTGCGCATTATGAGTTGTCAAAACCCAGCAAATTAAATTGATGCATTTGAACCGAGTCAGAATATTTGGAAAGTGACGGCAAAGTGATTTTACAGCACTTTGAACACACGGCTCTATATTGCAAAACCAAAAAAATCTTATTTGGAAACATTCAAGTGGGTAGTCCTATCCTACTCGCCCAGACATTGTTCCTATTGATTATCACTTGTTCCCAACGATGACGCATGACCTGATCAGCCAGGTCATGCGTCATTTTCATTCTTGTGAGGAAGCTAAAAATTGGGTTAATTCGGGTGTTGAAGACAAATTGTTTTTCATGGCGTTTTTTATTTTACCACTTACCAAAACCTAATGCCTAGCTATGAATAACTCTTCAATTGATCAGTCTTTTGTAAATATTTTTTTGGAATTAAATCTCAAATATTTGATTAAAAAAACCCTAAATTTCTATGTTGCGCTCAAAATAATATTTTTATAAATTACTTCTCGAAATTATATCCATGTAGAAGGATCGTTAAAAAATTAAATTAGAAGAATTTATATATACTAACTACACCCAAAGAAAAAATACTTTCCTCCGGAACGAAAATTTAGACAAACGGAATTTCCCTTTCTTATAAAATAATTTCTTGTAGAACAGATAAATTCGAAGTTATAATAAAATATTCAACGATTGCTTGAACTCTTTTTTATTTGTTTTCCTCATGTTTTCCTCAGAAAACAAAACTCTTTCTTCGTTGTATCTACTGAGATTTTTGTGTGTTGAAAGTATTTTCTCGAATAGAGTTTAATATAATACAATAAATGTAATAAAATATTTATGGAAAATTCCAAAGACTACCCCCAAAATAAATTATATTCCCCAATTTGATATACAATAGTTAGTCATAAAATATTAAATGAACGATTAAACATTCTGATTGGCACCTACACATTATACAAAAAAAAAAAACAAAAAAAAAAAACAAAAAATAAAACATGTTTTGGAACTTTATGGAACAGCCTGATGAAATTCTTGTATTAAAACATGAAATCAGTTCACATGTAGTATGTTTTTGTAAAACCTTGAAATTCTTATCAATTCCAAAAAAAAAAAAAAAAAAAAAATACAAATCAAGAAAAGAACCACAAAACGTTTTAAAACATATAACAAAAATATATGAACACTAAAATATTTATTTCTTTAATTCAATAAAGGAATATATAAGACACACTTACATGACATGCTTTGACTTGTATTAGCTTTAATCCAATGGTTTTTGTATTTTGCGTTTTTGGGGCGAGAATGGTATCCGTTTGTAGTGACAAGTAATTTCAAAATAAAATTTATTGCAAAAAATAAAACACAAGACAAACACAGAATAAAAAAACAAAATCACAACACTTCACAAAAACTTGTAAATATTTTTTTATGGCATAGGGCATTAGGTGGAATTCATGTCAGAATTCTTTGACATTTATTAATTTTTTAAAGCTTTCAAATATTATTATTTTTTTTGTCGTATTTTCAAAAATTTGTATACAATGTAAGAGGTGGGTGGTTGCTATGTTGTTTTTTTTTGTGGTTTCAATTTTATGCCGATTATTATAATTTATATGTAGACATAAGGATTTGACACTTTTTAAAAATGTTAAGGCAATTTACGGTTTCTTTTGACACTTCAAATTTTATTTATTTTTTTTTATCTTTAGTTAATATGAAATTTTCTTTTTGTTTAATTTCTGGTACCATTTTACATGGTTTTATAATTTATTAAATTTTTTATATTCATATTTTTACTTTATTTTCATCATATTATTATTTCATATAATTATTTATGAAAATTTTAATTTCTTTTCAAAATCTTTTGCTTATTTTAATATTTTGCGTTTTTCGGAAATTTTGCGTCTTAAATCCGTGAAATCTCAATACAAACTGAACACACAACTAATATTTCCATTTGTTTCTGTTTTTTTTTTTTTCTTGTTGAAACACTTACAAAATTCGAATATCAAAATTCACCAGCAGCCAGCCAGCAACAACAAAAACACCAAATACAAAAACAAAACAACACCATAGAGCATGGCTACATTTATGAGTAGAATTGAACGGGGCAATACGAGAAAAACAACGCACTGGTGAAACAAATAAATATGCCCGAAAAACTCAAAAAATCGAGAGTACATGAACCGATGATGGCAGCACAAGCAACCCAAGTCATACTGCGTACAACAGAATCATAAGATTGAATGAACGTAGATCATACATTGGTATGAGGCATATAGCATGAAGTTCGAAGAAGAATAAGTAGAGATACACTAATATCACACCATATAGAACAAGCACATGAACAAGAAGAAGAAGAAGAGGATCTCTATGCAGGCAAGCAATGAAACTACCACTATCAAAGCATGGCCAAAGAAAAGGGAAATTGAATTTCCATTTAGCCGTATAAGGAATGAAACCTCACTAAGCACGAATTACAAATTTCACTCACACTCTTACGACAATAGATATCATCCTAAAGAGCGATCCACAACCACCACTATTATTATGAAGATTTTTTTCAGTGGGTGTAGGAGGAAATATTTAAAATATTCTTTAGAAGAAGGGAATCAAAACATAATCATTGATAACCTTTCTATCATACATGTTGCTACTGTTGTTGTTTGGTTTTGTTATCAAGGAAGAGTTTCCGATAAAGTAGCAAAACAAAGAGATCACTCTAATGGTATGAGGTTTTTATTGTCTCAGGATTCACTCAAATCATCTAGCCAGGGATATTATTCGATTTTTGGGCAATTTTCACAAAGTTGGCAACACATGCAGTTTGAGAAGGATAACTTTATACAAAAAACAAGTGAGGAAAGTCTAAAGTCGGGCCCTGTTTCACAGTGTGGCGCAGGGTATAAATATGGGAGCTATATCTAAATCTGAATCGATTTCTTCCAAAATAAATAGGGTTCTATTCAGAGCTAAAACACATACTTGTGCCAAATTTGAAGTCGATTGGACTAAAACTGTGACCTAGACTTTGATTACAAAAATGTGTTCACGGACAGACGGACATGGCTATATCGACTCAGGAGCCCACCCTGAGCCTTTTTGCCAAAGACACTATGTGTCTATCTCGTCTCCTTCTGGGTGTTGTAAACATATGCACTAACTTATAATACCCTGTCCACAGTGTGGCGCAGGGTATAAATATACAGTGAAAACAACCATTTTAAAGATTTTGCTTCGGAATATTTTTTAGTAAAGTAAAGTTACTAAAAATCAGCGATTTTAAGGACGATAATAATAATTTTGAAATATGTTTTAATATTTCTAATATTTCTAACATATGTAACGATATTCATTTTCAAGTCGAATCTCTTGATAAATTATCGACTTTTGGTCAAGGAGAAAAGTGTTGTTAAGAGATGGAATGGGACATGTAAAAAATTGGGAACACCTATTTTCGGATCTGAAATACCTCTCGATTTCCAATAACAGCCAAATCGAATAAAACCCAGAAGCCGAAGAAGCCAAATCGGGAGATCAGTCTATACGAAGGCTATTTTTCGTGGATGGAGACAACATTTTTGAGTTGGGGACTTGGGAATTTGTTGGGGAATTTCCACAAATTTGGGGATTTTTGTAGGGAATTTTCAAAATCTGGTCAGTATAATAAATCAGGTTTTGAGTTATGGTTTATATGAAATTCTTTACTTTTACATGTTTACAAAGGTATAGAGAGTCTTAAAAATAAAAAAATTCTATTCCAAGAGCTACTTTACAATTTACTTTGTTTCCTTTTTTTACTATTGTGAAATTATTTCGTAAGGACTGGGGTCGAAGTCTTGGCCCCTCATTTGTGTGCATCATTGATTTGCAAAATATATACCGCACACATATAATTTTTATTTCTCGAGCATTTAGAAGACGATTTGCATAAGATACAAATTCGATGACTCTTTATACCAATAATTAATGAGGGATTATATCGGATAATATTTTGAGCACCAGTCTCTTGGTTTTGTGGTTTGAAATTTTAATCTTATTGTATCTCGCAAACTGGTATAACAAAAATTGCAAATTTTCAAATTTTTAAATTGTGACGGATTTTTTACAGCAGAGTATATTACTTTACTTTTCAAAAATCTTGCCAAAAAACTGTATTGCGGATTTTTGTGGGGAATTTTAAATAAAATTGGGGATTTTTGGGGATGAAATCGTTCTATTTTGGGGACAAGAGCCCGAAAAATACTGGCAACGCTGTTCCAGAGTTATAGCAATATTTAAAGATTATCTTCAAATATCTCAATTTTCTCTCATATTGTCTCTCATTCTATGTAAACACATACCGATCAAAGTTCCTGGTCATACATATAGTAACCATGGTTGCCATTTTGGTCCGATCGATAATTTTTTGGACCATTGAAATTGGGCAAAAAAATTAATAAATTTTAAATTTTGGATGGAATTTGGTTGATTTTGGTCCATTTTTGTCAAATCGGTAATTTTTCAAAATTTTGACAAAATTTTCTTTAGAAATAAAATGTTGACAAAAATTTCTATAGAAATGAAATGTTAACAAAATTTTTCTGAAGAAATAAAATTTTGCCAACATTTTGTACAGAAATAAACTTAAAACAAGTATATACAGCAGTAAGTTCGGCCGGGCCGAATCTTAAATACCCACCACCATGAACCAAATATTAGGGTTTCCTTTGAAATTTCAGGAGGGCTTGAGGACTTGAGGACACAACCCGAAGATAAATTTAAAGATTTCACCTATGAGGACTATATCATATTCTGGATTTATAAGAACCATTTTTGTTTGAGGTTTAGAGGAATCATTAACATCTCTTGTAAGTGTGCAAGAAAATTATAAAATAACGTCTTGATTTGAAATCTTAAATCTGTAGAAGTAAAATCTGGAAATTTTACATTGAGTTTCAAGCAATTTTCATGATCTGTGCGCCTTCTACACCCTCAAGAAGTGAAGTCGGTCTATATGGAGGCATTACCAAATGGACCGATAAAAACTTAATCCGATACACGTTTTTGTGAGCCTAAAATACCAGAATATTTACAATTTCAGGCATATCAGATAAAAACTACGGTTTCTAGAAACCCAAGGAGTTAAATCGGGAGATCGTTCTTATGGGGGCTATACTAAAATATGGACCGATACTCACCATTTTCGGCACACCTCTTTGTGACCCGAAAATACCTCTAGATTTCCAATTTCAGGCAAATAGGATAAAAACTTCGGATTCTAGAAGCCCAAGAAGTAAAATTGGGGAATCGGTCTATATGGGGGCTATACCATAATATGGACCGATACTCACAATTTTTGGTCTTACACGTATTTGTGGTCCTACAATACCTCTAGATTTCCAATTTCAGGTAAATTGAATAAAAACTGCGGTTTCTATAAGCCCAAGAAGTAAAATCGGGAGATCGGTCTATATGGAGGCTATACCAAAATATGGACCGATACTCACAATTTTTGGCACACATATTTGTGGTCCTACAATACCTCTAGATTTCCAATTTCAGATAAATTGAATAAAAACTGCGGTTTCTATAAGCCCAAGAAGTAAAATCAGAAGATCGGTCTATATGGGGGCTATACCAAAATATGGACCGATACTCACAATTTTTGGCACACGTATTTGTGGTCCTACAATACCTCTAGATTTCCAATTTCAGGTAAATTGAATAAAAACTGCGTTTTCTATAAGCCCAAGAAGTAAAATCGGGAGATCGGTCTATATGGGGGCTATACCAAAATATGGACCGATACTCACAATTTTTGGCACACGTATTTGTGGTCCTACAATACCTCTAGATTTCAAATTTCAGGTAAATTGAATAAAAACTGCGGTTTATATAAGCCCAAGAAGTAAAATCGGGAGATCGGTCTATATGGGGGCTACACCAAAACGTGGACCGATACTCACCATTTTTGGCACATCTCTTTATGGTCATAAAATACCTCCAGATTTCAAATTTCAGGCAAATTGGATAAAAACTACGATTTCTATAAGCCCAAGACCCCAAATCGGGAGGTCGGTTTATATGGGGACTATATCAAAACCTGGACCGATATAGCCCATCTTCGAACTTGACCTGCCTGCAGACAAAAGACGAGCTTGTGCAAAATTTCAGCACGATTGCTTCATTATTGAAGTCTGTAGCGTGATTACAACAGACAGACAGACGGACAGACGGACAGACGGACATCGTTATATCGTCTTCGAATTTCTCCCTGATCAAGAATATATATACTTTATATAGTCGGAAATCGATATTTCGATGCGTTACAAACGGAATCACAAACTTATTATACCCCCGTCACCATTCTATGGTGGTGGGTATAAAAATGTTATATAGATACAAAATTATGCAAAAATGTTATATAGAGACAAAATTTTACGATAACTTTATATAGAAATAAAATTTAGGCTTAATTTTATAAAGAAATAATATTTTGGCTAAATTTTCTATATAAATGGAATTTTGACAAAATTTCCTAAAAAATGAAATTTTGACAAAATTTTCTATAGAAATAAAAGAAATTAAATTTTGACAAAGTTTCATAAAGAAATGAAATTTTTACAAAATTTTCTATGGAAATAAAAGAAATTAAATTTTGACAAAATTTCCTAAAGAAATAAAATTTTGGCTAAATTTTCTAAAGAAATAATATTTTGGTTAAATTTTCTATAGAAATAATTTTTTGGGTAAATTTTCTATAGAAATGGAATTTTGACAAAATTTTCTATAGAAATAAAATTTTGACATAATTTTCTATAGAAATACAATTTTGACCAAAATTTTCTATAGAAATACAATTTTGAACAAAATTTTCTATAGAAATAAAATTTTGACAAAGTTTTCTATAGAAATAAAATTTTGACAAAATTTTCTATAGAAATAAAATTTTAACAAAATTTTCTATAGAAATTAAATTTGGACAAAATTTTCTATAGAAATAAAATTTCCATAAAATTTTCTATAGAAATAAATTAAGGACAATAGAAGTAAAATTTTGATAAAATCGTCTATAGAAATACAATGTTGAAAAAGTTTTCTATAAAAATAAAATTTGGATAAAATTTTCTATAGAAATAAAATTTTGACAAATTTTTCTATAGAAATAAAATTTTAACAAAATTTTCAATAGAGAAAAATGTTGACAAAATGTTCGATAGAAATAAATAGAAATACAAATTTCAATAGAAATAAAAATTTTTAAAGAAATAAAATTTTGCTATCGAAGTAAAATTTTAGAAAAATTGTAACTTTTAAATTATATTAATTTATTTTGGGAAAATGGTCGGCTGGTACAAATTTTGGCCCAATTTTGGAAAAATGTTGGTCCAAAATAAAAATTCATTGTAGCAACGCTGATAGTAACATCTCTATTTTTATAGAAGTAATAACTTTCCCTTGTTGGGATATATTTATAAATTAAAGAATTATTATAACATACATCAAAATATAAGTTTGTAATAAAAGTGATTGTTTTTTTTTCTAATATTCTATATAATGCTTAATTATTTAGCTATTTACAATATTAGACTTATAATATAACATAAAAATAATATTAGAAGGAAAAGTGGCATTGGCTACAGAGACCATCAGCTTAAATTAATATGACACAATTCTAAGATTTTGTATGACTTAGTAAAATATTTCTTTGAGAGGACTGATTTGTTTCCCATAGCTACAAAATTCAATATTGTATAAAAAAATCACAATGTGAATTTTTGAATTTGCTAGATTTTTTTATTCAAACTCGAAAATAGTGTAGTTTTGAGAAAAAAAAAACTCATATCTGCCAAATATTGTCGAGTGAGTCTTATAACACAAACTCACTCACTCAAAGGAGTTCCATACATCAAGCATCTATCACATCCCTGCCAACATTAGGGTGATAGTTTTATCGTCTTTCGCTAAGATGTCACTATTTCGGATCGCTAGGAAGTTTTCTGGTAGTAAAATCGCAAGCACAGCAACAATAAAAACAACTATCGCGTGGGGTGTTTCCGTTTCGAAACAAATTCGACTCTAACAGCGATCAAAAATCTAAATATAGACTCCATACATCGACATAGCTAATTTTTCAATAGCACCTCTCTGAGAGTACATGTGTGTAAAAAGCCACTATCAACCAACGAGCGTGGGTGGCACAGAGGGAGAGCCTCTGACTTGAAAACGAGAGGTTCCGAGTTCAAAGCTCGGTGCGGCCGATCATCATTTTTATTTTTTAAAAAATAACTATCGCGTTTTTGACTTCTTTTGGTCACTGGTTTGATTCCCCGAGAACACAATCGCGTAGTGGGACATTTGTTCCCGAACGGGGACACTTACTCGATAAGAAAATGATATCGCCTATGAAAGTTTTATCTTCCAGTGTGAATCTACTTCGATACTCTTTCGATAGAAAATGTTTGCAGGGATACAGGTAAAACACAGGTATAATTTTCATTAACAATCTCTTCTTCTTACTTTTTACACCAAACATCCAAACAAACAAAAACACACACACACACCAAATTTAATTACAATACTCTTATCTCAAGACAAATAGTAGAAGAGAAATATGTGAACATCAAGATAAACACATTGGATTGCACTGCTTTGCAGGTATTGGAGATAACCGAACGTCGGCAAATAACTCCTCTCGGATGAAAAACAAATAAAATCTTCTTACGACCATTTCTAGCCCATATTTATAATTGGTACGATTCAAAATTGTTGGTATAGGTCAGTGGTAAATACCACGCAGACAGAGAGGGAGAGATAGAGAGAGGTGAGTAGGAGAGAAAGAACTCATCATGGAAGTGTCACCTCTGTATTATCAGCATGCGGCAGACAATGAATACAACCACATCACGGGCAAACAGCATGAAAATATTCCAAAAATACATTTAATTGGGTCATAGAACAAAAACAAAAAAGCAGACGCGAAATAAACAAAAGAAACTCACAAATTTACCCAACTCCAATGGATATTGTTTTTGTGATTATCTCTTGTATTCTTAGGATGGGTTTCAGGTTTGTTAAACAAAAAAAAAAACGGTAGACAGGATATCTTCCAATCTGGGATAATGGTCTTAGAAAACGAAAAACTTACACACACACACACAAACAAATACTAACTTGGCCTATAGATAGGCTTAAAATATTCCAGACTACCAATTTAGTTATGGTGGTTCTGTTTCTTTTTAGATGGTGACAAAATTGTTTTTGTAGTTTAATTCATTTTTTTTTTGTCTTAAAGATTTCTTTAAGAGTTAAACTGGTTATGGTTCTGGGTCGAAAAAAAAAATTACATCCTCCCTTTACTTAGTTTGTAAGATTTGGTTTCCTTTTTTGTATTTTTCCCTTAAAATCAAAAATTAAATTTCCTTAATCTTCATTTGGCGCGTTCTTAAGGGAATGCGCGCGTGCTTAGGTAGCCCATAATTGCACCAATGGCCCAGAAACGTTAACCTCCTCGGTTTGCTATGGCATTTAAAAGCTGATGGTTTAGGGAATTCACTTTGTGACCATAAAAATTAAATGTTTTAAATGGCTATGAACGTGGCAAATAAGGCAAAGTGTCAGGAAACCCGGTGTGTATTAAAATAAGATCATTATCTTCATTAGCATTTTAAGTAATTTTTATTGTGCCACAAAGATGACATCAGGTGGAAAATAAATTCCTTTGCTCATAGCTTTGTAAGTATGGGTAAGAAGGTAGGTAGATGAAATATGTACAGGTGGTTAATATTGGTCTACTGGATTTCCATTGCGAATTTCAAGTATAAAGATTAGCTAACGCAAAGTGACTTTTATTTCTTATATCCCAGATTTTATTGGTGACTAGCAAGATTTGCGAAATCTGCTAGGAAGTTACGGCGACGAATGACAAAAAATTTATGGTAGTGGCTATTTTGAATTTTCCAAAACAAGGGAAATGCTGAAAAAATATGTTCGTAAGTCCAAAGAATTCATATTTTTAATATACAAATGCTATATTTGCGCAGATTTTTAATTTGGACAAAGTAACCCAGCAACAAAAACTTTGCCAAAAAAAATTGAAAATGTTCTTTTTGGATCCGGAAGAGGAGCAAAATTCGAATAGAAGCGACTAATTCAACATGGGCTTGTCCTAGGACGTACTCCTATATCTACCATTTCAACAGAAGTTGCACTGAATTTGCATCACTTATTAAGTTGTGATCCAAATTCAGTGTTTTGGATGTGAATTAAAACATTTGGTGACACTTTGCCATATAAATAATTTGTATGATCTTTAATGCATTATTACGTTTGTCTGAAACGTTTGACGTCAAACATTAAAAAAAAATCGCATTTTCTAGAACGGATTTTTTTTCGACAAAAAAGCTCATACAGTAGTCATTATATTTCGCATCAATGGTTTTTGCAAAATCGCCTATCAGGTAGCGACCCGTTATAGCAGATATCAGGAGTGATATTTGACGTCTTGAGAACACTTGTGTTCGGTTTAAGTTTAAATGGGGCCATATTTGCTTGGTGTCGTTACAATTCTCCCATCGAACATTTGCCATCATGACAGCCTTCTCACACAGCAAGAGCTTGGAGGTAGCCAGAGGCATACCAACAGGTTATGTAAGGTAGTTCCTAGCCTTGCTAGCTCATCTGCTTCGCAATTCCCCGGTAAGTTCATATGGACAGGCATCCATATTAGATGAATATTGTGCTGCTCAGCCATCTCATTGAGAGATTTGCGGCTGTCGATGGACGTTTTCGAGTTGAGGAACACAGAGTCCAAGGATTTTATTGCAGGTTGACCGTCTGAGTATATATTAATGCCAATATTGCTTGGAGCATTACTTCTCAGCCAATTCACCACTTCTCTTATTGCTAATATTTCAGTCTGAAAAACACTACAGTGATCAGGTAATCTTTTCGCTATTCGCTATTCGAAGTTCCAGATCTTTAGAATATACTCCGAAACCCACTTGTCCATCCAATTTGAAGCCGTCAGTGTAGAAATCTATATATCTTTTATTCCCCGGGGTCCGTGTACACCACGCCTCACTGTTGGGAATTAGAGTCTCAAACTTTTTGTCGAAAAATGGTCTCGCCAAAGTGTAATCCACTACGTTAGGCATATCTGGCATTATTTTGAGGACCAAACTGAGGCCGTACCTGCTTTCCGACTACAGCAATAGCACGCGCAACCGCACAGCCATTGTTGCAGCTGACTGTTTGGCCAAAATATCTAAAGGCAATAGATGCAGTATGACATTAAGGGAATTTGTTCCTGTCTTGCTGAATGCACCTGAGATACACAAGCACGCCATACGCTGAACTTTATCTAAACAAGTCGGTTTCTGAAGTGCCGGCCACCAGACTACAACACCATATAGCATTATAGGTCTAACCACTGCCGTATATAGCCAATGTACAATTTTTTGGTTTTAGTCCCCACTTTTTCCCTATTGCCTTTTTGCACGAGTATAAAGCTACCGTGGCTTTTCTCGCCCTCTCTTCAATATTAAGCCTAAAGTTCAGCTTCCTGTCCAAAATAACGCCAGGTATTTTGCACACTCACCAAAGGAAATTTCAATACCCCCTAAGGAAATGGGCCCAACCGTGGGAGTTTTGCGATCTATGCAGTGCATGACTAGTTCTGTCTTTGCAGGATTTACCCCAAGACCATTATCTTTCGCCCATTTCTCAGTCATCCGGAGGGCTCTCTGTATAATATCTCTAACTCTTGATGGGAATTTTCCCCTGACTGCTAGCGCCACATCATCTGCGTATGCCACCACTTTTATCCTTTCTTTTTCTAGGGAAACCAGAAGGTTGTTTATAGCAACATTGCAACATTTCCTCCTTGAGGAGTGCCTCTGTTCACATACCTTTGTATGTTTGCTTGTCCTAGTGTGGCTGAAATGCGTCTCTTCCTTAGAAGTTCGTCTAACAGCCTAAGTATACCTGGATCAACATTCAGAGTTGTCAGTCCATTTAATATCGAGCTCGGATGGACGTTATTGAACGCCTCTTCGATGTTTAGAAACGCCACGATTGTGTATTCTTTGACAGATAGTGAGCTTTCAATAAAGCTGACTAATTCATGTAATGCGGTCTCAGTAGACCTGCCCTTCGAGTATGCATGCTGTCGTTTCGAGAGCAAACTTAAATCGACGCTAGTTCTAAGATAAATATCTATCATCCTCTCCAGAGTCTTAAGTAGGAATGATGATAAGCTGATTGGTCGGAAATCCTTCGCATTCGAGTGAGAGGCTTTTCCCGCTTTAGGTATGAAAACGACTTTTGATTCCCTCCACTTTCCTGGAATATATGCTAAGTTGATACAACCTATATATATCGCCGACAACCAGGGGATAATTCTGTCAGCTACCGCTTGTAACTCCGCCTTGGAGCCACCGTGGTGCAATGGTTACCACGCCCGCCTTGCATACACAAGGTCTTGGGTTCGATTCCTGCTACAACCGAACACCAAAAACTTTTTCAGCGGTGGATTATCCCACCTCAGTAATGCTGATGACATTTCTGTGGGTTTCAAGGCTTCCCTAAGTGGTTTCACTGGAATGTGGAATGACGTTCGGACTCGGCTATAAAAAGGAGGTCCCTTGTCATTGAGCTTAACATGGAATCGGGCAGCAGTCAGTGATGAGAGAGAAGTTCACCACTGTGGTATCACAATGGACTGAATAGTCTAAGTGAGCCTGATACATCGGGCTGCCACATAGCCTAACCTAACTCCGTCTTAGTAATTCCATCAGGTCCGGGGGATTTGAATGATCCAAAGCTATTTATTTTGCTCTTGGAACAGGTTTGATCACCTCACCTGATGACCTGATATTCCTTCTCTGGGTGTGTATTCGCGCAATCTAAAGATCCTTTCGAATCAATATAATATTTTCCAACAGGTGTTTTAATTAGAAACCCTTGAAACAGAAGTAACATTACAATCTTCACTATTTTATTTAATTTTTTTTTAATTTTTATAAAACCAAATTAAATAATTTATGACTCTCAAGGTAAAAGTAAACGAATATCTTCATATAATCTTGACAATGTAAATATCTTCATTACATTAGTCAATGTCATTACCATTTATACAAATATTAAAATAAAACTAATAAAAGAAAAGATAAGTTTATGGGCTTTCTTTATTTCATTTCTCTTGTCCGTCCGTCCGTTCGTCCATTGCGTCCATTGGCCGGTCTTTAGTTTTATTTGTATTCTCTAATCATCAACCTTATCTGCGGTTCTTCGTTTGTCTTCTTTGTTTTTTCTTCTATTTTTTCTACAAAGATTTTTTTATGAATAAAAAAAAGTAGGGAGTGTTAACGGTTTTAAAGTGTAAAGACTGACATAAAACTGACGACATGCGCCACAAGACAATCCACGAAGACAATAAGAAGAAAAAAATAAACATAAATAAAATGCGGTACTCATGTCTGGCGTGAAATCTAATTCACTTTTTTCCAGTATGGTCTTTTTTTTTCACCTCCATTCTGTTTTTAATGTGATTTGTTTTTTTTTATTATTTTTTTCTCTTGAACAATAAATAAACAGTTAAGTTTCACCGTATTCAGTTACAGCAGTTTTTTTATAAATAAATAAAATTTAAAATGACAATATATGGCTTAGAAAAAGATTCAATGACATTATTTAAGCTCATTTTCTTGATAATGTAATTGCTGGCCATTTATATGCACTTACCTCTAATGCATTTTTTTACTTTTTTTTTGACCTGAGATAATCTCAATTTTCCCATTTTTTAAGTGAGAGTGATTGAGAGGCATTGAAATTACATATAGATAAAATATTGTAAAATTTATAAAGCTAAGTTAAAATAGTAACTTACATTTTTATCTACGAAAGAAAATTATATCCTGAAAGTAGAAAGATAATTGAGATAATTAAAAATTATATACAAATTCATTTCTTAACAAATATTTACTATTATTTTACTATAATTGATCAAAGAAAATTAATCTTTAGAAATATCTGTCCTTGCGTACAAATCTCAGATTAGACCAAAAACAAAAAAGTTTTTCAACGTTTGCTGATCTCTCGTCAGTAAAGTTGATGACATTTCTGAGTGTTTTCTCAACATGTGGACTCGGCTATAAAAAGCAGCATTTCCTTCGACCAATCGACATGATCCTTTTTTGAGCGATTGGCAAATTATATGGGATCCAACGAGTACACATTTTTTATTTATTTATTTATTTTTTTTTTTTTTTGAAGGCCAAATGTTCATGCAATATTGCAATATTGAATGTGTCGGGTCCCACTAATACCTAAGGTTTAGGGAGCCACCGTAGTGCAATGGTTAGCATGCCCGCCTTGCATACACAAGGTCGTGGGTTCGATTCCTGCTTCGACCGAACACCAAAAAGTTTTTCAGCGGTGGATTATCCCACCTCAGTAATGCTGGTGACATTTCTGAGGGTTTCAAAACTTCTCTAAGTGGTTTCACTGCAATGTGGAACGTCGTTCGGACTCGGCTATAAAAAGGAGGAGGAGGTGGCATCCCGATGTATCAGGCTCACTTAGACTATTCAGTCCATTGTGATACCACATTGGTGAACTTCTCTCTTATCACTGAGTGCTGCCCGATTCCATGTTAAGCTCAATGACAAGGGATTGAGCTTAACATGGAATCGGGCAGCACTCAGTGATAAGAGAGAAGTTCACCAATGTGGTATCACAATGGACTGAATAGTCTAAGTGAGCCTGATACATCGGGATGCCACCTAACCTAATACCTAAGGTTATACAATCTCATGATAGGTCACATGACGATTCTGCAATATCAGTTGACACACAATGGTTTCCGGGACATCAATTGATTCTAGACGACTTTTATGAAATTTGTCTTGGAGTGAAAATCGATCTCAGTTGAGTTCACCATGCCATCAATCAACATTTACCCTTGAAGGAGCTTCATCGCCAAAAATTGAATTGAGCTCATCGATGTATTGGTCTTCAGTTAATCCACTTCGAAAGGTTTAAAAAATTATCTCAAGAAAATGTTCACGATTTAATTTCATTCTTTGGGCGAGATGAATCCTTTACTTTGATGAAAACAACACAAATAGCGTTCGTATTTCAAAACGTTGTGAATACGATACGCTTTACGAGCTGTCAGTTGGGAGATTGAAACACATCTAGAATTCTAATTTAATTCTATGCTCAAGATGTCATGGTGGCAATATCGAAACAAGGTCCACCGACAGAGATCTCGACCTGCAGACAAACCACGAGTTTGTGCAAAATAAAAAAAAACGATAGCCTCACTATTTTTACAAAATTTTCTATAAAAATTAAATATTGACAAAATTTTCTATAGAAAAAAATTTTGACAAAATTTTCTATAGAAATAAAATTTTCACAAAATTTGCTATAGAAATAAAATTTTTAGTAGAAATACACTTTTTTTATTATTATTATTAACAAAAATTCATATAGTTTATAATATAATATATGCCTCAGCGCCCAAAGGCATTGGAGAGGCTAGTTGGCAATGTTACACTTAGTATTATTTTATTTCAATTTCTATAAGAAATAATAGTATATATATTTAATTAACAATAAATTTTAAGAGCAGTTATGTTAGCTATAGACAAGAAAATATTAGTTAATAGTACTATATCAGAAGCAATATTATGACAAGATATTTAAGATATTCGTTTTTAAGAACTCTTTAACTAAATTTTTGAAATTAGATATTGATGTGCAGAATTTAATATGCTGTGGAAGGTTGTTGTATTCACGAGTACCAGAAAAGTCAACGCGTTGTTTAGTTCTTTCGACAAAATAGTCTATAGAAATAAAATTTTGACAAAATTTCTATAGAAATATAATTGTGACAAAATTGTATTTCCATAGAAATATATTTTTGACAGATCTTTCTATAGAAATACAATTTTGACAAAATTTTCGGTAGAAATAACTTTTTGGCTAAATTTTCTATAGAACTAAAATTTTGTTAAAATTTTCTGTACAACTTGTAAAAATTGTTTTTCTATAGAAATATAATTTTGACAGAATTTTCTATAGAAAAAAATGTTGACAAAATTTTCTATAGAAATAAGATTTTGACAAAATTTTCTATAGAAATAACTTTTTGGCTAAATTTTCTATAGAACTAAAATTTTGTTAAAATTTTCTGTAGAAATAATATCTTGACAAATTTTTTTATAGAAATACGATTTTCTGGAAATTTTCTATAGAAATAAAGCGTTGACAAAAGTTCCTATAGAAATAAAATTGTAACAAAATTTTTTAAAGAAATAAAGTTTTGACAAAATTTTTTATAGAAATAAAATTTCGACAAAATTTTCTATAGAAATAAAATTATGACAAAATTTTTTTATAGAAATAAAGTTTTGAGGAAATGTTCTATAGAAATAAAATTTCGACAAAATTTTGTCAAATTTTTTATAGAGATAAAGTTTTGAGGAAATGTTCTATAGAAATTAAATTTAGACAAAATTTTCTATAGAAATAACATTTTCTAAAGAAATAAATTGTTGTTTTTATAGAAATAAAATGTTGATAAAATTTTCTTTAGAAATAAAATTTTGACAAAATTTTCGATAGAAATAAAATTTTGACAAAATTTTCTATAGAAATAAAATTTTGACAAAATTTTCGATAGAAATAAAATTTGGGCAAAATTTTCCACAGAAATAAAGTTTTGACAAAATTTTCCATAGAAATAAAATTTTGACAAAATTTTCGATAGAAATAAAATTTTGCAAATTTTTTTATAGAAATAAAGTTTTGAGGAAATGTTCGATAGAAATAAAATTTTGACAAAATTTTCGATAGAAATAAAATTTTGAAAAAATGTTCGATAGAAATAAGATTTTGACAAAATTTTCTATAGAAATAACTTCTTGGCTAAATTTTCTATAGAACTTAAATTTTGTTAACATTTTCTGTAGAACTTGTAAAAATTGTATTTCTATAGAAATATAATTTTGACAGAATTTTCTATAGAAAAAAATTTTGACAAAATTTTCCATAGAAATACGATTTTGACAAAATTATTGGCTAAATTTTCTATAGAACTAAAATTTTGTTAACATTTTCTGTAGAAATAATATCTTGACAAATTTTTTGATAGAAATACGATTTTCGGGAAATTTTCTATAGAAATAAAGCGGTGACAAAATTTTTTATAGAAATAAAATTTCGACAAAATTTTCTATAGAAATAAAATGTTGATAACATTTTCGATAGAAGTAAAATTTTGACAAAAATTTCTATAAAAATAAAATTTTGACAAAATTTTCTATAGAAATAAAATTTTGACAAAATTTTCGATAAAAATAAAATTTTGACAAAATTTTCGATAGAAATAAAATTTTGACAAAATTTTCGATAGAAATACAATTTTGACAAAATTTTCGATCGAAATAAAATTTTGACTAAAATTTCTATAGAAATAAAATTTTGACAAAGTTTTCTAGAGAAATAAAATTTTGACAAAATTTTCTATGAAAATAAAATTTTGACAAAATTTTCTATAGAAACACAATTTTGACGAAAATTTTGTTGATTTTTTTTAGAATTTTGGCCAACTTTTATTAAAAATTTTTCCAAATTTTGGTAGATTAATTTTGTCTCGAGTGTAATTTTGTATCGAAATTTTCGATAGAAATAATATTTTGATAAAATTTTCCATAGAACTAATATTTTGACAAAATTTTGTATAGAAATAAGATTTTGGAAAAATTTTCTATAGAAAACAATTTGACAAAATTTTCTATAGAAATAAAATTTTGAGAAAATTTTTTTTTGAGAAATATAATTTTGACAAAAGAAGATTTTGACAAAATTTTCTATAGAAATAAAATGTTGACAAAATTTTCTGTAGAAATAAAATTTTGACAAATATTTCTATAGAAATAAAATGTTGACAAAATTTTCAAAAGAAATACAATTTTGACAAATTTTCTTTATAGAAATAAAATTTCGACAAAATTTTCTATAGAAATAAAATTTTGATAAATTTTTTTATAGAAATAAAGTTTTGAGGAAATGTTCTATAGAAATAAAATTTTGACAAAATTTTCTATAGAAATAACATTTTCTAAAGAAATAAATTGTTGTTTTTATAGAAATAAAATGTTGACAAACTTTTCTTTAGAAATAAAATTTTGACAAAATTTTCGACAGAAATAAAATTTTGGAAAAATTTTCGATAGAAATAAAATTTTGACAAAATTTTCGATAGAAATAAAATGTTGACAAAATTTTCTATAGAAATAACATTTTGACAAAATTTTCGATAGAAATAAAAGTTTGACAAAATTTTCTTTAGAAAAAAAATTTTGACAAAAACTTCTGTAGAAATAAAATTGTGACAAAATTTTCTATAGAAATAAAATTGTGACAAAATTTTCTATAGAAATAAAATTTTGACAAAATTTTCTATAAATAAAATTTTGACAAAATTTTCTATAAATAAAATTTTGACAAAATTTTCTATAAATAAAATTTTGACAAAATTTTCTATAGAAATAAAATTTTGGCAAAAAATTTTTTAGTTTTTTGCTTTAAAATTTTGGCCAATTTTTATTAAAATTTTTTCTAAATTTTGGTAGATTAATTTTGTCTCGAGTGGCAAACGTGCATGCCACCTGTATAGTGAAACGTTCTTGGAAATAGTAATTTTTTCAGTTAACAATAAATATATGAATAAGCCTCATTTTCTATAGAAATAAAAGTTTGACAAAGTTTTCTACGGAAATAAAATTTTGACAAAATTTTCTATAGATATAAAATTTTAGCAAAAAATTTTTTAGTTTTCTACTTTAGAATTTTGGCCAATTTTTATTAAAATTTTTTCTAAATTTTGGTAGATTAATTTTGTCTCGAGTGGCAAACGTGCATGCCACCTTTATAGTGAAACGTTCTTGGAAATAGTAATTTTTTCAGTTAACAATAAATATATGAATAAGCCTCATTTTTAATTCCTTCTAACTGCAGTACAATAACTTAAATGTTAATTTCATCAAAATATTAAAAAAAAAAAACAAAAAAAACTTTCTAAACTTTCATGAAAATAAATACTTTGATATGTACCCCTCAAAGTACTTTATTGTATCAGTGCCTCGAAAAAAACAATCTCCTTCGAAATTTGTATTATCCATGGCATGACGATAAAACATGTAATTGGATATACTCAAAATGTCAATTCAATGCCTTTAGATTAGCTGGCGCCAAATTATTCATAATAATTCAGTCAACAGTCAGATTTCGATACGCTCAATAATAAAGGTCATTCTCATGAGATTTATTCAGTAACTAACGCTAGAATGAGTGTGTGGACCATACTTACAAAGCTGCTGACATTTTCAGTTGGTCCTCTCCATTTAAAGACAGCATTAGCGATTTGAATTGTCTGTAAGTGTGGTAATGCCACTCATCTCCATTGTTTTCCCATTTAGGGGGGGGCTTCATGGCGCATGCGCGCGCTCGCAAACCGTTTTACTATTACAGTTCGTTCTCGGTCCGCGATAATGTGATGAAGAGGCATTATAGAGCGAAAACCCTGTTGTGTGTGTGTGCTGTGTGCGGTTTGATTGATGTGTCGCCATTGAAATGCCGTTAATGTCGATTTAATGAGTTGTATGTGTAGGATTTCATGGCTGGTTATTCGGTTTCAACAACGACAACAGCAACAACAAACACACAAAACCACCAAATACAACAACAACAGCAGCAAGCCACTAAAACCGAAACACCACAAAACGAAAGGGAACAATTATTATGGTTCTATTAAAATTTATTGTGGTGATGAACTTTGTGGTTATTTTCTTCTTTCGTAGATTGACGGATAGCCGTATTGGATATTTGAATGGATGGCGACTGATTAGTTTGATGGGAAACAAAAACAAATAGAAAATCAATTTGCTACTACTCCTACTGCCACAGGAGACTGTGGTTCTATCTTAATGAGCAATGCGGACGGACGGTCGAGTGCACTTATTATAGTATTTTATGAGTTCGAAGCGTGTTAGTTTTAGAGTACAGTACGTCAGAGGTATACTTGAGCAGGCCTAGGGTTTTTGAGGCTTCCAATAAGAATTGGTAAGAACTTTAAATCGATTATACAATCATGTCTACGCTGGAATTGTCCGTATGACAGTTTTGTATACAACGAGATATGGTTTTACCTACATCCCAAATTAAGTAAAATAAATTAGAGACTATCAAATTACATTTAAATTCCAAGCAAAAAAAAGTTGGAAGTTCTTTCAAAGGCACATCTTTAAAAGCACTTTCAGAAGATGTAAACTGATGTTCTTTATTTTAACTACACAGGAAGTTCTTTTCATTCAATTTTTTACAATATGTTTTTTTCATATTTTTAATGGGTAATTTTAATATTTTTTTCTTCAAATTGATTCAAAACAGTTTAAGAATTCATAAAATGGTGCAAAATTATTTAAATTTTGTCGAACAAAATGCTAAATCCAATGTGAAAAAATTTTGAATTTTTGAAAATATTTGAGGTCAAACGTTCCCGATAAGCGTTAGAATCCATTAAAAATTATTAAAAATTATAAAAATTATTTATTTGCCAAAATATTACTGATTTTTTTAATTTACATCCAAAACATTGAATGCGGATCACAGCTAAAGAAGTGATGCAAATTCAGTGCATCGGCTGTTGAAATGGAGGATTTCCGTCCTATGACAAACCCATGTTAAATTCATAGTTTCTGCGTCAATTTTGCACCACTTCCGGATCCAAAAAGAACATTTTCATTACATTTTTGGCGACGCTATTTTTGCTGGGTTTTTATACCCACCAGCATAGAATGGTGATGGGGGTATAATGAGTTGGTCATTCTGTTTGTAACACATCGAAATATCGATTTCCGACTATATAAAGTATATAAATTCTTGATCAGGGAGAAATTCGAAGACGATATAAGCATGTCCGTCTGTCTGTTGTAATAACGCTTCAGTCATCAATAATGGAGATATCGTCCTGCAATTTTGGTTTTGATTTTTTGTTTGCAGGCAGGTCAAGTTCGAAGATGGGTTATATCGGTCCAGGTTTTGATATAACCCGCATATAAAACCGACACCCGATTTGGGATCTTGTGCTTCTAGAAACCTATTTTCTATAGGTATTTGAGTACCTCAAATAGGTATGCCAAAATGGTGCCCATCAGTTCATGTTTTGGTATAGCCCCCATATAGACCGATCTCCCGATTTTACTTCTTGAGCTTCTAGAAATCGTTTTTTCTATCCGATTTGTCTGAAATCGGATATCTAGAGGTATTTTAGGACCACAAATAGGTATGGCGAAAATGGTGCCTATCAGTTCATGTTCTGGTATAGCCCCCATACAAACCGATCTCCCGATTTTACTTCTTGAGCTTCTAGAAATCGTTTTTTCTATCCGATTTGTCTGAAATCGGATATCTAGAGGTATTTTAGGACCATGTATAGGTATGGCGAAAATGGTGCCTATCGGTCCATGTTTTGGTATAGCACCCATATAAAACCGACCCCCGATTTGGGGTCTTGGGCTTCTAGCAAACGTATTTTCTAGAGGTATTTGAGGACCACAAATAGGTATGCCAAAATGGTGCCCATCAGTTCATGTTTTGGTATAGCCCCCCTACAGACCGATTTCCCGATTTTACTTCTTGGTGTTCTAGAAACTGTATTTACTATCCGATTATCCTGAGATTAGAGTTCAAGATGTATTTTATGACCACAAATAGGTGTGTCGAAAATGATGTCTTTTGGTATAGCCCCCATATGGACCGATCTCCCGATTTAACTTCTTGGGCTTCTAGAAACCGTTTTTTCTATCCGGTTTTCCTGAGATTAGAATTCAAGATGTATTTTATGATCACAAACAGGTGTGTCGAAAATGGTGTCTATCGGTCCATGTGTTGGTATAGCTCCCATATGGACCGATGTCCCGATTTTACTTCTTTGGCTTCTAGAATCCGTAGATTTTACCCAATTTGTCTGAAATTGGAAATGTAGAGGTATTCTAGGAAAATAAAGAGATGTGCCGTAAATGGTGATTATCGGTCCATGTTTTGATATAGCCCCCATATGGACCGATATCCCGATTTTACTTCTTGGGCTTCTAGAAAACGTTTTTTCTATCGGATTTGTCTGAAATTGGATACCTAGAGGTATTTTAGGACCACAAATAGGTATGGCGAAAATGGAGCCTATTGGTCCACGTTTTGGTATAGCCCCATACAGACCAATCTACCGATTTTACTTCTTGGGCTTCTAGAAACTATATTCTATTCTATCCGATGTGCCTGAAATTTAAAATCTAGAGGTATGTTATGACCACAAATAGGTGTGGCGAAAATGGGGCGTATCGGTCCATATTTTGGGGCGATGTTTGGAGCCCTCACAGGTACTTCGGAAGGCAAATACGCAAATATCGGTCCTGAGAAGAGCATTGAAATTAATTTCTGGTTACAGAGCGGTGTCAGATGCTACTGTTCACACTGAAAAAAAGTACTTACCTGCTATTAAAGATTACGCAACCTAAATTTTAAAATGCGAAATTTACAAAATATTTAGGACAAATTTCTTTAAAATAGAAGTGGCGTATTCCATATTTTGGGGCGATGTTTGGAGCCCTCACAGGTACTCCGGAAGGCAAATAAGCAAATATCGGCCCAGAGAAGGGCATTGAGACTAATTTCTGGTTACAGAGCGGTGTCAGCTGCTACTGTTCACACTGAAAAAACTATTTACCTGATATTAAAGATTACGCAACCTATATTTTAGGATGCGAAATTTACAAACTATTAAGGACAAATTTCTTTAAAATAATGAAATTTTAATTAAAATAAAGTTTAGAATCTTTACTTCAAAAAATGTTTTCATTAAATTTAGGACACACATTTTGTAAATTTGCATCCCTCCTCTACGGTCACATGTCTTTGAACTAAGGCAAATTTTTCTTAAAGTAAAGAAACACATTTTTGATTTAAGGAAATTGTCCTTAAATTGACTGAAATATTGAAACTTTAGATTTAAGCTAAAAACGCTTCTAATATGGGCTAAGACTTATTTTGAGGATTTAGCGTTTTTGGTTTAAAGTTTTTTTGGAATTACGAAAACATTTTTTACTTTGAAGTGTCTGGTATAATTTGGATTTTTAAACTGACATTTGTTTGTACGTGAGTACCTTTATTAATAAACCGCGAAAAGAGAATGAAAATTTTATAAATGATATCTGTATCCCAATTTTAATTTTATTGGTCCTAGATTTATAGCCAGGCAGGTCGCTAAAAAAATTTCTTTATTTTAAAGAAGCTGCATCTTTGGCTTGGAATCAATACCAAAATCCTTAAGGGAAGGTAAAAATCTTTGATCAAAGTAAACTTTATTATTATTATTTTTTTTTTTTGAATGCAGGCAATAGCCGGTATGATTCCAATATATCTACTAATAGATGACCATAAGCGAATATATGGAATCCTAAGATCCGGGAGAAGGTATTCAATTCAGTAAGCAGAATCACAGCTGGAAATGATACGCTGCAAACATAAGGAATATGGGCAGTGAAAATTATACCAAACATAGAAATTTGTACGTGGTGAGATAAATCGCTGCATGAAGCATATGTTATCCGGACATATCTGCACACTTTGAAGAAAAGTGACGCGATGTATTGTACATAATTTGGAATATGTTAATTTTTGTTCATTCATTCGATTGACTACGTCTCCAAATTGGAGGCCCCCTTAACGCATTCCTTCAATGTCTACCACTGTTCTGCCTTTAATTCATACACTATTTATTGTGTTTATTTTGGAATGGTAATTAAAATTACTCTTTTGAATTTCATCAATATTCCGATGAGAGAAGTCTAAAATGATGTGATTTCGGGGGCCATGGAAATCAATGCCATGGCTTTAGCTATGCACTTATCAATCAATTCATTTTAAGTGTTAGCATATGCCCCAAGGAAATTTTAATTATTTTCTTCTCTAGTACAGATTAATGGTTTCCATATGGATGCTACTGGGGGGTTGATGTTCTCGTGTTGAACTACTTAGATCTACTTGAAAAGTGAAAAATTTTTATTACGTATCAGTAATAAAAATGTCAAACAACTTGTTTAGTGTTAAACTGTCAATAGAAAGAGTAGTGATAGAGAAAAAGACTAGGCCACGAGTTCTCCCATAAAAGTGATAGAAAAAAAAGAAAGAAATCCTTTATTTGTTCAAGAAATTGAATTACCATAGTTGCCCGTTTCCGTTGATACAAAATTGAGAAACTCAGTTTTTACAAACTTCTTATGAAGCCGGTACCAGTGCTACCGTTTGTCGCAATTTTAAAATTGTTAAATAATTTATTGATTTCTATACTCTTGATTTTGGAACCTGACAAGATCTACAGTTTACTGAAATGCTATTGTGCGATACGAATGCTTAAACTGAAACATCTTCCTAAGAGTTTTTCCCAAACTAGTTCATGATAACTTGTCTATAGGGTAGTCCTACTAAGATGGCCCAGAACGTGTTCTTTTGAATGGATCCAAGTCGTGTCCTAACGTGTAAACCCATTACAAAGTAGCTGGTCTCTTCCATAGTTTATGTTAGTTTGACTATTCAGTACAGTGTGATACCTCAGTGGTGAATTTCTTCCTCGTCACTGAGTGCTGCTCGATTCTATGTTTCACAGAAAAAAAAAATTCACGAAAAATTTTTCCAATTAAAATTTTAATTGAGTTTTAAAAAATATTCAATCAAAAATTTTATTGAATCAAGAAATTTTTTAATTGAAAAAAAAAAATCAATCACAAATATTAATAGTAACAATTAATTTTTTAATTGGATCAATTAATTTTTTAATTGGCCTTCAATTAATTTTTTAATTGATACTATCACTTCTGTGATTGAAGACAATTCAATTAAAAAAATAATTGGATCAATTAATTTCGTGATTGAATCAATGAAAAGCGACCTCCTTTTTATAGACGAGTCCGAACGCAATGTGGAACATTGCGATGAAATAACTTTGAAACACTCAGAAATGTTACCAGCAATACTGAGAAGGGATAATCTACCGCTGAAAATTGTTTTGCTGTTTGCTCGAAACTGGGAATGAACCCATGACCCAGTGTATGTAAAGAGGGCATGCTAACCAATGCACCATAGGTTAGGTTAGGTTATGTGGCAGCCCGATGTATCAGGCTCACTTAGACTATTCAGTCCATTGTGATACCACAGTGGTGAACTTCTCTCTTATCACTGAGTGCTGCCCGATTCCATGTTAAGCTCAATGACAAGGGACCTCCTTTTTATAGCCGAGTCCGAACGGCGTTCCACATTCCAGTGAAACCACTTAGAGAAGCTTTGAAACCCTCAGAAATGTCACCAGCATTACTGAGGTGGGATAATCCACCGCTGAAAAATTTCTTGGTGTTCGGTCGTAGCAGGAATCGAACCCACGACCTTGTGTATGCAAGGCGGGCATGCTAACCATTGCACCACGGTGGTTCCCAACCAATGCACCATGGTGGCTCATATTCAATACATTTCGATCACAACTACACCCTCAAAAAAAAAACAAGTACATACGGCAGTAAGTTCGGCCAGGTCGAATCTTATGTACCCTCCACCATGGATTGCGTTCAAATTTCTACTAAAGACTGTCATCCACAATCGAATTACTTGAGTTGCCGTAACACTTGCCGATGGCAAGGTATCTTAAAACTTTTTAACACAGTCTTCTCAATTGTAAAATAGTCCATACGGGGTATATATTAAACAAAAAAAGCCGATTAAATACGTATATAATTCAGTTTGACAAAATTTTCTATAGAAATAAATTCTTCACAAAATTTTGTATAGTAATACAATTTTGACAAAATTTTCTATAGAAATAAAATCTTGATAAACTTTTGTATAGTAATAAAATTTTGACAAAATTTTCTATAGAAATAAAATTTTGGTAGATTATTTTTGGGGATCGTCTATATGTAACTATAGACCGATATGAACCAATTTTGGCATGGTTGTTAGCGGCAATATACTAGCGCAATGTACCAAATTTAAACCGGATCGGATGAATTTTGCTCCTCCAAGAGCTCCGGAGGTCAAATCTGGGGATCGGTTTAAATGGGGGTTATATATAATTATGGACCGATATGGACCAATTCCTGCATGGTTGCTAGACACCATATACTAACACCAAGTACCAAATTTCAACCGAATCGGATGAATTTTGCTCATCCACGAGGCTCCGGTGGTCAAATCTGAGGGTCGGTTTATATGGCGGCTATATATAATTATGGACCGCTGTTGACCAATTTTTGCATGGTTATTAGAGACCATATAATAACACTATGTACCAAATTTCAACCGGATCGGGTGAATTTTGCTCATCCACAAGGCTCCGTAGGTCAAATCTGAGCATCGGTTTATATGGGGGCTATATATAATTATGGACCGCTGTTGACCAATTTTTGCATGGTTATTAGAGACCATATACCACCACCATGTACCAAATTTTAGCCTGATCTGATGAAATTTGCTTCTCTTAGAGGCTCCGCAAGCCAAATCGAGGGATCGGCTTTTATGGGGGCTATATATAATTATAGACCGATTTGGACCAATTTTTGCATGGTTATTAGAGGCCATAGACTAACAGCATGTACCGGATCAGCCGGATCGGATGAAATTTGCTGCTCTTAGAGGCTCCGCAAGCCAAATCGGGGGATCGGTTTATATGGGGTCTATATATAATTATGGACCAATGTGGACCAATTTTTGCATAGTTGTTAGAGGCCGTTTACTAACACGATGTACTAAATTTCACCATGTACTTTAAATATAGCGTGATTTCAACAGACGGACGGACGGACGGAAATGCTTAGATCGACTCAGAATTTCACCACGACCCAGAATATATATACTTTATTGGGTCTTAGAGAAATATTTCGATGTGTTACTAACGGATTGACAAAATTAATATACCATATCCTATGGTGGAGGGTATAAAAAAATCGCTACTGGTACATATATTCCCAAACACATTCTGCTTGAAGCATAAGTATTTTCAGGATTGGTCCACACAAAATATTGCTTTTATAGTTCAAACATATTATGTTTCATTTTAGGCATACACTGGTACAAAAAAAAAACTTTTAATGAAAATTTCTTTGTGTGAATATATTTTTAAGGCGCCAATTGGTTACTTCCATTTTTTAACATACAGCATATTCTCTCTCTCTTTCTAAACACATATATGTTTGCATCTACAAATATTATATTTTAAAAAATATTATGCTCCAAACATAATATGTTCTAACATATTAAAATATATGTCCCAAATATTTTATACTTATGACCATTATATGTTTGCACTTAAAAATTTGAGTTCCAAACATATAATTTTTAAACCGAAACATATGGAAATCAGTCTTTTTTGTCCGTGTAGAATTGCTTCACACACACCAGGGACTAGGTATGTACTGGTTCTGAGACTCTATCTAATTAGAAATGAAGACAATTTAGTTCTGTTTGCTAGACATTTTAACCGATAAAATTTTGTAGACATTTTGTATCGTTCACCAGGGCTGGAACTTAGGCTAGGAATTGTTGCATAAATTGTCTTGAGAATATTCCACTCAGTTCTTATTTAATTCCCAGCAAACAAAATTGGAAGTTGTTCTAAAGGCACAACTTTAAAAGCACTTCCAAAAATGCCCTCCCAAAGATTTTCTTTATTTTAACTACACAGAAAGTTCTTTCGATTCAATTTTTTAAAATTCATCGCTTCTGCGCCAATTTTGCACCACTTCCGGATCCAGAAAGTACATTTTCACTACTTTTTTGGTGACGCTTTTTTTGCTGGGTTCTTATATGTGTGATTAAATTGATGTAGGAAGAAAACCAAACCACACTTGAGATCAATACCATACAATAAAATTTTTTGATTAATTGTCTTTTAATCATCAGCAAAAATTAAGCGCAATTTTTCACAATCAATATACAATATATTGCACAATTAAATTCATTCATTGGGTCACCCAACTAAAGAAAATTAAAAATTCCATAATTCATTGATGCATCTTTCCTTATGGCGATATCGAATCAATTGCTCTTGCCTTGTACTTCACAAAATATTTCAATAAAAATTTATTGTTTTCAACTTTGACACTAAGGCAATTAGATGACAATATGGTCTATAACCACTGTACCATGTACTAAATATTATTAATTAACTTGATTGCTCGTAAGAAGACCTCAGACAAGGTCTTCTTCTCATGAAATGCAATACAAGTGAGTATGGAGGCTTGTGTAACAAGTTAGACACATTGACTGCACATTCCAAATGATTTTGAAGTATGCACACGTAGACTTGAGAATGAAGAAGCTTATATAAAAACAGAATAATATATATTAAAAGTATTCGATATTTGCAAACGTCGTTTGAGAGATGAAGCGCCTAATTCATGGCATCAAATTTTTGGTATGGTTGGTGAGCGGACATAAGCATCAGAGTTCTTTCTTGTGGAACTTCTAGAATGGAATAGAATCAGGCATATATTCAAAGTTCTCAAAAATTACAATATTTATTATTGAAGGCTGTTTATCTGGCGATGAATACAATGAATTGTTTGGAAGAACATAAAATAAAGCCAATGCCAGTTGAATAATAAATGCATTGGACAAATGTTGATCAAAGGATTACAGGAGAAATCGCAACGAAGAGGCGTACTGCAGCCTCTTCGTTGCGATGAAAAAATGTATTTTCTTCGAAAGAAATGTTTTATTATTTCATTTTAATTATTTCAGTTACTACTTCTACAAAAAGGGAGAACTTACTCACAATGGACTTTGATAGTAGGACCAATCACAATAATTAAAACTTTTAAAAATATTGGATTTAAACTTTTAAAAATATTATATTTAATTTCTATAGAAATTTTTCTCAAAATTTTATTTCTATAGGAAATTTTGTAAAAATTTTATTTCTATAAAAAATTTTCTCAAAATTTTATTTCTATAGAATTTTTTTTCAAAATTTCATTTCTATAGAAATTTTTCTTAAAATTTTATTTCTATAGAAAACTTTGTCAAAATTTTTATTCCTAAAGGAAATATGTGTAGTACTTTTTAGTTGGAGAGAAATATTTTGTAAAATCTACCAAAAAAAATTATTTCTATAGAAATTTTTTTAAAAATTTTATTTCTATAGAAAATTTTGTCAAAATTTTATTTCTGTAGAAAATGTTGTCAAAATTTTATTTCTATAGAAAATTTTCTCAAAATTTTATTTCTATAGGATTTTTTTTTTTTCAAAATTTCATTTCTGTAGAAATTTTTCTTACAATTTTATTTCTATAGAAAATTTTGTCAAAATGTTTATTCCTAAAGGAAATATGTGTAGTAACTCTTAGTTGGAGAGAAATATTTTGCAAAATCTACCAAAACATCAAGAATTCTACCAATCTATCAAACAGTAGAAAATCTACCTTTTTTTTAGAATTCTATCAACTGTGGCAACCGTGGTCCTGTATCCCCCACAATAATATGAATTAACAATAACTTTGGAATGACACTGATCTTGACAATGATCATTTGAACGAAAATAAAATGAATAGTGTAAAACTAAGTCAACATATATTTTGTTGCTAAAAGAAAACGCCCTTGGATACTAAGGGAATATTAATCGGTATTCATCCACAAGGACCTTTTTCCGAAGGAAATTAAGGATTAATGCCCAAAGAAATTAAGGTGGATACATTTTGCATTATTGTAGGTTAGGTTAGGTATAACAGGTTGGCTGATAAGCCCCCGGTCTAACAAAGAAAAACACATTTTTTTGTCAAAATTCGTTTTTATTATTCAACATAGTTCCCTTCAAGAGCGATACAACGATTATAACGACCTTCCAATTTTTTGATACCATTTTGGTAGTAGGTTAGGTTAGGTGGCAGCCCGATATTTCAGGCTAGCTTAGACTAATCAGTCCATTGTGATACCAAAGTGGTGAATTTCTCTCTTATCACTGAGTGCTGCCCGATTCTATATTAAGCTTAATGACAAGGGACCTCCTTTTTATAGTCGAGTCCGAACGGCATTCCACATTGCAGTGAAACCACATAGAGAAGCTTTGAAACACTCAGAAATTTCACCAGCATTACTGAGGTGGGATAATCCACTGCTGAAAGACTTTTTGGTGTTTGGTCGCAACTATGTTCGAGCCCACGATCCTATGTATTCAAGGAGGGCGTGCTCATTATTGTAGGTTAGATGTAATAGCAGTCTGATTCTGTACTCAATGGCTTGTGGCCTCCTTCGTATGACTGAGTCCAACCGGCGTTTCATATTATGGCGAAACCACTTAGGGAAGCTTTTATACACTCTCAGCATTGCAGGAAGGTAATAAACTGCCGCTGTAAAACTTTCAGATGTTATGCCTTGGGATTTAACCCAGGTCCGTTTATATAAAAGGTGGGCATGCCACTGAACCACCGTGGTGCAATGTCAACACAATTTAATGAAACTTTAAACTATCGCGAATTGTTCATCTTTTAATTAAATATAAAAACGCTTGAGTTTTATTTTGAGGATGTTTCATACTTTAACTTTTAATGGAATTTCTTGATCAGCTTCGTCAAAATTTGCTATATGAGATCTGTATCTTAAAATCGATTTTTAAAACCTATATTTTAAAGAATCCTTTTCGTTGTGTATATAAAGGCAATATCACTATAGTTGAATGGCGGTCAAACTCTTTGGATCCAAATGAACTTGATTTTGCTTATAAATAAGCCTGATGTTAAAACAAGCCTACACTGAAAAACATATTGTCGTGAGGTCAAAGATTTCATGTCTTTAAAATACGAATGCAAATTTTGCTTAGCATAGACGATGTATTTCTCTAAAATAAAGTTTTTCTCTTTGTCCAAAAGTCGATAAACTTTTAAATAAGGTCGTATTGTCCTTATAATTATGTGATTTCACTTAAAAATGGGTATCATAACATGAAACAAAAAATGTGTGGGCTAAGGTCAACTTGACTTTATAACTCAGAAAAAATCTTTAAATTTAATGAAATTGTCTTCATAACAAATTGTTTAAAGTAAAGACAAAATCTTTGGAAACGGGCATGCTTTTTTTCAGTGTATAACTACAACCTTACCCAATTGATTTTGTATATCACGAGTCCTAAAAAAGGTACATTCCAAAACCATTACCACTACTAATCTATAAAATTCCTTTACAATATGACTTTAACTATTATTGTTATTATATTCATGATATATTTTCACATCACTCTACTCAATGGTCAAAAACTTTAATTTTTAATTTAATAAAAACGATGATAGTTACAGTAACCAATGCAAAAAAGAAAAACAAGAAGTCGTTCCACTCACTCATTCATTTTTATCATAGCAAGCGAGCCAACAATCTGAAAACCATTGCAAATACTGTGTGAATGAAATAAGAATGGAATATTTAATGAAAAATTCATGAGTCAACAATGACAAAAAAAAACGGTTTGTATTTTTTGAAGCAGTTACATACTCGCATATAGCTTCCCCCATATTCTGAACGAACTGTATATTAACCGAAAAAAAATCGAGTACTGGAACATGTATTACACTATCTGCTAAGCCCCCCACCTCCTCCTCGCTAACTCTTTTGATCAGCCATATATGTATATATGAGTCGTATGAAATGTTGTTATACCTACACTCGGTCACCAGTGCTTTTTTAATAATAAATAACAAAGTTAAACTATTTTCATAAATTATTGACGGTGACAATGTCGACAATCGTCCATACGCAATGGCGACAAAAAGCATGAAAGAATCAACAAAATAAGAGCGAATTATTAAGTTTTGAACTTTAATGAACTTTGATGTGGGGTGGAGGAGAGAATGCCAATTTTGCCAATTGCATAAAAAAATGTACTGAAATATGGAGGGAACTTTTTTTGCATATTGAGAATTTTTTTATATTAATGGTCAACTGGAAAAAACACAATATTTTGCACTTTTTTTTTAAATAATAACGAATAAATATTTTACAATATGCTATTTGGTTTAATTGAGAAATGTTATTGATACAATTGCAGCATGTATTTTTTGTTTTTGCTGTTTTGCAGTGGAGGTGGGCAATCCAAGGCACCTACAAAGCTTAATATCATTTAAAATTGCCATAAAGACTTGGAGAATATTTTTATGAATTTTTGTACCCACCACAATACAATGGTAATGGGTGTTATAATAAGTTTGTCACCCCGTCTGTAACACATGGAAATATCGATTTCCGACTACTGACTGTCTGATCGTTGTAATCACGGAACAGCCTTCAAAATTTAACGACAATTTTCAATCGAGTTGCTTGAAAATCAAAATCTGGAAGTACTTTAGGCCGAAAGTAGATATGTTAAATATAATGTGTATTGGTTCATGTCTTAGATTAGCCTCCATTTAAACCGATCTTCTTGGGCTTCTAGAAATCGTAATTTTTTGTCCATTCGAAATTCAAATTCTACAGGTATTTTAGGTCCACAAACGGGAGCCACCGTGGTGCAATGATTACCATGCCCGACTTGCGTACATAGGGTAATGGGTTCAACCTCAGTTTCGACCCAACACGAAAAAGATTTTCAGCGGTGGATTATCCCCTCTCAGTAATATTGGTGCCATTTCTGAGTGTTTCAAAGCTTCTCTAAGAAGTTTCGCCGCAATGTAGAGTGTCTTTCGGACTCGTCTGTTATAAGTAGTTCCCTTGTCATTGAGCTTAACATAGAATCGGGCAGCACTCAGTAATAAGAGATAAGTTCAACATTGTGGTATCACTACAGACTAAATAGTGTGAGGCGGAAATATCTGGCTGCCACTATAACTAACCTAACCTACATGAGATTGCTCTGAAAACTTGATTCTTGATTTGTGACCAAATAACCTTACGAAAATACACATCTTGTGAGAAATGTACTAAAAGGAATCTAAAATAATATCAGTTATAGCCCTTGTACGAATGTCCGTTTAAGAATATAACCATTTGGGACCATTTCAAACTTGCGTATTTCCCGTTGGTTGTTGCAGAAGTATATACAATTGCATTTAGTGAAGGAGTCTATTCAGATTACAGCCTCTACTTGAAAACAAAAAAATTTATGGGCATCTAAACAAAGTGAGTTTGAGTTTAGCGCACTCGAACCAAAAATAAACGACCAACATTTGGAATTTTGTCAACATTTTATTTCTACACACAAAAAATTTTCTTTCTGATTCAATCACCAAATTAATTGATCCAATTAATTTTTTAATTGAAATGTCTTCAATCACGAAAATGATAGTATCAATCACAGTTTTAATTGGGCATAGAAAAAATTCTTGATGAAAAAATTAATTGATTTTTTCAGCAAATTTCAATTAATTTTTTAATTGATTCAATTAAAAATTGAATTGATGTTGATTGCAAAACTCAATTAATTTATTAATTAAAAAAGGTAACTATTTTTAATTACTTTCTGAATTGGCTTAGAGTTTTTATTTGGATTAACAAATGATTGTTTGAAATACATTTTTAATTAAAAATTAAAAAAAAAAATCAGCATTGTTTTTAATGAATTAGTCTTCCGAATTTGATTAAAAAGTTAATTGCATCAATTAATTTTTTAATTAAAAATTTTAAAATTTTCAATCATTGACTTAATTAACTTAATGTTTCTATCATGATTAAAAAGTTAATTGTATCAATTAATTTATTAATTGAAAACATTTTCAACTTCAATTAACTTTTTAATTGGAAATATTTTGGTGATTTTTTTTCTGTTTATAGAAAATTTTGTCAAAATTTTATTTCTATAGAAAATTTTGTCAATATTTTGTTTCCATAGAAAATTTTGTCAAAATTTTATTTCTATAGCAAATTTTGTCAAAATTTTATTTCCATGGAAATTTTGTAAAAATTTTATTTCTATAGAAAATTTTTTCAAAATTTTATTTCTATAGAAAAGTTTGTCATAATTTTATTGCTATAGAAAATTTTGTCATAATTTTATTTCTTTAGAAAATTTTGTCATAATTTTTTTCTATAGAAAATTTTGTTAAAAATTTTGCCAAAATTTTATTTCTATAGAAAACTTTGTCAAAATTTTATTTCTATAGAAAATTGTGTCAAAATTATATTTCTGTAGAAAATTTTGTCAACGTTTTATTTCTATTGAAAATTTTTTCATAATTTTATTTCTGTAGGAAATGTTGCCAAAATTTTATTTCTATAGAAAATTTTGTCAAAATTTTATTTCTATAGAAAATTTTGTCAAAATTTTATTTCTATTAAACATTTTATCAAAATTTTATTTCTAAAGAAAATTTTGTCAAAATTTTATTTCTATAGAAAATCTTGTCAAAATTTTATTTCCATAAAAAATTTTGTCAAAATTTTATTTCTATAGAAAATGCTGTCAAAATTTTATTTCTATAGAAAATTTTGACAAATTTTATTTTTATAGACCATTTTGAAAAATTTTATTTTTATATACCATTTTGAAAAATTTTATTTATATAGAAAATTTTGTCAAAATTTTATTTCTATAGAAAATTTTGTCAAAATTTTATTTCTATAGAAAATTTTGTCAAAATTTTATTTCTATAGAAAATTTTGTCAAAATTTTATTTCTATAGAAAATTTTGTTAAAATTTTATTTCTATTGATTTTTTTTTCAAAATTTTATTTCTATAGATTTTTTTTTTCAAAATTTTATTTATATGGAAAATGTTTTCAAAATTCTATTTTCTATAAAATTTTATTTCTATAGAATTTTTTTACAAAATTTTATTTCTATGGAAAATTTTTTCAAAATTCTATTTATATAGAAAATTTTGTCAATTTTTTTTCTATAGAACATTTTGGCAAAATTTTTATTTATTTTATTTCAATAGAAAATTTTATCAAAATCTTATTTCTATAGTAAATTTTATCATTACTTTATTTCTATAGAAAATTTTGTCAAAATTTTATTTCTATAGAGAATTTTATCAAAACTTTATTTTTATAGAACATTTTGTCAAAATTTTATTTTCATAGAAATTTTTTTCAAAATTACAAAAAAAAAATATTTCAACCGAAATTACAACCTATTTTTTATATTTTCTTAACTTAAGATTTTAATAAAATTCTTATATATTATTAAATATTTCTAACAAAGCAATTGTTGTGAAATTGGTAATTATTGTCCTATTTTTATTTTTTTATTTAAATATACTATTCACAGGCTTTAACCTATTTCATTCTGAATACAAATTCAATTTCAAAATTTCCAGAGTGTAAATAATGACTTCGCCCACCTCAAAAAAAAGCTTATGAATTCGTAATGGATTTTTAATGTAAACCACGTTACACCATAAATATGGGTATATACGGCTATTATTACAGGATTTCAATGGTCAAAGTGGGTTTACCGTGCTCATTTTTAAGGTCATATCATAAAGTTTTGCCATACAAAACAATCAGACAAACATGTTAAAAATATTTTAGTAAACAATTAAAAAAAAAAAAAAAAAACACAACAATAAAGGAAGGGCAATTTGGTACCAATTAAAAAAAAACTACTATCGAATACAAAAAATTGGTAGCTTCATTTAAGCCAAAAAAAAACAAAAATAATATGGATAAATCATCGTGACTAAATTTGGCTATTACAAATGCGTAAAATCGTGCAATCACATTCAAATAGGTAACCAACCTATTTGACAATTACTCAAAATTTGTCCTTGAATTTGGACAAATAAATAATTCGTTTGTTGGAAACGTGTCAACCTAAAAACATACAAATAAGTGGAACATATGGTAGATTTGTGTTTTTTCACACTCTTTATTTTACAAAATTGTGAAATTATAAAATTGAGTCATATGACTTAATGTTACTAACTTGGAATATTAATATTATTTTGTTTTTGTTGTTTTTCTTTTTTACATCAGAATTTAAGGCTAAAGTCATTAGCCTGTTGTACCAAATTCTCAAATTGTTTTCTATCCCCACTTTAACACAATACCAAATATAAAAGATTTTCTATTTTAACGCCTCCAAAATGACAACTAACACGTTTTTGAATTTTTGTTTACATTTCTATTTCCAGGTTGACCTAAGGGAAAATATAAATACCACTAAAAATGCTGATTTAGATTTAAAGGTAAGATAAGTGTAAGAAGCCATCGTTGTTAAGAAGACAGTCGATTGAAAAAGACAAAATTAAGAGCCGAAAAGAAAAGTAATAAAAGAAACGAAACTTACTTCAAAGGTGAAATTTTATCACAATTGCCAACAGAAATGAAATTTTGGGAAAATTTCTTATAGAAGTGAAATATTGAGAGCATTTTCTATAGAATAGAAATTTTCCCAATTTTTTTTTTTTTAGAAATGAAGTTTTGACAAAATTTTATGTAGAATTAACATTTTGAGAACATTTCTTATAGAAATGGAATTTTGACAAAATTTCCTATAAAAATGGAATTTTGACAAAATTTCCTATAAAAATGGAATTTTGACAACATCTATATATATAAAATTCAATCTATGTGTGTTTATTTGTTTGTTTGTATGTTCCGAGTTGGCTCCGAAACGGCTGAACCGATTTACTTGAAACTTTCAGAGATCGTAGGGGGCGTTCATGTGGTGAAAATAGGGTACCTCATTTTTTGACACCTGGTCGCGGAGGGGGACCTCCCCTTCGTGGGACTTTTTGAAAATTGGACCAAAGTTGACCGATTTGCTTGAAATTTTCATTGAAGATTGGGGTTGGCATCTAGACAAAGATCCGCTACTTTTTATTTCGATATTTGGTGGCGGAGGGGGCCTCCCCTTTGTTCGATTTTTTTTTAAGTACAGTGAAAAAACTAAAATTCTCTTAATTATCTGAGATTTACAGGTGAGGTTATGGAATTAATATGGGGTACCCGATGATTTCATATGTGGATGGGGAGGGGGACCTCCCCCTTGCCCTACTTTTTGAAACTTGGAACAAAATTATGCGATTTTCTTGAAATTTTCATTGAATGTTAGGGTTGGCATCTA
Source organism: Haematobia irritans (assembly GCF_050003625.1). Classification (NCBI taxonomy): domain Eukaryota; kingdom Metazoa; phylum Arthropoda; class Insecta; order Diptera; family Muscidae; genus Haematobia; species Haematobia irritans. The sequence goes on along the minus strand of NC_134399.1, from coordinate 191,673,574 downwards.
GACAAAAATCCGCTACATTATTTTTCGATATTTGGTCGGGGAGGGGGACCACCCCTTTGCCCGAATTTTTTTGTTGGAAAGTACAAACAAAACTAAACTCCCCCGACTGAAATTTTACGGAAAAAATGGGTTATGAAATTTATATCAGGTTCTCAATTTTTTAATAAAAATAAAAGGGCATAGGGAGACATCCGCTTCTCTTAAGTAAATACAGAGAAACAATTAAACTTTTACCAAGTTACTTGAAATTTATAGAGGACTGGGGAGAGGTTACGATATTAATAGTTGATACCTGATTTTGTGATATTTGGACGGAAGAGGGGCCGCCCTTTGCTTGACATTTTCTGGGACGTTTACAAAAGATACGCTACATCACTTTTCGATATTTAGTCGGGGAGGAGGTCCTCCCCTAAAACTGCAAAAAAACAACAATTCTTAAGTTTTCTTGAAATTTACATAGGCAGTGGGGGAAGGTTATGAACGAAGAGGCAACCTTCTTTGCCCCACACTTGAAGGAAAGTTTCAAGAATTTACAGGGAAGGTTAGGGGTGCTATTCACTACGGTGTTTGTCGATATTGTATCGGGGAAAGTGACGTCCTTATAAAACAATATTTAGAACAAATTTAAACATCTCCGATCTATTTGAATTTTACAGGGAATGTGGGAGGAGGTGATTAAATTTATACATGATTTTTAAATTAGTATATGATTTTTCGATATCTGGTTGGGGAAGGGGAAAATTGAAATAAATTTTGTCGATTTACTTCGATAGAATTTATAGGGAGCACTGAGTAGTTGTGAAATTAATATAAGGTACGTGATAGTCCGATATCAGGTCGGAGTGGAGCGACGGTGGGGAGAGGGTTCCCTTTTGCCCGTTTTTTTTTCTTAAATTGAAAGTAGAGGGTTGTCCATAAATGGTAAATGGTGCAGCGAAGCGGGCCGGGCCTAGTTTCCTATAAAAATAGAATTTTGACAAAATTTCCTATAAAAATGGAATTTAAAAAAAAATACCTATAAAATGAAATTTTGACAAAATTTCCTATAGAAATGAAATTTTGACAAAAATTCCTATAAATATGAAATTTTGACAAAATTTCCTATAAAAATGGAATTTTGACAAAATTTTCTATAAAAATGGAATTTTGGAAAAAATACCTATAAAATGAAATTTTGACAAAATTTCCTATAGAAATGAAATTTTGACAAAATTTCCTATAGAAATGAAATTTTGACAAAATTTCCTATAGAAAGAAATTTTGACAAAATTTGCTATATTAATGAAATTTTGACAAAATTTGCTATATTAATGAAATTTTGACAAAATTTCTTATAAAAATGCAATTTTGACAAAATTTCCTATAAAAATGCAATTTTGACAAAATTTCCTATAAAAATGGAATTTTGACAAAATTTCCTATAAAAATGGAATTTTGATAAAATTTCCTATATAAATGAAATTTTGAAAAAAATGCCTATAAAATGAAATTTTGACAAAATTTCCTATAGAAATGAAATTTTTACAAAATTTCCTATAATAATCAAATTTTGAAAAAATTTCCTATAAAAATGAAATTTTGAAAACAATTCCTATAATAATTAAATTTGACAGAATTTCCTATAGAAATAAAATTTGGACAATATTACCTATAGAAATGAAACTTTGACAGAATTTCCTATAGAAATAAAATTTTGACAAAATTTCTTAAAGAAATAAAACTCTGACAAAATTTCCTATAGAAATAAAATTTTGACAAAATTTCCTATAGAAATGAAATTTTCATAAGATTTCCAATACATATTACATTTTGTCAAAATTTCATATAAAAATGAAACTTTGACAAAATGTCCTATAGAAATGCAATTTTGACTTAATTTCCTATATAAATAAAATTTTGGAAAATTTTTCTATAGGAGTGAAATTTTGACGAAATTTTCCTACTCGTATAGGAATGAAATTTTACAAAACTTCCTATAGAAATGAAATTTTGACAAAATTTTCTATACAAATGAAATTTTGACATAATTTCCTATAAAATTTAAATTTTAACAAAATTTCCTATAAAATTGAAATTTCCTAAAGAAATGAAATTATGACTATATTTCCTGTAGAAATAAAATTTTGACAAAAGTTCCTATAAAGATGAGATTTTGACAAAATTTATTGTAGAATAGATGTAGTGTAAACAATATTTTCGTTTCAGCCATTGTGCTGTGACCACTGTCATTAAATTGTATCAAACTGGGTCGACTATTGGTTTTGTTTTATGACATTGCCCTATTTGTTTTTGGGGGCTTCTCCGCTTACCATTAACTGTCTGCTGACATATATTCATATTGGTTTGTTGCATGCTTTCTATTTGGGCTTGCGGGCTATTCAGACTAGCTAAGAGATATTATGTAGTATACTTTGGGATTCGGTTTCATATGTTGGTCTGTCGTTTGGTCATATTTAAATTTCATTCAATGGAAGTTTACGATCGTGTTAGCACTTCTTCAATGGTTCCAAATGTATTTTTGGAAGTTTTTGTCTCATGATGCACACTTTCCCATTCTATGAAGTTCTGGGTTTATACACTCGAAAAAAATATTGGCAATAAAAATTTTAAATTTAGTTTTCATAGAGTTTACAAAAAACAAAAAAAATGTTAAGAATATGTGTTTTGGATATTTATTAAATTTTATATAAATTTAAAATTGAATAGGGGTCTTTCATGCTAATTTTTCTAAGCCCGTATTTCAGTAAAAAGTTTAAGTGAGCTTTAAAAATTAAGGTTTTGTACAAAATACTTTTAATTTTTAATCTTAAAGTATTTTCAATTTTTATTTACAGAATATTATGATTTAATTTGTGTCGCATCAACTGCTCCCCCCACATATTTTGCTTTGAGTGTAGCCAATGCATTTTATTATTGAGCTCGTGGCATTATTTAAATTGTATTATATTTAAATATATTTCTTTAAGGTTTAAACATATAGCCAAAATAAATCAACAGTGACTGAATGTATCAGTTAATAACAACAAAAATAAAAACACGCAATGGCCAAAACAACAACACATAGTTCATTAATATGCTCCATGTGTATTTAAAATCGGAGTTTTTTGTTTTGTTGGCCACAAACGAAAATTATGGTGTCAGAAACCAATAAAAAAATCCATATGAAGCTATTGTTACAGATTTTCCTTTTATGTAAAAACGACACCAAAAGCGTTCATAAAAAACAGTAAAAACGTGACTTTTAATTATAAAATTTAGCTTAACACCTCAATTGTGAGGAAAATAATAGAATTAATTGATATTTTATAAAGAAAAACTATGTGAACTAAATTAAAAACACAAAAAGCAATAAATGAGTCTACCAACTGAAACAACATTTAAAAATATATAGGAATCTCTTTCAAAATTTTATGTTTTCAACATTGTATTTCTATAGAAAATGTTTTCAAAATTTCATTTCTATAGCAAAATTTGTCACAATTTCACTTCTATAGCAAAATTTGTCACAATTTCATTTCTATAGGAAATTTTGTCAAAATTTCATTTCTATAGGAAATTTTCACAAAATTTCATTTCAATACAAATTTTATTTTCATAAGAAATTTTGTCAAAATTTCATTTCTATAGGAAATTTTGTCAAAATTTCATTTCTATGGGAAATTTTGTCAAAATTTCATTCCTATAGGAGATTTTGTCAAAATTTCATTTCTGTAGGAAATTTTGTCAAAAATTCATTTCTATAGGAAATTTTGTCAAAATTTCTTTCTTTCTTTCTTTATTGATCCATATCAGTACAAAAAGTATGAACTTATAAATAGTACTGTATACAAAAGTTAGTTAAAAATAAAATGTGTCACAATAATGAAAATATTAAAAATAACAATAGTTGAAATAATAAGAATTTTTAACAAAAATATTAATAATAATAGTAAACATATAAAATTAAAATTAAATATTAATCTATTAAATCTTAATCTAATTCCCTCAAAACATGTATATATTTGGCGAGTCAAATTAATTGTATACATACGTAAATATAATATATTAACTTATGTCATCAAAGAAAAATGATTTTGCAGTCTGTTCTTAAATTGTTGATGATTATTTATAGTTCTCAAATGCGATGGTAGATTGTTCCACAGCCGAGTAGTAGATATCAGAAATTGTCTATCAGATACCAAATAGTGAGACCTAATTGGAATGATTGATCTTATCCTAGACGATCGTGAAAAACATAATCTTTGAAAAAGATATTTCGGTTCACCCGAATAAATTATTTTGTGTTATATGGTTATGTCTATATGGCGATTCCAGGACAGTTTCGTATCAAATTTCACTCCCAAGTTCTTTGCGTTTGTGGCATATTCAATTTGACAGCCGTCAATAGAGATCACAGGTAATGTACCTGGGTCAAAAGTTCTACGCGACAAAACTAAGCACTTCGTCTTCCCGGGGTTAAGCCTTAATCCATTGTCTATAGCCCATCGACTAACCTTCCTCAAATTGTCATTTATTCTGTCTACACAGCTCAGGATGTTCGAAGTATCACTCGAAAAACACAATTGAACATCGTCCGCATAAATATGTACGTCGCAACCCTCACAAACATCCACTATATCATTAATGTAAATGGAGAAGAGCAAGGGACCTAATACAGATCCCTGTGGAACTCCTCTGTCTAAACTCATGGGCCGCGAATATCTATCACTGGCCAGAACCACTTGTGATCTTCCTGTCAGATAGGACAACAGAAGTGAGCAGGCTGATGGGTCAAATCTGAAGAATCGTCTCAGTTTTGCCAATAGTATCTGGTGACACACAGTGTCAAATGCCTTAGAATGATCCAAGAGTAACAAAAAACATAACCTATTTCTGTCAATATCCCTCCTTATAGTCTCTACCATGTCAATTAGAACCGTCGTACAGCTCCGGCCTCTACGAAATCCTGATTGCCTATCCGTTAAAAGGTCATGATCCACAATAAACTCATTCATTTGTCGAAATACAATATTCTCAAGTGCCTTCGAAAAGAATGGTAAAAGGGCTATAGGCCTATACTCGCCCTTAGTCTTCGGAATAGGAATTATTTTCGTCCGTTTCCAGGTTCTGGGATAAGTGGAAGTAGTTAGAACATGGTTAAAGATGTGGGTAATGTATGGTAGAATAAGTGGCAGAATTATCCTTACGAAACGAGGGTCAATACCATCTATACCCTTAGAGGAAGATTTTATGGCAAGTATTGATCTAAATGTGTTATCCTGAGAAACACAGCGAAACGAGAAAGTTTGCTCGTGGTGTGGAAAAATATCATAATTCGGTATGTGTAGCCGATCGTCAGTAAGAGCAACACTATTTTCAATAAATCTCATATTGAGTTTATCAGGATCTTCCTGACATTTATCGGTGCGGACGTTCCGCCACTTCTGCTTACTATTGACAGCGCTACTAAATTTCCTGCCAAAATAACAACTCTTCGCATCTCGAACTAGTTTCACGACCTCACGTCTAAGAATCTTAAATTCATCGTGTAACCTAGACGTCTTAAATCGTCGCCATCTTGCGTATGCCTCATCTCTCTTCCTGATATTTTGGTGTGGTGTGATCATTATGGTGTGGGAAAACCAAGGTTGTTGTTCTGTACGTACGCACCGAGTTCTTTCATGCACGACATCATCATAGATTTTATTTATGTTCCGTTCAAGAAAAACTACCTTGTCGTCTACGTTGGGCATGTGATAAATATCTCTCCATGGCACATCCTGGGTGCACCGTAAAAGTTCATTGTAGTCTACATTCCTTTCTATAGGAAATTTTGTAAAAATTTCATTTCTATTCGAAATTTTGTCAAAATTTAATTTCTATAGGAAATTTTGTCAAAATTTCATTTCTATAGGAAATTTTGTCAAAATTTCATTTTTATAGGAAATTTTTTCAAAATTTAATTTCTATAGGAAAATTTGTCAAAATTTTATTTCTGTAGGAAATTTTGTCCAAATTCCATTTCTATAAAAAATTATAGGAAATTTTGTCAAAATTTCATTTCTATTGGAAATTTTGTCAAAATTTCATTTCTATAGGAATTTTTTTCAAAATTTAATTTCTATAGGAAAATTTGTCAAAATTTTATTTCTGTAGGAAATTTTGTCAAAATTTCATTTCTATAGGAAATTTTGTCAAAATTTCATTTCTATAGGAAATTTTGTAAAAATTTCATTTCTATAGGAAATTTTGTCAAAATTTCATTTCTATAGGAAATTTTGTCAAAATTTCATTTCTATAGGAAATTTTGTAAAAATTTCATTTCTATAGGAAATTTTGTCAAAATTTCATTTCTATAAGAAATTTTGTCAAAATTTCATTTCTATAGGAAATTTTGTCAAAACTTCATTTCTATAGGAAATTTTGTCAAAAATTCATTTCTATTGGAAATTTTGTCAAAATTTCATTCCTATAGGAATTTTCTATAGGAAATTTTGTCAAAATTTCATTTCTATTGGAAATTTTGTCAAAATTTCATTTCTATTGGAAATTTTGTCAAAGTTTTACTTCTATAGGAAATTTTGACAAAATTTTATTTCTATAGGAAATTTTACTCTAATAATTTTTTGCGTACGTTAGTTAAATGAACTAAAAAACGGGAAAAATTATACACAAATGAAGTAAAAAGTTTTACTAAATTCGTACTTCTCACCAAATAGTTCATTATATCTTTAAATTTGTAAATTTTACTACAAATTCATCCATCATGAACTTCGTATGTCGTTTTCTTTGAAACTACAAAATTTTCTTTAACAAGTGGAAAAAAATAATTATGTCTAATAAATTTTCTTGAATTTGTCGAAAAATATTTACTTATTTTTGTGATATCGGCGTGATGTCAGCGTTTGTAATACTGTTTAATTAAAATTTTCTAAAAATATTAAAAATTTCCTAAAATTAACTAAATGTGTTGTTCCTGGTGGGTTCACTGTTTTTTCAGTGTAGGGAAAATTTAATTTCTATCCTATTTTTTCAAAATTTCGTTTTAAACATTTTAAATATCCATTTTTTACTGGTTAGTTAGAGGCAGAATTTATATTTTCGCGTCCCAAATTAAAGACGTATATTTTTATTCTTATTATTCCAATATGCATTACAATGTCAGTCTATTTAAAGAATAATCATTTAATTGGAATGTTTTTGTTGTTTTTTGAAAATCTCATTGCTTTCCAATAAGCTGCCATTGATTTCAAATTATCGAAATCATCGTTATGTTTCGTTTGATATCAAATGTTGTCACCTAATTAAATACGTCTGCTTTCAGGCTCAATAAATAAATTATCCCCCTTGGGCTATCAAAATTTAATGACTTTTTGAATAAACGGACAAACACACGCACACACACACAATTAAATCGAATCCAATTCTATTGTGATTGTTGTTGGTTTATATGTATGCGTTTTAATTAAAATTCACACATACATATATATCGTATCGGTCATAGGACCCACGAATAAATTAAATTACAATAAAGAATTTTTGGATGAAATTTAAAATTTTATAATTAATTACTTACAAAGATGGACATCTCATACGGACACTCATAACCCCCCATAGACTTCAATAATTCTGCCACAATTTAACACCCAACCTGCAGGTGTTATATACTCATTTACAAATTTAAATTTAGGAAAGGACTAATTAAATATTTTACCTCATTATCCACATCATTATTGAAATAACTGTGAAAATTGCCAGCAATGCATATTTTAGCAATGAGTCAAATATTCCTAGGGGGGCCAAATGTTAGTTTAATAGCCTACAGAGTATAGCCTGAGAGGTAATAATATGGAATTTTTATATATACAACAATAAGTCAACTAAGTTCAAAATAAATCAGTAATTTAGAAGGGTTGGTGTAAGTGTAAGCATAAAGTGGACTTTACCAAGTTCTAGTTCCCATTGCAGAGGATTTCAAGTGGATCGGTATATATTTTATGGGGTCTAAAATCAATATTTTTTATGCATGTGAATGTGATCACCTCAAATATGTTTCAACATGGAACAGTATTATCGACAAAAAATATTTGTTCTCAACAAAAACTTTTCAACGCTACTATATTTTTTAATATATTCTCCTATATACACGTTTTACTTAAAAAATAAAAAAAAAATGTTATATTTTGCAAAAAACAAAAAAAAAAAAATCTGTCAAAAGTTCAATTCCGTGCGAATAGTTTTGTTTTACAATAATAAATAAACCGCAAAAAGGAAGTGTTCACATACACTTGCCGTGACTGAGTTATGCATACATATATGTACATTTATTCATACACATTTATATTCGTGATAACATATACATATGTATTATATTATAATCTCACAAAAATATTAACATATATACGCGTCAATACGTGTACTTTCCTGTCCGTTACTTTAATATACCGCAAAAATTCCCTTACCCAGCATCAGAAAAAGAAATGAGCAAAAAGTACATACAACCATACCGTCCCAATCCGAAAACATGTCAATTTCTTGTCAAAAACATATACATGTTTATACCAAAAGAAAAAAAGCAAAACTTTGCTCCAATGTATTACGAACTTGGCGTTTTACATCCGGATCAAATAGGGTGTCGACTGACATTCTCATTCGCACAGTGTTGTCGAATGAATTATTCTGAGAGTGGGTGATTCGAATAACAGAGATGCGACATTTATTCATAGTACACATTTTTGTACATTGGGTCAATGAAGAACATACGATATGGTAAGTCGATAAATTTTTGGCGAAAGAACAAATTATTTGGAAAAGAAATTTTTAAAAGATTTTTAAACCTTATTTACTTTTTAAATCAAGCTTTCGCAATACAGACCTTCATGGCGTTGATGTCTTTTTTATACGCCAATTTTGAGTAGGCAATACATCGAAGACAGACGTTGTTATAATACTTTTGCAGGGAACATATCCTAACAGACTCTGTAGGAGGGCAGAAAGGGTCCTGAGGACAGCATATGACAGGGCCCACCCAGAGGCCTGCATGGAGAAGACAGAATTGTGCCTACGAGTATTCCCGTAAAAGACTCAAAATATGGAACGGAGTTTTTTTTGGGCAAGACGATATCAGTGACTGATTAAAAACAAAACACCTAGAAGCAATATTAGACAGGAAACTGAATTGGAAGAGCCACATTAAAGAGAGGACTGAGAAAACCTACAGATGTTGGACACTGTTACCTTTCGATTCAGGGTCCACCTGATGTATGATGGAGAGAAAGTGAAACAGAAATTTCACATCGGGTCCAACGGACATGTTGTCTTGGGATAACTGGGGCAAACAGAGCCTTGGTTACTATACTGGACATAAAACCTATAGTGGTTCGGATAAAGAAAGTAGTCACCATTACTGCGAAGAGATTGAAGATGTTAGGAAATATGACGAACCAACAAATAATAATAGGAAATATAGTGGGGGTAATGATGTATGCCGCAACAATCCATGATCGTATAACTGAGAGCCCAGGGAGAATAGGGTTCCACAACAGATACAGAGGAAAATAACTGGTACTCCAACGACTCGAAGATGGGAGAGAGGATGAGACTAGCCGTATATGTGCAGGATCCTGATACTGATATCCCATTTCTTATACCGGACCACGGCACAACTATGCAGGCAGAAGTACATGTCATAATGGAATGCAGTAAATGTCTGGAAAATAATACGAGGACACAAAACATGAAAATTTTTACAGATTGCCAAAGGGCATTGAAGACAATATGAAATATTAAGGTTCGATAGCGAGTCGTATTGGAATGCAAAAACATGGCCAAAGAATACACGGAATATGGGAGGATCATATGGGTGCCGGGACATGGTCAAATTAGAGGCAATTGAACTGACGATAAGAGGTAGGGCACATAGGGAAGTGAACTCAGGGAACGCAAAGCCAATACAGGCAACATGGGCCGAGTAGGATGACGACGAAATGGCAATGGGATGACCAAGATAAGAAAAAATCAAGAGAAATACTCAAGCAGAGTAGGAAGAGTAGGACTGTGAAAATAATGACCGGACCCCTAGGTTAGGTTAGGTGGCAGCCCGATGTATCAGGCTCACTTAGACTATTCAGTCCATTGTGATACCACATTGGTGAACTTCTCTCTTATCACTGAGTGCTGCCCGATTCCATGTTAAGCTCAATGACAAGGCGTTCCACATTGCAGTGAAATCACTTAGAGAAGCTTTGAAACCCTCAGAAATGTCACCAGCATTACTAAGGTGGGATAATCCACCGCTGAAAAACTTTTTGGTGTTCGGTCGAAGCAGGAATCGAACCCACGTCCTTGTGTATGCAAGGCGGGCATGCTAACCATTGCACCACGGTGGACCCCTAGAACTGAGGGAAAACCTTTGCAAAATAGGAACAGAAGGAGATGGTACATGTAGGGAATTCATTTGAGGCACAGGATTACTGGAATAAAAGAAGGGTACACTGAAGAAAATATAGCCAAATATTTCCAATTAAAAGTTGATTGAAGTTGAAAAAATGTTCAATTAATAAAATAGTTGATACAATTAACTTTTTAATCAAGATAGAAAAAGTCAATGAGTGAAATTTTTAAAATAAAACAAGTATATACGGCCAGGCCGAAGTTTATGTACCCTCCACCATGGATTGCGTGGAAACTTCTACGAAAGACTCTCATCCACAATCGAATTACTTGGGCTGTGGTATCTTAAAACTTCTTAACATCGTTTTCTAAATTGTGAGTTAGTCCATACGTGGTATATAAATATTAGAAAAAAAGGTAGGTAAGCCTACAAATAATTACGAATCGATATGGACGGTACGTAGAGACCCAGAATTGAAATATGGGGGTCGCTTATATTGGGGCTATATACAATTATGAACTTGATATGGACTATTTTTTGTGTGATTGGGTTGGTTTTTGTGTGATGGTTATTAACGACCATATACTAGCACAATGTACGAAATTTCAACCGAATCGGATAAATCTTGCTCTTTCAAGGAGATCCGGAGGTCAAATGTGGTGATAGGTTTATATGGGGGCTATATATAACATATTTATGGACCGATTTCGACCAATTTTTGCATGGGTGTTTGAGGCCATATATTAACACCACGTACCAAATTTCAACTGAATCAGATGGATTTTGGTCTTCCAAGAGGCTCCGGAGGTCAGATCTGGTGATCGGTTTATATGGGGAGGAGCCACCGTGGTGCAATGGTTAGCATGCCCGCCTTGTGTATGCAACCATGGTGTTTCCTGCTACGACCAAAAAGTTTTTCAGCGGTGGATTATCCCACCTCAGTAATGCTGGAGACATTTCTGAGGGTTTCAAAGCTTCTCTAAGTGGTTTCACTGGAGTGTGGAACGCCGTTCGGACTCGGCTATAAAAAGGAGATCCCTTGTCATGAGCTTAACATGGAATCGGGCAGCACTCAGTGATAAGAGAGAAGTTCACCACTGTGGTATCACAATGGACTGAATAGTCTAAGTGAGCCTGAGACATCGGGCTGCCACATAACCTAACCTAACCTAACCATGGGGGCTATATATAATTATGGACCGATGTGGACCAATTTTTGCATGGTCATTAGAGACCATAAACTTACACCAGTACCAGATTTCACCCCGATCGGATGAAATTTGCTTCTCTTAGAGGCTCCGCAAGCCAAATCTGGGGATCGGTTTATATGGGGGCTATATATAATTATGGACCGATGTGGACCAATTTTTGCATGGTTGTTATAGACCATATACTAACACCATGTACCAAATTTCAGCCGGATCGGGTAAAATTTGCTTCTCTTAGAGGATCCGCAAGCCAAATTTGGGGGGCCGTTTATATGCGGGCTATACGTAAAAGTGGACCGATATGGCCCATGTGTAATACCGTCTGACCTACATAAATAACAACAACTTGTGCCACATGGATGAAAAAGACTGTTTTTCATATGTTTGGCTATAAACATTATATGTTTGGAACACAAATTTTTAAACACAATATTTTTGAGTGCAAGCATATAATGTTCATAAACTAGCATAACATGTTTGGGACATATATGATAATATGTTAGAACATATTATGTTTGGGACATAAAATGTTTGTAAATATAATATGCTTGGATGCAAACATATATTAATTTAAAAATAGCCTATAAACATATATGTGTTTAGTAGCTTGGAGCGCTATTTAACAGGGAGCGATATTGAATTAAGTTGGTGGTTGTTGCTTGTTATTACAAAATTAACATTTTATTTTCCCTTGGGCAATTGATCAGCAACTTCTTTGATCCTTACAAACTGTGTGGTCCGCTGTTCGAATCCCCGTCCGGCAAAAGGTAAAATTAAAATAAAAAAAATCATACAATTGAATAATTTCTTCTACAATGTTTGTATTACAGAAAAAGGTGCTAAGAACTAAAAAATCTCGTGGAAGTGAAAAAGATGTGGGGGAATATACAATTGGGCTGAAACAAAATTTTAAGCATTCAGGTCGAAAATCTATGTTGTTAGCACCTATATTACCTGTTTATTTTCATAATTCATTATGATTGTAAATATATAAATAAATAAAATTTTGAGCACAATATTGTTTGGAAGAATTTTTTTAAGCATATAATATTTTTGGGTGCAAAATGCTTCCAAACATATTATATGTCCACATAATAACATATTGTTTTTTGGAAGACAACATTATTGAATTTGGATGCAAAAATACAAAATGTTTGGAACTTAGACTACCCAAACATATATTGTTTAGACCAATATGCTTTCAAACATATTATATATTGGAAGAGATCAAACATATAAATGTTTGGGCAATACCCAAAAATGTATATGCTTGAAGCAAAATATGTTTGGGAGTATATGTAACAGAAGCGATTTTTTGTGAGCGTGCAAGTTTCAAATCGATAGCTTGTTTCGTTCGGAAGTTAGCGTGATTTCAACAGACGGACGGACGGACATGCTCAGATCGACTCAGAATTTCGATGTGTTACAAATGAAATGACAAAGTTAATATAACCCCATCCTATGGTAGAGGGTATAAAAACGGAATGACAAAGTTAATATAACCCCTTCCTACGGTGGAGGGTATAAAAATTATACACAAATGAAACGTAAGAATTTACTATATTCGTGTGTTCCACAACATTGAACTTCTTAAAATTTGTAAATTTTACCAATAATGCGCCCATGTTGAACTTCGTGGGGTACTAAAGATATTTTTGCAATTTTGAACTCCAATTTTTTCCTTCAAGCTACCAAATTTTCTTTAATACGTGAAAAATAATAATTTTGTCTAAAAAATTATTTACTTACATCTGCGACATCAGCGTTTCTAATATAGTTTAGTTAAAATTTTCTAAAATTAATCTTATATTTGTTTTAATATTAACTAAAATTGTCTTTCCTAGTGGGTTCACTGTTTTTGTAGTGTACCTATTATTTTTGTTATTATTGGACGGAGTACATATAACATGTTTGTCGCAACCATTTAAGGTTTGGAGCGAAAACAAAATTTTTGCTGCAAAAAGTTTATATGTTCCCCATAGAAAATAGTATTTAGCTCTAGGAGGTGATCATATTCCTTCTCTGCGGGTGTAGGACATTCTTTGAAGATGATGCGACCATGAAACACTAGCTATGTCACATCCCTGCTGTAACTAGCAAAGAATTAACCATATCGGTGAATAGGTGATTTGGGACATGACCAAGCTGGGAAAAAGGGACTGGAAACAAATTTAGTAATTTGTTAGAGACACAAAGTTCCTGGAATAAAAGAAGGATTCGATGGAAAGAAGAAGTTATAGCGCACAACAAACCGAATACAGGCTTATGTGTATATCAGCCAATGTGTGACCGGTCAACCAGAATCCTCTTTTCAACCTAACCTAACCTAACTTCAGAGCCAATCGGATTTTCGTCCATCTACCGTTCTATGCAGGTATTTTTATGTTCAAATTTCAGCCTGCAACTAAATTCCGATCACTTTTGAATTTTTTAGCTCACAATGTGACTCAAAAGTTCAAATATAGATATCGATGTCTACATTCCAAAATGCCCTAAGTGTAAAAAGTGAATTTTACAGGAAACAAGAAACAAGTTTCTTTTTTTAAATTTCTCAAAACCCGTACAAGATAAAAATTTCCTTATTTTCCGTCTTAAAATCGTATTTTTTATAATTTTTTTAGTATATACGAACTCAAATTAGTGATAATAGAACATGGCTAGAAATGACTTAGACCACTTTAGACCGAACAAAGCTTTTTGCCCTTTTTGGATTGGACATTTTTTTTAAACTTTAGACACAGACTAAGTAAAATATTAACCATAACTTTTGATAAAAATGTCCAATAAATTCGAACTTTTGACAGGATGCAATTCATATCAATCCGAATAAAAAACAACGAACTCCTTCAAAACATGCTAAGTCGACTTAGCGTACTCTGGAATGAGGGCATCGATATAGTCTTATATACTTATCGCCGAACTCCATCAAAACATACTAAGTCGACTTAGCTTATTCTGGAATGAGGGCATCGATGTATTCTTATATACTTATCGCCGATCTGTTCACATATGGCATCTGTTTAATAAACTTAAATTTTGCTCAGCGTAATATTTTAAAAACTTCGCAAAATTGAATAAATTGGTTAAAATTTGAATAAAGTCCCATTTTATAGATATATCGTCCAATTTTCTCACATACGACGATATTATTGTCCAATGTTATTAAAATTTGCTACAAGGTTATCCCCCACGAAAACTCTTCAATCTGCGAATAAATTTCCCATCCTTGTATGGTTTACCCATGACAACTGTGGCCAGAGTTTAACTCCTCCATATGTTGGGTCTAATATTACATGTTGATTGTTCACTTCAAATGGAGACTATCTCTACGTACGTACCTCTTCATATGTCACGAACGGTGTATGTTAGCTCCACTATTTTTTGGATATGAGCAATCATCATATGTCACGTGCTACGTTGAGTTTTCCTTGTTTTTGTTTGCGTTTGGGTTTTTATGAGGATTTTTTGTTTGTTGTCCTCTTCGTTGAAGTACTGCAATACTGTGTATGGAAACTGCAAAAGAATATATGAAAAATGCAATGAAAATAAATAAACAGAAAATATTAAAAATATTATTATGTCATTCAAATAAGCTAGCATATATTTTGCCATAAAGACAAGTTAATGAATACATTGGAGATCATACTTCTAAAGACTATAACAAGATTTTAAGAGTGTAATGTAACGGGTCAGGGTATAATAAGTTTGATCTGGCAAAAAATGTGCCTACCAAAAATATTGATTTTAGACCCCATAAAATATATACCGATCGACTCAGAATCACCTCCTGAGTCGATCTAGCGCATGGTGTCCGTCCGTCTGTCCATGTAACAGGTTGGCTGATAAGCCCCCGGTCTAATAAAGAAAAACACATTTTTTGTCAAATTTCGTTTTTATTATTTTTTACTATTGTATCAAGATCGATACAACGATTATAACGACCTTCCAATTTTTTGATACCATTTTGGTAGTACTTCTTCGGTTTTGCTACAAAATAGGCCTCAGTTTCAGCGATCACCTCTTCATTGCAGCCATTTGGGGTCTGAGAACAAGAAAAAGTCGCTGGGGGCCAGATCTGGAGAATATGGTGGGTGGGGAAGCAATTCGAAGCCCAATTCATGAAATTTTGCCATCGTTCTCAATGACTTATGGCACGGTGTGTTGTCTTGGTGGAACACCTCTTTTTTCTTCTTCATATGGGGCCGTTTTGCCGCGACCTTCGACCTTCAAACGCTTGAATAACGCCATATAATAGTCACTGTTGATGGTTTTTCCTTTCTCAAAGATAATCGATAGAAACTATTCCATGCGCATCCCAAAAAACAGAGGCCATTACTTTGCCAGCGGACTTTTGAGTCTTTCCACGCTTCGGAGACGGTTCACCGGTCGCTGTCCACTCAGCCGACTGTCGATTGGAGTCAGGAGTGTAGTGATGGATCCATGTTTCATCCATTGTCACATATCGACGGATAAACTCGGATGTATTACGAGTTAACAGCTGCAAACACCGCTCAGAATCATCAACACGTTGTTGTTTTTGGTCAAATGTGAGCTCGTGCGGCACCCATTTTGCACAGAGCTTCCGCATATCCAAATATTGATGTATGATATGACCAACACGTTCCTTTGATATCTTAAAGGCCTCTGCTATCTCGATCAACTTCCTTTCACGGTCATTCAAAATCATTTTGTGGATTTATTTGATGTTTTCATCGGTAACCACCCCTTTCGGGCGTCTACTGCGTTCACCGTCCTCCGTGCTCATTTCACCACGCTTGAATTTTGCATACCAATCAATTATTGTTGATTTCCCTGGGGACATAGTCCGGAAACTCATTATCAAGACTAGTTTTTGCTTCCACCCTATTTTTTCCCTTCAGAAAACAGTATTTTATTAAAACACGAAATTACTTTTTTCCATTTTTTTCACAGTAACAAAAGTTTCTTCACAAAAGACGCTCTATCTCACAAACTAATTGATTTACAGACGTCAAATTTTGACACGAATCATTTGAAGGTTGGTACTACATAAAAATAATATGCGACGCCATCTATGTGTTAGACCGGGGACTTATCAGCCAACCACACATCGACCCCATAAAATATATATATTCTGGGTCGTGGTGAAATTCTGAGTCGATCTAAGCATGTCCGTCCGTCTGCTGAAATCACGCTAACTTCCGAACGAAACTAGCTATCGACTTGAAACTTACACGTACAAGTAGTTTTTGATATAGGTCGGATGGTATTGCTAATGGGCTATACCGGTCCCATTTACGTATAGCCCCCATATAAACCGATCCCCAGATTTGGCTTGCGGAGCCTTTAAGACAAGCAAATTTCATGCGATCCGGTTTAAATTTGGTACATGATGTTAGTATATGGTCTCTAACAATAATGCAAAAATTAGCCCACATCGGTCCATAATTATCTATAGCCCCCACATGAACCGATCCCCAGATTTGACCTCCGGAGCCCCTTGGAAGAGCAAAATTCACCGATCCGTTTGAAATTCGGTACGTGGTGTTAGTATATGATCTCTAACAACCATGCAAAAATTGTTCCATACCGGTCTTAATTATATATAACCCCAATTTAAACCGATCCTCAGATTTGACCTCAGAAGCTCTTGGAGGAGCAAAATTCCGGTTGAAATTTGGTACATTCCGCCAGTACATGGCCTCTAACAACCATGCCAAAATTGGTCAATATCGCTCTATAGTTATATATAGCCGATCCCAAAAAATAATCTACCAAAATCTTATTTCTATAGAAAATTTTTTCAAAATTTTATTACTATACACAATTTTGTCAAAATTTAATTATTATACAAAATTTTGTCAAAATTTTATTATTATACAAAATTTTTTCAACATTTTATTTCTATAGAAAATTTTGTCAAAATTTTATTGCTATAGAAAATTTTGTCAAAATTTTATTGCTATAGAAAATCTTCTCAAAATTTTATTGCTATAGAAAATTTTGTCAAAATTTTATTGCTATAGAAAATTTTGTCAAAATTTTATTTCTATAGAAAATTTTGTCAAAATTTTATTACTATACAAAATTTTGTCAAAATTTTATTATTATACAAAATTTTGTCAACATTTTATTTCTATAGAAAATTTTATCAAAACTTTATTTTTATAGAAAATTTTGTCAAAATTTTATTTCTATAGAAAGTTTTGTTAAAATTGTATTTCTATAGAAAATTTTGTCAAACTGAATTATATACCTATTTAATCGGCCTTTTTATACCCACCACCATAGAATGGTAACGGGGGTATATTAAGTGTGTCATTCCGTTTGTAACACATCGAAATATCGATTTCTGGCTATATAAAATATATATATTTTTGATCAGGGAGAAATTCAAAGACGACATAAGCATGTCCGTCTGTCTATCAGTTGTAATCACGCTACAGCCTTCAATAATGGCGCTATCGTCCTGAAATTTGGCACAAATTCGTCTTTTGTTTGCAGGCAGGTCAAGTTCGAAGATGGGCTATATCGGTCAAAGTTTTGATATAGTCCCCATATAAACCGACCTCACGATTTTACTTCTTGGGCTTCTAGAATCCGTAGTTTTTACCCAATTTCCTGAAATTGGAAATGTAGAGCTAATTTAGGAAAACAAAGAGATGTGCCGAAAATGGTGATTATCGAACCATGTTTCGATATAGGCCCCATATAGACCGATTTCCCGATTTTGCTTCTTGGGCTTCTAGAATCCGTAGTTTTTACCCAATTTGTCTGAAATTGGAAATCTAGAGGTACTCTAGGAAAATAAAGAGATGTGCAGAAAATGGTGATTATCGAACCATGTTTCGATATAGGCCCCATATAGACCGATTTCCCGATTTTGCTTCTTGGGCTTCTAGAATCCGTAGTTTTTACCCAATTTGTCTGAAATTGGAAATCTAGAGGTACTCTAGGAAAATAAAGAGATGTGCCGAAAATGGTGATTATCGAACCATGTTTCGATATAGGCCCCATATAGACCGATCTCCCGATTTTCTTCTTGTAATCATTAAAATAATTGGAATGAAATTCTACAGATTTTACATTTCAAATTAAGGCGTTATTTCATAATTTTCTTGTACACTTACAAGAGATGTTTATGATTCCTCTAAAACTCATACAAAAAATGGTTCTTATAAATTCAGAATCTGATCTACTCTTCATAGCCACCGTGGTGCAATGGTTAGCATGCCCGCCTTGCATACACAAGGTCGTGGGTTCGATTCCTGCTTCGACCAAACACCAAAAAGTTTTTCAGCGGTGGATTATCCCACCTCAGTAATGCTGGTGACATTTCTGAGGGTTTCAAAGCTTCTCTAAGTGGTTTCACTGCAATGTGGAACGCCGTTCGGACTCGGCTATAAAAAGGAAGTCCCTTGTCATTGAGCTTAACATCGAATAGGGCAGCACTCAGTGATAAGAGAGAAGTTCACCAATGTGGTATCACAATGGACTGAATAGTGAGCCTGATACTTCGGGCTGCCACCTATCCTAACCTAGTCTTCATAGGTAAAATCTTTACATTTATCTGTGGGAAGCTTACTGGTTGAACTGATCTGCTTGGGAAAATATCTGTCATCAAACCCCCCTGGAGTTTTCAAAGGAAACTATTATATTTGATTCATGGTGGTGGGTATTTAAGAATCGGCCCGGCCGAACTTACTACTGTATATACTTTTTTTTTGTATTAAGATACAATATATAATTCAAAGTATCTGCAATAATTTTGATTTTAACATAATTTTGAAGAAGCAGAATTTTTTACTCGGAATCAAGGGGAGGGGAGGTCAAACTCGTTGGATCCAAAGACAGGTGTTTAGTTTTTTTTTTTTTTGTTTTAATACATATAAATACCAGACTGAGTGGCCTGAAGGTTTATTATCCACTCTCTTCATAAAAATTTCGGCAAATATTCACTTTAAGTAAGGACATAAAAATTAGTCCATATCGATCCATACTTAGATATAGGTTCCATATAGACTTATCCCTAGATTTTATTTATTGAAGGCTTATCTCGATTCGATCCGCTAAAAACTCGGTACAAGATGTCAGTATTCATTTTAAAGTAACTATGCAAAGAATAATTAGATATAGCTCCCATATAGACCGATCCAAATTTCCCTAAGAAAGCAAAATCATATGGTCAGTCGATAAAAAGATGTAGTAATGCTATAGTGGTGGGTACATAAGATTCGGCCCGACCGAACTTTTGTCTGCACATATTGTTTTTTTATTTTATTTTTAACTTCTATTATTACATCAATAAGGAGAAAAAACAACTGAACTCCACCTCCATTGCCTTTCAAAGAACCTGTCCCAATTCTAAAACGAAAAAAATTTAATACTCGTAATAAAAGATATACTAATAATACAATATATAAATGTCTGTTGTTGACCTTTGAAATTATATTCCTGTTTTTTTGTGTTCACCATTGCTGGGTGGAGGTATAAAGGACGAATAACAAGAACAACAAGAAGTAGGGGCTTGTAGCTGAAACCTAGCAAATAGGTATTAATAGACCTTTTTTGTGGAACATTTGGTGTCAATTTGGACAATGGCAACAAAAAAAAAAAAATAAAAACCTATAATCTTTTGTCCATTGCCTTCGAAATTCTCCACATTTATGACCATAGTAATGGTTAGTTCATAGGAAGTCGTGACAACAATTACAAAGGTTACTTCAATATGGTTATTGCTTTTGAAAACTTCATTATGGACGTCTGGAAAGTTCACTTCACGAAACAAAATACTTGGAGTAAATGGAAAAAATTAAAAAAAAAATCATCATCATCAATTAAATCTAAACTGATTTAAAAAAATTGATGTTATTTCCGATATTTTTTGCTTTTGAAAAATACAATACAATACAAAAAAAAAAACATAGTGATTTACTTTGTTGCATTATATATCAACCATCCTGTAGATTCTGATGGAGCCTAATTTTTGAGTGTTTGAGCATAACTTCAGTATTATTATGTTGGATCACTATCTGCGATATTGGTAAAAAAAAAATTTATCTTAGCGATAGATCCAAAAACTTACATTTACTCATCTCCAATACATGTTTCTTGTAAAACTCTTCAATTTAAACCAAGTTCCATAATTTTTTTAAACAATCTTTCATAATATTTGGAATTTAATATTTCGAATGTCGACCTTGAGTTTGCTGGAAAGAAAATTGCATGAACTTTACCAAACATTGTCTTGATCTTGATGGCATAAGACCTGATTCATAATATAAAAGAGCCCTTTTTGTTTACTTAAGTATATCTTGAAAAGCATCAACAAAAAATATTTGACTAAAAATATAAGAAAAAACTAATGTCATTGACATTGCTAATGAATGTGCTAATTTGAAATTTAATCACCCATTATTGTTTTCACATAATTCTACATTATCATAACAATCAGTATTGTATACACGAAGAAATCCTTGAATGATGAAAATTTCCTTTCGAAATAATTTACAAACGCATGCTACTTTCTTAAAAGGTTGTTGAACAAACTATTTTATGTCTCAGTGTGAAGGCCTTTTGGATTGGAAATAATTTAAAACACTGGATTATTGGCATATATATTCAGGGTCATTGAGCAGCTTATCAGTAATGTCGTGTGTCATAGATTTAGCTCAAATATTTTCTTTGTTCTCAAGTGACGTAAATAATAGAGGTGTGAATTTTTTTAAAATTTGAAATTTTAGTTATAACATTATTATATGAGGTGTTATAACAAATAATACCTACGGAATAGGTAATTATAATAAATTAGATATTAGGAAGCATTCAGCATGGGTGATCTTTTAAATACCCATGGAACGTGGAACATTTTTTATTAAAATTTCCATTTGAGCTTATTAGACATGAAGGATAAGGAATTGTTATTATTAATACTGATTTCGTTTGGGAAAAAAATGTTGCATACAAATGGCACCACTTTTTATGATGTTACCACAATGTTGCTGGAACATCCTAAAAAAATAAAACATGTGGCTTGTAAACAAAAAAATTGCGGAAATATTTAGACTACCCAGCAAACAAATAATCGCCAAAAATTTAGTGAAAATGAAAATGTTAACTTCTTAAGGTGTGATACGAATTCAGTGCTTTGAATGTGGATTAAAAAATTTAGTGATATACAACTAAATAACTTCTATATTTTTTTCTATAATCTTCAATGTATTATTATGCTTGTCTGAAACGTTTGACCTGAAATATTTTCCAAAAAATTTTTCTCGAATGAACAATTTTAATGATTTCTTCCATTTCTGTTTTTAATCTATTTGAAACAAAACAAGTACATACGTCCCTAAGTTTGGCCAGGCCGAATATTATGTACCCTCCACCATGGATTGCGTAGAAACTTCTACTGAAGACTGTCATCCACAATCGAATTACTTGGGTTGCGGTAACTCTTGTCGATGGCAAGGTATCTTAAAACTTCCTTACAACGTAATATATACCACATAGTCCATACGAGTATACATTAAACTAAAAAAGGCTGATTAAATACGTATATAATTAAGTTTAAAGTTTCTATAGAAATAAAATTTTGACATAATAAAATTTTGACAATATAAAATTTTGACAACATTTTCTATAGAAGTAAAATTTTGACAAAATTTTCTATAGAAATAAAATTTTAACAAAATTTTCTACAGAAATAAAATTTTAACAAAAATTTCTATAGAAATAACATTTTAACAAAATTTTCTACAGAAATAAAATTTGAACAAAATGTTCTATAGAAATAAAATTTTGACAAAATTTTCTATAAAAATAAAATCTTGGTAGATTATTTTTGGCTCGAGTGGCAACCATGATTATGAACCGATATTGACCAATTTTTGTGTGATTGGGGATCGGCTATATACAACTATAGACCGATATGGAACACTTTTGGCATGGTTATTAGCGGCCATATACTAACACCACGTTGCAAATTCCAACCGGATCGGATGAAGTTTGCTCCTCCAAGAGGCTCCGGAGGACAAATCTGGGGAACGATTTATATGGGGGCTATATATAATTATGGACCGATATGGATCAATTTTTGCATGGTTGTTAGAGGCCATATACTTACACCATGTTTCAAATTTCAGCCGGATAGGATGAAATATGCTACTCTTAGAGGATCCGCAAACCAAATCTGGGGATCGGTTTATATGGGGGCTATATATAATAATGAACCGATATGAACCAATTTATACGTGGTTGTTAGAGACCATATACTAACACCACGTACCAAATTTCAACCGGATAGGATGAATTTTGCTCCGCTAAGAGGCTCCGGAGGTCAAATCTGGGGATCGGTTTATATGGGCCTATATATAATTATGGACCGATATGAACCAATTTATGCATAGTTGTTAGAGACCATATACTTAGACCATGTACCAAATTTCAGCCGGATAGGATGAAATATGCTACTCTTATAGGCTCCGCAAGCCAAATCTGGGGGTCCGTTTATTGGGGGCTATATGTAAAAGTGGACCGATATGGCCCATTTGCAATACCATCCGGCCTACATCAATAACAACTACCCAGCAAACAAAGCGTCGCCAAAAAAGTCCTCCATTTCAACAGCCGTTGCACTGAATTTGCATCACATCTTTAGGTGTGATCCGAATTCAATGTTTTGGACGTAAATTAAAAATTTCTGTGATATTTTGTCAAATAAATAATTTTTATAATTTTTTATAATTTTTAATGGATTCTAACGCTTGTCTGAAACGTTTGACTTCAAATATTTTCAAAAATTCACAATTTTTTCAGATTGGATTTAGCATTTTTTTCGAAAAAAAATTAAATAATTTGTACCATTTTAGGAATTCTTACTCTGATTTTAACCTATTTGAAACAAAAGTTAACAGAGGAAAATAATGTTTGTCAAATTTATTTGAGCAAATTCCTATAAACTGCAAGATGGTTGGATGGACGCACGTTTCGGAATTACCACATTGTGCATCAGCATCCTCTTCTTGCAGCAAAAGTATCAACCAATTATCAAAATAAATTGGTGTAGTTCACTAAACCCAAAGTGAACCACCCTTATGATAGTCGGATTTTGCCGAATTAAATCTTTGTGTAAACATCTCTCTTTTTCTTTGCCAATGTCAAATTATCGATTTGAGTGTAGTTGGCTGTGTATATTTTGAGCGTGCTTCCTCTTAGGTTAGGTTAGGTGGCAGCCCGATGTATCAGGCTCACTTAGACTATTCAGTCCATTGTGATACCACATTGGTGAACTTCTCTCTAATCACTGAGTGCTGCCCGAGTCCATGTTAAGCTCAATGACAAGGGACCTCCTTTTTATAGCCGAGTCCGAACGGCGTTCCACATTGCAGTGAAACCACTTAGAGAAGCTTTGAAACCCTCAGAAATGTCACCAGCTTTAGAGAGGTGGGATAATCCACCGCTGAAAAACTTTTTGATGTTCGGTCGAAGCAGGAATCGAACCAACGACCTTGTGTATGCAAGGCGGGCATGCTAACCATTGCACCACGGTGCTTCCTCTTACTTCATTCGCTTTGTTACACCCTAAACCAAATAGTGGTCAGGGTATAATAAGTTTGATCGGCCAAAAAATGTGCCTACCAGAAATATTGATTTTAGACCCCATAAAATATATACCGATCGACTCAGAATCACCTCCTGAGTCGATCTAGCGCTTGGTGTCCGTCCGTCCATCCGTCCGTCTGTCCATGTATTTGTTGTTCACAGGATTCAGGTCGCAAGTATTAACCGATTTTGATGAAATTTGGTACAGCGAGTTTTTTGGACGCAAGGACGAACGCTATTGAATTTGGAAGAAATCGGATCAAATTTAGATATAGCTCCCATATATATGTATCGCCCGATTTCGACAAATGGGGTCACGTTGCGCTTTTTTTCATATATATATATATATATAAGTTAGGGTGATTTCAACAGACGGAATGACGGACGGACATGCTCAGATCGACTCAGAATTTCACCACGACCCAGAATATATATACTTTATGGGGTCTTAGAGCAATATTTCGATGTGTTACAAACGGAATGACAAAGTTAATATACCCCTCATCCTATGGTGGAGGGTATAAAAATGCATAGTCGACTTAGTATATTTAAGAGGTAGAATGTCAATATCTGCATATAGCCTAATAATGGTGATGATATGCCATTAGGTGGGTCGAAATTATGCTGCTGATGTCATCATATTTTTTTGTTGCAGCTTTGAGTTAAATCTGTTAAAAAAAGATTTTATATGTTTAACCATAGACAGTCATCCTTTGTCAAAATGCCGACGCGCAATTTCATTTTCGATCTAAAATGCGTTTTAGGCGATTGAGAAATGATAAATTCAAATTATACTAATTCAACCATTTATATTTTCATAACATTTCTTGACAATAATAGAAAAATCACAATTTTGAGACAATTTTTCTACTCTACGTCTACGAGTATATAACTATAGCCTATATTATTTCAGATTCTTTTTTGATTTTTTTCCAACACTTCTACAGATATTACAAGCCAAATAGCGTTTCGTATGACCATTTGGTCACAATTCAAGAATTAAGTTTTCAGAACAAACACATATAGCTTTATAAATAATTGAGGTAGGCCTTCCAAATTGCAACATTTTTTCTGCATGCTGTTAGTACAAGTAGAAACAGAGGAAAAATGAAAGTTTTTAACATTAGGTTCAATTCGGTAGTGAAAGGGTTAAAGAATGCAAATTTTTTAACGCCGTCTTTTTTAATTGACGATTTTAATCACAACTCAGTTAGCACCACTATTGTACTCATTCTCTCATGGAAAATTTCATGTCACGATTTGACAATTCTCTCTTCCTTTCCTTCCCCCAATACCCGAAAATTGTGATAATTGTATAATTCCTATGAACTAACCCACCTTAACAAATAGTAACAATGCCAGTGGCATGCATTCACTGAACATACTCATTATTGACATACTCATGATGCTACTGTAAAGTACGCAGTAAATAAAAACAAAACTATTGATTGTGGCTAACAATGCCATGTGTTATACTCGCACTCAGAGTAGATGATGCACTCAATGCGAATGACACAAACACAGGCACATAGCATTCTCTTACTCAATTAATTTGCAATGAAAGAAAAAAACAAAAAAAAAATAGAAGAGGTTAATTATCTATTGTGTACTGAAATATAAATATTGAAACGAAAGCAACATAATGATGGGGAAAATAATTCAATACTATAAAAAAAAAAACAAAAACAAAACAAAATCGAATCGAATTGAAAAGAATTTTAATGATTATTGAAGGAGAAAAGAAACCCTTAATAGATATGAAAATATACAATATGTTGTTATTGAAGTTTTGTATTATATCTCAAATGGTTATTAACGTTTTAGTGTAACTGTTAGCAAATTGTAAAATTATTGAATTTATTGGAAACCACAGTTGTTTTATTAACTCAAAATAATATCAAAAGTTCATTGACTCATGTCATAATCAGTGTATACTTCTATAGGTTCGTCACTGGCTAAAATGTATATTCCAATGTTTAGGTATTTGGAAGATCATCTAATATTTAGAGACATTGCTGAATTCTGCAATCAGGTGTAGTAAAACACCGAAACCATAGACTGCCATCCATCTTGCAGTCTATAGGGCTTTGTTCAAATAAATTTGACAGACATTCTTTACCTCTGTTAGTTAAGCTACTCTTGTAGTTCAGTAAACGCAATGGTTTTAAGCTGAGATCAAAACAACAAATATGGTTGAAGAACAAACCAACAATAAACAAGTAAGTAAAGTAGAAAGTCGGGCGGGGCCGACTATATCATACCCTAAACCACCATTACAGAATTAGTAATCATAAGCATTTGTGGGGTAACATGTAGTTCTGGGAGATAAACCGCATTTGAATATTTAAGAAAATTAAGGGGTACATGTCTATGGGTGCTTTGTGTCAATCTGACTATAGCTCATAGTTGACAAAATTTTCTACAGGAATAAAGTTTACCACACATTGTTAAAGATCAAGCCTTGCCGGCTTCTAATTTCCTCCTCTAGAGCCACAAAAATGTATAAATTATTACAATTTGTATTGAGTGAAAATGTCCTACATTGTGGCCCTACGTCCCTACAAGACGCTAAATATTAGAAAAAAACCTACATATAGGGAATTTCCCCTACTTCTAGCAACACTGGCTGTGTTGATATTACACCTACGGAGTTAGTATGCCACTAATATTGAGCCCATTATTAAAAAAGAGAAAATCGTTAAATTAGTGTGGGTAATAAATACAAATTTGTAAAAATCGAGCAATATTCTTATGTATGAGCTACAAGTACGTATAAGTACGATAGGCTAGTACATCAAAATTTGAAATTTGAGTAACATTGTTTAATAAATAAGAGTACTATGGCCAAATTTGGGAAAATCGAGCGATGCATATATATGGAAGCTATATCTAAATCTGAACCAATTTGCAAAATATTTTGCGGGTTTGATTAATACCACAAAAGGTTACCTTGTGCAAGATTTGAATACGAGCAGTTAAGAATTGAGACCTGTATGGTCAAACATAGGGTTATTAAGGTCGAATTTTTCAAAATCGGGTGATACATATATGGGAGCTATATATAAAACTGAACCGATTTCGATGATTTTTTGCACATATAGTTAGTGCTATAGAAGACTACATTTACCCAAATTTGAGTAAGATCGGTTGATAAATAAGGGTTTTATATATATATATATATATATATATATATATATATATATATATATATATATATATATATATATATATATATATATATATATATATATATATATATATATATATACAGTATGTCAAGAAAGTATTTTGACATTGCATTATTTTTTTTGCAGCAATGCTGTGTACGTAATATGTAATAAAATATTTTTTAAAATTTCATTATATTTAATTTTGGAACAAAACATAATTTTTATCTTATTGTCAAAATACTTTCTTGACATACTGTATATATATATATATATATATATATATATATATTATATATATATATATATATATATATAATATATATATATATATAATATATATATATATATATATATATATATATATATATATATATATATATATATATATATATATATATATATATTATATATATATATATATATATATATATATATATATATATACTTATACGTACTTGTAGCTCATACATAAGAATATTGCTCGATTTTTACAAATTTGTATTTATTACCCACACTAATTTAACGATTTTCTCTTTTTTAATAATGGGCTCAATATTAGTGGCATACTAACTCCGTAGGTGTAATATCAACACAGCCAGTGTTGCTAGAAGTAGGGGAAATTCCCTATATGTAGGTTTTTTTCTAATATTTAGCGTCTTGTAGGGACGTAGGGCCACAATGTAGGACATTTTCACTCAATACAAATTGTAATAATTTATACATTTTTGTGGCTCTAGAGGAGGAAATTAGAAGCCGGCAAGGCTTGATCTTTAACAATGTGTGGTAAACTTTATTCCTGTAGAAAATTTTGTCAACTATGAGCTATAGTCAGATTGACACAAAGCACCCATAGACATGTACCCCTTAATTTTCTTAAATATTCAAATGCGGTTTATCTCCCAGAACTACATGTTACCCCACAAATGCTTATGATTACTAATTCTGTAATGGTGGTTTAGGGTATGATATAGTCGGCCCCGCCCGACTTTCTACTTTACTTACTTGTTTATTGTTGGTTTGTTCTTCAACCATATTTGTTGTTTTGATCTCAGCTTAAAACCATTGCGTTTACTGAACTACAAGAGTAGCTTAACTAACAGAGGTAAAGAATGTCTGTCAAATTTATTTGAACAAAGCCCTATAGACTGCAAGATGGATGGCAGTCTATGGTTTCGGTGTTTTACTACACCTGATTGCAGAATTCAGCAATGTCTCTAAATATTAGATGATCTTCCAAATACCTAAACATTGGAATATACATTTTAGCCAGTGACGAACCTATAGAAGTATACACTGATTATGACATGAGTCAATGAACTTTTGATATTATTTTGAGTTAATAAAACAACTGTGGTTTCCAATAAATTCAATAATTTTACAATTTGCTAACAGTTACATTAAAACGTTAATAACCATTTGAGATATAATACAAAACTTCAATAACAACATATTGTATATTTTCATATCTATTAAGGGTTTCTTTTCTCCTTCAATAATCATTAAAATTCTTTTCAATTCGATTCGATTTTGTTTTGTTTTTGTTTTTTTTTTATAGTATTGAATTATTTTCCCCATCATTATGTTGCTTTCGTTTCAATATTTATATTTCAGTACACAATAGATAATTAACCTCTTCTATTTTTTTTTGTTTTTTTCTTTCATTGCAAATTAATTGAGTAAGAGAATGCTATGTGCCTGTGTTTGTGTCATTCGCATTGAGTGCATCATCTACTCTGAGTGCGAGTATAACACATGGCATTGTTAGCCACAATCAATAGTTTTGTTTTTATTTACTGCGTACTTTACAGTAGCATCATGAGTATGTCAATAATGAGTATGTTCAGTGAATGCATGCCACTGGCATTGTTACTATTTGTTAAGGTGGGTTAGTTCATAGGAATTATACAATTATCACAATTTTCGGGTATTGGGGGAAGGAAAGGAAGAGAGAATTGTCAAATCGTGACATGAAATTTTCCATGAGAGAATGAGTACAATAGTGGTGCTAACTGAGTTGTGATTAAAATCGTCAATTAAAAAAGACGGCGTTAAAAAATTTGCATTCTTTAACCCTTTCACTACCGAATTGAACCTAATGTTAAAAACTTTCATTTTTCCTCTGTTTCTACTTGTACTAACAGCATGCAGAAAAAATGTTGCAATTTGGAAGGCCTACCTCAATTATTTATAAAGCTATATGTGTTTGTTCTGAAAACTTAATTCTTGAATTGTGACCAAATGGTCATACGAAACGCTATTTGGCTTGTAATATCTGTAGAAGTGTTGGAAAAAAATCAAAAAAGAATCTGAAATAATATAGGCTATAGTTATATACTCGTAGACGTAGAGTAGAAAAATTGTCTCAAAATTGTGATTTTTCTATTATTGTCAAGAAATGTTATGAAAATATAAATGGTTGAATTAGTATAATTTGAATTTATCATTTCTCAATCGCCTAAAACGCATTTTAGATCGAAAATGAAATTGCGCGTCGGCATTTTGACAAAGGATGACTGTCTATGGTTAAACATATAAAATCTTTTTTTAACAGATTTAACTCAAAGCTGCAACAAAAAAATATGATGACATCAGCAGCATAATTTCGACCCACCTAATGGCATATCATCACCATTATTAGGCTATATGCAGATATTGACATTCTACCTCTTAAATATACTAAGTCGACTATGCATTTTTATACCCTCCACCATAGGATGAGGGGTATATTAACTTTGTCATTCCGTTTGTAACACATCGAAATATTGCTCTAAGACCCCATAAAGTATATATATTCTGGGTCGTGGTGAAATTCTGAGTCGATCTGAGCATGCCCGTCCTTCATTCCGTCTGTTGAAATCACCCTAACTTCCACACGAAACAAGCTATCGACTTGAAACTTGGCACAAGTAGTTGTTATTGATGTAGGTCGGATGGTATTGCAAATGGGCCATATTGGTCCACTTTTACGTATAGCCCCCATATGAACGGACCCCCAAATTTGGCTTACCGATCCTCTAAGAGAAGCATATTTCATCCGATCCGGCTGAAATTTTGCACATGGTGTTGGTATATGGTCTCTAACAACCGTGCAAAAAGTGGTCCACTTTTATATATAGCCCCCATAGTCAGTCCATAATTATATATAGCCCCCATATAAACCGATCCTCCGATTTGGTTTGCGAAGCCTCTAAGAGAAGCAAATTTCATCCGATCCGGCTGAAATTTGGTATATGGTCTCTAACAATATTGCAAAAATTGGTCCACATCGGTTCATAATTATATATAGCCCCCATATAAACCGATCCCCCGATTTGGCTTGCGGAACCTCTAAGAGAAGCAAATTTCAACCGATCCGGCTGAAATTTGGTACATGGTGTTGGTATATGGTCTCTAACAACCATGCAAAAATTAGTCCACATCGGTTCATAATTATATATAGCCCCCATATAAACCGATCCCCCGATTAGGCTTGCGGAGCCTCTAAGAGAAGCAAATTTCATCCGATCCGGTAGAAATTTGGTACGTGATGTTAGTATATGGTCTCTAACAATTGGTCCATATCGGTCCATAATTATATATAGCCCCCATATAAACCGATCCCCAGATTTGACCTCCGAAGCCTCTTGCAGGAGCAAAATTCATCCGATCCGGGTGAAGTTTGGTACGTGGTGTTAGTATATGGTCTCTAACAAACATGCAAAAATTGGTCCATATCGGTCCATAATTATATATAGCCCCTATATAAACCTATCCCCAGATTTGTCCTCCGGACCCTCTTGGAGGAGCAAAAATTCATCCGATCCGGTTGAAATTTGGAACGTGGTCTCAAACAAACACGCAAGAATTGGTCCATATCGGTCCATAATTATATATAGCCCCTATATAAATCGATCCCCAGATTTGACTTCCGGAACCTCTTGGAGGAGCAAAATTTATCCGATCCGGTTGAAATTTGGTACGTGGTGTTAGTATATGGTCTCTAACAACCATGCAAAAATTGGTCCATATCGGTCCATAATTATATATAGCACCCATATAAACCGTTCCCCAGATTTGACCTCCGTAGCCTTTTGGTGGAGCAAAATTCATCCGATCCGGTTGAAATTTGCAACGTGGTGTTAGTATATGGCCGCTAGTAACCGTGCCAAAATTGGTCAATATCCGTCTATAGTTATATATAGACGATCCCCAATCACACAAAAATTGGTCCATATCGGTTCATAATGATGGTTGCCACTCGAGCCAAAAATAATCTATTAAAATTTTATTGTTATAGAAAATTTTATCAAAATGTTATTTCTATAGAAAATTTTGTCAAAATTTTATTTCTATAGAAACTTTTGTCAAAATTTTATTTCTATAGAAAGTTTTGTCAAACTTAATTATATACGTATTTAATCGGACTTTGTTAGTTTAATATATACCACGTATGGACTATGTGGTATATATTACGGTGTTAGCAAGTTGTAAGATACCTTGCCATCGACAAGTGTTACCGCAACCCAAGTAATCCGATTGTGGATGACAGTCTTCAGTAGAAGTTTCTACGCAAACCATGGTGGAGGGTACATAAGCTTCGGCCTGGCCGAACTTACGGCCGTATATACTTGTTCTTTTGCTCGATGAAGGCATCGGTGAATAAACTCAGCAATCATTCTGGGTATTCAGTTTCGTAGCCTGACAAGATTCTCACTTAGACTGTCCAGAGAAGCTTTCAAACACTCAGACATGTCACCAGAATTACTAAGGGGGGATAATATATCGCTGGTGTTTAATCGAAACCCTCATGGGTTCAATCTTAGTTTCGATTATATTTTATATGCCAGGCGGGCATGCAATTGTGCCTGAGAACAACTATACTAATTTTTGACTTATCTCACTCTAAATATCAAACAGCAAATTGTATGTATATACCGTTATATTTGTGTGCTTGAGTTTCTGTTTTTATGCAAATAACCAACAACATAAGTACATCATATGTTCTATGCTCTCATCATCATACATCATTAATGTCATACAAAAACCAAAGAAAAGTGAAGGGATGAGAACCTATCAATAAATTCATTCATTGCATCTATGAAAATAGGCTTATGTGCCAACTTCTCCCCATTAATAGTAGAACGTACATATGTATTAGTATATGGATCTCTAGATGTGCGCACATAATTGTGCATATGTGTTAGTTAGTCTGTTTAATGAATAGACTGACATCCATAGATGTGACATTCTCTGTATATTCATTTAGATGTTGTTGATTGATAATAGCACAGTTAATTGTGAGAGTAAACAAGAATATAGAGTCATGCATATAAAGAGCACTGTTAATAGGATTGCAAATTGGTAGATAACATTTTCTGCTCACCACATATATGTATGAGAATGTGTGAAATCAATGAATACAAAGCAAATAATCATCGTCATCTATTGAAAGATGAGTTGTTATCAAGCATCATTGAAACAGCAATGGCGGTAGAAATTCATTATTTGCACATACACACATGTGTGCATTGCAAATAATGTCTTATTGGGTCAAGTATGCACTCTCTTCATTTGAAAATCTCAGAGAGGCATATAAATAAACACGTAGGGAAAAAGTCCATGGCATTGGTTGTTATTGGCAGTGTTGCCAACTCCCCAAGGCCAAAAAGCACCAAAAATATATTATAAATTCTAACATACCACCTTCCACCACAAAATCGAAAATTACTACTACTACTAAAAAAAAAAAAAAAAAAAAAAAAACTTTCGAAGATGTATTATGAATTGAATTTTAAGAAGTTAAGGTGGGTATTAAGATGGAGTTTAGCTGCTAAAATAGTCATTTTTTCACAATTACTTTTCTTTAATAATTCATTTTAAGGAATACAAACTTTGTGAAAATTTGGCTATTCCCCATTATAATAAAATTTGCAGCAAATATGCATAATTTTATACCGTTTTTACTGATATAGTTTTCACTTTAGCAGCAAAACTCGAACTAACAGCCTGTTTCTGTATGTCTATCGAGCTCTATCGATCGACTGAAATGCATAAAAACACCTGATTTTTGGTTATAAATTCAGCTGCTTGTTTCCATTTCAGTCGATCGATAGAGCTCGATCGACATACAGAAACAGGCTGTTAGTACTCATCATTATGAACCGCTATTTAAGTATACACTTTGATCAGTTTTAATGCTTTCGTCCAATTCATTTTGATCAGTCATGTTTTTCAACTTTCAAAATATTAATATATGGAAGAAGTCTATTGCTTATTCCAATTCTGCGTGCTTTTGTGAATTTAATACAACGTTTTTAATGACATCTTTACCAAATTCAAAAATTCGCCACTCATTGTTCGACTTTCCTACAGAATACACTAAATAACAATATTAATTAAAAAATAATCAATACCAACTTCATAACAATCAAATTCTATATTTGGCAATAAATTTGAGTTTCTTCGGCTCTTGAAAGTCTAATCAAAATTTTTGTATCAATTAAACTTAATACTGTTCAAAATAAAAAAGCACCAAAAGCACTAAATGAAAATGCCAGAAAGCACCAAGTTGGTGGTTTTTTTGAAAAGGCACCAAAAAGGCAATTTGGTGCTTTTTAGAAATCAAAAAGCACTAAATTTGGTGCTAAAAGCACCAAATTGGCAACACTGGTTATTGGGGTAGAGTTAAGAGTTAAATTCATATAAAGAGAGAACTTTTTAAAATGTATGTAGTATCCCTTTGGAGGATATTGTGAAAGCATATATAACCCGCCAAGGTTAAAATGTATCGTAAAGTGATATATAGACACATGATTTATTATCTTATCATTCTGCTATAATTTATTATAAGAAGTTGAAATTAAAAGGCAAACCAATAATGTATGTATATGTCACTATCATAATTCATTTATTCTTTTTTTTCGCACAATATTGACTAAACTATCCAATGATTATGTCTTTTTTTCCAATGTTTTACTTTATTCTCAATTACACATTCATATTTGACATTTTTGTTCATATATCACATTTCCTGATATTTGTTGTACAACATGTATAATTCGTTCCGATAACATCTATCCCTGGATATTGTATTTCATTGTCTGTCAACTGTGAACCAGGTTGTTCTGATACTGGGATATCCTACAAAATTTCATATTCATATGGGAAATTGTGAATATTTATTAGTATGCAACGAATAAATAAACAATTCAAAAAATGTTTAAATCAAAAGATTTTTTTACATGGAAGCGTAAAGTCTACAAAAATCGGACATAAATTTATCATTTTAAATATAATAGAAAAAAGTAAATAAAATTAAATCGGTATTTCGAAATGTTACAAACTGAATTTCCTGGTAGTGAGCATTAGGATATATCAATTCAACCCCTCTTCTAATCTTTACTCATAGAAAACATAGAATAATCTCCATCATTGGAAGTAGTTATGCAGTGTCAGTGATTGATAGACTGAAGACTCAATGGAATCAAATTTGCATAAATTTTAATTTGGTAGGTGTCTGAGTTGGGCAAAAATTTCTCTACTCCGACTACAACAAAATCTACAAACTCCAATTACAATACTTCGACGCCCCAGCCTTGACCAAAGTATCACAGAACGACTTTCCTACAGCTTTCGATGGCTTTGGCAGCCGTTTTAAGGTAATAATTCGTGGAAAAAGTAGACAATTCGAACAAATCTAAGCAACATTTTTTCGTTTTGCATAATAAAATTAAACAAAGAATAGAAAAATATAGTGCTTTACTTGGTCGCATTACATATCAACTACCCTCAATAAGTATTTCTGGTTTCACACAAAGCCACATATCAAGCACAAAGAAATCCGATAACACTTGCCATTTGTGCTAAAAATAATCTACAAAATTTGAAGAACATTTTATCAAAAATCTACCAAATTTAAAAAATCTCCGTATAAAATTATTGATCAAATTTTTGTGGTTGGTACGACAAAACATTTTCTTCTAAACAAATGTTTTATTATTTTAAATTAGAAGTTTATTAATTACATATTTTGATCTCTACTACTAGCGAATTTTTTCTAGGTGTATAAATATCGCTTGAATTGTCAATGTGTCGAATTTAAAATGTTATAAGAATTTTAGCTTAAACCATAAAGGGAAAGTAACTACAAAAATGGAGAACTTCAATGCATTTTGATTGTATGATCAATTGAAATTTTTGCTTGATATTTTTTGTGTGATATTGAATTTATAGAAAATGTTGACAAAATTTTATGTCCTGTTCCTGTATATCGAACGAAAACCAGTTCGAATGAAAGGCAGTCACTCGAATTCGAATGAATTTGGGTTTTTATATTTTTGAAAGTTCGATTCGTTTGTATGAGAATACATTGATTATTAAAAATGAGTATTTTTAAATTTTTGGCCTGAGAATTCATTCAAATGTTAACAATGCTTTTACTTTTTTCTTGACACTTATATATGTTCGTTTATTACTCGACAACAAAATATGAAGTGACTTGCCTTTCGAAATAAAAGAACAAAAATCAAATTTCTTTCGTTTGGAATACGAAAGAAAGCTTTCGTTCGATATACAGGAACAGGCCATTATTTTTATATCAAATTTTCTCAAAATTTTATTTCTATAGAAAATTTTCTCAAAATTTTATTTATATAGAAAATTTTCTCAAAATTTTATTTTTATAGCAAAATTTCTTAAAATTGTATTTCTATAAAAAATTTTCTTTGTACAGAAAATTTTGTCAAAATTTTATTTCTATTTTGTCCAAATTTTATTTCTATTGAAAATTTTGTCAAAATGTTATGTCTATAGCAAATTTGTCAAAATTTTATTTATTGAAAATTTTGTCAAAATTTTATTTATTAAAAATTTTGTCAAAATTTTAATTCTCTAGAAAAGTTTGTCAAAATTTTATGTCTATAGAAAGTTTTGTCAAAATTTTATTTCTATACAAAATTTTATCAAAATTTTATTTATAAAGAAAATTTTGCAAAATTTTGTTTCTATAGAAAACTTTTTCCAAATTTTTTCTTTAGAAAATTTTGTCAAAAATATATAGAATATATAGAAAATGTTGTCAAAATTTTATGTCTATAGAAAATTTTGCCAAATTTTTATTTCTATAGAAAGTTTTGGCAAAATTGTATTTCTATAGCACCTTCGTCAACATTTTATTTCTATAAAAAATTTTGTCAACATTTTATTTCTATAGAAAATTTTGTCGAAATGTTATTTCTATAAAAATTTTTGTCAAAAGTTTATTTCTATAAAAAAGGTTGTCAAAATTTTATTTCTAGAGAAACTTTTGTCAACGCTTTATTTTTATAGAATATTTTGTCAATATTTTATTTTTATTGAAAATTTTGTCAAAATTTTATTTCTATTGAAAATTTTGTCAAAATGTTATGTCTAGAGAAAATTTTGTCAAATTTTTGTTTCTATAAACAAATTTTGTCAAAATTTTATTTCTATAAAAATTTTTGTCAAAATTTTATGTCTATAGAAAGTATTGTCAAAATTTTATTTCTATAGAATATTTTATCAAAATTTTATTTATATAGAAAATTTTGCGAAATTTTGTTTCTATAGAAAACTTTTTCCAAATTTTTTCTATAGA
This sequence comes from Haematobia irritans, assembly GCF_050003625.1. Taxonomy (NCBI): domain Eukaryota; kingdom Metazoa; phylum Arthropoda; class Insecta; order Diptera; family Muscidae; genus Haematobia; species Haematobia irritans. The sequence continues at coordinate 191,636,650 of NC_134399.1, read as the reverse complement.
AAATATTGTCAAAATTTTATGTCTATAGAAAATTTTGCCAAATTTTTATTTCTATAGAAAATTTTGGCAAAATTTTATTTCTATAGAAAATTTTGTCAATATTTTATTTCGATAGAAAATTTGGTTAATATTTTATTTCGATAGAAAATTTCTTTAAAATTTTATTTCCATAGAAAATTTTTTAAAACTTCTATTTCTATAGATAATTTTGTGAAAATTTTATTTATAAAGAAAATTTTGCAAAATTTTGTTTCTATAGAAAACTTTTTCCAAATTTTTTCTTTAGAAAATTTTGTCAAAAATATATAGAAAATATAGAAAATGTTGTCAAAATTGTATTTCTATAGAAATTTTGCCAAATTTTTATTTCTATAGAAAATTTTGTCAAAATTTATTTTCTAAAGAAAATTTTGTCAATATTTTATTTCTATAGAAAATTTCGTTAAAATTTTATTTCTATAGAAAATTTTGTTTCTATAAAAACCTTTTTCCAATTTTTTTAAGGAAAGGTTTGTCAAAATTTTATGTCTATATTTTATTTTTATAGAAAATTTTGTAAAAAAATATTTCTATAGAAAATTTTGTAAAAATTTTATTTCTATAGAACATATTGTCTAAAATTTATTTCTGTAATAAATTTTGTCAATTTTTTTTTCTATAGAAAAATTTATCAATATTTTATTTCTATAGAAAATTTTATCAAAATTTTATTTCTATAGAAAATTTTATAAAAGTTTTATTTCTTTAGAAATTTTTGTCAAAATTTTATTTCTATAGAAAATTTTGTCAAAATTTTATTTCTATAGAAAAGTTTGTCAAAATTTTATTTCTATAGAACATTTTGTCAAAAATTTATTTCTGTAGTAAATTTTGTAAAATTTTGTTTTCTATAGAAAAATTTATCAAAATTTTATTTCTATAGATAAATTTATAAAAATTTTATTTCTATAGAAAATTTTGCCAAAATTTTATTTCTATAGAAAATTTTGTTAAAATTTTATTTCTATAGAAAATTTTGTCAAAATTTTATTTCTTCAAAATTTTTTTTCAAAATTTGTTTTCTATAGAAAATTTTGTCAAAATTTTATTTCTATAGAAAATTTTTTCAAAATTTTTTTATAGAAAATTTTGTCAAAATTTTATTTATATAGAAAAAGTTTCCAAATTTTGTTTCTAAAGAAAAAATGTTTCCAAATTTTTATTTTAGAAAATTTTGTCAAAATTTTATTTCTATAGAAAATTTATGTACCTCTTAGTTGGAAAGGAATAATTTAGCAAAATCTACCAAAACTTCAAGAAGTGTACCAATATACCAAACAGAAAAAAATCTACCAACCGTCGACCCAATTTTCCCATTTTCATTAAGTGCGACCCTTATAAACATTAACATAAAATATGCCGCCATAATTGATGGTATATGCAGAATTAACCATACAACGGAAGTTAGACCACATTTAATTATATTGTCAGTTGTCAATTACAAAATTATTTCCTATGAAATTGTATAAAATACAATCATATTTTATGATAGCAATCAAAAACCAAAAAAAAAAGCAACATACTAGTAAATAAAAATAAACACATTAAAGCAATTATTACAAACTATAAAAATATTAACTTTGTATTTAATATAGATATTGGCATAAAATGTGTGTTTATTGTGGTGGTACATAAGATTAATGTTCTAGAGGAATTTGTCACACATGAACTAACAAATTTTATATGTTTATTAACTACAGAAAGAAGAAACGTGTTTGGGGAAGTGGACAAAACATATAACAAAAATTAAAACAAAAGCATATTTTATGTCGTCTTCAACTATACCACAGGGTTTATTGACCTCTGGTGTTATATTCAAAGTTTTAATGAAATTTTTCCAAAGATGGATCATGAAATGAAACCATGAAATGAAGAATATATGCAACAGACCAAAAAGCTTCTTCATCAAATGAACATTAAATGTTTGCTTGTTTGTTTATAAACATAAAAATCTATTTATTCTTCTATTCCTACTATGGGTATTTGTCCATTTCCTTAATGTCCAATGATGGGAAAAATTCCATAAAAAATAAAATCTTTTTATCAAAACCAAAAAAAAACAAGTATATACGGCCGTAAGTTCGGCCAGGCCGAATCTTATGTACCCTCCACCATGGATTGCGTAGGAACTTCTACTAAAGGCTGTCATCCACAATCGAATTACTTGGGTTGCGATAACACTTGCCGATGGCAAGGTATCGTAAAACTTTTTAACACTGTCTTCTAAATTGTAAGTTAGCCCATACGGGGTATATATTAAACAAAAAAAGGCCGATTAAATACGTATATAATCTAGTTTGACAAAATTTTCTATAGAAATAAAATTTTGACAAAATTTTCTATAGAAATGAAACCTTGACAAAATTTTCTATAGAAATAAAATTTTGACAAGATTTTCTATAGAAATAAAAATTTGACAAAATTTTCTATAGAAATAAAAACTTGACAAAATTTTCTATAGAAATAAAATGTTGACAAAATTTTCTATGGAAGTAAAATGTTGACAAAATTTTCTATAGCAATACAATTTTGACAAAAATTTCTATAGAAATAAAATGTTGACAAAATTTTGTATAGAAATGAAATTTTGACAAAATTTTGTATAGAAATAAAATGTTGACAAAATTAAAATAATAAATAAATAAATTTTTTACAAAATTTTCTATAGAAATAAAATTTTGACAAACATTTCTATAGAAATAAACTTTTGATAAAACTTTCTATAGAAATGAAATTTTAACAAAACTTTCTATAGTAATAAAATTTGACAAAATTTTCTATGGAAATAAAGTTTTGGTAGATTACAAAATTTTCTATAGAAATAAAATTTTGACAAAATTTTCTATGGAAATAAAATTTTGACAAACATTTGTATAGAAATAAACTTTTGACAAAACTTTCTATAGAAATGAAATTTTGACAAAACTTTCTATAGTAATAAAATTTGACAAAATTTTCTATGGAAATAAAGTTTTGGTAGATTGTTTTTGGCGATATGGACCAATTTTTGTGTAATAAGTCATCGGCTATATATAACTAAAGACCGATATGGACCAATATTTACATGGCTGTTAGAGGCCATATATTGACAAAATGTACCAAATTTCAACCGTATCGGATGACTTTTGCTCCTCCAAGAGGTTCCGGACGTCAAATCTGGGGACGGTTTATATGGGAACTATATATAATTATGGACCGATATGGACCAATTTTTGCATGGTTGTTAGAGACCATATACTAGCACCATGAACCAAATTTCAACTGGATCGGATGAATTTTGCTCTTCCAAGAGGCTCCGGAGGTCAAATCTGGGGATCGGTTTATATGGGGGCTATATATAATTATGGACTGATATGGACCAATTTTTGCATGGTTATTAGAGGCCGTAAACTAACATCAGGTACCAAATTTCAACCGGATCGGATGAATTTTGCCCCTCCAAGAGGCTCCGGAGGTCAAATCTGGGGATCGGTTTATATGGGGGCTATATATAATTATGGACCGATATGGACCAATTTTTGCATGGTTGTTAAAAACCGTATACTAAGACCACGTACTAAATTTCAACCGGATCGGATGAATTTTGCTCCTCCAAGAGGCTCCGGTGGTCAAATCTGGGGATCGGTTTATATGGGAGCTATATATAATTATGGACCGATATGGACCAATTTTTGCATGGTTGTTAGAGGCCGTATACTAACATCAGGTACCAAATTTCAACCGGATCGGATGAATTTTGCCCCTCCAAAAGTCTCCGGAGGTCAAATCTGGGGATCGGTTTATATGGGGGCTATATATATTTATGGACCGATATGGACCAATTTTTGCATGGTTGTTAGAGACCGTATACTAAGACCACGTACCAAATTTCAACCGGATCGGATGAATTTTGCTGCTCCGGGAGGCTCCCCAAGCCAAATTTGGGGATCGGTTTATATGGGGGCTATACGCAAACGTGGTCCGATATGGCCCATTTTCAATACCATCCGACCTACATCAATAACAACTACTTGTGCCAAGTTTCAAGTCGATAGCTTGTTTCGTTCGGAAGTTAGCGTGATTTCCACAGACGGACGGACAGCCGGACAGACGGACAGACGGACGGACGGACAGACGGACAGACGGACGGACGGACGGACGGACGGACATGCTTAGATCGACTCAGAATTTCACCACGACCCAGAATATATATACTTTATGGGGTCTTAGAGCAATATTTCGATGTGTTACAAACGGAATGACAAAGTTAATATACCCCCATCCTATGGTGGAGGGTATAAAAAACTGATGATATGTCAAAGCATTCATTTGTGTTCTTATCTTTGGAAAGAGCCTGAGTCTCTGCCTGCAATGACTTCATCATTCTCAGTGTCATGATGTCTCATAGTGTCTCAAACTTATCATCTTCTTTGCCCATCTCTGGTTTCATTTTCATTTCTTTGATGCAAGTCTTCGTAATTGTGATAACCTGATTCATTGCATTTGGACAAATCTTAATAATCCATTATTCTTGTGAACTTGTTATCTGTTTCTTTTAGTACATGTATTCCTTTCCATGTCTCATATTGAGTTTATCAGACAATTTTAATATTTAGGAAAGAAATGGGGATTTAAAAAGATTTATGTCCATATTTTTGAGGAAGGACTGTTTTTTTTTTGGTTTTCATATGGTTTCCTTATTTGTTGTCAGTTTTTTTTTTTTCGTTGTTTCCATATTTAATTCCGGATTATTTTTCCAATGATTTTTTTCGTGTGTATGTTGAGATAACACAATTACTCTTGTATTTTATAGAAATCGAGTTGAACAAAGAATTAAGGTAGGTTCTTTAAAATGGGAAAATCTTCGATATGTTCATTAATTAAAATTTAATGTAACGTAAATAGGAACGGAGGATATTAATATGACGGGGCCTACCCAGATGTAGATTCTCGCGATGTAGTTATTGCATACGAGATATGTTCATTTATATTATATCTCTTACGGCCATTTTCATGTAGCTCCGGTAGGCTTTAACTGCCAGTTAACTGAAAGTAAATTCCAAATATCCTCTCCGGTTATCTTTAACTGAAAAATTTTCGTCAGTTAAGTTCCTAACTGGCCTATGGAATATAAAGGCAAGATGACAGCTTCGTCTATAATACGGTTTAAAAATTGGTTAGTTAACGGAACACTAACGGAGCTTTATGAAAATGGGGGTTAAAGTCAAACCTCTTTAGGATATTCATAATTTTACAAAAGGCAATTAGCGTAGAAAGAGATAACTTCAAAACACGGGCTAAGGAGTACACTAAAATAACTTTGCCCGGTTCTAAAGATTTTGCCTTTCCACTCATGATTGGTATTTTCACCAAGCCAAAGAAGCTGCGAATTGAACTTAGGACATATTGAAGACAAAATTACAAAACAAATCTTCATGTAATATCAAAATCCTAAATAAACTTTTTAATCACAAATAAAAATTTGAATTTCAAACTCGACTTGAAGTTCAAATTACACAACGCTTCACTAAAAAACCGTCTTCAAAATGATGTTTTCACATAGTCACTTTATAAAAAATCATCACATTTAAAGACAAGTATATACGGCCAGGCCGAATCTTATAGAAATAAAATTTTAACAAAATTTTCTATAGAAATACAATTTTGACAAAATTTCCGATAGAAATAAAATGTTGACAAAATTGTCTATAGTAATAAAATTTTGACAAAATTTTCTATAGAAATAAGATTTTGGTAGATTGTTTTTGGGGATCGGCTATATATAACTATAGACCGATATGGACCAATTTTGACATGGGTGTTAGCGGCCATATACTAGCGCAATATACCAAATTTCAACCGGGTCGGATGAATTTTGCTCCTCCAATAGTTCCGGAGGTCAAATCTGGGGATCGGTTCAAATTGAGGTATATATAATTAAGACCGGTGTGGACCAATTTTTGCATGGTTGTTAGAGACCATATACTAACACCACGTACCAAATTTCAACCGGATCGGGTAAATTTTGCTCTTCCAAGAGGTCAAATCTGGGGATCGGTTTATATGGGGGCTATATATAATTATGCTCCGATGTGAACCAATTTGTGCATGGTTGCTAGAGACCATATACTAACACCATGTACCAAATTTCAGCCGGATTGGATGAAATTTGCTTCTCTTAGAGGCTCCGCAAGCCAAATCGGGAGATCGGTTTATACGGGGGCTATATATAATTATGTACCGATGTGGACCTATTTTTGCATGGTTGTTAGAGACCATATACTTACATCATGTACCAAATTTCAGCCGGATATGATACAATTTGCTTCTATTAGAGGCTCCGCAAGCCAAATCTGCGTATCGGTTTATATGGGGGCTATATACAATTATGAACCGATTTGGACCAAATTTTTCATGGTTGTTAAAGACCATATACTAACATCATGTACCAAATTTCAACCGGTTCGGATGAGTTTTGCTCCTCCAAGACGCTCCGCAAGCCAAATCTGAGCGTCGGTTTATATGGGGGCTATACGTAAAAGTGGCCCGATATGACCCATTTTCAATACCATCTGACTTACATCAATAACAACTACTTGTGCCAAGTTTCAAGTCGATAGCTTCATCGTAAATCTAAATATTCAATAGTGCTGCTGATTTAAGGATTATTTCTTAAAATCAAAAGTATGTTTGTTTACCTTAAGGCAAATTTACCTTAGTTCAATGACATAAGAGTTTAATGGAGGGACGCAAATTTACAAAATTTGTATTCTAAATTTAACGAAAAAAATTTGAAGCAAAGATTTTAAACTTTATTTTAATTAAAATTTCATTATTTTAAAGTAATTTGTCCTTATCATTTTGTAAATTGCGCATCCTAAAATTTTGGTTGCGTAATCTTTAATAACAGGTAAATATTTTTTTCCAGTGTATATATCACCCGATCGCTTCAGATTTAAATATAGGTATATTCGAAATTAGTCATAGTATAGTCAGCTCCACTTGACTTTGGACTTTACTTACTTTAATGATTAAAAAATTGAAGCAAAGATTACAAACTTTATTTTAATTAAAATTTCATTATTTTAAAGTAATTTGTCCTTTAAATTTTGTAAATTGCCCATCCTAAAATTTTGGTTGCGTAATCTTTAATATCAGGTAAATATTTTTTTTCAGTGTATGTATCACCCGATCGCTTCAGATTTAAATATAGGTATATTCCAAATTAGTTATAGTATAGTTGGCTCCATTTGACTTTAGACCAGCGTTGCCAATTTAGCTTTTTTCCCGCTAGATTTGGCTTTTTTTGAAGACGTTTAGCGGGAAAAAAATGCATTTAGCTTTTAGCTTTTTTTCTGGCTTTTTTCATGGCCCTTTTAGCTATTTTTGGCTTTTTTTATTTTCGACATGTTCCTATTGAAATATGGATAAAACTTCGTTTTTATCTAAGCCTTGCTGCCAGAATAAGGTTTTCCACATATTTCAATTCCTTATATAAACGGTCAGTAAATTATTAGGAATATTAGCATTTGACTCCTTTTATGTTATTATAATATTCTAAAGTTATTATGATATTACTAAATTAAAATAGTAGATGTGAATTGCTTTATACATTGAAAAAATATTGTGGTGAGGCCAAAGATTTCATTTCCTTAAAATACGAACGCGAATTTTGGTTATAATAGCATTTGTGAATTTCTCTTATATAAACTGTTTTCCTTGTCCAATAGCCGAAAAATTCTTTTTGTCCTTATAGTTAAAATGGGTATCTTTTCATGAAAGAAGGCTAGGGTCAATTCTAAAAAATTCTTAAAATTAATGAAATAGTCTTTAAATTTGTGGAGTTTTTGTATCTTGACCATAAACCAAAATAGCGTTCTAAAATAGAAGAGGTTTTTCAACATTTTATTTTAAAAACGTATACATAGAATAATTTCTACTTAAAGTCGAGCCTGAATTTGGAAATCTAAGTTGTCGTTAGCACGTTTTTAAAGCACTGTGATAGCTCATGAAGAAAAATCTGAAAAAACGAATAAATTCAAATTTGACTCGGAATCAATACCAAAATTATTAGTGTACAAAATCTTTGGAACCGAACATAGAATAATTAAGGAAATAAAGTTTTGAATGTGGTATTATTTTTTTTAACATCAAAAAAATGCAATGAAAAAATTCGTAGTGATAGGATCAAAACAAATCTGCTATATATTAATGGAATGGATTTACATTTACGAAAATTGGACTACAATAGGTTTGTATGGGAAATTTTCGAATAAAAGTTATTCAATATAAACTTGCAAGACAGTTAGAATGGGTTTTATTCTCTTGGGTAAAATTAGGAGAAGTGTACACGTTCACGAATTTATCATTAATTCAGTTAAAACGAAATATATTGATATTTTCTAATGCAGTTCTATGTGACATTGGACTTGTTGATGATTAACCAGCTAACAATTGCAAGTTTACTGGGAAAAATGTTTTTACTAGGAAATATAAACGAAGGACTTCCAGTAAAAATTTGTGATAGTAATCAAAATGTATCGAGTGCGCAAACAGAGCTAATATGACTTAAATTTTCTTACAGTCTCACAGAAATTGAATTAAAATGAATACAATTAAAATAATATGCATTTTAAGTGATATAAATAAAGCCTTTAAGTTTGTTAAATTTCAATCAAAAATGTGACTTTTAATACAAAAAATTTTAGCTTTTTTTTGGACAAATCTAGCGGTTTTTTGTGAAACAATTCTGGCAACGCTGCTTTAGACTTTACTTACTTGTTTCTTCTTCATTTCCACGTGGGTTATTTTACATCTCTCTGAGTTCAACTTCCCAGCAAAAAAAATTGGAAGTTGTTCAACAAACATTTCTTTTGAAGCGCATCCCAGAATCCCCCATCACGTTATTTCCACTTCCGATGCAGACCTTTTGGACAAGTCCACAAACATTTCCTTTAAATCGCATCCCGGGGTCCCCAATCTATTATTGTTCACTTCCGATGTAATCCCTTTGGACAAGTCTTAGAAAGTATGGAATTTGACCGTTTGAATAGAAAATCAATAAAAAATTTTAAAAAATATATTAAAAAAATTATCCCTGGGATTTGAAGCTGCGCCGTTTGACTTGCAATGTAACAAGAAATACTGACAAAAATTATTTTTTTAGTTTTTTATATTTCTCCATCGAAATTAACTTCCAAGGCACAACTTCCAAAGCAATACAAAGAACCCAAACGTGGAGTACTCCCGTTCTATGACAAGCCCATGTAAACATCATTGGAGATGATCCAAGTGTGCACTACTTGCGGATCACAAATTGGGGATCCAAACCACTTTTGTGGAAGCTCTTTTGTTTGTTGGGTTATCCTGCATACAGTTCAGTACAGCTGCCACTATACCTAGCCTTACTTCTCCCTTGATGTGCTTTAAAAGTAGTTTCTTTTTAAGTCTTTGCCTATCTCATTTGATAAAGCCACACAACTTTCTTTGAAAATGAAGTGATTAAATAAAGTAACTATTATGTTATTGTAACCACATTTATATCTGTCGATTATGTGGTATTTTATATAATTTTTGTTAGTTTATCAAAAATCACGTATTTCAATTTAACTGCTTTATAGTTTGTTTAACAACAAAAGAATAATAAAACGAACAAAAGCATTTATGGCATTTCTTGAGTTTAACTTTGCCGAAAAAAAAATCATAATAAGCAAAAACTGTTGAAAATCCCAAAACAAGATATTTCTGCTTAAGCAAATTAAAATTAATTACTTAACTTGATGTTGATATTGTTTTTTTTTTTTTCATTTTTTTTTCTTCATTAATAATGACTGCTTGTATGGTTGGAATGGCTTGGGTGAATTTCTTTACATCAATGGTGTTTTTTTTTTTTTAATTTCAGTTCTGGGCTCTTCTTTTACCAAATGATTTAGTTCTCAAGTCAGTTTTCTGCGGTTGGAAAAGAATTGTTTTTGTGACCTAATTTCATTTAACCAAAACATTGTAAAGAAAGGAAATCGAAATTCATTAACAATTTTTTGTTACATGGCAATGATGTTTTTTGTCCCTTTTAGCATAGATTTATAATATTTAGGGAAATAAATTTTTATAAAGAGACGTAGTATATAAAGTGAAAGTAGAATGATGTAGTCACCCCAATGATTAAATTCTAGAGTATATGGTTTGATTTGGGCACACTCAAAAAAAAGTGATCTCTCCAGGGCACTATAGCCGATTATTTTAGTTCATGGATATTATTTGGTTAGGTTAGGTTAGGGGGCAGCCCGATGTATCAGGCTCACTTAGACTATTCAGTCCATTGTGATGCCACTTTGGTGAACTTCTCTCTTATCACTGAGTGCTGCCCGATTCCATGTTAAGCTCAATGACAAGGGACCTCCTTTTTATAGCCGAGTCGGCATTCCACATTACAGTGAAACCACTTAGAGAAGCTTTGAAACCCTCAGAAATGTCACCATCATTATTGAGGTGGGATAATCCACAGCTGAAAAACTTTTTGGTGTTTGGTCGAAGCAGGAATCGAACCCACGACCTTTTGTATGCAAGGCGGGCCTGCTAACCATTGCACCACGGATGGAAATTACTAAGTTTTAGTTAAATGTTCACCTATATATGAAACTTTCCTTCACTTGCATATTTTTTGTGTTAGTAAAATGACCAAAAAAGAAAAAATATACACAAATAAAATTTTACTTAATTTTTGAATTTTACCAAACATGTGCCCATTATGAACTTTCTATGACACAAAAGAAATGAATACCAGTCAACCAGAGCCTTGGAAATGATACTGGACTTAAAACCTGTAGAGGTTCACATCAAAATCGAAACCGCCATGGCTTCGACGAGCTTGAAGATGTTAAAAAAATTGACGGAAACATGGTTAACCATCAAAAATTGGGGAGGCGGTGGGTGTAAATGGCGTGTGTGACATTCTGCTGTCAGTAAGATGGCAGTGAGTAATGGGACTCCAGAACAGATAGCAGGGGGACATGATTGTTACACCCATGGATCGAAAATGGGTGAAAGGACGGGATTGGGGGTATATGTGGAGGACTCAAACAAAGAACCCCTATTCCTAGTACTGGACCACAGCATATTTCTGCATGTCATACCGGAGGTTGCCGGAGGGCAATAAAGGCAATAGCAGACATTACGGTTCGATAGCGAACCGTGTTAGAATGCAAAAGAATAATTAACGAATACTTGGAATAGGGCAGGATCCGCATTGTATGGGTGCCGCTAGATGCCGCACTAAGAAGAAACATAAAGATAAATTAACTGGTGATAAGTGAACTGAAAGAACGCAAAGCCCATAGAGGCAACGAGGACCTAGTTGGATGAATGGGCACGGGAGACACATAAAGTGATGTGGACCAATGCAAAGGTCGGCAGGATGACTCAAATACAGACAAGAAAACGTCTGGAAAACTACTCAAGGAGTGCAGGACTGCAGTCAGGAGGATCGTGGGAATATTACCGAGCATCTATTCAGAAAAAAAAACAAGTAAGGAAAGTCTAAAGTCGGGCGGGGCCGACTATACAGAAAAACATATATATGGGAGCTATATCTAAATCTGAACCGATTTCAACCAAATTTGGCACGCAGAGCTACAATGCTAATTCTACTCCCTGAGCAAAATTTCAACCAAATCGGAGTTAAAAATTGGCCTCTGTGGTCATATGAGTGTAAATCGGGCGAAAGCTATATATGGGAGCTATATCTAAATCTGAACCGATTTCAATAAAATTTGGCACACTTGACTACACTACAAATTGTGCTCCCAGTGCAAAATTTCAACCAAATTGGGGTAAAACTCTGGCTTCTGAGACCGTATTAGTCCATATCGGGCGAAAGATATATTTGGGAGCTATATCTAAATCTGAACCGATTTCAATCAAATTTTGCACACTTGACTATACGACCAAGTGTTGTGTTTGTGCAAAATTTCAAGCAAATCAAGGTAAAATTCTGGCTTCTGGGTCCATATAAGTGCATATCGGGCGAAAGATATATATGGAAGCTATATCTAAATCTGAAGCGATTTCTTAAAAAATCAATAGGGTTCTATTCTGAACCAAAACACTTACTTTTGCCAAGTTTTAAGTCGATTGGACTAAAACTGCGACCCAGACTTTGATTACAAAAATGTGTTCATGGACAGACGGACATGGCTATATCGACTCAGGAGCCCACCCTGAGCATTTTTGCCAAAGACACCATGTGTCTATCTCGTCTCCTTCTGGGTGTTGCAAACTTATGAACTAACTTATAATACCCTGCTCGACAGTGTGGCGCAGGGTATAAATACAAATATTTTTTTGTGCCCAATTAAAACTGTGATAGATACTATCATTTTCGTGAATTACAAAATTAATTGGATCAATGAATTTCGTGATTAAATCAGAATTTGTTTTTTTTTTGTAGAAATAAGAGCACATCTATGCTGATGTGGGGCGTATTTTGCGGATGATGAGATATTGAAACACTACCATTGTCACTGCCCTGCCTTTATTAACGAGTTAACCATATCGTTGAAGAGGTGATTCGGGGACTGTAACACTTTGAAACAAGGACTGGAAATATTAGGGAATTCGTTAAGGACAGAGAGCTCAACAAGGCGTATTCTGGCCGACATAAAGAAAAAAGCCTCCTTGTTTATACTTAACCTGACTTTTTATACCCTCCACTATAGAATGGGGGTATATTAACTTTGTCATTCCGTTTGTAACACATCGAAATATTGCTCTAAGACCCCATAAAGTATATATATTCTGGGTCGTGGTGAAATTTTGAGTCGATCTAAGCATGCCTGTCCGTCCGTCCGTCTGTTGAAATCACGCTAACTTCCGAACAAAACATGCTATCGACACAAGTAGTTGTTATTGATGTAGGTCGGATGGTATTGAAAATGGGCCATATCGGTCCACTTTTACATATAGCCCCCATATAAAGGGACCCTCAGATTTGGCTTGTGGAGCCTCTAACAGAAGCATACTTCATCCGATCCGGCTGAAATTTGGAACATGGTGTTGGTATATGGTCTCTAACAACCATGCAAAAATTGGTCCACATCGGTCCATAATTATATATAGCACCCATATAAACCGATTGTAATTTGGAACATGGGTTTATTATATGATCTTTAACAACCGTGCCAGAATTGGTCCATATCGGTCAATAATTATATATAGGCCCCATATAAAACGTTCTCCAGATTTGACCTCCGGAGCCCCTTGGAGGAGCAAAATTCATCCCATCCGGTTCAAATTTGGAACGTGGTGTTAGTATATGGCCGCTAACAACCATACCAAAATTGGTACATATCGGTCTATAGTTATATATAGCCGATCTCCAATCACACAAAAATTGGTTCATATCGGTTCATAATCATGGTTGCCACTCGAGCCAAAAATAATCTGCCAAAATTTAATTTATATTTAGAAAATTTTGTCAAAATTTTATTTCTATAGAAAATTTTGTTAAAAGTTTATTTCTGTAGAAATTTTTGTCAAAATTTTCTTTCTATAGAAAATTTTGTCAAAATTTTATGTCTATTTTGTCAAACTGAATTACATACGTATTTGATCGATCTTTTTATACCCTCCACCATAGGATGGGGGTATATTAACTTTGTCATTCCGTTTGTAACACATCGAAATATTGCTCTAAGACCCCATAAAGTATATATATTCTGGGTCGTGGTGAAATTCTGAGTCGATCTAAGCATGTCCGTCCGTCCGTCCGTCTGTCCGTCTGTCCGGCTGTCCGGCTGTCCGTCCGTCTGTGGAAATCACGCTAACTTCCGAACGAAACAAGCTATCGACTTGAAACTTGGCACAAGTAGTTGTTATTGATGTAGGTCGGATGGTATTGAAAATGGGCCATATCGGACCACGTTTGCGTATAGCCCCCATATAAACCGATCCCCAAATTTGGCTTGGGGAGCCTCCCGGAGCAGCAAAATTCATCCGATCCGGTTGAAATTTGGTACGTGGTCTTAGTATACGGTCTCTAACAACCATGCAAAAATTGGTCCATATCGGTCCATAAATATATATAGCCCCCATATAAACCGATCCTCAGATTTGACCTCCGGAGACTTTTGGAGGGGCAAAATTCATCCGATCCGGTTGAAATTTGGTACCTGATGTTAGTATACGGCCTCTAACAACCATGCAAAAATTGGTCCATATCGGTCCATAATTATATATAGCTCCCATATAAACCGATCCCCAGATTTGACCACCGGAGCCTCTTGGAGGAGCAAAATTCATCCGATCCGGTTGAAATTTAGTACGTGGTCTTAGTATACGGTTTTTAACAACCATGCAAAAATTGGTCCATATCGGTCCATAATTATATATAGCCCCCATATAAACCGATCCCCAGATTTGACCTCCGGAGCCTCTTGGAGGGGCAAAATTCATCCGATCCGGTTGAAATTTGGTACCTGATGTTAGTTTACGGCCTCTAATAACCATGCAAAAATTGGTCCATATCGGTCCATAATTATATATAGCCCCCATATAAACCGATCCCCAGATTTGACCTCCGGAGCCTCTTGGAAGAGCAAAATTCATCCGATCCAGTTGAAATTTGGTACATGGTGCTAGTATATGGTCTCTAACAACCATGCAAAAATTGGTCCATATCGGTCCATAATTATATATAGTTCCCATATAAACCGTCCCCAGATTTGACGTCCGGAACCTCTTGGAGGAGCAAAAGTCATCCGATACGGTTGAAATTTGGTACATTTTGTCAATATATGGCCTCTAACAGCCATGTAAATATTGGTCCATATCGGTCTTTAGTTATATATAGCCGATGACTTATTACACAAAAATTGGTCCATATCGCCAAAAACAATCTACCAAAACTTTATTTCCATAGAAAATTTTGTCAAATTTTATTACTATAGAAAGTTTTGTCAAAATTTCATTTCTATAGAAAGTTTTGTCAAAAGTTTATTTCTATACAAATGTTTGTCAAAATTTTATTTCCATAGAAAATTTTGTCAAAATTTTATTTCTATAGAAAATTTTGTAATCTACCAAAACTTTATTTCCATAGAAAATTTTGTCAAATTTTATTACTATAGAAAGTTTTGTTAAAATTTCATTTCTATAGAAAGTTTTATCAAAAGTTTATTTCTATAGAAATGTTTGTCAAAATTTTATTTCTATAGAAAATTTTGTAAAAAATTTATTTATTTATTATTTTAATTTTGTCAACATTTTATTTCTATACAAAATTTTGTCAAAATTTCATTTCTATACAAAATTTTGTCAACATTTTATTTCTATAGAAATTTTTGTCAAAATTGTATTGCTATAGAAAATTTTGTCAACATTTTACTTCCATAGAAAATTTTGTCAACATTTTATTTCTATAGAAAATTTTGTCAAGTTTTTATTTCTATAGAAAATTTTGTCAAATTTTTATTTCTATAGAAAATCTTGTCAAAATTTTATTTCTATAGAAAATTTTGTCAAGGTTTCATTTCTATAGAAAATTTTGTCAAAATTTTATTTCTATAGAAAATTTTGTCAAACTAGATTATATACGTATTTAATCGGCCTTTTTTTGTTTAATATATACCCCGTATGGGCTAACTTACAATTTAGAAGACAGTGTTAAAAAGTTTTACGATACCTTGCCATCGGCAAGTGTTATCGCAACCCAAGTAATTCGATTGTGGATGACAGCCTTTAGTAGAAGTTCCTACGCAATCCATGGTGGAGGGTACATAAGATTCGGCCTGGCCGAACTTACGGCCGTATATACGTATGGACTTACATACAATTTAGAAGACGGTGTTAGGAGGTTTTAAGATACCTTGCCATCGGCAAGCGTTACCGCAACTTAAGTAATTCGATTGTGGATGGCAGTGTTGAGAAGAAGTTTCTACGCAATCTATGGTGGAGGGTACATAAGCTTCGGCCTGGCCGAACTTACGGCCGTATATACTTGTTTCTTTTTTGTTGGTTGGTTCACTTTTTTTAGTGCATTGATATAAAATGTGGATGAAAGATTTCAATGCTATTTTATTTCACTTTGGAATGATGAAAAGAATTGTGACAGAAATTTACCCGTTGAAATCTCGATTGGTGGCTGTTTCGAACGATTATTTCGCAGATGGTACAATTAATAGTTTTTAACAAATTTTACAATTGTCAAACTTTCTCCATCAGAATTTCCAATTAAATTACTGATAAGTGGTGTACAAACTTCACGCTTCATAGGGGCTTTACTCCTTGTGTTCTGCTGTTAGAGTCGGTTAAAATCGCTCTTTGTGCCAAATTTAAAGGAACAGGCTTTCAATTTTTGCGACTATTAAAAAAATCTAAATCAGATTGCAGAAGACTACAAATAGTCGATTTAAAATTTCCGAGTTTTTTTTTACATGAGGTCGATAAAGTCGATTTTTTACTTTTGTATGCACCACAATTTTTCCATGCTCATATGATTACTTTGGTAACGTTTTTCCTCAGTCACCAAATATGTCATTGTTTCAAAGCTCATTCGAACAATGTAAGACCTAATACCTGCAACGTCTTTAAATATTTTAGATCACATTCGAAAATTAAATAAGATCTTTAAGTAACTTAATATAATCGAACATCCAAACAAAGGTTTCCTACTAATTTGTGAAAAATTTTGTAACCACATTAAAAATTTAATGACATTTGATTGGTAGTTTGATTATAGAGTTAATTAAAATTTAATAAAAAATACAAAACTTCAAATGATCATCATTCAATCACTCTCACTTCCTTCATAGAAATACCACAAGTCATGATTAGTATCGCTGTCCTCATATGAGGGCCAATAAATAATTTCCTTGTAAATATAAAAACATAAAAAAATATCAAAATAAAAAATGCATTTCGTATGCATATACATTATTTAATGTTTAAAAAAATTAATATGCATTCGTAAAAATTCAATTTAAAGTGAAAATGAGTTGGGCTCATGAGTATGATTTCTGGTGGTGGTCGATATGATGATAATGACTATGGTGCTGCTGCTGCTGATTTGTATTTTCTGTTGCTTTTTCTTTAAGCCATTTATAAAATCTCACGTCATTTTTTGAGACAAAAAAAAGCAGAAGAACAAAAAAATACGTATTCCAAAAAAAAAGAAACATGCAATAATCAATTGCTACCAGTGGATTGCAGTTCACAATTGGCGACGTCTGGGGGATGTGCTTAAGCTTAAAAAAAATTGGATATATACATTGAAAGAAATAAATAATTAAAAGAATCACGATAAAATAAATAAATAAAATACTACATGCAAGAACAATACGTCCAGTTTTTGTTATCTACAAACACTGAAAAAATGTCACCAAAATATTTCCAATTAAGCAGTTATTTGGGGCTGAAAATTTAGGTCAAAGATTGCAATTTTTTTAATTTACAATAAACTTTTTAATCAAACTCGGAAGCCTAAATCACTTAAAAAAGCATTGATTGTTTTTAAAATTTTTAATGAAACAATTAATTGAATTAATCAAATTAAATATACTAAGTCAGTCAAGTTAGTTAATTAAAGAAAAAATTAATTGAATCAATTAAAAAATTAATTGAGTTTTCCGATCAACATCAATTAAATTTTTAACTGCCCAACAAAAAATTTGGAAATTCTTCCAAAGGCACAACTTTAACAGCACTTCGAAAAGATGTACTCCCAAAGATGTTCTTTATTTTAACTACACAGAAAGTTCTTTTAATTCAAATATTTATAACTCACTTTTTTCTTATTTTTAATGGGTAAATTAAATTTTTTGTTTAAAAAATCTTGTTGTTGGCTAATCAAATCAATTAATTTTTAATCAAGTATTTTATTATGCCCAATTAAAACTGTGATTGAAGCTATCATTTTCTTCGTTGAAGACATTACAATTAAAAATTATTTGGATTAATTAATGTCGTGAATGAATCAGAAAATTTTTTTTCTTTTAATCGAATAATCGACTTTTGATTTTGGGTTACAATCCGATTAAAAAAACTAATAACGAAAACATCGAACTTGAGTTGAAACATCACAACGTCGAAAGTGGACTTTTCTAAATTTGTAAAAAGTCGAAAAATTCAAATTGCAAGAAAGCTGGAGATTCGAGAAGACTACTTTTCCAAACGTCAAATATCGTCATTTTTAAATGTAAGAAAAATAAATAAAAAGTCAATTTTTTATATTTTCAGAAAATGATGAAAATTCAGCTAATCGATTTCACCACAATTTTTAATTCAAAATACCTCACCTTTCTTTATTTACAATGTATTGAATTTCGATAGCAACTCATTCTTTAAAGCAGCCATTCTTTTAAAGCAATAAAAACCCCAAAACAATCATTAAGAAAAGAGCAAAAAATGTATTTTTCTCTTTAATGCAATTCTTATTATTGCCTTTTGTTTAATTTCATGTTGCAGTCTTCCCTAAGTTTAATAAAGTAATTAAAATAGATTGCGTCAATAAATAAATTATAGTTTTATTTTATTTAATTTAATGACTCAATAAAATAAGTCCTCATGAAATAACTCGCCAAAATAAAAAATAAAAAAACATAAAATAAGTTCCCAAAATTGGGATATATATTTATTTGGGTATATATTTCTAAAGAATCTTCGGCTGAAGTACGGCAATATGAACAACAGTACCTTTCCAATCCTTTGATATGCTACCAGCCTCGCGACTCCAGGATTGAGTTCCACTTGAAATTCGCTACAAAAAATTTTGACGATATTATATTATAGAACATTTGACAAAATGGTATTTCTATAGAAAATTTTGTTAACATTTTTACTTCTACAGAAAATTTTGTCAAAATTGTATTTCTATAGAAAATTATGTCAAAATTTCACTTCTATAGAAAATTTTGTCAAAATTTGATTTCTATAGAAAATTTTGTCAAAATTTTCTTTCTGTAGAAATTTTGTCAAAATTTTATTCCTATATTACATTTTGTCAAAATTTTATTTAATTTTGACAATATTATACTTATAGAACATTTGACAAAATTGTATTTCTATAGAAAATTTTGTAAACATTTTTACTTCTACAGAAAATTTTGTCAAAATTGTATTTCTATAGAAAATTATGTCAAAATTTCACTTCTATAGAAAATTTTGTCAAAATTTGATTTCTATAGAAATATTTGTCAAAATTTTACTTCTATAGAAATTTTGTGAAAATTTTATTCCTATATTAAATTTTGTCAAAATTTTATTTCTATAGAAAATTTTGTCGTAGCTTTATTTCTATAGAAAATTTTGTCGTAGCTTTATTTCTATAGAAAATTTTGTCAAAATTTATTTCTAAAGAAAATTTTGTTAAAACTTCATTTCTATAGAAAATTTTGTCAAAATTTTATTTCTATAGAAAATTTTGTTCAAATTTTATTTCTATAGAAAATTTTGTCAAAATTTTATTTGTATAGAAAATTTTGTCAAAATTTTATTTCTATAGAAAATTTTGTCAACATTTGATTTCTGTACAAAATTTTCTCAAAATTTTATATCTATAGACAATTTTGTCAAAATTTTGTTTCTATAGAAATTTTTGTCAATATTTTTTTATTTCTATAGCAAATTAAGTCAAAATTTTATTTCTATAGAAAATTTGGCCAAAATTTCATTTTTATAGAAAATTTTCTACAAATTTTACTTCTATAGAAAATTTTGTTAAAATTTTGTTTTTATTGAAAATTTTGTCAATTTTTTTTCTATTCAAAATTTTTTAAAATTTTATTTCTGTAAAAAATTTTGTAAAAATTTTATTTGTATAGAAAATTTTGTCAAGATTTTATTTGTATAGAAAATTTTGTCAAAATTTTATTTCTATAGAAAATTTTGTCAAAATTTGATTTCTGTATAAAATTTTCTCAAAATTTTATATCTACAGACAATTTTGTCAAAATTTTGTTTCTATAGAAAATTTTGTCAAAATTTTATTTCTATAGAAAATGTTGTAAAAATTTTATTTTTATAGAAAATTTTGTAAAAATGTTATTCCTACAGAAAATTTTGTCAAAATTTTATTTCTGTAGAAAATTTTGTTAAAATTTTGTCAAAATATTATATATCTATAGAAAATTTTCTCAAAATTTTATTCCTATAGAAAATTTGTCAAAATTTTATTCCTATAGAAAATTTTGTCAACATATTATTTCAATAGCAATTTAAGTCAAAATTTTATTTCTATATTTTCTATTTGTCAAAATTTTATTTCTATACAAAACTAGCGTAACCCGGCCCGCTTCGCTGCGCCTTCCGAAGCGTATTTGGAGGAACGTTTTGCGTTAACTTAGTCAACTATATCCTTCGTGCTGAAAACAAATTCGAAAAGATTTGAATTCTTTTAAACAAATCGGACTACTTGATTTTTCGTTTATAGGTACAAATACGGCGGGAGTGGTTGGACCCTTTCCTCCAAATTTGTTTAATAATGTTCTGTATTCAAGTAGTTGGACAATCTTCTTTTAAATGTGGTTTGTCAAGGAAAGGTATCCTTCTCCTCAACATATCTGAAAATTAAGCACTATATTATATCATACAAAGAATTACTATTTCCCATCCAATAAATCGGAAAAAGCAAAAGTATTAAAAAATTTTACCACATTAACATTTGCTAAAATGTTGGAAAATGATGCACCCTCTACGTTGGCTGCCAATTTCATATAAATTTAAGTTCTTTACTAAAAAGAAGTGTTGCAGAAGCCTGTGCAAAAATCATCAAATTATGTACCGAGTTCCCATTTACGGACAACCCTCTACTTTCAATTTAAGAAAAAAAAAAAAAAACGGACAAAAGGGAACCCTCTCCCCACCTTCGCTCCACTAAGACCTGATATCGGACTATCACGTACCCTATATTAATTTCGCAACGACTCAATGGTCCCTATAAATTCTATCGAAGTAAATCGACAAAGTTTATTTCAATTTCCCCTTCTCCAACCAGATATCGAAAAATCATATACTAATTTAAAAATCATGTATAAATTTAATCACCTCCTCCCACGTTCCCTGTAAATTCCAAGTAGATCGGCGATGTTTAAATTTTGCTCTATTGTTTTAAAGGGACGTCACTTTCCCCGATACAATATGGACAAACACCGTAGTGAATAGCACCCCTAACCTTCCCTGAAAATTCTTGAAACTTTCCTTCAAGTGTGGAGCAATGAAGGTTGCCTCTTCCTTCCTAAACTTCCCCCACTGCCTTTGTAAATTTCAAGAAAACTTAGGAATTTTTTTTTTGCAGTTTTAGAGGAGAACCTCCTCCCCGACCAAATATCGCAAAGTGATGTAGCGTATATTTTGTAAACGTCCCAGAAAACGTCAAGCAAATTAGAAGCCTAAAAGGGCGGCCTCTCCTCCGTCCAAATATCACAAAATCAGGTATCAACTATTAATATCGTAACCTCTCCCCAGTCCTCTGTAAATCTCAAGTAACTCGGTAAAGTTTAATTGTTTCTCTGTATGTACTTAAGAGAAGCGGATGTCTCCCTATGCCCTTTTATTTTTATTAAAAAATCAGGCACCGGATATAAATTTCATAACCTCACCCATTTTTTCCGTAAAATTTCAGTCGGCGGAGTTTAGTTTTGTTTTCGCTGTACTTAAAAAAAAAGTCGGGCAAAGGGGTGGTTGCCCTCCCCGACCAAATATCGAAAAATAATGTAGCGGATTTTTGTCTAGATGCCAACCC
Organism: Haematobia irritans; assembly: GCF_050003625.1. Classification (NCBI taxonomy): domain Eukaryota; kingdom Metazoa; phylum Arthropoda; class Insecta; order Diptera; family Muscidae; genus Haematobia; species Haematobia irritans. The sequence continues at coordinate 191,614,902 of NC_134399.1, read as the reverse complement.
CAACATTCAATGAACATTTCAAGCAAATCGCATAATTTTGTTCCAAGTTTCAAAAAGTAGGGTAAGGGGGAGGTCCCCCTCTCCGTCCACATATGAAATCATCAGGTACCCCATATTAATTCCATAACCTCACCGCATGTTCTCTGTAAATCTCAGATAATTTAGAGAATTTTAGTTTTTTTACTGTACTTTAAAAAAAGTCAAATAAAGGGGAGGTCCCCCTCCGCCACCAAATATCGAAATATAAAGTAGCGGATCTTTATCTAGATGCCAACCCCAACCTTCAATGAAAATTTCAAGCAAATCGGTCAACTTTGGTCCAATTTTCAAAAAGTCCGACAAAGGGGAGGTCCCCCTCCGCGACCAGGTGTCAAAAAATGAGGTACCCTATTTTCACCACATGAACGCCCCCTACGATCTCTGAAAGTTTCAAGTAAATCGGTTCAGCCGTTTCGGAGCCAACTCGGAACATACAAACAAACAAACAAACAAACAAACAAACATAGATTGAATTTTATATATATAGATTTTGTAAAAATTTTATTCCTATAGAAAATTTTGTCAAAATTTTATTTCTATAGAATAGTTTGTCACAATTTTATTCCTATAGAAAATTTTGTCAAAATTTTATTTATATAGAACATTTTGTCAAAATTTTATATCTATAGAAAATTTTGTCAAAATTTTTATTTCTATAGAACATTTTGTCGTAGCTTTATTTCTAAAGAAAATTGTGTACAAGTTTTACTTCTATAGAAAATTTTGTCGAAATGTATTTCTATAGAAAATTTTGTCACAATGTCATTTCTATACAAAATTTTGTCAAAATTTCATTTCTATGGAAAATTTTGTTCAAATTTTACTTCTATAGAAAATTTTGTAAAAATTTTATTTCTATATTTTCTATTTGTCAAAATTTTATTTCTATAGAAAATTTTGTAAAAATTTTATTTCTATAGAAAATTTTGTAAAAATTTTATTCCCATAGAAAATTTTGTCAAAATTTTATTTCTATAGAAAATTTTATACCTATAGAAAATTTGTCAAAATTTTATTCCTATAGAAAATTTTGCCAACATTTTATTTCTATAGCAAATTAAGTCACAATTTTATTTCTATAGAAAATTCTGCCAAAATTTAATTTTTATAGAAAATTTTGTACAAATCTATAGAAAATGTTGTTAAAATTTTATTTCTATAGAAAATTTTGTAAACATTTTATTCCTATAGAAAATTTTGTAAAAATTTTATTTCTATAGAAAATTTTGTCAAAATGTTATATCTATAGAAAATTTTCTGAAAATTTTATTCCTATAGAAAATTTGTCAAAATTTTATTCCTATAGAAAATTTTGTCAACTTTTTATTTCTATAGCAAATTAAGTCAAAATTTTATTTATGTACAAAATTTTCTCAAAATTTTATATCTATAGAAAATTTTGTTAAAATTTTATATCAATAGAAAATGTTGTCAAAATTTTATATCTATAGAAAATGTTTTCAAAATTTTATTTCTATATAAAATTTTGTCAAAATTTGATTTCTGTAGAAAATTTTCTCAAAATGTTATATCTATAGAAAATATTTTCAAAATTTTTAACTTTTATAGAAAATTTTGTCAAAATATTATATCTATAGAAAATATTGTCAAAATTATTTTTCTATAGAAAATTTTGTCAAAATTTAATTCTATAGAAAATTTTGTCAAAATGTTATTTCTATAGAAAATTGGAGAGGAATGTTGTGCAAATCTACCAAACCTTCAAGAATTCTACCAATCTACCAAACAGTAAAAAAATCTACCTGTTTTGGTAGAATTCTACCAAGTTCGGCAACCGTGTTTGTGTACAGAAGCATAAAGGTATGCCAAAGGTTGGCCACTTTCTAAAAAATAAAACTTTTAACAACAGAAATAATATCCGGCACTATATACTTCTACATTGAATTTTTACCATGAAATTTCAAAAAGTGTCTTATTAAAGACTTCAAGTGAGAAGTACTTAATATAAACGAAATGAGCTTTGATTGTAGAACAAAAATTAGTTTCTTTATTGCAAAAAATAAATATTTTTAAAAAATTATAAAAGTTTAAAATTTCAAAGAAATTCAAAAAAACTCAAACAAAATAACAAAGTTTTTTAATACATATTTTCCAACCTTTTTTTATTTCTTTGCGAGTGCTGTTCCAGTAGTTTCGCCATTGATAAGTTTGTTTGAAGCTAATTGGTCATATGAAATTAAATGGGTTCCAATGAACAGTAGTTTTCCTTGAATTTCCTAACTAGCATCCCATTACCTGAACACATAACTAAAAATAAAATTTAAACTTTAAAGCTGTCATTAATAGATGACATACAAATTAGGCGCCACACAAAGGAGAAAACGTGATTTTTATATAATACAAATGTCAGGTTTTCCTTTCAAAAGTTCCCAAAAAAAATAATTTATTGTTAACATGTGCAGTGGATTTTCTGCCTCAAGCACATATAAAAAAAAAACATCAAAAAATAAATAAATATTTAAAACTGTTAAATTATAAAGAAACAGTAGACATTAATAGACGCCATAATAATAAACTAAATAGCCAAGAAAAAAACGATAGACAGACAGTCAGTAAAAACTTTTAGATGCTAGTTAATTCATCAGAGACGTAGCGATTGGTGACTGCATTGCTACAGGAAGTTTGAAAAATGTCAAAAAACCCCATGCGTTTAAATTAACCATTAATTTATTAAAATTTATGGACATTTTAATTAAGCTCTTGTTTTTATAACGGCTAATGAAAGTCCCCCACCCATCAAAGCTGTCACATGTCTGTTGAGACGCCTTTATTGCCCTCAGCTTTTATTTATTAATTATCAAACATTAATTAAATGCCACCGGTTGATGGGGTCCCCCTCTTAAAGTTTAACGTATACAAGTGTCAAAGAAATATCATATAAGCGAAATATGTCCAGAGAACCGCATACACTTGCACACACACACACACACACACACATACACTAACTCATCAAAATACACCATATACCATTCATATGTGATATTGTGGTTTGGGGTATCATCATATTAAATTATAATATTGATTGTATATTTTTTTTTTTTTTGATATATATTTACAGTTTTTATTGCAATGGTTGGTGTGTGTTTTTAACAAAAGCTTGATGCTGTTTCTGTCTGTTGTGGCGCGACTTTATGCAATCAATTCATTTCAAGTTTAACTTTTTATTACACCACTCTATACCAGGGAGAAAAACCATGGCGCTTGTGGATTTTTCACACCGAAAACAAAGGTTTTTAAAAGTTTTTTTTTGCTTTTTTTTCTGGCTGATGTCGACAAATGTTAATTTCCAAATAAATATTAATAAAATGAATTGTTTTAAAAAAATGCATTATTGCATAATATGCCTCCAAGGTTTAATTCAGTTATTAAGGGATAATAATACATTTACACTGTTAGAAAAATATGTTTTTCATATGTTTCGATGTTGATTAAATGTTTCATCAGGTCGAAAACCTATGTTGTTAGCACCTATATTACCTGTTTATTTTCATAATTCATTATGATTGTAAATATATAAATAAATAAATAAGATGTTTTATGGACAGAACTTTGTTGATATTACAGGAAATTATCTTGTGCTAAATTTAAGAAATGAGGCCACTATTGTCAAAAATAAGTTTATAAGGAGAACTTTTTTGAAAATCGGGCGCTACATATATATGGGAGCTATATCTAAATCTGAACCAATTTGGATGATATTTTGCACATAAAGTCAATACTATACAAGATTAGAGTAAGCGAAATTTGAGTAAGATCAGTTGATAAATAAGGGTTTTATGGCCAAATTTTGGAAAATCGGGCAATGCATATATATGGGATCTATAGCTAAATCAGAACCGATTTCGATGATTTTTTTTGCACATATAGTAAGTGCTATAGAAAATTAGATTTGGCCAACTTTGAGTCAGATCGGTTCATAAATAGGGACTTAAGGCCAAAATTTGGCAAAATCGGGCGATAGGGTCACGAAAAAAGTTGATGCGGTCACCCCCCCGGTTTTGTAGCATATTCGAAGACAATTTCAGAACACCAAAACTTTTTTTCCGTGCACCCTACGACCCCCCGAAATACAATTTATGGTGCAGTGCCGTCATTTGCAGTCCGATCGAAAAAAAACGCATATCGTTGTTCGTGGTTGATCAGGGGCTATATTTCGTGCATTGGTCATTTTTGACTCCGACGTCAAATTTTTAATTTTTTTACTTCGCTTCGTATACCCCTATGATGCACATTTCTGATAACCATTATAAAGATCTTAACAAAATATGAAACTTTTGCTTTTGAAGTATTTACTTATATTCATAAACAAAAAAGTTACAGAGATTTTAAAAAGTCAATAGGTCACCCTACACACCACCATGATGATTCTGAGCGGTGTTTGCAGCTGTTAACTCGTAATACACTCGAGTTTTTCCGTCGATATGTGACAATGGATGAAACATGGCTCCATCACTACACTCCTGAGTCCAATCGACAGTCGGCCGAGTGGACAGCGGCCGGTGAACCGTCTCCGAAGCGTGGAAAGACTCAAAAGTCCGCTGGTAAAGTAATCGCCTCTGTTTTTTGGGATACGCATGGAATAATTTTTATCGATTATCTTGAGAAGGGAAAAACCATCAACAGTGACTATTATATGCCGTTATTGGAGCGTTAGAAGGTCGAAATCGCGGCAAAACGGCCCCATATGAAGAAGGAAAACGTGTTGTTCCACCAAGACAACGCACCGTGCCACAAGTCATTGAGAACCATGGCAAAAATTCATGAATTGGGCTTCAAATTGCTTCCCCACCCACCGTATTCTCCAGATCTGGACCCCAGCGACTTTTTCTTGTTTTCAGACCTCAAAAGGATGCTCGCAGGAAAAAAATTGGCTGCAATGAAACTGAGGGCTATTTTGAGGCAAAACCGAAGGAGTACACCAAAATGGTATCAAAAAATTGGAAGGTCGTTATAATCGTTGTATCGCTCTTGAATAATAAAAACGAATTTTGACAAAAAAAAATGTGTTTTCTTTGTTAGACCGGGGACTTATCAGCCAACCTGTTAGATAACATCCCGAAAAATGTGTACCCAGTCTTTTAGAAAATACTCCTGGCAAAATTTTTCACACTCATTTTGGCCAAATATTTTTGGCTAGTGTGACCACACCCTTAGTATAAATAAAAAATATTCTATAATTATAAACGTTTATCATCTTTTAATAAAATTTCTGTGAATTTCGTATACGACTTTCATATTTTATAATTATAAGCTTTATGATCTTTTTATAAGATTTCTCAAATTAAACTACACAACTCAACCAAGGTAAAAATCTCCCCTCCAAACGACCACTTTCATAACTTTCAATCGACCATATTGTGGATGATGTGTTTTTGTACTGAAATGCTTCATTTGCTACAAACAATCCACATCTTTGGATGAGATCTGTCAAGGTTTTGCATTGAAATCAATGTGAGAACTCAACCGGAGATGTCACAGATTGTTTAACAGTTTATTTCGTCATAATTTTCGCGTCATATGTTTACACAAGTGGCCAATTCATGGGCAAAGTAAATATCAACAATGTGGAGATGCTGTTGATGTGTTAATGAAAATAGGCGGCACAACTGTGTTTATTACAAAAAAAAAAACAAAAAGAACAACAGGAAAAAACCTTTAAGAAACATAGGGGCATTTTCTTAATATCTTGTAACTATACTGTAATATATATATGGAATCGATAACTCATTATAAGCCTTTACTTTTGTACTTTAATCTTCAAACTGTAGCAATGCTAAGATATGATAAGGGGCCACGGTTGGCACGCATTCCAAACAAAATCTACGAAAACTTTAAGAAAATTTTATTAAATTTCTTCTAAATTTAAAAATATCCTATTTTATGGCTAGAATAAAAATAATATTTCTCTTTCAAAGAAATTTTAATTATCTTAGTTTAGAAGTTTATATCAATATTTGCAATATTATATATTATGATCCTTCCTATTGAATTGTACAAATGTATCCAATTTTAAACTAATTTTAACGACCTTACACGAAAATTAAAAATTTTTGAAGAAATTGAACTTATAAATTTGTTTTTAAATTTTATTTCTATAGAGAATCTTGTCAAGATTTTATTTCAATAGAAAATTTTGTCAAAATTTCATTTCTATGGAAAATTTTGTCAAAATTTTATTTCTATAGAAAATTTTGCCAAAATTTTATTTTTATAGATAACTTTGTAAAAATTTTATTTCATATTTGTTGTTTTGATCTCAGCTTTAAAACCATTGCGTTGACTAAACTACAAGAGTAGCTTAACAAACAGAGGAAAAGAATGTTTGTCAAATTTATTTGGGCAAAGCCCTGTGGACTGCAAGATGGTTGGATGAACGCCAGTTTCGCAATTACTACTTGCAGTAAATTTTGTCTTCTACAGAAAATTTTGTTAAAAATAATATTTCTATAAGAAATTTTGTCAAAATTTTATTTCTATAGAAAATTATGTCAAAACTTGATTTCTGTAGGAAATTTTGTCAAAATTTTTTTTTGTATAGATAATTTTGTCAAAATTTTATTTCTATAGAAAGTTTTGACAAATTTTTGTCAATATTTTATTTCTATAGGAAAATTTGTAAAAATTTTATGTCTATAGAAAATTTTGTCAAAATTTTATCTGTAACAAATCAAAAGTTTATTTCTATAGAAAATCTTTTCAAATTTTTATCACTATAGAAAATTATGTTCAAATTTTATTTCTATAAAAAATTTTGTCAAAATTTTATTTCTATAGAAAGTTTTGTCAACATTTTATTTCTATAGAAAGTTTTGTCAAAATTATTTCTATAGAAAATGTTGTCAAAATTTTATTTCTATAGACAATTTTCATAAAAACAATCTTTTCAAAATTTTAAAGAAAAATTTGTCAAAATTTTATGTCTATAGAAAATTTTGTCAACATTTTATCTATAGAAAATTTTGTCAAAATTTTATTTCTATTGAAAATTTTATTTTTATATATAATTTTGTCAAAATGTTACTCTTATAGAACATTTTGTTTTTATTTAATTTTTATGGAAAATTTTGTCAAAATTTTATTTCTATAGAAAAATTTGTCAAAATTGTATTTCTATAGAAAATGTTGTCAACATTTTGTTTATATAGAAAATTTTGGCAACATTTGTTTTCTGTAGAAATTTTTGGCAACATTTGATTGTTATAGAAATTTTTGTCGAAATTTTAATTCTATAGAAATCTTTGTCAAAATTTTATTTCTATAGAAAATTTTGTCAAGATTTTATTTTCATAGACAATTTTGTCAAAATTATATTTCTATAGAAAGTTTTATCAAAAATTTATATCTATAGAAAAAGTTGTCAAAATTTTATTTCTATAGACAATTTTTGTAAAAACAATCTTTTAAAAATTTTAAAGAAAAATTTGTCAAAATTTTATGTCTATAGAAAATTTTGTCAACATTTTATCCATAGAAAATTTTGTCAAAATTTTATTTCTATAGAAAATTTTGTCAAAATATTATTTTTATAGATAATTTTGTCAAAATTTTATTTTTATGGAAAATTTTGTCTTGTAGAAAATTTAGTTTTTATTTAATTTTTATGGAAAATTTTGTCAAAATTTTATTTCAACAACAACATTTTGACAAAATTTTCTATAGAAATACAATTTTGAAAAATTTTTCTATAGAGATAAAATTTTGACAAAATTTTCCATACAAATAAAACAAAGACAACATTTTCTATAAAAATAGAATTATCTATAAAAAATAAAATTTTCTATAGAAATAAAATTTTGACAAATGTTTCTATAGGAGTAAAATTTTGACCAAAATTTCCATACAAATAAAATAAAGGCAACATTTTCTATAAAAATAAAAATTTACAAAATTATCTATAAAAATAAAATTTTGACAAAATTTTCTATAGAAATAAAATTTTGACAAAATTTTCTATAAAAATTAAATAAAAACTAAATTTTCTACAAGAATAACATTTTGACAAAATTATCTATAAAAATAAAATTTTCTATAGAAATAAAATTTTGAAAAAATTTTCTATGGATAATAAAATTTTGAAAAGATTCTCTATAGAAATAAACTTTTGTTTATTACAGATAAAATTTTGTTAAAATTTTCTATAGACATAAAATTTTTACAAATTTTCCTATAGAAATAAAATGTTGACAAAACTTTCTATAGAAATAAAATTTTGACAAAACTTTATATACAAATAAAATTTTGAGAAAAATTTTTATAGAAATAAAATTTTGACATCATTTTCTATAGAAATAAAATTTTGACAAAATTTACTACAGAAATAAAATTTTGACAAAATTTTCTGTAGAAGACAAAATTTGCTGCAAGTAGTAATTCCGAAATGTGCGTTCATCCAACCATCTTGCAGTCCACAGGGCCCAAATAAATTTGACTAACATTCTTTGCCTCTGTTGGTTAAGCTACTCTTGTAGTTTAGTCAACGCAATGGGTTTAAAGCTGAGATCAAAACAACAAATGTGAAATAAAATTTTGACAAAATTTCTATAGAAATAAAATCTTGACAAAATTTTCCATACAAATAAATAAAGACAATAAGATTTTGACAAGATTCTCTATAGAAATAAAATTTAAAAACAAATTTATAACTTCAATTTCTTCAAAAATTCTTAATTTTCGTGTAAGGTCGTTAAAATTCGTTTGAAATTTTATTTTTTTAGATAATTTTGTCAAAATTTTATTTTTATGGAAAATTTTGTCAAAATTTTATTTTTATAGAAAATTTTGTCTTTATTTTATTTGTGTGGAAAATTTCGTCAAAATTTTATTTCTATAGAAAATTTTATTTTTATAGATAATTTTGTCAAAATTTTATTTTTATAGAAAATTTTGTCTTTGTTTTATTTGTATGGAAAAAATTGTCAAAATTGTATTTCTATAGAAAATTTTGTCAAAATTTTATTTCTATAGAAAATTTTGTCAAAATTTTATATCTATAGACAATTTTGTCAAATTTTATTCCCATAGAAAATTTTGTCAAGATTTTATTTCTATAGAAAATTTTGTCAAAAAAATAATATTTATATAAGAAATTTTGTCAAAATTTTTTTCTGTACTAAATTTTGTCAAAATTTTATTTCTATAGAAAATCCTTTCAAAATGTTATTTCTATAGAAAATGTTTTCAAAATTGTATATCTACAGTAAATTGATATTCCTCTTAATTTACCAAACAGTAAAAAAAATCTACCAATTTTGGTAGAATTCTACCATCTGTGGCAACCATGTAAGGAACTTGGTCACTATAAGGTACGTAAATTATTGCGTTATCTGATCGGGGAGAAGGACGAACCCTTTTCAGAATTTCTTTGAACGTAACTCTATCATTTGTTTCACTGTTGAGGGATAGTGCAGGATGCGGGAATAAAGAGATCCAGCATATCCCAGCAAAAAAAATTGGAGGATCTTCTAAAGGCACAACTTTAAAAGCACTTCCAGAAATGCCCTTCCAAAGATGTTCTTTATTTTAACTGCACATGAAGTTCATTTGAGTAAATTTTTTTATAAGTCGCTTTTTTCATATTTTTACTGGGAAATTTAAAATTGTATTGTTTCAAATAGGCGAAAACCAGAATTAGAAAATAGTGAAAATTATTTAAATTTTGCAGAAAAAAATGCTAATTCCTACTTAGAAAAATTGCGAATTTTTGAAAATATTTGCTGTCAAACGTTCCAGACAAGCGTTATAATGCATTAAAAATCATAAAAAAATTTTAAAAATTATTTATTCGTCAAAATAGCACAAAATTTCTTAAATCACATCCAAAACACTGGATTCGCATCACACCTTAAGAAGAGATGCAAATTCAGTGTAACGGCTGTTGAAATGGTCGACATCCGTCCTATGACAAACCCATGTTAAATTCCTCGCTTCTGCGTCAATTGCACCACTTCCTGGTCCAAAAAGAACATTTTCACTATTTTCTTGTGGACGCTTTTTTTGCTGGGATGCGTAAATTCATGCATCCAAAATTTTCACTTTTACAGGCTTTTGACTATTTAACATTTTGAAAAAATCGTAAAGTCGACATTTTTATTCTCATTTTGATTATCATTACAATCGGTATCAAAAACTGATAGGTATGGTACAACTACCCCAGACGATTTGAATTTTTATTTTATAATTCAACACACGAGCTATAATCGCTCTATAGGAAATCGGTCATGATATATTAAAGGAACTCTTTCATTATCGCTGTTAAATGGTCTACAACTTCTTTGGTTTGTGTGATGTAGCAAAGTTTTGCTACTTAAGAAACTTTTGTATAAAAAAAACTAAAAACTTCTTCACAACAGGCTAGTGTGGATGGGCCCCGTCTGATATCAAGAAGGAAGCAAGAAACGAAAAAAGCAAAGCTACAACCAGCAGTCAATGTTAGCAATAAGATGTAACAACAATACTGACGACAATATTTACACAAATGGTGGCAATAATAATATTTTCTAAGACTCCTCAAGCCTGAGAAAATACTCTTTGAATAGTGATTGGTGTTGTGCTGATTCTTTGGATGTTAAGTTCTTTCCGTTTGTTTGTTTATTTGGTTGTTTGCTTTGTTAGAGCTATATTTGCAATTTCTCAGGAAACGCCATCGGCAACATTGGGCATCAGCAATAAGACCCTGTATTCATTTGAGGAAGATGCAACTGAGTAGTATGGTAGTAGTATACCAAGTCTGATGGTTTTTGCGAATAGGCAACTCTTGTAACTTAGCCGCTAGTGACTTACTACGTTTCACAGAGAATGGGATTACAAACAAAAAGAACAACATCAACAAAAATATTGTGAACATTGGTTTGAAGTTGAAATCGAGCCTGAGAATGCACACCAATAACATCATTTAAGTGATGTTGGAATTGGTGATTGTGGTATGCAAATTAAGGGAAAGGGTTATTTTTGGTTTCTGTAAGTACTACTTAAAGAAAACTGATTTTTATGTTTCGAACAATGCTGCAAAAAACTGCATTGAAGGCCATCAATTAGATAGTGAAAAACTACCCAGAAAAGTTTGAGTTGGTACAACGATCTATTTATAAAATGTTCTTAATGTATTTGAATAAATGAAATATAATCGAATGATTTCTTACCGTTTAAAACATCCTTATTGTTGGAATACACGCCATACACATATATAAACGGATCTGCAAATAAATAAAAAAAATTAAATATTATATTGTTATTCACAAACATAAAGTTCTCTAAACCCTCCCCTTATCCTATTGCCACCGTCTTTTGACAAATTACAATATAATCCTTAGAGACTTGCTTAACCCTTTCAATAACGATGTCCGCTTAGGAGGACAATCGAAAAGAACAAAAGAGCTATATTTCCTCACTTAGTTTCGATGTAGTTCTCAATGTTATTTGAAAGTAGAGGCTGTTGCAAATGACGCTTATTTTCGTAAGGCCATTTGGTCACAACTCAAAAATCAAGTTCTCAGTTCTATTTGAGGTAGCTCCTTAAAAATTAATTTTTTTCTACATATTGTTAGTACAGAAGAGAAGAAAAATTATATTTTTTAACATCTAACAAAGTGTATAGAATACAAAATTTGAGCAAATACATTTACAGGAATTTACGTTGCGATTTACATTGACTAAACGTAATTCTATCATATCTATAGCAATATAATACAACTGGAAGTTAATCAACATATGTATCGTATGGTTATTAACTACACAGAAAAAAAATTTCACGAAAAATTTTCCAATTAAAATTTTAATTGAGTTTTAAAAAATATTCAATTAAAAATTTACTTGAATCAACAAATTTTTTAATTGAAACAAAAATCAATCACAAAAATTAATAGTATCAATTAATTTTTTTAATTGGATCAATTAATTTTTTAATTGACCTTCAATTAATTTTTTAATTGATACTATCATTTCTGTGATTGAAGACATTTCAATTAAAAAATTAATTGGATCAATTAATTTCGTGATTGAATCAGAAATTTTTTTTTTTTGTGTGCACCCAGCAAAAAAAATTTGAAGTTGTTCCACAAACATTTAGTTTAAAGCATATCCCGGAATCCCCCATCAATTTTTGTCCACTTCCGATGCAGTTCTTTGGACAAGCCAACAGACCCAGGTTCAACCCCCGGTGGAAGCGAAGAAGCTTTTCAATTTGTAAAAATAAAAAAATAAAAAGTGAAATAGGAAAAAAATTTGATTGTTTAGTTTTTTAAATTTATTCATCCAAATGAACTTCCAAGGCACAACTTCTAAAGCAATGCCAAGGATCCAAAAATGGAGTACTTCCGTCCTATGGCAAGCCCATGTAATTCATTGGAGATGATCCAAGTTTGCATTACTTCCGGATAACAAATAGGGGATCCAAACTACTTTTTTGGGAGCTCTTTTGTTGCTGGGTACTAATGATAGTCAAGAGCTGTGAAAATTCAGGTCCAAATCCCGTATTTGATTTTTTTAATTTTCTTAAAATTTTGTTTTGTGAGAGAAAAGACAATGCCATATACCAATCTACACAAATCTGCCTACACACATGTTTAATCGCTGGCTAATTGGAATTTTCATAGCCTTTACAATAAAACTGGCGGCAGGAGATGACTCATTTTGGTTCTTATATGCTAACTTCTTATGGAAATTACATACAAATACTCTTCCCAAATGGATGCACTAGCACTGTGCATCATCTCTTATTTGTACATTTCGTGGTTGGACACAATATCTAAGTTATTAAAAATAGTTTGCATTTTCTAATTGGTATCACGGTTGCCAATCGAGCCAAAAAAATCTACCAAAAATTGGGATAATATTTGACCAAAAAATAACCAAACAAAAAAATTATTTTGTCAAAATTTTATACCCTTGGAAAATTTTGCCAATATTTTATTTCTTTTGAAAATTTTGCCAATATTTTATTTCTTTAGAAAATTTTGTCAAATTTTTATTTTTATACAAAATTTTGTCAAAATTTTATTTCTTTAGAAAATTTAGTCAAAATTTTATTTTTTTAGAAAATGTCAAAATTTTATTTTTATCGAATATTTTGTCAAAATTTTATTTCTATAGAAAATGTTGTCAAAAATCTGTAAATTCTATTTCTGTAGAAAATTTTGTCAAAATTTTATTTATATAGAAAATTTTGTAACATCTTTATTTCAATAAAAAAATTTGTCTATTTTGTCTATAGAAAATTTTGTTTAAATTTAATTTCTATCAATAATTTTGCCAAGATTTTAATTCTATCGAAAATTTTGTTAAAATGTTATTTCTATAGAACAGTTTGTCAAAATTTTAATTCTATCGAAAAAAATTTTAAAATTTTATTTCTGTAGAACAGTTTGTCAAAATTTTATTTCTATATATAATTTTAACAAATTTTTATTTCTATAGAAAATTTTATCAATATTTTATTTCTTTAGAAAATTTTGTCAATTTTTTATTTATATACAAAATTTTGTCAAAATGTTATTTTTGTAGGAAATTTTGTCAACATTTTATTTCTATAGAAAATTTTGCCAATATTTTATTTCTATAGAACAGTTTGTCAAAACTTTATTTCAATTTTGTCAAAATTTTATATTTATAGAAAATTTTGTCAAAATTGTATTTCTATAAAAAATTTTAACATTTTTATTTTTATAGAAAATGTTGTCAAAATTCTATTTCTATAAAAAAGTTTGTTAAAATTTTATTTCTATAGATAATTTTGTTAAAATTTTATTTCTATAGAAAATTTTGTCAATATTTTATTTCTATAGAACAGTTTGTCAAAACTTTATTTCTAAAGAAAATTTTAACTAATTTTTATTTGTATTGAAAATTTTGTCAAAATTTTATTTTTATCGAAAATGTTGTTAAAATTCTATAAATTCTATTTCTGTAGAAAACTTTGTCACAATTTTATTTCTATAGAAACAGTTGTCAAAATTTTATTTCTATAGAAAATTTTGTTAAAATTTTATTTCTATCGATAATTTTGTCAAGATTGTAATTCTATCGTTAATTTTGTCAAAATTTTATTTGTATGGACATTTTGACACATTTGTATTTTTATAGAAAATTTTGTCAAAATTTTATTTCTATAAAAAAGTTTGTTAAAATTTTATTCCTATAGAAAATTTTGTCAACATTTTAATTCTATCGAAAAATTTGTTAAAATTTTATTTCTGTAGAACAGTTTGTCAAAATTTTATTTCTATAGAAAATTTTTTCAATATCTTATTTCTATAGAATAGTTTGTCAAAACTTTATTTCTATAGAAAATTTTGACTAATTTTTATTTCTATTGAAAATTTTGTCAATATTTTATTTTTTAGAAAATTTTGCCAAAATTTTTATTTATACACAAAATTTTGTCAAACTTTTATTTTTGTAGAAAATTTTGTCAAAATTTTATTTATATAGAAAATTTTGTGAAAATTTTATATATATAGAAAATTTTGTCAAAATTTTATTTCTATAGAAAATTTTGTTAAAAATTTATTTCTATAGAAAAATTTTTTTTTTAATGTTATTTCTATAGAAATTTTCTTTTTTTAAATTTTATTTCTATAGAAAATTTTGTTAAAAATTTATTGCTATAGAAAATTTTGTTAAACATTTATTTCTATAGAAAACTTTGTAAAAATTTTATTTCTATAGAAAATTTTTTCAAAATTCTATAAATTCTATTTCTATAGAAAATTTTGTCAACATTTTATTTTATAGATTTTTTTTCAAAATTTTATTTCTATAGAAAATTTTGTCAAAATTTTATTTCTATAGAAAATTTTTGTCAATATTTTATTTCTTTAGAAAATTTTGTCAAATTTTTATTTATATTCAAATTTTGTCAAAATTTTATTTATATAGAAAATTTTGTCAAAATTTTATTTCTATAGAAAATTTTTTCAAAATTTTATTTATATAGAAAATTTGGTCAAAATTTTATTTCTATAGAAAATTTTGTTAAAAATGTATTTCTATAGAAAATTTTGTCAAAATTTTATTTCTATAGAAAATTTTGTCAAAATTTTATTTCTATAGAAAATTTTGTCAAATTTTATTTCAATAGAAAACTTTGTCAACATTTTATTTCTATAGAAATTTTTTTTTTTTTTTAATTTTTATTTTTATAAGATTTTGTAAGATTTTTATTTCTGTTCAAAAGATTTTTCAAATTTTTATTTCTATACAAAAATTTTGTCAAATTTTTATTTCTATATATTTTGCAAAATCTACCAAACATTAAAAAATCTGCCATTTGTGGTAGAATTCTCCAAACTGTGGCACCCGTGATTGGTATACTAAATGTTAAGGAATATTTTAAGACTATTTATGGCCAAAGAAAAACGAAAGATATTCACAAACGTTCACGTGGATGAAACCGTAAACATTCCGTTTTGATTTTTAGTGAATTTTTGAACTTAATTTTTATATCCACCACCATGAATGTTGATTGATATGGAGGTATAATAAGTTAGCCATTCTGTTTTTAACATATTGAAATATCGATTACTGACTCCATATAAACCAATCCACCGACTTCGTGAGCCTATACACGCCACTGCTTTTTATCAAATTTTCATGAAATATCAGCATTTTAGTTTGGTAAAGAGCTGCTCCAAATGTGGTATAGACTGGTTCATGTTTTGATATAGCCTTCATATAGACCGATCTCACGATTTGATATCTTGAGGGGATGCAATCAACAATTTTCATCGGAAATTTGAAATCTAAAACAATTTTAAACAAATTACACCCAGAAAAAAGCGAACCCACAATGAAATAAAATATAGTTTCATTTTAGTAGATTTTAACTAAAATGTTTTACTAATTGCAACGTGATAGAAATAAGTTAACAATTTTTGTCAAACTGAACAAAATTTATTAAAAATAAGAAATTTGTTTCTGTTACTTAAGAGAATTTCATATTTTAAAAGAAAAAATTGGTAATAAAAATTGCCAAAAATATCTTTAGCGCTATATGAAGTTGGAAATAGATACAATTTATGACAATTATACTCATTTGGGAAACTTATGAACGCCATTTAAGTAAACATAACCCATTTTGGGAAAATATGATCGATTTTCAAGTGAAGTAAAATACTGTATTTCAATCTTCTTCATGTTAAGATCACGTCATTGAATTATTTAAAAAAAATAATTAAAATAACAATAAAAATCTCACATTTGGCAAAATTGAACTAAAATCAACTGATTTTCATGAACTAAAATAAAGTTAAATCGTCTATAAACAATTTCGTTGAATTCTGTTGGGAAGCTAAGAGCTGTGCTAAATTTCGTATACTTTGGGTTATATTTTCCGATATCCCCCATAAAAGATCCCTCTCTGCCGATTTGTCTTCTCAAGTGCATGGAAGCCACAAATTTCTTTCGAATTTTCTTAAATACCTATAAGTATTTTAAGGCTTTTTAAAAGCTGTCCTAAATGTGTCCTATATCGGACTATGTTTTGATATATGTAGTCCCCATAGAGGCCGATATTTTAATGTCGTCAATAGTTATGGCAAATTTGGTGTATATAGCTCCCATTGAGGGCATTAAGGACGCAATTTTTACCCTATTTACTTAAAACTTAAAATCTGGAGTTACTACATATCCAAAGGAATATAGTTCATATCGATCAATGGCCTTATATACCTGTTTCTATTTATGTTAATTCCTAGCATTTATTATCTATAATTGTATTTATAATTTATTAAAAAAAAATAAATATATTTTTTATATTTTCTTTTTTCAGCAGCATAAAATTTAAGGTATGTACATTTGCCATTTCTGTTTTCTTACTACAATTTACAAACCGGCTTTATTTACACCATCTTAATTACCATCATTGACATACCAACTTCATCTTTGAAGAATATTTCTGTAACACACGGAAATATGGACTAAGAGGTTTCAAAGTTAACAAGTGGTTTTCTTTCTCGAAGATTCCCTATAAATTTACACCCTTTGTGTGTGTGTGTGTTATTTGATTTTTTTTATATATTTTAAGATTTTTATTTAATTCAGCATCGTTGTAGCCATTAACAAAAAACAACAAAGTTCATTACTGATGGTGCATGGATGGATGGATGGATGAGTTGTTGGATGGATCGTTGGTTCTATATTGCATTGTTGTTTGTATCATTTGTTTTTTTTTTCGAGTATATTTTTGTGAATGTATCTTTTCTAATATTAATCCGTCAAGTTTGCTATGGTGTTGTGTCACAGACTTGACGGATTCGCGCCATTCAATGGATGGATTGACTCACTGCAGCCAAACTGCACCAGCTGCCATTTGTTGATGGGAATTTACGCAAGCGTAATTTATTTTAGAGCTCAATATCATGCGACGTTTATATGTCCGTTCATCTGTCCCTGTCCCATCCATTGCTGTTGATGTTTTAGTGCTTTTATTAGTGTTGGTGGTGTTTGCAAAAGGTTGATGTGAGTGATATTGTTGGTGGGATTTTTTTTCTTTCGAACTTAAATGTTATAATAGCAAATTCTAGCTATTTATTTATCTATTGATGGTTTATCTACATGGTTTGGGGACATGGAAGATTATCCAGTGACATTTAAGAAGTATTTATTAGTCGTATTGAATTGAATGAAATAAAAATAAATATCCAATCACCTAATGATTTTGAAAGTTTTCTTAAGAGATCATAAGAAATAGTTCAATTTATTGCATACGAAAATATTAAATATGTAAAAAACAAACAACAACCAAATAAACTAAATTTTTTAAAACAATATAATTGAAAACAATAAAATTCAAATAATATGCAAAATGATGTATCCTAAAATTGAGGATATGTAATCTATATTATATAAAGGACAAACCTTTTTAAAACAAAGAAATTTTAATTAAAAGAAAATTCTTAATCTTTGCAATAACAATAATATTTAACTTTAAGACACAAACCCATGAAATTTGCGCCCCTCCGTAAAAGTCATAAGTCATTGAAGTATAGGAAATTTTCATTAAAATGAGGAAACTATTTTTGATTTAAAGAACTTATTTCTAAATTAACTGAGATATTAAAACATTTCATTACATATACAAATCTTATACACAAAACATTTTTTTTCTGTTCTAATCACGAAATTAATTGATCCAATTAAATTTTTAATCGAAATGTCTTCAATCACAGAAATGATAGTATCAATTAAAAAATTCTTTGAAAGTAAATTAAAAAATTAATTAATCCAATTAAAAATTGATACTATTAATTTGTGTGATTGATTATTGTTTCAATAAAAAATATTGTTGTATCAATTAAATTTTTAATTAAATATTTTTTAAAACTCAATTATGATTTTAATTGGAAAAATTTCTGTGAAATTTTTTCTGTGTATTATTCTTATTTATTTTTTTATACCCTCCACCTTAAGATGGGGGGTATATTAAATTTGTCATTCCGTTTGTAACACATCGAAATATTGCTCTAAGACCCCATAAAGTATATATATTCTGCACACAAAACAAAATTTTTTCTGATTCAATCACGAAATTAATTGATCCAATTAATTTTTAATTGAAATGCCTTCAATCACAGAAATGATAGTATCAATTAAAAAATTAATTGAAGGTCAATTAAAAAGTTAATTGATCCAATTAAAAAATTAATTGATACTATTATTTTTGTGATTGATTTTTGTTCAAATTAAAAAATTTGTTCAATCAATTAAATTTTTAATTGAATATTTTTTAAAACTCAATTAAAATGTTAATTGGAAAAATTTTCGTGAAAATTTTTTGTGTGAAGAAATGATAGTATCAATTAAAAAATTCATTGAAAGTGAATTAAAAAATTAATTGATCCAATTAAAAACTAATACTATTTTTTGTGTGATTGATTATTGTTTCAATTAAAAACATTATTGTATCGATTAAATTTTTAATTGAATATTTTTTAAAACTCAATTATGATTTTAATTGGAAAAATTTCCGTGAAATTTTTTTCTGTGTATTATTATTTATTTTTTTATACCCTCCAACTTAGGATATATTAATTTGTATATTAAAGTTGTCATTCCGTTTGTCACACATCGAAATATTTCTCTAAGACCCCATAAAGTATATATATTCCGGGTCGTGGTGAAATTCCGAGTCAATATAGCAATGTCCGCCCGTCTGTGGAAATTGCGTTAACTACCGAACTAAATAAGCCATCGATTTGAAACTTGGTATAAGTAGTTGTTATTGATGTAGGTCGGATGGTATTGCCAATGGGCCATATCGGACCATTTTTACGTATAGACCCCATATAAACCGACCCCAGATTTGATCTCCGGAGCATCATAGAGAAGCAAATTTCATCCGATCCGGTTGAAACTTGGTACGTGGTGTTAGTATATGGTAACTAACAACCACAAAAAAATTTGTCCATATCGGTCTATAATTATATATAGCCCCATATAAACCGATCCCCAGATTTGATCTCCGGAGCCTCTTGTTCATCGTATCCGGTTGAAACTTGGTACGTGCTGTTAGTATATTGGTCTCTAACAACCACACAAAAATTGGTCCATATCGGTCTATAATTATATATAGCCCCCATGTTAACCGATCCCCAAATTTGGCTTGCGATTGCTCCAAGAGAAGCAAATTTCATCCGATCCGGCATGCAAAAATTGATCCATATCGGTCCACTTTTACGTATAGCCCCCATATAAACGGACCCCCAAATTTGGCTTGCGATTGCTCTAAGAGAAGCAAATTTCATCCGATCCGGTTGACATTTGGTACGTGGTGTTAGTATATGGTCTCTAATAACTCTGCAAAAATTGGCCTATATCGGTCTATAATTATATATAGCCCCCATATAAACCGATCCCCATATTTGACCTCCAGAGCCTCTTGGAGGAGCATATTTCATCCGATCCGGTTGACATTTGGTACGTGGTGTTAGTATATGGTCTCTAATAACTCTGCAAAAATTGGCCCATATCGGTCTATAATTATATATAGCCCCCATGTAAACCGATCCCCAGATTTGACCTCCGGAGCCTCTTGGAGGAGCAAAATTAGTCTGATTCGGTGGTCTCTAATTTTACCTCCGGAGCCTCTTGGAAGACCAAAATTCATCTGGTTCAGTTGAAATTTGGTACGTGGTGTTAATATATGGCCTCAAACACCCATGCAAAAATTGGTCGAAATCGGTCAATAATTATATATAGGCCCCATATAAACCGATCCCCAGATTTGACCTCCGGAGCCCTTTGGAAGAGCAAAATTCATCCGATTCGGTTGAAATTTGATACGTGATGTTAGTATATGGTATCCAACAACCATGCTGGAATTGGTGCATAATTATATATAGCCCCCTATGGTGCCTTTTGGAGAAGCAAAATTCATCCGATCCGGTTGAAATTTGCAACGTGGTGTTAGTATAAGGCCGCTAATACCCATGCCAAAATTGGTCCATATCGGTCTATAGTTATATATAGCCGATCCCCAATCACCCAAAAATTGGTCCATATCGGTTCATATTCATGGTTGCCACTCGAGCCAAAAATAATCTACCAAAATTTTATTTTTATGGAAAACATTGTCAATATGTTATTTCTATAAAAAATTTTGTCAAAATTTTATTTTTATAGAAAATTTTGTCAACATTTTATTTCTATAGAAAATTGTGTAAAAATGTTATTTTCTATAGAAGATTTTTTCCAAATTTTACTTCTATAGAAAATGTTGTCAAAATTTTATTTCTATAGAAACTTTAAACTTAATTATATACGTATTTAATCGGCCTTTTTTAGTTAAATATATACTACGTATGGACTACCTTGTAATTTAGAAGACGGTGTTAGGAAGTTTTAAGATACCTTGCCATCGGCAAGTGTTACCGCTACCCACGTAATTCGATTGTGGATGACAGTCTTCAGTAGAAGTTTCTACGCAATCCATGGTGGAGGGTACATAAGCTTCGGCCTGGCCGAACTTACGGCCGTATATACTTGTGTTTTTTTTTTTTTTTAATAGAGGTAATTTTATTTATATAGTTCGTATTAATAAATGGAATTCAATCGATTTGATTGGATTGGAACCTGAAATTGTTATGTTAGTTTAGTGAGTGATGAAGGGCTCACTATTTATTCTCTATTCTGAAATTTGTTTTCGCAGTGGATTATACAAAGTTGCAAAACATTGTTCGTTCCCCCCTTTTGCAGCAATTTAATAAATCCTTTGGAAATTAATATTGCCCTTGTAATAGATATCACTGGATCTTGTTAATGGTTTGTAGTACATATATAGTTTTATTTTCCTTTTTTTATTTTCTCCTCTTCGTGGAACAACATAGAGACCAACCATGTTTCTATAACATGTGTATAAATTTTTAATTAGATTTTTCCCTCAATTTCCACAATTTCTAATCTCGTGCATGAGAAGAATCTCTTCTCTAGGTCTCCATTGCAACAACTATCTTCGTCAGAACTTTGAACTGGATGCTTTTTAACTTTGTACATTTGTGTATATGGTGGTACAACATAGACCAGTAATCCACCATATACAACACTTTCCATCGTCTATTCATTGTTGTTGGTATGCGTTCATTGGCGTTCCATTTAATCAGTTGCAATAAATCTGCACGAATTTTTCATTGCAAATGTTGCATTTGGCGCCAAAGAATGGATTCTGTTTTTTTTTTTTTCATTTTTTCTTCATCTCTTTTTCTTTGCTGTCGTTGTCGCTGACGCCAACGTTGCTGCTTCGATTGTGTGTTGTTGATGGTTTGCGGCAATGGCGTTTAAAAGTTCAAATTCAGAAAATTGTATTGTTTATGTTCTTCTTCTTTTTGATTTTCATTGTTTTTTTTTTATTTCATGTCTTTTGAAGTTAGTTTTGCTGCTTTGTCTTTCTTCGTTTTCTCTACTTCATCATCTTCCAGCATTATCATTTTATTTTAGTATTTATGAGTTTTAGAGATAAACTTCGGTTTTATGTGATGTTTTCGCTGTCAATGAATTGAATTTATGTCGATGAAAAAAGTTGCTGGTAGAATTTTTACTTGAGAATAATATGGAGGAATGATTTAAATCGATAGTTTTGAATTAGAGTGTATAGGATTAAGTGAAATTTTTGAGTCTGTATATATATGTCAGAGACTCACCTACGTCTACAAAGAGGAAATTTATAGTCGGCTAAGAGCCACCTCTGTGTAATGGTTAACATGCTCTCATAAGAGAGAAGTTCAACACCTGTGGTACCACCACAATGAGCTGAATAGTCTAAATAAGCTTGAAATAACGCACTACCACTAAACAAAGAAAAAACAAGTAAGAAAAGTCTAAAGTCGGGCGGGGCCGACTATATTATACCCTGCACCACTTTATAGATCTAAATTTTCGATACCATATCACATCCCTCAAATGTGTTGGGGGCTATATAAAGGTTTGTCCCAAATACATACATTTAAATATCGCTCGATCTGGACAGAATTTGATAGACTTCTACAAAATGTATAGACTCAAAATTTAAGTCGGCTAATGCACTAAGGTGGAACACAATGTTAGTAAAAAAGAAAATATGGGAAACATTTAAATCTGAAGCAATTTTAAGGAAACTTCGCAAAAGTTTATTTATGATTTATCGCTCGATATTAGAAGTTTAGGAAAATTAGAGTCATTTTTACAACTTTTCGACTAAGCAGTGGCGATTTTACAAGGAAAATGTTGGTATTTTGACCATTTTTGTCCAAATAAGAAAAACATAAGTATGGGAGCTATATCTAAATCTGAACCGATTTCAAACAAATTTGACACGCATAGCTACAATGCTAATTTTATCCCTGTGCAAAATTTCTACTAAATCTGAGCAAAAAATTGGGGTCTGTGGTGATATGTATGTAAATCGGCCGAAAGCTATATATGGGAGATATATCTAAATCTGAACCGATTTCAACCAAATTTGGCACGCATAGCTACAATGCTAATTCTACTCCCTGTGCAAAATTTCAATTAAATCGGAGTAAAAGATTGGCCTCTGTGGTCATATGAGTGTAAATCGGGCGAAAGATATATATGGAAGCTATATCTAAATATGAACCGATTTCAACCAAATTTGACACGCATAGCTACAATGCTAATTCTACTGCCTGTGCAAAATTTCAAATAAATCGGAGCAAAAAATTGGCCTTTGTGGTCATATGAGTGTAAATCGGGCGAAAGCTATATATGGGAGCTATATCTAAATCTGAACCGATTTCAACCAAATTTGGCACGCATAGCTACAATGCTAATTCTACTCCCTGTGCAAAATTTCAATTAAATCGGAGTAAAAGATTGGCAACTGTGGTCATATGAGTCTAAATCGGGCGAAAGCTATATATGGGAGATATATCTAAATCTGAACCGATTTCAATAAAATTTGGCACACTTGACTATAGTACTAATTGTGCTCCCTGTGCACAATTTCAACCAAATTGGGGTAAAACTCTGGCTTCTGGGACCGTATTAGTCCATATCGGGCGAAAGATATATATGGTAGCTATATCTAAATCTGAACCGATTTCAATCAAATTTTGCACACTTGACTATACGACCAAGTGTTATGTTTGTGCAAAATTTCAAGCAAATCAGGGTAAAATTCTGGCTTCTGGGTCCATATAAGTGCATATCGGGCGAAAGATATATATGGGAGCTATATCTAAATCTGAACCGATTTCTTCCAAAATCAATAGGGATCTATTCTGAGCCAAAACACATACTTGTGCCAAGTTTGAAGTCGATTGGACTAAAACTGCGACCTAGACGGACAGACGGACATGGCTAGATGTACTCAGGGACCCACCCTGCGCCTTATTGCCAAAGACACCATGTGTCTATCACGTCTCCTTCTGGGTGTTGCAAACATATGCACTAACTTATAATACTCTGTTCCACAGTGTGGCGCAGGGTATAATAATAAAAATTGGTTGATCCATTTATAAAAAGGCGTTATAAAAAATAGGCCTTTTTGAAACATATTCATCTTATCGATATTTTTAAGATATCGGTAACATTTTGACCCGAGTCCAAACGAAATTATTTCACAATAGTATTAAAATGTCTTAGGGTCAGTTTCTCAATGTCTTGTTATTATTTATCGTGTTGATAAAACAGCTGATCCCATACAAAAAATTTACTAACCGGAGGTCTATCCTCCGGTTAAAATTAATCGGAGGATGAGAAACTGGTCATTAGCCAAGCAAAGTAAAATATAAATTAGCGCCTGGGCCGCCGAAATAAAATCCTGACACCATTTTCAGTCCAAATGCTCCATTTCCAACACATGGTGTCATTTAATTAAAAGGAGTAACGCTCTTTTTATATTTTGAGGATTCGCTGTACTCCCTTAAGCGAGTTTTTAAGAATGTAGGAAAAAAGAATTTCATCTAGACCATTATTCTAAGCCTGATTTATTATTTTCAAAAATTTTGGAAAAATCCCGCAAAAAAATTCTAAATTTTTGGAAATTCCCCACCAAATCTCCAAGTACTCAACTCAAGAATTTCATCTTCATCAGCGAAAAATATCTCAATTTTTGGAGGAAAATCCCCAATACTGGCAACACTGACACAATGAGACAGCCAAATGAGAGAAAATGTTTGCTGCTTTCCTTGAGAAGCATATTTGGTTGTGAATGACTGTGCGAATAACCGTATTAGTGCATTAACTTGGGTGGGCGATGCGCTTGGTATATTAACGGGATGCGCCAAATATTTGGTATGTTTAAGATTAAATATTTGCATGTTAAAATGTACAATCGGAGAAAATCAAAAAGAGATGAATAGTCTAAGTGAGCCTGCAATATCGGGCTGTACTATACCTAACCTAGTGTACGGCCAGTAACAACCGTTCAAAAATGAATCCATATCAGTCCATAATTGTATATAGCCCCCATAAAAATCGATCCCCAGATTTGACCTCCGGAGCCTCTTGGGAGAGTAAAATTTTGGTTCATGTCGGTTCGGAATAATTTATAGACCTTCCTATATATTGATCAAGGATCTGCTTTTTTTTTTGGATTAACATTTACCCAGGACCAGGACCAGGTTTGCAAAATACAATTTTTAAGAAAGTACTAAAAATGTATCTTTTTGAGCGAAAAAGTACTTCTTACTAAATTGCAACAAAAATTCTATTGCCAAAATTTTCTATAAAAATAAAGTCTTGACAAAATTTTCTATAGAAATAAAATTTTGACAAAATTTTCTATAGAAATAAAATGTTGACAAAATTTTTTATAGAAATAAAATTTTGACAAAATTTTTTATAGAACTAAATTTTGACGAAATTTTCTATACAAATAAAATTTTGACGAAATTTTATACACAAATAAAATTTTGAAAAAATTTTCTATAGAAACAAAATTTTGACAAAATTTTCTTTACAAATAAAATGTTGACAAAATTTTCAATAGAAATAAAATTTTGACAAAATTTTCTATAGAAATAAAATTTTGACAAAATTTTCTATAGAAATAAAATTTTGACAACGAACCTAATCTCTATATAGCACGCGGCTTAGTTTTTGAATAATAAGCAAAATAACAAAAATTCAAATTCCAATTAGAAAACGTAAATTCGTATTTAAGATTCTGGTTCGTGCCTCGGCTATGTTTTCTGCTGAAATTGGCAAAAATCCAAATTCCAATTAGAAAACATAAATTGGTTTTTAGATTCTGGTTCGTGTCTCGACTATGTTTTCTGCTCAAAACTGCAAGTTTGACTATTTCTTCACACACATTGCTGACAGCGAGATTAAACCAGTGACCATTTGCAGACAAATCGCCTTGGCTTCCAATTTGAGGTATTTGGTTTACTTGGAGATTTGACCACATAGTAGTACCATTTTCTTCATTTATTCCTAAACCTGTACCAGCCAATTTGTAATCAATGATCCTTAAATGATTAATTAGATATCAAAGACCTTCGAAACCATCCCAATCCAATGATGCAGTATTTGTATGAATAGTCCCTCCTACATTTACATAATCATGATTCACGACCATATTCGTTTCTATTTTGGTTATTCTTTCTCTCATTCATATGGAATGCATCCAGCAATGAGGTAACTAATAGACAACAGATTACATTATCCATTCACTTTAATTATTGCATCGTTTACCTAATACATTTGTTTTTGTTTTTCTTGTTTTTGCCAGATTCACCATTAGGATGATTGTGAATGGAAGAGATACCCATAGTGTAATCGCCTTAAAAATACCATAGAATTGAGTATTACCCAAAAAAAAAATAGCTCCAAAGAATGAAACGTAAACCTATTAACTTGGGTTCCCTTGCACTTCATTAGGGAGAGACGAGACACATATTACATAAGACCCCGATGGATGACAACGAAGAATAAATAGCATGAAGAATTGAAGAAAATCACACCGAGATACAAAACTAAAGCTGAAGCTCAATTTTCCATGGTTCAAAAAACAAAACGAAATGAAAGAAAATTCAGACTAAAAAAATTAGTAATGCTAGTTACATCAATAGACAAATGGTAATAGGCTAAGTTGAAGCTAGAATCGGCTAGCCTGTTGCTTATGCTAGTTTTGTTTGATATGAAAGCAAGAATCTTCTAATAGAATGAGGAAGCTCTGAACTATGGAAACTAACTAACCAAGACGTTACTGAACCACAGCCGGCTATAAAATATTTTCACAGGTGAAAAATAAAAAAATAAAAAAACAAAAAAGAAAAATTAAAGAAAACATGGTTAGCTTCCTGCCATTGCACCTTATGCCATATGGGAAATGCTTGTTTGTTATTGCATCAGCTTTCCCTAGGCTTCTGCTTCAATTTGCTTCGCTTTACTTTACTATGTGCCTGTCCGTCCATCTGCCGACACGGCACGGCATATCCATCCAAAACAGTCTGTCAAAATAATCATAAAAAATGTTCAAAGAATCACCTCAATGGGGCGGGGAATAAATTAAGAATACTACGCGTGAAAATAATGAAAGAACTATGAAACAAGGCAACAAAAATGAAAACTCAGAAAGGGGTTTTCTATCCATAGGCAAATAGAACCAACAAGTGCAATACGTACCATACTTTCGTTGTTTGTTTTGTCTTCTTTTTTGCTTTTTTTTTTTTTTGGTATGAAATGGAATCTTTTGAAGAATATTTCTAATGACAAGAACCATTGTCATCACAATGACATTCAGTCGACTTAGAGACAATAAAAATGATGAACTAATATAGACAGACAGCAACAATCGAATGTTTTGTGCATTCGGTTTTCTGTTTTGTTCTTGGTATAGGAAACACCTGTACTTGGAGTTTCTGAAGCAAAGGAAGTACAGAGAATACACAATGGATGAAGTTTATGAAATTAGAACAATAAAGTAGGACTGAAAAATTGGAAAGGTTTAAACGTTGGTGATCTTTGCATAAGAAATTCTCCTGAATTAAATGGAAATCGCAATATGAACCTTATATGATAAGGCCTTAATAGAAGAAGGATCTCTTCAAAACATTTCTCATTCGCTTCTTAGAAGCTACAATTAGAGATGAAGAATGTATCCACTACGACAATTTCAAGCCACAAGAAGTATATACGGCCGTAAGTTCGGCCAGGCCGAAGCTTATATACCCTCCACCATGGATTGCGTAGAAACTTCTACTAAAGACTGTCATCCACAATCGAATTACTTGGGTTGCGCTACCACTTGCCGATGGCAAGGTATCTTAAAACTTCCCAACACCGTAATATATACCACATAGTTCATACGTGGTATATATTAAACTAAAAAAGGCCGATTAAATACATATATAATTAAGTTTGACTAAATAAAATAAAAACAAAATTTTGACAAAAGTTTCTAAATAAAATGTTCACAAAATAATATTTTGACAAAATTTTTTTATAGAAATAACATTTTGACAAAATTTTCTATAAAAATAAAATTTTGGTAGATTATTTTTGGCTCGAGTGGCAACCATGATAATGAACCGATATGGACCAATTTTTGTGTGATTGAGGATCGGCTATATACTATAGACCGATATGGACCAATTTTGGCATGGTTATTAGCGGCCGTATACTAACACCACGTTGCAAATTTCAACCGGATCGGATGAATTGTGCTCCGCCAACAGGTTCCGGAGGTCAAATCTGAGGTTCGATTTATATCGGGGCTATATATAATTATGGACCAGTTCTTGCGTGTTTGTTAGAGACCACATTTTAACACTACGTTCCAAATTTCAACCGGATCGGATGAATTTTACTCCTCCAAGAGGTTCCGGAGGTCAAATCTGGGGATCGTTTTATATGGGGGCTATATATAATTATGGACCGATATGGACCAATTTTTGCATAGTTGTTAGAGACCATATACTAATACCATGTACCAAATTTCAGCCGGATCGGATGAAATTTGCTTCTCTTAAAGGATCCGCAAACCAAATCTGGGGATCGGTTTATATGGGGGCTATATATAATTATGGACCGATATGAACCAATTTTTTGCATGGGAGGGGAAAGGAGGATACCTTTTGGAACACTGAATATGTATACAGATGGAATGTATCGAAGATCTTGAGGTGAAATAATACAGAGTTACATTAATTGGAATGAGATCCTTATAGCTGAAGAGCATAGATGGATATAGATTTCAATTCAGAGAATATAGATTTATAGTTCAACATATCATCGATGTAACTATATTCTATTAATATAGTTACATCGCATTCGGAGGAGATACATCGTTCATCACAAAAAATTTCAACAAGAGAAATGTTTGTGGAATCGAAGTTTAATATTATTATAATGACTTCAAACCACTGCTGTAATTTTTTTTTACCCACAAAAAGAAAAATTTTCTTTTTCCAAAAAATTTCAAAATGGAAAAGGAACTGGTGGGAGCATTTATTGCAGTGAAATAGGAATACGGGAGTCTTAGACGGTAGGACGTTGATGGAGCCATCGGTCAGAAGCGATATTAGCTACTCGACAGACAAGTAGCTATAAAAGCCTTGGGCAACGCAGATATATGGTGTTAGTTAGTCAGCCGCTGTCGTCGATAGGTAGAGAGAGGGTTCTCACTGGACAGCATAATATAACTCTGTGCTGGGTACCTGGCTACTGTGAAATAACGGGAAATTAAGATACAGATGAGCAGAGTGGCCGCTCATGAAACGAATAATGTCCCTGCGATTGTGTTTCCTCCGCTGTCTTCATATCTTTAAAGGATTCATGTCAAATATAATTAACTATGGCGTAGACGTCTGGTCTCCTTGGACAGTTGCGTACAAACTAAACTGATATGCGACGAAAATAACCGTAGGAATTGGGAAATTCTAATGGCGGTCAATATTTATAATATGTATAACTGGACATAAAACACTTCGGAAACATATGGTAAGAATGGGTCTGAAAGATGATGACATTTGCAGATAATGGCTGGAGCCGGAAGTTACGAAAGATTCCTACCACTTCCTGTACCAGTGTCCAGCATTAGACAAAAACAAGATACTAAACTCCTGTTTCTTTCAGCCTCTCACCAATCTGCGAAAGTACAGCTTAAGGAAAACACTCGCCTTCATCAGGACCTCTATATGGATGTTTTAAGCAACATTAAGGAAGATAGACAAGTGGAAGTACTTGAGCTATTTAAAGGAGACCACCTCAGGAAGCAGAAGTTGGAAAAAATCAGCTAAGTGGGCAGCAATTCGATTCAAAATGTTTTGTCCTCCTCCACAATCTAATCTAACCATTGTGTGATAAATGGTCACAATATTTGGAAAGGCACGACAAGGTGATTTTGAAGGTCGATAACGCTCGGTCACAGTTCCAAAACCGGGTCACATATTCCAAACCCCTTTTTTGTGGGAATTCACCACTTTGGTATCACAATGGACCAATAGTCTAAGTAAGTCAGAAATATCGGACTGCGACTATACCTAACCTAAAGGTGAAATCCTACCTCACTCGCTGTTTTGCCCAGACATTGCTTCTTCTGATTACCACTTGTTCCGATCGATGACCTGGCTGATCAGCATTTTCGTTCTATGAGTAAGCCAAAAATTTGGTCGATTCGCGGTTTGAGTCGAAAGACGAATCGTGTTTCCGTCGCGGCATTCTTATATTGCTAGAAGGATGGGAGCCAGTAGTGGTTAACGATGGAGAATTTATCAATTGATCAGTCTGTTTCATTGTTTTTTTCGGCATAAATTCCCAAAGATTTGAAAATATCCCGCATTTTTAATTTGCGATTTTGATGATTGCACAAAGACGACTTCACTTTTGATTTTGTGTTTATAAAAAGTTAGATAGTTTTTGATTTTGATCAAAGAAATTTAGCATTGATTCCCTACAACAATGGTAAAAAGTCCCACCATACGAAATAACACTTTTGGGGTTTCAACCGGAGGTGCTATTTCGAATCACATGACATACTAAGATCTTGTGATCTAACACAAGATCTTAGTATGTCATCTTTCTTTTGAATCCACGTGAAGGATAAGGTCTACGCCAAAAGCCAATCATCGATTTAAGACATCAAAGATAGTATGTGAGGACATAAGTGCAGGCGTTTTGGGATTTATTTATACAAAATTTCATGAAAAGGAAATGAGCGTATAGACGTGATGGCCATTTAGCTTATATTGCTTTTTATTATACTTTCCTCTTTTTTATAAAATATTATTTATCTCAAATCCAAACCACAAAATAGGACCTCTATTGGAAAGCCCTTTAGCACCTTTTCCTGAATTCAATGTTAGAATCATCACAAGAACGTCATTTCTGAGTGTACAATAAAATGTGGCTCTTCAAAGTTATGATTCGATTTTAGTTCTTTCCATACCTTGCAGTCCCTTGTTTTAGTTTTCACTTTCCTAAAAATTACCATTTTCCATTATTAGAGGGTCATCTGTATCAATTATTTCACTTATTAACAATGTGTTAGACACTGCTCAAAAACTCTCTATATATGTAGAGGGGGAGGTTTTCACTTCATTATACAAACGTTCGTTACCAATGCAACGAAGCGTCAAAGTGTTGATGAACGTGTTCATTTGACCATATTTCTACTACTGCCAGCCTGGCTGCCTGCCGGGGGGATTCAGCGAAATGTTCATGGTTAGGTTGCCACAAACAAATACAAAGAAGAATTGAAACGACCACAGTCTATGATCAATTGCTAGAATAGAACTTTGGTGTTTAGCGATGTCCAAAATTAAAAAGGGTCATTCATAAGGATGACAAACAAAAAGAAATGCCCGGGGGCTTTTATGGCTCGCACACACACACATGCACATATACCCACAGAGAGCAAACGAGGTGCATAAATCAAACTATGTTAAGTAGTTTTATTGACCAGCGACCATCAAACCAGCAATCCATGCCAAAGGCAAGAGGAGAATGTTGAAGTCTGCCTATCGCAAACAAACAACCATATCTACCGTTGCAATTGCGTTCTAAGCATTGGTGTGTGTTTGTATCCAACCGGAAGTTTTTCAAATGAAAATGAATAAAGTTTTTCCCTTTTTTACCCCCTCCACAACATTGTGTGTACGCACCATAACATTTATGATCATTGGGGTGGCTTTATTGGTCATGGTGGAGTAGTTTTGTCTGCCGATAGCTTCGTTGGTGGTGTGAGAGAGAGAGAGAGAGCTGGAGGGCGTGCAATAGATAAATGCGGTTTGGGCCACCAAGTTCTACTCGGTTTGCCTTTATACGGTGGGGCCACTATTCATGTGTTGGATGTTTAGGCATGGTTGGCTGAAATTTATTTCTGGAACATCATATTCAGAGTTCATATGCACTTTGAGTGAGATATTAACTATAGGAATGCATCATGTAGAAGATTATAACCACACACATAAATCATGCAGTCGTTACCACAATTGCCAAATAAAGTCTTTGGAGACTACATCACAGTACAGATTGTCCATAATTTCCTTTTAAATGTATACACAAATTGATCATAAGGTTTCATTTTGGTGGAAATATTGCCTTAATTTTCAAATTGCATCTAAATGTTTATCTAAATATTTCTCGAAGACATCAATGCAAGCAGAGAAGGGACATTACTACCTGGACCCATTGCACCACGGGAGCTACCGTGGTGCAATGGTTAGCATGCCCGCCTTGCATACACAAGGTCGTTGGTTCGATTCCTGCTTCGACCGAACACCAAAAAGTTTTTCAGCGGTGGATTATCCCACCTCAGTAATGTTGGTGACATTTCTGAGGGTTTCAAAGCTTCTCTAAGTGGTTTCACTGCAATGTGGAACGCCATTCGGACTCGGCTATAAAAAGGAGGTCCCTTGTCATTGAGCTTAACATGGAATCGGGCAGCACTCAGTGATAAGAGAGAAGTTCACCAATTTGGTATCACAATGGACTGAATAGTCTAAGTGAGCCTGATACATCGGGCCACATAACCTAACCTACTACCCGAAAACTGCTTCAAGAACGCAAAAATATTGTTTTCTCGACAAATATAAAAATGTTTGACGAAATCAGACAGACATGTTCCAAATTGCCCTGTCCAAAAATAACATTAAGCTCTGCAAACATGTTTGAGGTGATGATATTCCACTTCGGCTTGTGAATACCGAGAGCAAATCTCCCTCCTCCTCTCTCTCTCTCTCTTTTGATATTGTGTACTACAATGGTATTTTAAAAAGTACGAAGTTTTACGTTCTTTTAACGAAGTTTTTCACAGTACTTAAGAAAGAACGTAACACTTTGTACTTTTATTTATTTATTTATAGTTGATACTAAATTTATAGTAAATATAATATTAGTATAAAAATATAAAAAGCATTGACAACTGAGGCCATCAGCTAATGCTTTGTACTTTTAGTGAAAAGTCTTCGATTCTTTTTAGGTATTTTTTTCTGTACATTCATCCAGATAAAAGAGTCAGTGCCTCTGTTTCCACAAGAGCAAATGGAATTCTAGCTCAAATGGAATAAAGGAAGACAAATGAATAGGGCATACAAAACTAGTTTGGAATGTATCGAAGATCTTGAGGTAAAATAATACAGAGTTACATTAATTGGAATTAGATCCTTATAGCTGAAGAGCATAAGTGTTATTCCTTTTATTCGAAATCGTTGTAATTCAGAGGATATAGATTTTGAGTTCCACACATCTTCGATGTAACTATATTCTATTAATATAGTTCATCACAAAAAATTTAAACAAGAGAAAAGTTTGTGGAATCGAAGATTAATATTATTATAATGACGTATTTTTTACTCACAAAAAGAAGAATTTTCTTTTTCCAAAAAATTTCTAGAGATGGTCTAATTTTAAATAACGCAAAAAGTTCATTTAAAGTGATATATAAAAATCTTTTGATTTGCGTAGTTTTCATAATAAATTAAATCTATCTAACCAATGATAGATTTATTTTTTGATCACCCAGAAAAAAATTAAATGGTCTTCCTGACCAATTTACTTTATCTAAAATTAAACGAGTAAGGAAGGTCTAAAGTCGGGCAGGGCCGACTATATTATACCCTGCACCACTTTGTAGATCTAAATTTTCGATACCATACCACATCCATCAAATGTGTTGGGTGCTGAATATATAGAGGTTTGTCCCAAATACATACATTTAGATATCACTCGACTGGACAAAATTTGATAGACTTCTACAAATTCTATAGACTCAAAATTTAAGTCGGCTAATGCACTAGGGTGGAACACAATGTTAGTAAAAAACAAGTAAGGAAAGTCTATTATGCCCTGCACCACTTTGTAGATCTAAATTTTCGATACCATATCACATCCGTCAAATATGTTGGGTGCTATATATAAAGGCTTGTCCCAAATACATACATTTAAATATCACTCGATTTGGACAGAATTTGATAGACTTCTACAAAATCTATAGACTCAAAATTTAAGTCGGCTAATGCACTAGGGTGGAACACAATGTTAGTAAAAAAATTTGGGAAACATTTAAATCTGAAGCAATTTTAAAGAAAATTCGCAAAAGTTTATTTATGATTTATCGCTCGATATATATGTATTAGAGGTTTAGGAAAATAAGAGTAATTTTTACAACTTTTCGACTAAGCAGTGGCGATTTAACAAGGAAAATGTTGGTATTTTGACCATTTTTGTCGAAATCAGAAAAACATATATATGGGAGCTATATCTAAATCTGAACCGATTTCAACCAAATTTGGCACGCATAGGTACAATGCTAATTCTATTCCCTGTGCAAAATTTCAACTAAATCGGAGCAAAAAATTGGTCTCTGTTGTCATATGAGTGTAAATCGGGCGAAAGCTATGTATGGGAGCTATATCTAAATCTGAACCGATTTCAACCAAATTTGGCACGCATAGCTATAATGGTAATTCTGCTCCCTGTGCAAAATTTCAATTAAATCTGAGTAGAAGATTGGCCACTGTGGTCATATCAGTGTAAATCGGGCGAACAATATATATGGGAGCTATATCTAAATATAAACCGATTTCAATCAAATTTAGCACGCATGACTACATTACTAATTGTACTCCTAGTGCAAAATTTCAACCAAATTAGGCCAAAACTCTGGCTTCTGGGGCCATATAAGTCCATATCGGGCGAAAAATATATATGGAAGCTATATCTAAATCTGAACCGATTTCACTAAAATTTGACACACATTACTATACTACCAATTGTACTCCTTATGCAAAATTTTAAGCTAATCGGGATAAAACTCTGGCTTCTGCGTCCATATAAGTGCATATCGGGCGAAAGGTATATATGGGAGCTATATCTAAATCTGAATCGATTTCAACCAAATTTGGTACGCCTAGCTACAACGCTAAATCTATTCCCTGTAAAAAATTTTAACCAAATTGGGAAAAACTCTGGCTTTTAGGACCATATTAGTCCATATCGGCGAAAGATATATATGGGAGCTATATCTAAATCTGAACCGATTTCAATAAAATTTTGCACACTTAACTATACTACTAATTGTACTCCTAGTGCCAAATTTCAACTAAGTTCGGCCAAAAATCTGGCTTCTGGGGCCATATAAGTCCATATCGGGCGAAAGATATATATGGGAGCTATATCTAAATCTGAACCGATTTCAATAAAATTTAGCACACTTGATTACACTGCTAATTGTACTCCATGTGCAAAATTTCAACCAAATTGGGCCTAAACTCTGGCTTCTGGGGCCATATAAGTCCATATCGGGCAAAAGATATATATGGGAGCTATATCTAAATCTGAACCGATTTTAATCAAATTTTGCACACTCGACTATACTACTAATTGTACCCTTTGTGCAAACTTTCAAGCAAATCGGCATAAAACTCTGGCTGCTGGGTCCATATTAGTGCATATCGGGCAAAAGATATATATGGGAGCTATATCTAAATCTGAATCGATTTCTTCCAAAATCAATAGGGTTCTATTCTGACCCAACTTAGGAACATGTGCCGAATTTGAAGGCGATTGGACTTAAATTGCGACCTAGACTTTGATCAAAAAATGTGTTCACAGACAGACGGACGGACGGACGGACAGACGGACATAGTTATATCGACTCAGGGGCCCACCCTGAGCATTATTGCCAAAGACAACATGTGTCTATCTCGTCTCCTTCTGGGTGTTACAAACATATGCACTAACTTATAATACCCTGTTCCACAGTGTGGCGCAGGGTATAAATATGGGAAACATTTAAATCTGAAGCAATTTTAAGGAAACTTCACAAAATTTTATTTATGATTTATCGCTTGATATATATGTA
Source organism: Haematobia irritans (assembly GCF_050003625.1). Taxonomy (NCBI): domain Eukaryota; kingdom Metazoa; phylum Arthropoda; class Insecta; order Diptera; family Muscidae; genus Haematobia; species Haematobia irritans. Next base: position 191,579,105 of record NC_134399.1, on the reverse strand, counting down.
TTAGAAGTAGAGGTAAATTAGAGTAATTTTTACAACTTTTCGACTAAGCAGAGGCGATTTTAAAAGGGAAATGTTCGTATTTTGACTATTTTTGTCGAAATCAGAAAAACATATATATGGGAGCTATACCTAAATCTGAACCGATTTCAACCAAATTTGGCACGTATAGCAACAATGCTTATTATACTCCCTGTGTAAAATTTCAACTAAATCGAAGTAAAAAATTGGCCTTTGTGGTCATATGAGTGTAAATCGGGCGAAAGCTATATATGGGAGCTATATCTAAATCTGAACCGATTGCAATCAAATTTGGCACACTTGACTACACTACTAGTTGTACTCCTAGTGCAAAATTTCAATCAAATTGGGCCAAACCTCTGGCTTCTAGGACCATATTAGTCCATATCGGGCGAAAGATATATATGGGAGCTATATTTAAATAAATTAAATTTAGCACACTTGACTACACTACTAATTGAACTCTATGTGCAAAATTTCAACCAAATTGGGGTAAAACTCTGGCTTCTGGGGCCATAGAAGTCCATATCGGGCAAAAGATATATATGGGAGTTATATCTAAATCTGAACCGATTTCAATCAAATTTTGCACACTCGACTATACTACCAATTGTACTCCTCGTGCAAAATTTCAAGCAAATCGGGATAAAACTGTGGCTTCTGGATCCATATAAGTGCATATCGGGTGAAAGATATATATGGGAGCTATATCTAAATCTGAACCGATTTCTTCCAAAATCAATAGGTTTCTATTCTGACCTAAAACAGGAACATGTGCCAAATTTGAAGTCGATTGGACTTAAACTGCGACCTAGACTTTGATCACAAAAATGTCTTCACAGACAGGCGGACGGACGGACAGACAGACGGACATGGTTATATCGACTCAGGGAACCACACCGAGCATTATTGCCAAAGACACCATGTGTCTATCTCGTCTCCTTCTGGGTGTTACAAACATATGCACTAACTTATAATACCCTGTTCCACAGTGTGGCGCAGGGTATAATCACCCACTTGTGGCATTATCACTCACAGCTACATTCAAAATTTTGCAGAAAATTGAGATTTTCGGCACAATTTTTTGAGAGGATGAGACTCAAGTGACCATTGTGGCCACATGGATAATTGTCCCACAATGACCCATACTCCATATGAAAGGGCTTGAAGAGCTCTATCGATATTTGATAGAATTTTTTAGATCCGCTCAGTTTTGGAAAAAAATAAAATTCTTTATAAAATTCTGCCTCCAGTGGTCATTGTTGTCAAATGGACAATTGTCCCACTATGACCCAACCTCTTGGAAGTGAGAAAGATATGAGGGAAAATGCAATTGGCCAGAAAAGATTTTTATTTTGAGTTAGTCTTTATGAAATTGTTTTTACATCCTGGAAAAGAATAAACGTTTATCACAAAAAGTATATACTTTTCTTCCAACTAAACTTTCTAAAAGCAAATGAGAAACGTACTTTGTTTGTCTAAAATTTCGTTTGGGAGGAAAGAATTATTTTTTTTTGCGTGTAGCATTACGTTTTAAGTCTATAAATTTTGTAGACGTCTAACAAATTTTGTCCTCATCAAATCAAATTTGAATGTATGTATTTGGGATAAAAACTTTTATATATAGCATCCAACACATTTGACGGATTTGATATGGTATCGAATATGTGGTATAATATAGTCGGTCCCGCCCGACTTTAGATTTTCCCTACTTGTTTTTATATCGGCGTTTGCAATACTGTTTCTACATTTTGTAAAATTAACCAATGTTTGGTGTGTACGAGTATGTGTCATTCTGCTAAATCGATTATTATAAAAAATAAAAAATTAGGTCAGTTTTTGATTGTTCAATTAACAGAACATAGTAGTTACACATATGTTCATTATACCCAGAGTTCGGTATGATGAAATATTTGCATATTTCACAAGATAAATGGACAGTAGCAATATATGTAACACCCTCAATCGCTATCATTATCATCAACATTATCATTATCTTTAATTTCTCCAGCATATTCAGAGATCACAATTCATTCGTTTATATTACATTTCTTGCCCATATCTATTCAATAGCAAATTTCTAACTCGAACTTGCTATAGATCTAACTATAGACCATCACAATCATTATCATTAGCATAATATATGTACATACATATGTATAAGAATGAAGGATGGACCGACAGACAGACAGAACGATGTGAGATTGCATTGCAACAAAACGAACTGACTTTTCCAACTGAGTGACTAACATGAAATAATGTAACACTCTTTTTTGCTCCTGCTCCTGGTTGTTGTATGTTTTGTGGGTGCGGGAGAGAGTGTGAGAGCGTGTGCGTATATGTGATGTTTCCAGATATTGTTTGTGATGGCTATCACTAGCCATACATATAGGTTTGTGATGTGTTGTTGTTGCATCATACATATATGATGGTTACTGTTGCTTTTTACGATTACACTTGGATGCATGTTTAATTAATTCTTAATTGCATTGCAAGTCAATGGCAATCGTTTCTTTATTTCTGACACTTTTGAATGTGGCATAACAGAAGTGAGAACCACCGAACCCAAGCGAAAACCTCAATTCAGCCAGATTATAGCCATATGAAACCGAATATATAACCGATATTCGTTACAAAACAAAAAGGGGAGAAAAAACAACATTGTAGGTTCTGTGGTGATGATGGTAATGGTGGCATTGGCATTGGCTAGATTCACACATCATGATATTGCGTGGTCGTCAGAGGGTTTTTTTGTTTGTCTTTGTTGCTACTCAATTGAAATTTAAATAAATATTCATTAGAATGAATGATTTAATTAAAATGCGTTTTATTTTTCTGTTATTCATTAGTCGAATGGGATTTTTCACATGGTTTGAGGGAAAATAGAGAAACACCCACGCATAGCAATTGAGACCAGCAGACTAATGTATAGGCCTAGTAAGTTTTACTTTATTTTGTGGAAATAGAAACTGGAATTGTTTAAATATCTTTTGAAAAAAATTAGAGCCTTCAACATACATATATTTTAGTGGGACTTAGTTGAGAAGTCTAAGGTCAGGCGATGTCGACTATGTTATACCCTGCACCACTTTGTATTGAAGTATTTTCGATACCATCTCAAATACTTCAAATTTGCTGGGTTATATAAAAAAATTTTATTTCCAAAAAATTTTAGGCTTCTACAAAATCTACGGCCATTTTCATGCAATTTCCCAAAAGTGCATTTATGATTTTTCGAGGTATAGGAAAATTTGATTTTGACTCATTTTTTAAAATTTCTCTACTTAACAGTGTTGAAAATTAGGGTTTTTGGCTATATTAGCCCGATTTGGAAAAACCTAATGATATTTATGGGAGCTATATCTAAATCTGAATCGATTTCTTCCAAAATCAATGAGGTTATATTCTGACCAAAACAGAAACTTGTGACAAATTTTAAGTCGATTGGGCCAAAACTTGCGACTTGGACTTTGATTACAAAAATGTGTTCACAGACAGACGGACGGGCGGACATGGCTATTCGACTCAGGGACCGATCCTAAGCAGTATTGCCAAATACCCCATGTTTCTATCTCGTCTCCTGTTGTGTATTGCAAACATATGAACTAACTTATAATACCCTGTTCCACAGTGGGGCAAAGAGTATAAAACCAAGCATCAAGACTGGAAATTTTTTTTTCGGGAACATGATCCCTGGAATTCCCGGGATTTTGCCTTATTTTGGCTCTCGCTTATAATTAGAGGGAATTCTCGGGATTTTTTTTCACAGTAAATATTATATTCAATACCACAAAAATTACCATGGGGTTAATTTAGACTTGGAAAATTTTTCTTTGAGCGGGATCCCGGAATCGCGGAATATTTACAAAAAAGAACATAATTCCTAAGCTGTTTTTAAGTTTTAGTATAACGTTGATATGAATGATATCTGCGAGGTAATATACACACAAAAAAATATCAATTAATTTGATTATCAATACAATTAAAATTATGTTTTAATTTGAGCTAACAATGTAATTTGTAAATACAATTACTATTTTAGTCACTTTAGCAACCAATTTTGTTATATCAACAAACATTTTGTTATATCAACAAAAATTTTGTTGAACTTAAAAATTTTCTATAACAACAATTTATTGTTAGCTCAAAAATTATAATATTATATTCTGTGTACTTAAAAAGTATTGTAAAAATTTTTATTTAGAACACACATCGCTTTTGTTTCGTTAAAAGTAAGACACGAATCTTGAAAATTTTCATCCTTCCGTCAAAGTCACATGTCTTTGTACTAAGGACGAATTCCCTTAAAGTAAAGAATTTAAAGAATAATTTAATTTAAATTTTAAATTTATAATAATCCAGCAAAAAAAAAGCGTAGCCAAAAAAGTAGTGAAAATGTTCCTTTTGGATCTGGAAGTGGTGCAAAATTGGCGCAGAAGCAATGCATTTAACATGGGCTTTTCATAGAACGGATGTCCACCTTTTCAATAGCCGTTGCACTGAATCGGCATCACTTCTTATTGTGTGATTCGAATTCAGTGTTTTGGATGTGAATTAAAAACAAGTATATACGGCCGTAAGTTCGGCCAGGCCGAAGCTTATATACCCTCCACCATGAATTGCGTAGAAACTTCTTCTAAACACTGTCATCCACAATCGAATTATTAAAGTTGCGGTAACGCTTGCCGATGGCAAGGTATCTTAAAACCTCCTAACACCATCTTCTAAATTGTATGTAAGTCCATACGTGGTATATATTGAATCAAAAATGATCGATTAAATACGTATATAATTCAGTTTGATAACATTTTCTATAGAAATAAAATTTTAACAAAATTTTCTATAGAAATAAAATTTTCACAAAATTTTCTATAGATATAAAGTTTTGACAAAATTTTCTATAGACATAAAGTTTTGACAAAATTTTCTATAGAAATACAATTTTGACAAAATGTTCTATAGAAATAAAATTTTGGTAGATTTTTGGCTCGAGTGGCAACCATGATTATGAAGCGATATGGACCAATTTTTGTATGATTGAAGATCGACTATATATAACTATAGCCCGATATGGACCACTTTCGGTATGGTTGTTAGCGGCCTTATACTAACACCACGTTCCAAATTTGAACCGGATCGGATGAATTTTGCTCCTCCAAGAGGCTCCGCAAGCCAAATCTGGGGATCGGTTTATATGGGGGCTATATATATAATTATGAACCGATGTGGACCACTTTTTGCATGGTTATTAGAGACCATATACCAACATCATGTATCAAATTTCAGGCGGATCGGATGAAATTTGTTTCTCTTTGAGGCTTCGCAAGCCAAATCTGGGGATCGGTTTATATGGGGGCTATATATAATTATGAACCGATATGGACCAATTTTTGCATAGTTGTTAGAGACCATATACTAACATCATGTACCAAATTTCAGCCGGATCGGATGAAACTTTCTTTTCTTAGATGCTCCGCAAGCCAAATCTGGGGATCGGTTTATATGGGTGCTATATATAATTATTGACCGATGTGGACCAATTTTTGCATGGTTTTTAGAGACCATATACTAACTCCATGTACCAAATTTCAACCGGATCGGATGAAATTTGCTTCTCTTAGGGGCCTCTCAAGCCAAATCGGGGGATCCGTTTATATGGGGGCTATATATAATTATGGACCGATGTGGACCAATTTTTGAATGGGTTTTAGAGACCATGTACTAACACCATGTACCAAATTTCAGCCGGTTCGGATGCTTCGGATGCTTCTCTTTGAGGCTCCGCAAGCCAAATCATAGGGTCCGTTTATATGGGGGCTATACAAAAAAGTGGACCGATATGGCCCATTTGCAATACCGTCCGACCTACATCAATAACAACTACTTGTGCCAAGTTTCAAGTCGATAGCTTGTTTCGTTCGGAAGTAAGCGTGATTTCAACAGACGGACGGACAGAAATGCTTAGATCGACTCAGAATTTCACCACGATCCAGAATATATATACTTTATGGGGTCTTAGAGCAATACAAAGCTAATATATCCCCCATCCTATGGTGGAGGGTATAAAAATTTTTAATATTTTCCCAAATAAATAATTTTTATAATTTTTTATAATTTTGAATGCTTTCTAATGCTTGTCTGAAACGTTTTTCCTCAAATATTTTCAAAAATCCGCAAATTTTCTAGTATGGATTTAGAATATTTTTTCTACAAAATTTTAATAATTTGTACCATTTTATTAATTCGTAATCTGTTTTTAACCTATTTGAGACAAAAAATCTTAAAATTTCTCAATAAAAATATGAAAAAAAGACAGTTATAAAAATTGAATTTAAAGAACTTCCTATGTAGTTAAAATAAAGAACATCTTTGGGAGGACATTTTTGGGAAGTGATTTTAAAGTTGTGCCTTTGGAAAAACTCCCATATTTTTTTTGGTGGGTAATTTCAAATTTTAAACTGATATTTATTTCTAAGTAAAAAGCTTTATTAATATATCACAAAAGGATAATGAAAATTCGATGAATGAGATCGTTATCCTAATTTTAATTTTACAGATTCTGAATTTAAAGCAAGATGGGTCCTAAAAAATATATTAATTTTAAGAAGCAGCATTTTTGGCTCGGAATCAAAACCAGAATCCTTAAGGGAAAGTCCAAATTTGTCAACCTTTTTTGAGTATATATGGTTCTCGTATAGATCATGCAGAGGTTTATGTGTTCTATCCTAATATCTGATGGGTATTATGAGAATATCCGACTGTGATTAAGATCTTGCGAATACCATCAGTGACATGTCTAACCGTTCAATAGTTCCATTAATGCCTATAGCGCAATTGGGCCATTCGAAATAAGTCCCATTTTACTGTTTTTTTTTCGCTTAAATTATTTATTACTATTTATGATTGAAATAATTTATTTTTCAAAATACAACCAGAGAATTGTAATTTATGACCCATTTACAATTTTTGTCAGCGCAATAGCATAGTTGCGCCAATAAACAACTCAGTATTATATTTCCACAACATTTCAATTTAGTGTCGACTATGCTACAAAGCGCATTCATCAACTCTTATTTTGATGCGCATTAAATACAATGAAGCATTAATCTCGAAACCGAAAATAAACTCATTTCAATTTAAACCACAAAAAAAATGAAAGAAAATCACATTCACACGCAATTGTCAGGGCAATGATGTTGATGATGGTGGTGGCGACAACGATGACGGTGATGATTATGGCGACAACGATGGTGTTATTTAAAGTCCAAAAAGCAAAATAGCAGAAGCAGCGGCAACAGCAACAGCAACAGCAGCATCATTAAATATCCAAAGTTAGGGTATCCAATATTGTCCTCCTTCTCCTTCATCATCATCATAGCTCTTTAAAGTTAAATGCAAAATTAAAAAAAAAAATCACATTGTTATGTCAATAATCACTGAGAGCAAAAGAAAAAAATAATGACAAAACGAATAAAACTCTGCGGTTAAAATTGTTTCACCATTTCACTTGAAATGATATTTACAGAAGAGTTCAAAACCTATGAAAAGGAGGGACATATGCCACAAATGCCGGATAGTGGTGTGAGGGCCCCTTTGACTTCATATAAAATATGAAGTGTGAAGGGTTGAGATTCTTGGGATTTGCTCTCATTCTGCTAGAATGATCGAGTATGAGTCAAAATGCTGGCAACCATCACAAATCATCATGTATTTTAATTTAAATACAATTCCCATAATACACTGTAAACAAATGAGTAAACAAAAATTTTAAAAATCAATATATTAAGAAATAAAATTTTTGATTTCGGGATTTTTTTTTTCTACAACTCATGACTAATATTGGAAGGTTAGTTTTATGATAAATCATGACACTTTTTGTGCAACCTTTTTTTAAATAATTGTGCAATATTTTACAAATCAAGGCGCTAATAGTTTTCATATTCCTATAAGGGTTGAGAATATTTGAAAAACATCGCAAAATAAGTTTTTCGAACATATAGTGGCACAGTTGGAAAAAAGTGCCACAATTTCATTATAAAGCAAATATGAATCGAGTTTGATTCAAAATTATGGCAATTGTTAGGTTAGGTGGCAGCCCGATGTATCAGGCTCACTTAGACTATTCAGTCCATTGCGATACCACATTGGTGAACTTCTCTCTTATAACTGAGTGCTGCCCTATTCCATGTTATGCTCAATGACAAGGTGCCTCCTTTTTATAGTCGAGTCCGAATGGCGTTCCACATTGCAGAGAAACCACTTAGAGAAGCTTTGAAACCCACAGAAATGTCACCAGCATTACTGAGGTGGGATTATCCACCGCTGAAAAATTTTTTTTTTTTGGGTTTTCGGTCGAAGCAGGAATCGAACCCCCGACCTTGTGTATGCAAGGCGGGCATGCTAACCATTGCACCACGGTGGATCTCAGGCAATTGTATTGAATTATCTGCAATTATGACTAATTTTAGAAGAAACACTGATTCAGATTTGGAAATTTTTTATCATAAAGCATGCCACTTTTTGTGCAACCTTTTTGAAATAATTGTGCAATATTTTATAAATCGAAGCGCTAACATTTTTCGTATTCCTATAAGGGTTGAGAATACATGTAAAACATCACAAAAGAAATCATTCGTAACATAAAGTGGCACAGTTTGGAGAAAATAGTACAAAAAGTGCCACACTTTTATTATAAACCCAGCAAAAAAAAAATTGGAGAGAATTCCCCCCTTATCTATAAGGAAAGCGAGAGCGAAAATAAGGCAAAATCCCGGGAAATGCGGGATCCTGTTCCCTAATAAAAAATCGTAACTTCCAGTCTTGGTGCTGGGTTTTACACCCTTCGCCCCACTGTGGAACAGGGTATTAAAAGTTAATTCATTTGTTTGCAACACACAGCAGGAGACGAGATAGACACATGGTGTCTTTGGCAATACAGCTCAGAATCGTCCCTCTGTCTCTGAACACATTTTTGTAATCAAAGTCCAAGTCGCAGTCTTAGCCCAATCGACTTAAAATTTGTCACAAGTCACAATATAACCCCATTGATTTTGCAAGAAATCGGTTCAGATTTAGATATAGCTCCCATAAATACCCAGTAAAAATATTTGGATGTTGTTCCAAAGGCACAACTTTAAAAACACTTCCAAAAATTTTCTCCCAAAGAAGTTCTTTATTTTAACTGCACAGGAAGTTCATTTATTTCAAATTGGTTAAAAACAGTCCAATAATAATTAAAATGTTCCATTTTTTTTTTTGATTTTGCCGAAAAAAATGCTAAATCCATTCTAGAAAAATTGCGAGTTTTTGAAAATATTTGATGTCAAACATTCCAGCCAAACGTTAGAATGCATTAAAAATCATAAAAAAATTAAAATTTATTTATTTGTCAAAATATCTCTAAATTTCTTAATTCACATCCAAAACACTGAACTCGCATAACATCTTAAGAAGTGATGGTGGATATCCGCCCTATGACAAACCCATTTTAAATTCATCGCTTCTGCGCCAATTTTGCACCACTTCCGGATCCAAAAAGAACATTTTCACTACTTTTTGGGAGACGCTTTTTTTTGCTGGGAAGCAGTAAGAAAAAAATATCATATTGTCAACCAGCTTTTATGCCTATATCATGTACTCAGCACTTCCCGATAAAATACCAGGAATGTTATAATGGAATCAACCAAAACATAGATTACAGGTTAAAGTGACACTCCGATTTATTTTCAGGCTCACTCAGACTATTCAGTCCTTTAGCCGAAACGTAATTTAGAAAAACACGTTAATAAATTAGAAAAAAAAAACTAATTTATTTTAGGTTATTCTATACTCCTTCGGCTTTATGATGTGCCACTTTTTGTGCAACCTTTTTTATATAATTGATCAACTTGTTGCAAATTCTAAGCAGTAACTCTTAACGTATCCCTGTTAGGGTGGAGAATATTCGTTAAACATGTAAATGGCACATTTTAAAAAAAGGTGGCACAAAAAGTTGCACCTCATAAAGCAGAAGGAAACTATCAATATTTTCTAAATTTGTCTTGTATTCCCAACAAAAAGTAGCATAAAATTGAAGAAATGTGGCATTTAGTAGCACAGCAAAAATAGTGGCATAACGCTAAAAAGGCTCATCGGTAATTGTTTCAATTTTTCTTCAATCATTGTCATTTTCTCTCAATGTATTGCAGATTTCCACAATGTGATCCAACGACCCATCCTCAGACAGACGGACAGACAGACAATAGCCGCAGCGGAAAATAAGGGAATAGCAAAAAATCCAAAACAAAAATGAAATAAACGGCAACAACTAAAACAAAACAGGAAATGCGGAAATATAGCATAATTATGTTGTAAAATATGCATACAAGCACGCATGCATGCATGCCTGTTTTTGTGCTTGCGTTTTTATGTGTGTCACCAATATTATCACATAAATTGCCGGCATCATCAGCTTTATGACAATAGATTATGTTGTGTCGCTTAACATCATCATACTCCCTCTCTCACTCTCTCTCACTCTATCTTTGGTCCCTGTGCTCTGTATATGATTTTAAAATCGAGTACAATATCCCCAATAAAGACAGAGAGGGCCATACACATAATGTCACAACAAATTATTTACTTATTCGAGATAGAGATATACAATAATACAAAAAAAAAAACATTAAAACAAAACATCATATAATGTAAATATTTTTGATATGCATGCAAAACATCAGAAGAGATTTGCATAAAGAGATAAGTGTTTGGTGGACTATAGCCTAAAAAGTCAGACAACAGACTATTTATGGAGATATTGAATATTAAAGGATTAATTGTGTATATGGGATATTTCAAAAAAACAATGAATAGTTTTGACAAAATATATTATTCAAGTTTGTGATAAAATGGAATTAATTATGATTTTACAGAATGGAGAAATGGAAAAAATCGAACTAGTAGGATATTGTTTTTATATTTTTATTAAAATCAATTTCATCACAAATGAAACTTAATCCGATCCATGAGTGTTAATAGTTTCTTTATCAATGGAATTTAGGTGAATTCAGCAATGTCCCTAAAAATTGATGTTTATATATTGGTGCATTAGTGTAGTAACAAACTGAAATCAAAAAATAAGATTAAAGGATTGTAGTTATATGAAAAACTTGTGTATCATGTTTTTCATATAACTACAATTCTTGGTAATGAAAAATGGTTTAATTTGAGAGGAATAATTCTTGTATGTAATTTCCATTTGAAGCATAAAAGACCAAAAATGAATCATACACTGAAAAATAAGCATACCCGGTTCCAAAGATTTTGTCTTTACTTTAAAAATTTTGGTATTGATTCCGAGCCAAAGAAGCGGAGAATACAAGTAAGGATACTTTTAAGACACAATTCTCTTTTAAATGTGAGTTTTGTGTACTTGCTTTTAGGAAGCAAATTTTAATTTTTCACTTTTTCAGCTTTTTCTTCTTCATATGATATGAAAGTCCTTTAAAAACGAGTTAACGACAACTTTTTTTTTCAAATTAAGACTCGACTTCCAGTAGAAATTATGCTATGTTTGATGTAAAAAACTTCTTTAAAATAAAGTTTTGAAAAACATGTCCTATATTTGAACGATTTTTTGCTTTGTAGTCAACATGCAAAAAGACAACAAATTTAAAGACAATTTCATTAAATTTAAAGAACATTTCTGAATTATTAAAGTCAAGTTGACCTTAGCCCAAACATTTTTTCTTCCATGTTATGATACCCATTTTTAAGTCAAATCGCTTAATTATAAGGACAATACGACTTCATTGAAAAGTTTATCGACTTTTGGACAAGGAAAAAAACTTTATATTAGAGAAATGCGTCTTCTATTGTAAGCAAAATTTGCATTTGTATTTTAAAGACATGAAATCTTTGACCTCACGACAATATTTTTTTCAGTGTATGCAACCGCCAGATCTACACCAAGAGCTATGGAAATTAGCCAGCGATGAGACATGTGCATAGTCAGGATTGTGTAGATTGGTAATAAAACCAAGGTTGCTAACTAAAATAAGTCTCTACAAAAGTTTACTTGGACCCAAATATTTTGATCTTCGCATAAGGATTTTGGTATTGATTCCAAACCAAAGACTTGGCTTTTTTAAAATAAAGACATTTTTTGGGAGTTATCCGTCATTAAATCTAGGCTCTATAAAGTTAAAAGTACGATACAGAGATGACCAAATTTGAAATATATTTGGGGAATAATGCGGGATTGATTGCGTAGTTTGGTTAAAAGATCAACGATTTTATGTTCCTAAAATACGAGTATGATTTTTTCTTATCATAAAAGGCTCAATTTTTGTGATATAAAGCTATTTTCCATGTACAAATAAATTTCAATTTAGATTAAAGTCTGTTCGATTGAGATGAGCAAATTTGAAATATATTTGGGTAATAATGCGAGATTGATTGCGTAGTTTGGTCGTGAGATCAAAGATTTTATGTTCCTAAAATACGAATGTGAATTTTTCTTAGCATAAAAGGCTCATTTTTATGATATAAATAGTTTTTCCTTGTCCAAAAGTCGATAAGCTTTTCAATGAAGTCGTTTTGTCTTTATAGTATAAGTGATTCCACTTAAAAATGGGTATTTTAACATAAAAGAAAATTTATTTAAGATTAACTTGGCTTCAATAATTATGAAAAATTCTTCAAAATTAATTAATATTCAAAATAATTACAAAATTAATTAATATTCAAAATAATTACATTAAGTCTTTAAATTTGATGAAATTTTGTATTTGGACTACAAAGCAATAAGGCCTTTAAAAATAGGAGATGTTTTGCAACACTGTATTTTAAAGATGTTTCCTACTTGAAGCATAATTTCTTCTTCAAGTGAAAGAAAGGACTCTGAAAGCACATAAAGAAAAATTCAGAAAAAAACGAATGAATTCCAATTTGTTTCCTGGTAGACAGAATGTATGTCTTTGTCAACGCTTTTTTATCATACCAGTCGTATGTTCTTTCAACTAAAATTAATTCCGAACAGCATCCCCATACATGAATTACTACGATCGCAAAAGTTAGGTTATGTAGATTAGGTATAGTGGAAAGCACCGTTGTCACAGTTGGTAGAATCCTACCAAAAATGGTAGATTTTTTACTGATTGATAGGTTGGTAGAATTCTTGACGTTTTGGTAGATTTTACCAAATATTCCTCTCCATCTAAGAGGTACTCCAAAAATGTTCGATAAAAAAAACAAATCTTGATAAAATTTTCTATAGAAACAAAATTTTGATAAAATTTTCTAAAGAAATGTTGACACAATTTTTTATAGAAAAAAAAATTACAATATTTTCTATAGAAATTTTTTTAAATGGAATGTTTATATAATTATTTATAGAAATAAAAAGTTGACAAAATTTCCTAAGGAACTAAAATTTAGATAAAATTTTCTATAGAAATAAAATTTTGACAAAATTTTCTATAGAAATAAAATTTTGGTAAAATTTTGAAAAAAATTTCTATAGAAATAAAATTTTTTTAAATTTTCTATAAAAATTAAATTTTGACAAAATTTTCTATAGAAATAAAATTTTGACAAAATTTCTATAGAAATAAAATTTTGACAAAATTATCTATAGAAATAAAATTTTGACAACATTTTCAATAGAAATAAAATTTTGGTAAAATTTTCTATAGAAATTAAATTTTGACAAAATTTTCTATAGAAATAAAATTTTTACAGAAATAAAATTTTGACAAAATTGTTTATAGAAATAAAATTTTGACAAAATTTTCTATAGAAATAAAATTTTGACAAAATTTCTATAGAAATAAAACTTTTACAAAATTTTCAACAGAAATAAAATTTTGACAAAATTTTCTATAGAAATGAAATTTTGACAAAATTTTCTATAGAAATAAATTTTTTGTAAAATTTTCTATAGAATCAAAATTTTGACAAAATTATCTACAGAAATAAAATTTTGAGAACATTTTCAATAGAAATAAAATTTTGACAACATTTTCAATAGAAATAAAATTTTGGTAAAATTTTCTATAAATATAAAAAGTTGATAAAATTGTCTATAGAAATAAAATTTTGACAAACTTTTCTATAGAAATAAACTTGTGACAAAATTTTCTATAGAAATAAAATTTTGACAAAATTTTCTATAGAAATAAAATTTTGACAAAATTTTCTATAGAAATAAAACTTTTACAAAATTTTCTACAGAAATAAAATTTTGACAAAATTTCCTATAGAAATGAAATTTTGACAAAATTTTCTATAGAAATAAAATTTTGACAACATTTTCTATAGAAATTAAATTTTTACAAAATTTTCTATAGAAATAAAATGTTGGCAAAATTTTCTATTGGAATAAAATGTTGACAAAATTTTCTACAGAAATAAAATTTTGACAAAATTTTTTATAGAAATAAAATTTTGACAAAATTTTCTATAGAAATAAAATTTTGACAAAATTTTCTATAGAAATAAAACTTTTACAAAATTTTCTACAGAAATAAAATTTTGACAAAATTTTCTATAGAAATGAAATTTTGACAAAATTTTCTATAGAAATAAAATTTTTGTAAAATTGTCTATAGAAATAAAATTTTGACAAAATTATCTATAGAAATAAAATTTTGACAACATTTTCAATAGAAATAAAATTTTGGTAAAATTTTCTATAGATATAAAAAGTAGATAAAATTTTCTATAGAAATAAAATTTTGACAAACTTTTCTACAGAAATAAACTTGTGACAAAATTTTCTATAGAAATAAAATTTTGACAAAATTTTCTATAGAAATAAAATTTTGACAAAATTTTCTATAGAAATAAAATTTTGACAAAATTTTCTATAGAAATAAAACTCTTACAAAATTTTATACAGAAATAAAATTTTGACAAAATTTCCTATAGAAATGAAATGTTGACAAAATTTTCTATAGAAATAAAATTTTAACAACATTTTCTATAGAAATTAAATTTTGACAAAATTTTGTATAGAAATAATATTTTGACAAAATTTTCTATAGAAATAAAATGTTGACAAAATTTTCTATAGGAATAAAATGTTGACAAAATTTTCTATAGAACTAAAATTTTGACAAAATTTTCTATAGAAATACAATTTTGATAAAATTTTCTAAAGAAATAAAATTATGACAAAATTTCCAATAGAAATGAAATTTTGACACAATTTTTTATAGAAAAAATTTTGACAGTATATTCTATAGATTTTTTTTGTATTTATAGAAATAAACTGCTGACAAAATTTCCTAAAGAAACAAAATTTTGAAATAATTTTCTATAGAAATAAAATTTTGACAAAATTTTCTATAGAAATAAAATTGTGACAACATTTTCTATAGAAATAAAATTTTGATAAAATTTTCTATAGAAATAAAACTTTTAAAAAATTTTCTATCGAAATAATATTTTAACAAAATTTTCTATAGAAATGAAATTTTGACAACATTTTCTATAGAAATGAAATTTTTGTAAAATTTTCTATAGAAATAAAATGTTGACAAAATTTTCTATAGAAATAAAATTTTGACAAAATTTTCCATAGAAATAAAATTTTGACAAAATTTTCTTTAAATATTAAATTTTGACAAAATTTTCTATCGATATAAAATTTTGAAATAATTTTCTATAGAAATAAAATTTTGACAAAATTTCCTAAGGACCTAAAATTTTGACAAAATTTCCTAAAGATCTAAAATTTTGATAAAATTTTCTAAGAAAACAAATTTTGACAAAATTTTCAATAGAAATAAAATTTTGACAAAATTTTCTATAAAAGTAAAATGTTGACAAAATTTTCCATATAAATGAAATTTTGACAAAATTTTCTGTAGAAATGAAATTTTGACAAAATTTTCTATAGAAATAAAATGTTGACAAAATTTTCTATAGAAATAAAATGTTGACAACATTTTCTACAGAAATAAAACTTTGACAAAATTTTCTATAGTAATGAAATTTTGACAAAATTTTCTATAGAAATGAAATTTTGACAAAATTTTCTATAGAAATAAATTTTTGACAAAATTTTCTATAGAAATAAAACTTTTGCAAAATTTTCTATAGAAATAAAATTTTGACAAAATTTTCTACAGAAATAAAATTTTGACAAAATTTTCTATAGAAATAAAATTTTGACAAATTTTTCTATACAAATAAAATGTTGACAAAATTTCCTATAGAACTAAAATTGTGACAAAATTTTCTATAGAAATAAAATTTTGACAAATTTTTTTATACAAATAAAATGTTGACAAAATTTCCTATAGAACTAAAATTGTGACAAAATTTTCTATAGAAATAAATTGTGACAAAATTTTCTATAGAAATAAAATTTTGACAAAATTTTCTATAGAAATACAATTTTGACAAAATTTTCTTTAGAAATAAAATTTGGCAAAATTGTCTATCGAAATAAAATTTTAAAAAAATATTATATACAAAAAAATTAATCATAAACTTCAATATAAAACTTTTTAATTTTGGTAGATTTTTGGTAAAATTTTCTTCAAATTTTGGTAGTCTTAAGTCGATATTTCAAGCTCACTGAGACTATTCGGTCCATTGTGATACCGAAGTGGTGAAGTTCTCTGTTGTCACTGAATTCGGTCCGTTTCATGTTAGGCTCAATGACAAGGGACCTTCTGTTTATAATCGAGTCCAAACAGCGTTTCCCATTACGGTGAAACTACATAGAAAATTTTAAATATTCAAAAATATCACCAGCATTACTGAGAAGGAATAATCAACAACTGAATAAATTTTTCGTGTTCTGTCGAAACTGGGATTGAACCCAGAACTCTTTGTCTGTATATCAGGTATGCTAATCATTGTACCACGATGGCTCCATTATCAAAAAATTAGATATATAGGATAGGATCCCACTCATTTCGTCGTCCGGTCCTATAAAATCTCTATTATTTTTTTCTATGAATTATTGTGAATCCAAATCACAAAAGTATTGTAATTGATAAACATTTTTTCCCACAAAAGATTTGCTCATATCTAATAATTTTTACACGATCTTGACCTTTTAAATAAATGTAAGTAATTTAGAATTTTTATATACTACAACATTCATATGGAAAAAACATGACCAAAATACATATTTCACAATATTGACGACAAGACAAAATAATCCCTCACTTTGACTAAACTTTAAATGTTCAACAAAACATATAAAAATGTATGTATGCTTAATGCCAATACAAGAGAATGCATGATGTTAAATGATTCTAGTACAAATTTAAATGTGATATGAAGATGATGTGTGATTTTTCTTGTTGTTCATTTCATGGGTTAGGCAATAAATTTCTCAACACTTTCAGATTCATTTCAAGACGACTATGATGGAAAAGGAGGAATAGATAGACGATTGGGAGGACGGACAAAAAAACAGAAAACACTTTCAAATCTCCTACAACCACAACTTTTCCATGGTTAGAAATAAGTGAGAAACTAGAAGTGATGCCATGCTCAATGTTATAACTTGTTTACAGTCAGAGATGGGAATGATTAAATTGTAACAACATAGAATTGAATGGGATGCAGAAAGCCCAGATTACGTTATACAAAAAAGAAAAAAATATAATTTTCGCTTTATTTCTTCAACTACACAGAAGAAATATCACCAACATTTAATATTTTAACTGAATTAAAAAAATCAATAAATATTTAATTGGTTCAACAAATTTTTTAATTGAAATAAACATCAATTGAATCAATTAATTTTTTAAATGACTTTGGTGATTGATACTATCATTTCTGTGGTTGAAGACATTTCAATTAAAAATTAATTAGATCAATTAATTTCGTGATAGAAGACAAAAAGTTTTTTTTATGTGTATATTACATGTTTACGTTGCTATAATAAAAAAGTACCACTTTCATACCATTGCTATAATTGTAAATTAAATTCCCAATTTTATTCTCCCATCTCTGGTTAGCACTAACCAAGAAAAATCACAAGAATTTTTTTTGTTTGAAAATGAAACCAAAAGTCACCAACAAAATCATAATTTGTATGTTTATGTCAATGTAACAACAAAACCACCGGCAACTACACACAGTCGCCGTCATTCGGTCACAATATTGAGAGCTGGCAGCAAACAACAACAGCAGAATTACTTCTGCTTCTAATGCTCTCATTTATGAATATTATTATTATTGTTATTGTTATTATTACAAATGCCCCACTTCATGGCGAAAAAAACAACAACAACAACCTCATCATCGTTCAACGCAAAAGGGGGGAACACAACAAAAACAGATCGAACATGAAAACCTACAATAATTCTATGTGGGTGACCCTTAGTGAACCAAAAACACTGTTAAGATTACAGCGAAGAGCAGAAAAATAGCAAATGATGAGGAAATTCTGGATAGTGTATGGATCATCATATTTTAGCTACACTGGAAAAAATGTTATTAGTAGACACAATCGATAAAAGCGTCAATATCGATCATTTACAACAAAAGAGTACATTACATTTAAATCAGGCTATATATAAAGTGGCTGATATGTAATTCAACAAAGTAAAGCGCTTTATTTTTCAAAAAAAAAATGTTGGAAATAAAATTAGATTAAATTAGATTAAATTAGATTTAAGAAGCTTAGATATTTTCGAATTGGCTACCTTTGGCATGAATTATAGCCTTCCAAGTTACTACTTCTACAAAAATGGCAGAACTTAAAATGGACTTTGGTAGAATGACATTAAACGAAAATTATTATTATTTTTTTTAATATTAAATTTATAGAAAGTTTTGTCAAAATTGTATATAGAAAATTTTGTCAATATTTCATATCTATAGAAAATTTTGTCAAAATTTTATTTATTTAGAAAATGTTGTCACCAATTTTCTCAAAATTCTATTTCTTTAGAAAATTTTGTCGAAATTTTATTTCTATAGAAAATATTGACAAAATTTTATTTAAACGAAAATTTTTGTCAAAATTTTATTTCAACGGAAAATTTTGTCATAATTTTATTTCTATAAAATATATTGTCATATTTTTATATCTATAGAAAATTTTGTCAAAATTTCGTCAAAATTTTATTTCTATAGAAAATTTGGTCACAATTTTATTTCTGTAGAAAATTTTGTCAACATTTAGTTCTACAGAAAATTTTGTCAACATTTTATTTCTATGGAATAGTTTGTTAAAATTTTATCTCTTTGGAAAATTTTGTCAAAATTTTATTTCTATAGGAAATTTTTTACAAATTTTATTTCTTTGAATGTGTTCACAGACAGACGGACGGACGGACAGACGGACATGGTTATATCGACTCAGGGACCCACCCTGAGCATTATTGCCAAAGACACCATGTGTCTATCTCGTCTCCTTCTGGGTGTTACAAACATATGCACTAACTTATAATACCCTGTTCCACAGTGTGGTGCAGGGTATAAAAACAACAACAATGCTTAAAGAACAAAACCAACAATAACAAAACAAAACTAATGAAAGAAAGAAGAAGAAGAAGTACGCTCGAAATAAATATTTCTATAGAAAATTTTGTCAAAATTTTATTTCAATTGAATATTTTGTCGAAATAATATTTCTATGTAAAAATTTTGTCAAAAAAATTTATGTTAAAATTTTATCTCTTTGGAAAATTTTGTCAAAATTTTATTTCTATAGAAAATTTTGTAAAAATTTTATTTCTATAGAAAATTTTGTCAAAATCTCTTTTGAAAATTTTGTCAAAATTTTATTTCTATAGAAAATTTTGTAAAAATTTTATTTCTATAGAAAATTTTGTCAAAATTTTATTTCAATTGAATATTTTGTCAAAATTATATTTCTATGTAAAAATTTTGTCAAAATTATATTTCTATGGAAAATTATGTCGAAATTTTATTTCTATAGAAAATTTTGTCAAAATTTTATTTCTATAGAAAATTTGGTCAAAATTTTATTTTTACAGAAAATTTTCTCAAAATTTGATTTCTACAGAATATTTTGTCAAAATTATATTGTTATGGAATATTTTGTTAAAATTGTATCTCTTTGAAAAATGTTGTCAAAATGTTATTTCTATTGAAAATTATGTTAAAATTTTTATTTCCATAGAAAATTTTTGTCAAATTTTTATTTCTATAGACATTTGTTTTCAAAATTTTATTTCTATGGAATATTTTGTTAAAATTTCATTTCTATGGAATATTTTGTTAAAATTTTATTTCTTTAGAAAATTTTGTCAAAATTTTATTTCTATAGAAAATTGTGTCAAAATTATATTTCTATAGAAAACTTTGTCAAAATTTTATTTCTATAGAAAATTTTGTCACAAATATATTTCTACAGCAAATTTTGTCAAAATTTTAATTGTATAGAAAATTTCTATGGAATATTTCTATGGAAAATTATGATAAAATTTTATCTCTTTGTAAAGTTTTGTCAAATTTTTATTTCTATAGGAAATATGGTAAAATTTGTATTTCTATAGAAAATTTTGTAAAAATTTTATTTCTATACAAAATTTTTGTTAAAATTTTATTTCTGTAGAAAAATTTGTCAAAATTTTATTTCTATAGAAAATTTTGTCAAAATTTTAT
The DNA here is from genome assembly GCF_050003625.1 of Haematobia irritans. NCBI lineage: Eukaryota > Metazoa > Arthropoda > Insecta > Diptera > Muscidae > Haematobia > Haematobia irritans. The sequence continues at coordinate 191,558,504 of NC_134399.1, read as the reverse complement.
TCCTATAGAAAATTTTGTCAAAATTTAATTTTTATAGAAAATTTTGTCAAAATTTTATTTCTACAGAAAATTTTGTAAAAATTTTATTTCTACAGAAAATTTTGTAAAAATTTTATTTCGATAGAAAAATTTGTAAAAATTTTATTTTTTTAGAAAATTTTGTCAAAATTTTATTCCTATAGAAAGTTTTGTCAAAATTTTATTTCAATTGAATATTTTGTTAAAATTTTATTTCTATAGAAAATGTTGCCAACATTTTATTTCTATAGAAAATTTTGTCAAAATTTTATTTCTATTGAAAATTTGGTCAACATTTGATTTTTATAGAAAATTTGTAAGAATTTTATTTCTACAGACGATTTTGTCAAAATTTTATTTCTATAGAAAATGTTTTCAAAATTTTATTTCTCTAGATTTTTTTTTTCAAAATTTTATTTCTACAGAATTTTTTTTTTCAATTTTTTTTTCTATAGAAAATTTTGTCAAAATATTTCTATGGAAAATTTTGTTAAAATTTTATTTCTATAGAAAATAAATGTACCTCTTAGTGGGAGGGGTATATTTTGCAAAATCTACCAAAACATCAAGAATTCTACCAATCTACCAAACAGTAAAAGAACTACAGAGGGAAAGGAATGGGTATAATAACATTGCTATTTTTCGCTCCACATCTGTTATTAACAAAGTAAAATTCTCTCTCTTACAACTCGGTAAGTGGGTGTTTGTGTGTTTTGTGAGTTTTAGAAAAAGGGAAACACTTTTTCCTTCATAAATTATTTCGGTTAAAATATATGTGGACCATGTTTAAATATGATTGGAAGGGCCAAATTTAATATGGGGGCTGTCATTATTAATGGATTTATTTGATAGTAAATAAATCAATTGACTTGGAATCTATTTCGTCGAACCACAAACAAAAACCTTTAACACTGTCTGTGGTTTACAAAATAGCTAGCAATAAAAAAATGTTTTTTTTTTTATTCGAATTCAATTCAAAACCCCCAAAGAATTAAGATTCAAAGAAAGCTTAAACCTTAACCAGAAGATCAAAGAAAAAGAAAAGAAATAGTATTCAATATGATTTTATTGCCAGTAACCATGCTACTAAGCATTCAATTTTATTTCAACTCTCAGGCGCCAAATTGAGGTATGGCTTATAGGTTTGGAAAGTAGTGAATCGCTTGAATAGTCCAAACAAACACTTGGAATGATTATACCATCGTCATCTCTTACCCTTCCCCTGGAATTCTTCCATGAATCTTGAGCTAGATAGAGGTGTTTATTGTAACACTTTCGCAATCTTTGAACTATTTTGTGTAATGTTTCTGTGTGGTGTTTTTTTTTTTTATTTTCTTTATCTCTTTTTTCCATTGTTTATTTTGTGATTTTAATGGATTAGTAGTGGTTTTTGGAATTTCTGCAGAGCTTTTTTTGCTCCAGTTTCGTTATGGATCTCATCTTTCTTTGGTGGTTTCTTGTCCATGCCCTACCTTAGTTTACTTTTCAATTATATGATTGCAGCTACTAATCCACCTGCGGTTTGATATTTGCACTTTATAAAAATTAAAATGTAAATAATCTGAGAATACCACAGGTAGTCCTTGGGGAAAAATACTTGGATATTGCATTTGAATGAATTAATTTGCAAAAGTTTTGTAAATGAAATGATGCGGAATTCGAACCACACGAGAAGAGATATGACGAAGATAATAACAATAATAATACATCTTATAATAAAACCAATATTTGTGTAAGTAAAATTTAACAAATTAAATTTGGTATGGTTCGACAATGCTGCTGAAGATAAAAGATATTTTAAATGAGATTTCTTAAATTTTCCATAAACACCCAAAGAAAAATTACTTTCCTCCGAAGCGAAATTTTAGACAAACGAAATTCGGCTTTCTTTTTTAGAGCAAATAAACTCAAATTAATGATCAGAGATTCTTGAAATCATTTATATTTGCTTGTCTAAAATTTCGTTACTCAGAAAAGAAAAACAATTCTTTAGTATGGTAATCATCTAAATTTAGTGTGGTATTGTTCTCAAATCAGAGTGATTTCATCCCCAAAGTTCCCTAATTTAAGTTAAAATTCCTTGCGACAATTTCTCAATAACTTTTTACAAGTTTTTATGAAAAAATTCTAAAGAAATATGCTCTTCTGTAGGAAATCAGTAAAAATAATAAAATATGGTGAAACATTAATGTCAAGGTGAACCATATTCATCATTTCTATTTCTAGGAAAATATTGTGTAAATCAGTGATGAACACTGACAAGGAGACATTTTTCCCGAGTCCTCAGGAAATGTCTTTTAGAGAAATAACAAATTACAAACGTTCTTTAGTATACTGAACAGATTTCGAATTTATTGAAATTCCCCCATCAAATATCCCAGTCCTCAACTGAAACCCTTTCACGAACACATATACTAGGTTAGGTTAGGTGGCAGCCCGATGTATCAGGCTCACTTAGACTATTCAGTCCATTGTGGTATGGTGAACTTCTCTCTCATCACTGAGTGCTGCCTGATTCCATGTTAAGCTCAATGACAAGGGACCTCCTTTTTATAGCCGAGTCCGAACGGCGTTCCACATTGCAGTGAAACCACTTAGAGAAATTTTGAAACCCTCAGAAATGTCACCTGCATTACTGAGGTGGGATAATCTACCGCTGAAAAACTTTTTGGTGTTCGGTCGAAGCAGGAATCGAACCCACGACCTTGTGTATGTAAGGCGGGCATGCTAACCATTGCACCACGGTGGCTCCCAACACAAATACTAGCAACACTGATTATCGCCGTATTCACAATAGCGACTTCTTGTGATTTATATAATTCACAATAGTGACTAATTACGCATTATACAAACTCAAAATTTTATTTCAATAGAAAATTTTGTTAAAATTGTAATTCTATAGGAAATTTTGTAAAAATTATATTTCTATGGGAAATTTTATAAAAATGTTATTTCCATACTAAATTTATTCAAAATTGTATTTCCATAGAAATTATTCCAGAAATTTATTTCCATAAAAAATTTATAAAAATTTTATTTCAATGGAAAATTTTGTCAACATTTTATTTCCATAGAAAATTTTCCCCATAAAAAAATTTTGTCACAATTCTATTTCTATGGAAAAATGTATAAAAATTTTATTTATATGGAAAATTTATTCAAAATAGTATTTCTATGGAAAATTTTGTCAACATTTTATTTCCATAGAAAATTTTGTCAACATTGTATTTCCATAGAAAATTTTCCCGAAATATTTTTCCCATCAAAAATTTTATCAAAATTTTATTTCTATGGAAAACTCTGTCAAAATTTTATGTCCATAGAAAATTTTGTCAATATTCTATTTCCAGAGAAAATTTTCCCGATTTTTTTCCCTACAAAATTTTGTCAAAATGTTATTCCTATAGAAAATTTTATCAACATTTTATTTCTATAGACAATTTTGTCAAAATTTTATTTCTATAGAACATTTTGTTAAAATTTTATTTCTATGGAAAATTTTGTCAAAATTGTATTCATATAGAAAATTTTGCCAATTTTTTTTGTGTATGGAATATTTTGTTAAAATTTTATTCTTTTAGAAATTTTGTTAAAATTTTATTTCTATAGAAAATTTTGTTAAAATGTTATTTTTATAGAAAATTTTGTCAAAATGTTAGTTCTATTGAAAATTTTATCAACATTTTATTTCTATAAAAAATTTTCCTGAATCAAAAATGTTGTCAAAATTTTATTTCTATGGAAAATTATGTCAAAATTTTATGTCGATAGAAAATTTTGTCAACAGTTTATTTCCATAGAAAATTTTCCCGAATTTTTTTTTTTTCATAAAAAACTTTGTCAAAATGTTATTTCTATGGAAAATTTTATCAACATTTTATTTCTATAGACAATTTTGTCAAAATTTTATTTCTATAGAACATTTTGTTAAAATTTTATTTCTATGGAAAATTTTGTCAAAATTTTATTTCCATAGAAAATTTTGTCAAAATTGTATTCCTATAGAAAATTTTGCCAATTTTTTTTTCGTCTGTGGAATATTTTGTTAAAATTTGATTCCTTTAGACAATTTGGTTAATATTTTATTTCTATAGAAAATTTTGTTAAAATGTTATTTCTATTGAAAATTTTGTCAAAATGTTATTTCTGTGGAAATTTTTATTAACATTTTATTTCTATAGAAAATTTTGTCAACATTTTATTTCCATAAAAAATGTTCCCGTATCAAAAATGTTGTCAAAATTTTATTTCTATGGAAAATTATGTCCAAATTTTATGTCCATAGAAAATTTTGTCAACATTTTATTTCCATAGAAAATTTTCCCGAAATTTTTTTTCCATAAAAAACTTTGTCAAAATGTTATTTCTATGGAAAATTTTATCAACATTTTATTTCTATAGAAAATTTTGTCAAAATTTTATTTCTATAGAACATTTTGTTAAAATTTTATTTCTATGGAAAATTTTGTCAAAATTTTATATCCATAGAAAATTTTGTCAAAATTGTATTCCTATAGAAAATTTTGCCATTTTTTTTTCGTGTGTGGAATATTTTGTTAAAATTTGATTCCTTTAGACAATTTGGTTAAAATTTTATTTCTATAGAAAATTTTGTTAAAATGTTATTTCTATTGAAAACTTTGTCAAAATGTTATTTCTATGGAAAATTTTATCAACATTTTATTTCTATAGAAAATTTTGTCAAAATTTTATTTCTACAGAAGATTTTGTCAATTTTTTTTTTCTATAGAAAATGTTGTCAAAATTGTATCCCTATAAAAAATTTTGCCAATTTTTTTCGTCTGTGGAATATTTTGTTAAAATTTTATTCCTTTAGAAAATTTTGTTAAAATTTTATTCCTTTGGAAAATTTCGTCAAAATTTTATTTCTATAGAAAATGTCAAAATTTTATTAATTATTAGATTAGAAAAGGTTGCTCACTCAACACAAAAAAAATTTATCTCACTCGAAATTTTATACAAGTAATTCCCTTTTTGGCGTTTAGATGTTTGAGTTATCATAATCACGTTTGAATTATCATAACCAGGCTGATCAAAATACAATCAAGCGGTTTATATTTTCATTATATATTAAGTTAAGGATGAGAAAGTGGCCGTTAAATTTGAAAATCCCACCCGGATATTGCAAGCTGATGTTAGAACATTCCCAATTTGAGACAATTGGTCACAGTGAGGTGATTATAAATACGATTTGGTTAATTAAATATCTCAAACGTAGTATGGGGGTAAACGATTCACTTTAGATTTATCATAATACCTTTTGAAATATCTCTAAATATACGAAGAATCATCTCATACCTAGATATAGCTGCCTCATATATTAAAAAATCAAAAAAGATTTTCTAAGATAGACTAAAACCTGTGCCAAATTTCAGGATAATTGGTCTTATGAGCTGTACTTTGAACAAAAAATAAATGGGCACAAATACACGGACATAGTTAAATGGAATCAGAATTTGATTCAGATACGATTGGTACAATAATAAACAGCTCTAACTGGGCACAAACTTATTATACCCTGTCGTAGTTGTTAATTTTTATTATTACAAGCAATTTATCGCATATCCAACTCTGAAATATCAATATATTCTAATTGATTTTTTACGACTTTAAGCTTGTTATGATGGTTTTAAATTAAGCATTAGGAAACGAGTTTGACCATATCATAATAAACCAAAAACCTTTTCTATACTTATGAAAAAAATGAATAAAATTCAAAATGTCACATAAAAGGTTTTAAGAAGGCTAATTAAAAAAAAACCAAAAACCAAAAACAGGCAATATGATCGTAACAAAATTAATGAAGGATCCATTATTGAATATTCCCTATAAAGAATATCTCTGGCAATTTACGAGCATTTTTAAAGATAGCAGTTGCAATTTACTATATACAAGAGAAATAATTATTTATGGCGTTAAAATAATTGACAAAATAAAAACATTCGTATTTCGCAAATGTTTTTATTTTTTTGCTGGCAAATTGCGAAACCGGTAATTTTATATTCGCTGTCCAATATTAGCAAGATTTTAAGAAATCTGAGATGAAACAAGTTATGTTAATTATTTTTTACTATGGTTTTTAAAAAAAATAAAATTAACAAAATTTGGTGATCAGTTATTCTATTCTTTTATCCGTTTCCATAAATTTTAAGATTTGCAGATATGAATAAATATTTAATATGCGAAAGGTTTACGGTGGTAGATAAAAGAAATGTTACGCGAAGGTGTTTTTTCAAATCTCTTACTAAGCTTGCCCGCAAGCCTATTTTGCAATAGATTTGTAATGAACATGAAGTTAATGGATATCTCCTCAGAATGAATCAAGGAATCTTAAAATTAAATTTAGGAGGTATATATGGAATATATGGATTTAGAATATAAAGAGAAAATTAAATTCCTCGGTTGAACTAGTCTGTCGCTTATAGACTTGTGTCGTTCCGGAATGGACTAGTTCCAATGAACGATTCACCAAATGTAACGACCGGTATTAGTTCACAGGTCAGCTGTTTGACACCATCAGAGAGAGAGAGAGTATGTCAGCAGCTCAGAAAAGAAAACTCTTCTTTCAGTGTAGGATTGGATTTACAAGATTTTTATACTAATGAAAAATCTCTCTTAGGCAAAAATGCTACATATTTGGTTCAGGAGGTTATATAAAAATATAAAAAAAAATATTTGAAAATTGATTATACGATACGAAAAGACAAATGTGGTTGCAGTGCATTTGTCAGTACTTTTATTGCAAGTATTGCAGCCTGAAAAATACTGCATTGCTAGGGTAATCATTGTGCTATATTAGTTTCCAGGTATTTCGAGTATATAATCATTTTTTGATTGTAATTTTTTGTTTCCACTTATCCGGAATTGCCTTCTTGAACGAGTAAAAGGTTATCGAAACTTTTTAAAAACTGTTTTCATTATAGAGCTTAAAGTTCAGCTTCCTGTCTAAAACGTTCCTAAGAATTTGCAGACTCACAAAAATAATTTAAAAAAAACCAAACCCTGTTGAAAAGGCTGATGAAACTTGCAGGAAACGATGACAAAATTTGTTTTTGCGTTTGTATCTTTTAAGTCTTGACCATAAATGATCCAAAAAAATTAAGCTCAATTACCGAAGCCTAATTTTCACTGTATTTTCTTGAGACAATACACGCTGAAAAATATATTGTCTTGAGGCGAAGGAGTTATTGTCCTTAATATACCACTACGATTTTTGCTTAGAATAGAAAACGCATGTCTCTGATAGAAAGTTTTTTTCCTTGTACAAAAGTCGATAAAGTTTTCAATCAAGTTGCGTTTTCTTCATAATGATCCGACCTGAAAATGTGATTCTTTACATGAAAAAAAAACAAATTGCTATACTATGATCAACTTGGCTTTAATAATTCGGAATTATTCTTCAAAATTAATGAAATCGTCTTTAAGTTGGTTGAATTTTAGTATTTCGACCATATATCTAAAGATCGACTAAAAAAACTAAAAATATGGGATGTCTTTCAACACTTCATTTTGAAGACCTTAAAGGCACATTCTTAAAAGCACTACCAAAAATTTCCTCTCAAAGATGTTTTTTATTTTAACTACAGAGGAAGTTCTTTTAATTCAAAAAAATTTTTTTTAACTTTATTCATAACTTAAAGGGACAGTTTTAACTTTTTTGTTTATGATAGATTAAAAACAAAGTACGAAATAATAAAATGGTACAAATTTGGTAAAAGTTTTGTCGAAAAAATTCTAAATCCATTTTTGAAAAATTGCGAATTTTTGAAATTATTTGCGGTGAAACGTTGTAGAGAAGCGTTAGAATGCATTAAAAATCATAAACAATTATAGAAGTTATTTATTTTTCAAAATATAACTATATTTTTATACCCTGCGCCACACTGTGGCACGGGGTATTATAAGTTAGTGCATATGTTTGTAACACCCAGAAGGAGACGAGATAGACACATGGTGTCTTTGGCAATAATGCTCAGGGTGGGTCCCTGAGTCGATATAACCATGTCCGTCTGTCTGTGAATACATTTTTGTGATCAAAGTCTAGGTCGCAATTTAAGTCCAATCGCTTTCAAATTTGGCACATGTTCCTAATTTGGGTCAGAATAGAACCCTATTGATTTTGGAAGAAATCGGTTCAGATTTAGATATAGCTCTCATATATATCTTTCGCCCTTATGTACTAATATGGACCCAGCAGCCAGAGTTTTATACCGATTTGCTTGAAATTTTGTACAAACATGACACTTAGTCGTATAGTCAAGTGTACAAAATTTGGGCCAGAGTTTTGGCCCAATTTGGTTGAAATTTTGCACTAGGAGTACAATTACCCAGCAAAAAAAGAGCTTCCAAAAAAGTAGTTTGGATCCCCAATCTGTGATCTGGAAGTAGTGCAAACTTGGATCATCTCCAATGAATTTTACATGGGTTTGTCATAGGACGGAAGTACTCTCTTTTTGGATCCTTTGCATTGCTTTAGAAGTTGTGCCCTGGAAGTTAATTTGAATGAAGAAATTTAAAAAGCAAAAAAAAATTTTTTTTCAACCAATTTCACTTTTTTTTATCCATATGTTTTATTACACAATTATTTTCCTATTATCGAATTTTCACAGTTTGAAAAACTTTTTCGCTCCGACCAGGGGTTGAACCTGGGTTTGCTGGCACCATAACAGAACGCCTTAGCACACACAGCCACAAACGCCATTGAACATAAAGCGTCGAAAAGTCAATTCAAATGTTTGCGATATGATCGTAATACGACACCAAGGAATAACATTCTAATTGCTTCTCGAGATGTTCTTTATTAGTATGAACGAAAAAATAAGAAACGCAGGTTCAAATCTCACCAGCAGCAATTTTTTTATCAAATATTTTTCTACAAAATTATTTTTTTATGTCATGCATCGTTTTTATTTTCGGCATATATATATTTTTTCCATTAAAATATATTTTTTCCATTAAAAATCAACAAAAAAATTCTCGTAATTTACAAAACCTTCTCAAAAGAACTTCCACGGAAGCGAAAAAGTCAAACGGCACAGGTTCAAATCCCAGCGGGGATGGAATTTATTTTTTTTTTTTTATTATTTGTTTACTTTTTTTATTAATTTCTATTTTTTTGTAGTTTTTTTATTAGTTTTCTATTTTTTTTGTAAAATTTAATTGTACAAAATTTGCACTTAAAATAGCCTGAGTGCGTTCTTTCTAATACTTGTCCACAAGGACTGCATCGGAAGTAGAAAAAAATCATTGGGGGATCCCAAGATGCGCTTTAGAAGAAATGTTTGAGCACTTTTCCAAAAGGACTGCATCAGAAGTGGAAAAAAATTATTGGGAGATTCCACGATGCGTTTTAGAAGAAATGTTTGTGGACTTGTCCAAAAGGACTGCATCGGAAGGTGGAAAAACTCGATGGGGGATTCTGGGCTGGGCTTTAAAAGAAATGTTTGTGGAACAACTTCTAATTTTTTTTTGCTGGGTAGTAATATAGTCATGTGCGCCAAATTTGATTGAAATCGGTTCAGATTTAAATATAGCTCCCATATATATGTTTTTCTGATTTCGACAAAAATGGTCAAAATACCAAAATTTTCCTTGTAAAATCGCCACTGCTTAGTCGAAAAGTTGTAAAAATGACTCTAATTTTCCTAAACTTCGAATACATATATATCGAGCGATAAATCATAAATAAACTTTTGCGAAGTTTCCTTAAAATTGCTTCTGATTTAAATGTTTCCCATATTTTTTTTTACTAAAATTGTGTTCCACCCTAGTGCATTTGCCAACTTAAATTTTGAGTCTATAGGTAGTAGTAATATAGTCATGTGCGATTTGATTGAAATCGGTTCAGATTTAAATATAGCTCCCATGTATATGTTTTTCTGATTTCGACAAAAATGTTCAAAATACCAACATTTTCCTTGTAAAATCGCCACTGCGATATATATATATATATATATATATATGTATATATATATATATATATATATATATATATATATATATATATATATATATATATATATATATATATATATATATATATATATATATATATATATATATATATATATATATATATATATATATATATATATATATATATATATATATATATATATATATATATATATATATACAGTCGAAGCTCGGTTTAACGAACGATATATTGTCAGGCTCTTTCGTTATTTAGAAAAATTCGTTAAATCGAACGGGAATATTAAATGTTAACTTTTATTGAAAATCGTAGTTTTTTACCAGATGAGTAAAAATTCATAATCGTTTGAAAAAATTAAAGCACAGAGATACTTAAAAAATAATATTTAAAATAATCCTGATGAAGTTGATATATCTAGGTTAGATTAGATTGAAAAGAGGATCCAAGATTCGCTGTCGTATGGGGGCCTATATATACCTATGTCATAATTTGTGTGCTCTTAACTTCTTAGACGAATTGCATAATTTGTTTCCAGTCCCCGGTTTCAAGATGGGCCAGGCATAGGTAGTATTCATAGTAACATCTTCCTAAAACGTCCTACATACACCATTACTCTGCTGCTCCTGCCGGCATAGATGTACTCTCAACGCTAGATTGCCGTTTCGACCAAGCACCAAAAAAGTTTTTCAGGGGTAGTTTATCCCTCTCACTAATGATGTTGACATTCCTGTGTATTTTATAGTTTCTCTTCAGCTATAAGACGGAGGTTCCTTGTTATTGAGCTAAATATAGAATCGGGTAGCACTCATTATTAAGAGAAAAATTCACCACTTGTCCAACTGGCAATTCTACGAAATATGCCACTAACGGACCTATCACAGGACTAGTACCAGTGCTCGTGTTTGTCGTAGTTTTTAAATTTTCATATATTTTATTGATTTCTATACTCTCATTCTTTTAAAATTTTATTTGATCTAGACATTTACCTATGGGCCAACATAGTCCAAAAGTTTTTCTTTCTGGTGCACTTTGGATGATCCAAATAATTCCGGTACCTAAGGGTTTGTCCCAGACTGGTTCATGAGGACCTGTCTAGTCCTACTAAGTTCTCCCAGGTCATGTAGTTTGAAATGAGTCCAATCCGTGGCCTGCAGTGTAAATTTATCCCCGTCAATGACTGGAACTGGTCTATTCACACCAGGGAGTAGTCCTGCACCGGCTCTGTTGTAGATACATTTCCCGTAGCGAAGCTGCGGGACCAGTTACCCGGCGGGACCAGACCCGGCCATTGAATATGTGTTTTCAAACATTTTAATGGAATTTAAATATCTTGGGAATGCCGTACTTGGTGGACATTTCCTAAGGACTTAAGCCATTCTCACAATCGTCAAATATTGCTGATTTTTTGTTGTTTATTTTCTTAAGATTAAAAGCCTTTTCGTTAAATCGAACGTAAATTTTGTTCAATTGTTCGTTATTTAGAATACTCAATGTTAAGAATTTTGACATTCGTTAAATTGGATTTTCGCTAAATGGGATATTCGTTAAACAGAGCTTCGACTGTATATATATATATATATATATATATATATATATATATATATATATATATATATATATATATATATCGAGCGATAAATCATAAATAAACTTTTGCGAAGTTTCCTTAAAATTGCTTCTGATTTAAATGTTTCCCATATTTTTTTACTAAAATTGTGTTCCACCCTAGTGCATTTGCCAACTTAAATTTTTAGTCTATAGATTTCGTAAAAGTCTATCAAATTCTGTCCAAATCGAGTGATATATAAATGTATGTATTTGGGACAAACCTTTATAAAAAGCACCCAACACATTTGACGGATGTCATATGGTATCGAAAATTTAAATCTACAAAGTGGTGCAGGGTATAACATAGTCGGCCCCGCTCGACTTTAGACTTTCCTTACTTGTTTTAATTAACATCCAAAACATTGAATTAGGATCACACCTTAAGAAGTGATGCAAATTCAGTACAACGGTGAAATCCTACTTATGACAAGCCCATGTTTATAAATTCATCGCTTCTGCGCCAATTTGAACCACTTCCGGATCCAAAGAGAAAATGTTCACTATGTTTTTTGCGTCCTTTTTTTTTTTTGCTGGGACGTTTTTACCAGACTTCGATAGCATTTGAAGAAAAAAAAAGTAAAATAAAACTAATAAATTCTAATTTTCTTCCTTTGGCTCGGAATCAATTCCAAAATCATTAGTGTAAATACAAATACCTTGAAGAGGGCAAGATTTCTTTTCAGTGTAGTCTATATATAAAGAATTAATCCAAATTGCAATAATTGTCATTATTTTATTATTTTAAAAAACAAGTATCTTGGATTTTGCTAATAAAATACATTTGCGATAATGGAGGAAACCAAAAATGTACAAAAAAAAAAAATAATAAACTTACTTGTAAATATTTATAATCCACAATGAATGAATACAGCAACACAAAAATATATAATATAGCAAGTACGAAAACACTTAATTACACATGTATATAAGAAAGATTTGTATATTTTATTTTTATTAATTTTTTTTTTTGTTTAATAAAATTTATATAAAACGAAAATATCTTGCACTTTTTCACTTTCTTTCGACTTGAGGATGTTGATATTTATTTCTCTTTGTTTTACACTTCTTCAAGATTCTTTTTTTCGTTATTTATTTTCTTATTTACAATTTCTTACTCCTCGTTGAGATTTTGAGTGGAGAAAGGGAATTTCATAAATAACAAAAAAACACCACACTGATTATAATATTTGTAATCAATTCAACACCCAACACAGTAGAAACAAAATAACAACAAAAACAACAACACTATATATTTTTCGGTGATTGTTTAAAGACGAAGCAGATGCAATTCCAATTTGTAACAAATTAAAAACAGCAACAATTATAGTAGAGAGTGATTGTTTTGTGAAACAGACATTCTATTTGACATTTCGATTGACGTTGTATTTATTAAATATTATTTTGGTATGTATATATGTATATATTATGTATGTATGTATTATTTTACAAAATACAAACAAGTGGTTGTAGACAATTAATCCCGAATGAATATTAAGAAGATGGGATGAGATTTTTTTCTATTAACACTGATAACAAAGACAATTGAACTGAACTCTATACGATTTTACACTTTTTCCCTTGATAATTTATAAGTAGCATTTTTTGTTTTAAATTAAAATACATTTCGAAGAATTTTTATTACACTTTTTTTTCTGGAATTTTTTCTTAAATTCTCATGGTTTAAGGGATTTAATATTTTCGTGTTTTGTTTTTAATAAAGTTCTCCGTTGTTTTAACCCGCAATGTAGCGTCGTTCGTTACGCTTCTTTATGCTTCGCATTAATTTTTTTATGAAGTCCGTTCAAAACGGTATCTCGCTATTGACTAAAATACGACAAAACAAATGAAACACATTTTTCCCATATGTTGTTATTTGTTTGTGACTACTACTTCGTCTCTTTTTTGGTTTCTCAGTGTCGTTGACGATGACAGCGACGTAGACGTCACTGCTTTAATGCCATCATGGCTCAGTCTCTTTAGCCCAGAAGACTGTCAACGTTGATGTTTGTAAGTGACAATGACGTTGCAGTCAATGTAAATGATCATTACTACATATATCTCGCTGTATAATCAACAGAACAAAGGCATATATGTATATTATGATAATTATTATCTCAATCATTATGATTAAACGTGATCGTCATGTGTGGTTTTAACTGATCCATTGATTGTCTATTTGTTAACTCTTGTGCGCTGCACTCTTGTTTGATGCCCTTTACTTCATACAATCACAATATGCTAAGTCAAAATAATAACAATTACACAAGTAGAAAAAGAAGTAGAAGAGAAGATCTCTGTTTCTCTGTAATTCTCTCTCCCTCTGCTTAGCAGAGCTAGCAACAGTTGTCTTCTTCATAGATGTTATTAAGTAACGAAAGTTGTTTGTATTTATTTTACTTCTTTTATTCTGTTGCCTCTCTGCCGCTATTCACTAGGGAATCCGTGAGCAGAATATAAGTCTCTCTTGCTTTATTTCGTTTCGTTTTTTTCTGTTTTTTTTGAGATGAGTTTTAGACATATGTTTAAATGTTACTTGTTATTGTTGTCCCCCCACAAAAAAAACGAATACTGCGATCAAAACAAAAACAAGAATTTTAAACATGTTGCTGATCTTTGGATACATAAAATGTTGATAAAGTAATTCATTATGTCAATATTGAAAATATGTGTGGTATGCATACACTAAAAGAAAACTAGAATGCAACAATTTTATATGTAAATCTTATATACACTGTAAACAATATTTAATTAATTAATTGTCATCTTCTTAATGTGATGAAGTTGTTGCAATATGAGAAAAAATCATTCACAATGACTGCTGAGACTGTATATGAATTTTGATATTGTGGGGAGTTGCTTTATACCACATAAGAGTCACACCTTATCACCCTTATAATAGCCTTAGACTATTATCAGGTGGCCACGACTAAACTATTGAATATGTCAGGTGGCAAAAAATATAATAATCAGGATTAAAACGTCATCTTTAAAATTTTGGGAAAATGGAATCGGCGACTTTAAAAATTTACAACAATCGAAATCAATTGTCGATGAAAACATTAAAGCACTAAAAATTATTTTGGATAGTCGCCGAATTACAATCACGAATGTTGATACTAGCTTATCGTTCGGCCCATGCTAAAGTATTTTTAGGATATTTTAGAGAACGGAAGAATATTCCACAATTTCTAAAAACAATGTCGCATGGACATTACTCAGAAGTTGTTGAGCATCATCAGCGACAGTCAACAATACCTCCAGAAGGTCATAACTCGGGAAGAATCATATTTGTATGGGTATGACGTTGAAACCAAAACCCAATAATTCCAATGGAATAGCCAAGAGGAAATAAAGGAAAAATTGAAAAAGACACATTGATTTCATACTATATAAAGAAAAGTGTTACTATATTGGTCCGATCGGACCAAACACCACCGATGACATAAAATAATTTTTGAAATTTGATTACACGGTTTGTGTCAGGTCTACATTAGCGTAGCTAGACAATTTTCCTAGGGGGGGCTATAGCCCCCCCATAGCTAAAATTTATAGACTGAACTTATAGGTTCAATTAATGTTTTATTTCATAAAATTGAATAAAAAATTAGACATCAAAATAACTCGACAAACAATTTATAATAAAGCAACTAAAAGTAGTTCCACACTTTTCCCAGCAAAAAAATTATGAGTTGTTCTAAAAGAACAACTTTAAAAGTACTTCCAAAAATGTCCTCAATTATTTTAACTACACAGGAAGTTTTTTTACTTAATTTTTTTTCATATTTTAATGTGTAATTTTTTGCTTTCTTTTTTTTCAAATAGTTTAAAAAAAGAGTAAGAATAAATAAATTGGTACAAATTATTCAAATTTTGCCACAAAACTGCTAAATCCATTATAGAAAAATCGATAATTTTGGAAATTATTCCAGGAAAAACGTTTCAAACAAGCGTCAGAATGCATTAAAAATCATAAAAACAATATAAAAATTATTTATTTGGGAAACAATTTTTTAATTCACATTCAAAACACTGAATTCGGATCTCACCTTAAGAAGTGATGCAAATTCATTGCAACGGCTGTTGAAACGGTGGACATTTGTCCTATGACAAGCTCATATTACATTCATTGCTTCTCCGCCAATTTTGCACCACTTCTAGACCCAAAAAGAACATTTTCACTACTTTTTTGGCAACGCTTTTTCGCAGCATTATTAAGATATTAATTTATGAAAGAATAGTTTTAATATCAATTACTATTTTTTTAATTAAATTGACTAAACTAAATCAATCATAAGTTCAACCACAGCTTTATTTCATAAATATCTTACTTCAAACATTGCCATCGGCAACTGCTACCACAACCCAAGTAATTCGATTGTTCATGAAAGTCTTTAGCGGAAATTTGTGCGATCGTATATACTTGTTTATTTTTATAAAAATTAAAAAAACTATTGACATTTATTGAAAAATGGAAAGTCATAAATAGAGTTTCAAATTCTGGGGGGGGGCTAAAATTTTTCTGGGGGGGTCTAAGCCCCCCCCCCCCCCCAGAGGCCTTCCTACGCTTATGCAGGTCTATAGTAAATTATACATTTTTAGGGACCATCTTAATTATATCTGAAGAACTGGACTATTAAAAATCAAGATTTAATGTTTATTTGGACCATTCTAACCCTTATAATCGAATGTCCACATGAAGAATGGGAGAATATGTGGGTTATATCCGAACTGTGGGTAAAACAAAACTACAGGAAATCGGATGAAAAGTGTGGAGTGTAGTCCCTTAAGAAAGTAAAATCGGGAGTTTGGTTTACTTGGGGGTGGGGGAACGATGGAACAAAGTAAAAATACTACAACAATAAAGGTATTTTTCTTCGAAATTTGAAAGTTGGTTCGCTTGTGGGATATTTGCTGATAAAGATTCTTGTTCAGGGAGAAACAATGTAATGACGCAATATTCCTGAAATTTGGTACAGTTTCTTCCAGGTTCAGGTTTTGATATAGTCCCCATATACACCGAACCCACCGATTTGGGATCTTCAGTATCTAGACACCACAATTTTTTATCCGATTTGTTTGAAATGCAACAACTCGAGATATTTAGAGCCCGAAAATATGTGTGCCTTGGTCCATGATTTGTTATATTGCCCATAAAGACCACTCTCACGATTTGACTTCAGGTGTTTTTGATTCGGGAGTTATCATCCGATTAGTCTGAAATTGGAAATCGAGAGGTATTTTAGATCCATTAATAGGTGTGTTTCGATCCACGGTAAAGCACCCCTATAAACCGATATGACTTCTGGGATTTCTAGAAACCTAATTTATATCCGATTTGGCTAAAATTGAAAATCTAGAGGTATTTTAGGTCCAGAAAGACTGTGTTGATTTATTTGGTTTTTATTGATCCCTTTATTTATTTAGCTCCTATATACAATAATATGATGCATGCCGGTCCATGTTTTGGTTTAGCACCCTTCTTCACGGACGAAAAAGACTGTTTTTCATATGTTTGGTTGTAAGAATTGTATGTTTGGAACTAAAATTTTTTAACACAATATTTTTAAGTGACATGCTTGGGACATATATGTTAATATGTTAGAACATATTATGCTTGGTACATAAACTGTTTGTAAATATAATATGCTTAGATGCAAACATATATTAATTTAGAAATAGCCTATAAACATATATGTGTTTAGAAATAGAGACATAGAGAGTATGCTGCAAGTAAAATAATGGAAGTAACATATTAAAAACATATCCACACAAAGAAAATTTCATTAAGTTTTTTTTCTACCAGTGTATGCCCTAAGGTGAAACAATATGTTTGAACAATACAAACAATATTTTACTTGGACCAATCCTGAAAATATATATGTTTGAAGGAAAATGTGTTTGGGGTATATGTTACAGAAGCGATTTTTTATACCCTGCGCCACACTCTGGAACAGGGTATTATAAGTTAGTCCATATGTTTGCAACACCCAGAAGGAGACGAGATAGACACATGGTGTATTTGGCAATAATGCTCAGGGTGGGTCCCAGAGTCGATCTAGCCATGTCCGTCCGTCCGTCTGTCCGTGAACACATTTTTGTGATCAAAGTCTAGGTCGCAGTTTAAGTCCAATTGCCTTCAAATTTGCACAAGTTCATGTTTTGGGTCAGAATAGAACCCTATTGATTTTGGAAGAAATCGGTTCAGATTTAGATATAGCTCCCTTATATATCTTTTGCCCGATATGGACTTATATGGCCCCAGAAGCCAAAAGTTTTACCCGGTTTGCTTGAAATTCTGCACAAACACAACGCTTGGTCGTATAGTCAAGTGTGCAAAATTTGATTGAAATCGGTTCAGATTT
The DNA here is from genome assembly GCF_050003625.1 of Haematobia irritans. Taxonomy (NCBI): domain Eukaryota; kingdom Metazoa; phylum Arthropoda; class Insecta; order Diptera; family Muscidae; genus Haematobia; species Haematobia irritans. The sequence goes on along the minus strand of NC_134399.1, from coordinate 191,540,561 downwards.
AGATATAGCTCCCATATATATAGTTCGCCCGATTTACACTCATATGACCACAGTGGCCAATCTTTTACTCCGATTTAATTGAAATTTTGCACAGGGAGTAGAATTAGCATTGTAGCTATGCGTGCCAAATTTGGTTGAAATCGGTTCAGATTTAGATATAGCTCCCTTATATAGCTTTCGCCCGATTTACATTCATATGACCACAGAGGCCAATTTTTTGCTCCGATTTAGTTGAAATTTTGCACAGGGAGTAAAATTAGCATTGTAGCTATGCGTGCCATATTTGGTTGAAATCGGTTCAGATTTAGATATATCTCCCATATATATGTTTTTCTGATTTCGACAAAAATGGTCAAAATGTCAACATTTTCCTTGTAAAATCGCCACTGCTTAGTCGAAAAGTTGTAAAAATGACTGTAATTTTCCTAAACTTCTAATACATATATATCGAGCGATAAATCATAAATAAACTTTTGCGAAGTTTCCTTAAAATTGCATCAGATTTAAATGTTTCCAATATTTTTTACTAACATTGTATTGCACCCTAGTGCATTAGCCTTCTTAAATTTTGAGTCTATAGATTTTGTAGAAGTCTATCAAATTCTATCCAGATCGAGTGATATTTAAATGTATGTATTTGGGACAAACCTTTATATATAGCCCCCAACACATTTGACGGATGTGATATGGTATCGAAAATTTAGATCAACAAAGTGGTGCAGGGTATAATATAGTCGGCCCCGCCCGATTTTAGACTTTCCTTATTTGTTATACCCTCCATCATAGGATGGGGGTATATTAACTTTGTCATTCCGTTTGTAACACATCGAAATATTGCTCTAAGACCCCATAAAGTATATATATTCTGGGTCGTGGTGAAATTCTGAGTCGATCTAAGCATGTCCGTTCGTCCGTCCGTCTGTTGAAATCACGCTAACTTCCGAACGAAACAAGCTATCGACTTGAAACTTGGCACAAGTAGTTGTTATCGATGTAGGTCGGATGGTATTGAAAATGGGCCATATCGGTCCACTTTTACGTATAGCCCCCATATAAAGGGACCCTCAGATTTGGCTTGTGGAGCCTCTAACAGAAGCATATTTCATCCGATCCGGTTGAAATTTGGTATATGGTCTCTAACAACCATGCCAAAAATGGTCTACATCGGTCCATAATTATATATAGCCCCCATATAAACCGATCCCCAGATTTGGCTTGCAGAGCCTAAAAGAGAAGCAAATTTCATCCGATTCGGCTGAAATTTGGTACATGGTGTTGGTATATGGTCTCTAATAACCATGTAAAATTTGGTTCACATCGGTCCATAATCATATATAGCCCCCATATAAACCGATCCCCAGATTTGGCTTGTGGAGCCTCTAAGAGAAGCATATTTCATCTGATCCGGCTGAAATTTGGTACATGGTGTTGGTTTATGGTCTCTAACAATCATGCAAAAATTGGTCCACATCGGTCCTTAATTATATATAGCCCCATATAAACCGATCCCCAGATTTGGCTTGTGGAGCCTCTAAGAGAAGCATATTTCATCCGATTCGGCTGAAATTTGGTACATGGTGGTGGTATATGGTATCTAACAATCATGCAAAAATTGGTCCACATCCACATAATTTGGAACATGGTGTTAGTGTATGATCTTTAACAACCGTGGCAGAATTGGTCCATATCGGTCCATAATTATATATAGCCCCCATATAAAACGTTCTCAAGGTTTGACCTCCGGAGCTTCTTGGAGGAGCAAAATTCATCGGATCCGGTTCAAATTAGGAACGTGGTGTTAGTATATGGTCGCTAACAACCATACCAAAATTGGTCCAATCACACAAAAATTGGTGCATATCGGTTCATAATCATGGTTGCCACTAAAGCCAAAAACAATCTACCAAAATTTTATTTCTATAGAAAATTTTGTCAAATTTTTATTTGTAGAGAAAATGTTGTTAAAATTTTATTCGGTTCATAATAAAATTTTCATCATTGCCAGACTTTTATTTCTATAGAAAATTTTATCAAAATTTTATTTCTATAGAAAATGTTGTTCAAATTTTATTCGGTTCATAATCATGGTTGCCACTCGAGCCAGAAATAATCTACCAAGATTTTATTTCTATAGAAAATTTAGTCAAAATTTTTATTTCTATAGAAAATTTTGTGAAAATTTTATTTCTATAGAAAATTTTGTTAAACTTTTATTTCTGTAGAAAATTTTGTAAAAATTTTATGTCTACTTTGTCAAACTGAAATATATACGTATTGGATCGATCTTTTTTAATTTAATATATACCACGTATGGACTTACATACAATTTAGAAGATGGTGTTAGGAGGTTGTAAGATACCTTGCCATCGGCAAGCGTTACCGCAACTTAAGTAATTCGATTCTGGATGGCAGTGTTTAGAAGAAGTTTCCACGCAATCCATGATGGAGGGTACATAAGCTTCGGCCTGGCCGAACTTACGGCCGTATATACTTGTTTTTTACTAACATAGTGTGCCATCCCAGGGCATTAGCCGACTTAAATTTTAAGTCTATAGATTACAAAGTTTGTTCAGTTGGAGTCAGATTTAAATGTATGTATTTGGGACAAAAACCTTTATATATAGCACCTAACACATTTGACGGATTTGATATAGTATCGAAAATGTGGATTTACAAAGTGGTGCAGGGTATAATATAATACTCTGCCCGCCCGACTTTAGACTTTCCTTACTTGTTTTTTTTTTGAGGGTGTTGGACTCCTAAAAACCACAACTTTTATCCAATGTTATTTCATGGGATATTCTTTCCTCTAAAACTCAACCAAAAATTTAATATAGAGCTCTTTTCTTTTAGCACTGGATACCCTAAGCAGTCACGGACTAAAAGAAAACAGAGTACTCGTTTATCCAGGACATGTAAAACAGCATATCCAAAAAATATCCAACACTGTCATCAATCACAGAAAACAAGCGTCTAAAAAGCGTCACTTGATCAAAATGCAATCTGGCAACACCGAAGAGACTTGCACCAAACATAATTGAGTGTAACAAGATTAAGCATTGTGCTCTTATAAAGAGAAAACAAATGTCAAGGTGTAGAGGGCTTTGAGAAAAAAATTGTTTTATTTGACAATTATTTTCCCAAGCAGCTCTGCCCAGGAATAAATTTAAAACGGCAATATTCACATAAAACCATAATGAATATTCGCTTTAAAATATACATACGTTTTATTTTAATTTTCTACAATCGTTTTGGTATTGCTTTTGTGGGTTTTTATTCAGAAATTTATGAAAAACACAAATGTTATGATATTTTCCGACGCAAACGGCAGTACATTTGAGAGACACGTCGACGCAAACTTTATGATATTTTGTTGGCAGAGTCCTCTGGTGCTTCAGTTTTACTATAACAAGACTGTATCTTCTTCTCAATTATCTTTGCTTGCACTGATGAGATGTTCTGAATAGAATAAGTTGCAACCAATGATAAGAGAAAACAGCCCTATAGTCCCTATATGTAATTTAATTTCGGGAAACGTACTATTTGAAGCGATCTGTGTGGGAGAGTATCGAACCAACTTGAAATTCTAGATATTCCCAAAATTTTTGTCACCTTTATATGATGGCAACACTATTCGCTCCCATATGGAACTTCCGGTCAATCCAAGTAAATGCAACCCATCGATTAATCCTAGTCAAGCCTAGGCTCTGACATCTCTAGGGTTGAAAACTATGGAAAAGCATACACTAATGGTGATGGCTAAAAACCACAATGACTGACACCAGAGATATCAACGCCAAATGAAAAAAATTAATCCAGAAACAGAACCCTCAAAAAAAAAAACGAAGTAAAATTTTCCACGCTTAATGGTAAATGAGCTTATGCGATGGTTTGTTGTTTTGGATGCATTCTCTGTTTTTCAATAAAGCAAATGAGAAAAAAAGGATTTGTTGCATTTCCAGAACATCCCCAGACCAATGACAATGCAATGCAATTTCAATGACACCCAATGAAGAGTTGGCGTTGATTGAAGTGATCATTGATATGATAGTAGAGGCGGCAATGGTGGTGGTGATGGTATTATTGGTCGACCAAACATTGATGACAATGCTGGTTTTGTTTTCAATGTTGGGTTTGTGGACGGGGGGTGGGAGAGGAAATGCCATAGCATCATAATGTTCCCATGATGGATGATGGATTCATCTGCATGTGTATGTAGTATAACCATCATTGTCTCCATCGAATTTCCACATGCAAACAAACATCCATTTATTCCATCATTATAGAACTCCAAAGAAAATAAAACGCATAAAAGGAATGGAAGGGGGCGATATGAATGGCCGCACTTTTTCACAAGACAATATTGAGCTCTTGCACAAATAGCAAATAGGAAAAAAAACACCACGAAAACATTTACGATGATGAATGTTGAAGCTGTGAAAAATAAATATTCCAATATTCCTCATCTGGTAAGCGAAGCGAAAACAAAACAATTTGGAATGATGGAAAACAGGTTGTCAATTCATGATTGTTTTAGGACCCATATTGAAATAACATTCATATTTAAGAATACATCAATGCATCTGCTGATATGGTGGTGGTATTAAATGAATTCTGTCCAAGTAAAAACAACCACCTGGATCATGGTTGAAAATTTTCCATATCGAAATCTTTGATTTAAGATACGGATAGTCAATGTCAATGACCTGGTGTGTAAACACACACCCTAAGGAGACTAGGGACACATTTGTAACTTTTCTCGCGAAAATTCCAGAAAGACAATGTCGATCAAAGATAACTTCATTTTTTAAGGCAAATCTGAATTGTTGCAGCAGCACGCATGAAGAAGTAAGGCTTCAGTCTTGGAGAACGACTGAAAATTTACTTTTCACAGAATGTGTTGGCGAAAGATACTAAGCAATAAAACCCCATCTTGCCATCGACAAATGTCACCAGATCACGGTAGCCACAGTTGGTGGAATTCCACCAAAAATGGTAGATTGGTAGAAATCTTGATGTTTTGGTAGATTTTGTAAAATAATCCTCTCCAACTAAGAGGAAATTCACAAATTTTTTTTTGAGAAAATTTCCTTAAGAAATCAAATGTTGAGAAAATTTTCTATAGAAAACAAAATTGTGTCAAAATTTTCTATAGAAAAAAATTGTGTCTAAATTGTCTATAGAAATATAATATTGACAAAATTGTTTCTATAGAAATAAAATTTTGACAAAATTTTTTCTATAGAAATAAAACTTTGACATAGTTTTTCATAGAAATAAAAGCTTTGAAGCTACGGAAATAAAATTTTGACAAAATTTTCTATAGAAATAAAATTTCGGCTGTTTCGGAATTACCACATTCCTCATCAGCATCCTCTACTTGCAGCAAAATTATCAACCAATTATCTGAATAAATTCGGGTAATTCACTCAACCCAAAGTGAACTACACTTGAACCTCCCGAAAAAGGGTTTGATAGTCGGCTACTGCCTAAACAAATTTGCCAACATACCTCTTCGGCAGTAGCCGACTATCAAACCCTTTTTCGGGAGGTTCAAGTGTAGTTCACTTTGGGTTGAGTGAATTACCCGAATTTATTCTGATAATTGGTTGATAGTTTTGCTGCAAGTAGAGGATGCTGATGAGGAATGTAGTAATTCCGAAACAGCTGTACATCCAACCATCTTGCAGTCTATAGGGCTTTGCCCAAATAAATTTGACAAGCATACTTTTCCTCTGTTGGTTAAGCTACACTTGTAGTTTAGTCAATGCATGGCTTTATGCTGAGATCAAAAACAACAATAACGATTGAAGAGAAGCCAACAATAACAAACAAAACGAATGAAGATAGATGAAGCACGCTCAAAAACAAACCCAGCCAAATACATTCAAATCGATGATTTGAGTTTGGCAAAGGAAAAGAGATATGCTGGCAAATTTGTTTAGGCAGTAACCGACTATCAAACCCTTTTTCGGGAGGTTCAAGTGTAGTTCACTTTGGGTTGAGTGAATTACCCGAATTTATTCTAATAATTGGTTGATAGTTTTGCTGCAAGTAGAGGATGCTGATGAGGAATGTGGTAATTCCGAAACAGCTGTACATCCAACCATCTTGCAGTCTATAGGGCTTTGCCCAAATAAATTTGACAAGCATACTTTTCCTCTGTTGTTTAAGCTACACTTGTAGTTTAGTCAATGCATGGCTTTATGCTGAGATCAAAAACAACAATAACGATTGAAGAGAAGCCAACAATAACAAACAAAACGAAATAAAATTTTGACAAAATGTTCTATAGAAATAAAATTTTGACAAAATTTACTATAGAAATAAAAGTTTGACAAAATTTTCTGGAGAAATAAAATTTTGTGAAAATTTCGTATAGAAATAAAATTTTTGAGAAAATTTCCTATAGAAATAAAATTTTGACAAAATTTTCTATAGAAATAACATTTTTAAAAAATTTTCGATAGAAATAATATTTTTACAAAATTTTCTATAGAAATAAAATTTCGACAAAATTTCCTATAGAATTAAAATTTCGACAAAATTTCTTATAGAAATGAAATTTTGACAAAATATTCTATAAACAAAAATCTGAGAAAATTTCCTATAGAAATAAAATTTTGACATTATTTTGTACAGAAATAAAATTTTAACAAAATGTTCTATAGAAATAAAATTTTGACAAAATTTTTTATAGAAATAAAATTTTGACAAAAACTTCTATAGAAATAATATTTTGACATAGTTTTGCATAGAAATAAAAGCTTTGGCATAATTTTCTATAGAAATACAATTTTTGAGAAAATTTCCTATAGACATAATATTTTGGCAAAATTTTCTATAGAAATAAAACAAAAAATAAAATATTTTCTATAGAAATAAAATTTTGAGAAAGTTTCCTATAGAAATAAAAATTTGACAAAATTTTCTGGAGAAATAAAATTTTGACAAAATTTTCTGGAGAAATAAAATTTTGACAAAATTTTCTATGGAAATAAAACTTTTGACAATTTTTCATATAGAAATAAAATTTTGACAAGAAACCCTATAGAAATAATATTTTGACAAAATTTTCTAAAATAAAATATATAGAAATCAAATATAAAATATTTTCTAAAGAAATAATATTTTGGAAAAAATTTCCATAGAAATAAACTTTTTAAAAAATTTTCTAGGGAAATAAAATTTAACAAGTATATACGGCCGTAAGTTCGGCCAGGCCGAAGCTTATGTACTCTCCACCATGGATTGCGTAGAAACTTCTACTGAAGACTGTCATCCACAATCGAATTACTTGGGTTGCGGTAACACTTGCCGATGGCAAGGTATCTTAAAACTTCCTAACACCGTAATATATACCACATAGTCCATACGTGGTATATATTAAACTAACAAAGGCCGATTAAATACATATATAATTAAGTTTAAAGTGTCTATAGAAATAAAATTTTGACAAAATAAAATTTTGACAGCATTTTCTATAGAAGTAAAATTTGGAAAAACTTTTCTATAGAAATAAAATTTGGAAAAAATTTTCTATAGAAATAAAATTTTGACAAAATTTTCTATAGAAATAAAGTTTTGACAAAATTTTCTATAGAAATAAAATTTTGACAAAACTTTCTATAGAAATAGAATTTTGACAAAATTTTCTATAGAAATAAAATGTTGACAAAATTTTCTATAGAAATAACATTTTGACAATGTTTTCTATAAAAATAAAATTTTGGTAGATTATTTTTGGCCCGAGTGGCAACCATGATTATGAACCGATATGGACCAATTTTTGTGTGATTGGGATCAGCTATATATAACTATAGACCCATATGGACCAATTTTGGCATGTTTATTAGCGGCCTTATACCAAAATTTCAACCGGATCGGAAGAATTTTGCTCCTCCAAGAGGCTCCGGAGATCAAATCAGGGGAACGGTTTATATGGGGACTATATATAATTATGGACCGATATAGACAAATTCTTGCGTGTTTGTTAGATACCACATTCTAACACCATGTTCCAAATTTCAACCGGATCGGATGACTTTTGCACCTCCAAGAGGCTCCGGAGGACAAATCTGGGGATCGATTTATATGGGGGCTATATATAATTATGGACCGATATGGACCAATTCTCGCATGGTTGTTAGAGACCATATACTAACACCACGTACCAAATTTCAACCGGATCGGATCAATTTTGCTCCTCTAAGTGGCTCCGGAGGTCAAATCTGGGGATCGGCTTATATGGGGGCTATATATAATTATGGGCCGATGTGGACCAATTTTTGCATGGTCATTAGAGAACATATACCAACACCATGTACCAAATTTCAGCCGGATCGGATGAAATTTACTTCACTTAGAGGCTCCGCAAGCCAAATCGGGGGATCGGTTTATATGGGGGCTATATGTAATTATGGACCGATATGGACCAATTTTTGCATGATGTTTAGAGACCATATACTAACACCATGTACCAAATTTCAGCCGGATCGGATGAAATTTGCTTCTCTTAGAGCAATCGCAAGCCAAATTTGGGGGTCCGTTTATATGGGGGCTATACATAAAAGTGGACCGATATGGACCAATTTTTGCATGGTTGTTAGAGACCATATACTAACACCATGTACCAAATTTCAGCCGGATCGGATGAAATTTGCTTCTCTTAGAGCAATCGCAAGCCAAATTTGGGGGCCCGTTTATATGGGGGCTATACGTAAATGTGGACCGATATGGCCCATTTGCAATATCATCCGACCTACATCAATAACAACTACTTGTGCCAAGTTTCAAGTCGATAGCTTGTTTCGTTCGGAAGTTAGCGTGATTTCAACAGGCGGACGGACGGACGGACAATTTCACCAGAATTTCACCACGACCCAGAATATATATACTTTATGGGGTCTTAGAGCAATATTTCGATGTGTTACAAACGGAATGACAAAGTTAATATACCCCCATCCTATGGTGGAGGGTATCAAAAAAATTCTATAGAAATAAAATATAAAATATTTCCTATTAAAAAAAAAAAAAATTGACAATATTTTTTAATGAAATAAAATTTTGAAAAAAATGCTATAGAAATAAAATTTTTACAAAATTTTCTATAGAAATAAATTTTTTTATAGAATAAAATTTACTTTTTTTGGTAAGATTTTCTCTAAATTACCAAAATTTTTATACTATTTTTAGCTCGAATGACAAACGTGCACCAGATCTCCCGTCTTTAGTAGAATTTTGTACACAATCCATGATTCGGCGTGGTCGAACTATCGGCCTACTTAATTTCAACCCGATGGAATTAAATTTGCTCTTCTTAGAAATTCCGGAAGTCAAATCTGAGGATATGAGGGCTACATATAATTATGAACCGATATGAACCAATTTGTGAATGATGTTTAGAAGGCATGCCAACATCGCGTACCAAACTTGAACTTGATCGGATGAAATGTACTCCTCCAAGAAGCCCCACACCGAAAGAATTTTCTTCGTAAAAAGAATGAAAAATTTCGTTAAAAGTACGAAATTTGTCATTGTTTTACAACCAAAGAAACATTTCATTAAAAGTACGAAATATTTCGTACTTTTTACGAAGAAAAATTCTTCCAACATTTTCGTAGTTTGTAAGAAAAAATCTTCGTACTTTTTATGAAGAATCTTCGTACTTTTTTTGAATAATCTTCGTACTTTTTATGAAACAATTTCGTTCTTTTTATGAAAATGTTTCGTACTTTTTATGAAAAACTTTCGTAGTTTTTATGAAAAATTTTCGTACTTTTTATGGAAAACTTTCGTATTTTTTTCAAAAATGTTCGAACTTTTAGAAAAAAAATATAGTCGAAAGTGCATTTGGTTGTAGTTACAAGTGTGAAAAATTACATCACTACTTTACATCTTAAGTTTTTGAATAATTTTTAGTTTTATTGCTTCACTTTTATGCATAGCGCGCTATCACCCAAGCGCAGAATGTTTCGTAAAATATTCGTAAAAACTTCTTCACAAAATTCATGAAATTTTAAGAAAGTTTCGTTAAAAGTACGAAGAAAAGTTAATGTAGAATATTTCGTAGAAGTTTCGTATATTCGTAAAATTTACGAAAATGAATGAAAATTTCGTTATTTTAATGAAGAATAGTTAATGAAGAATTCTTCGTAAAATTAACGCAGAGAATTCTTTCGGTGCAGAGGTCAAATCTATTTATGGACCGATATGAACCAATTTTTGCTATACCTAAAAGTGGTCCGATAGAGCCCATTTGCAATATCAACCCTACGGGAAATGGATCAACCCAAGGACCGGTGCAGGACTAATTTTTTTTTTATTGACGGAGTAAATTTCCACTTTAGAACACGACTTGAACTGATTCCAAAGGGCACGTTCTGGGAAATGTAGGACTATCCCAAAGACAGGTCAGTCTGGGAAAAATTATTAAGAATCTGTTTCACGTTGAACATCCAAATCTCACTAGGAAGGAAATATGTTTGGAATAACATATGTTGAACAATAGATTATTCTGATAATCGTAAGTCTGTAAATGTGCAGCTCCAACAACTGGTAGTAAACCTGCGAGAGGTAAGTGGCAATATACACCTATTTACCTTAGGGAAGTTTCAAGTTGATAGCTTCATTCGTTCGGAAATTACTGACGGACGGCCTTTGCTAGATCGAGCCAGAATTTCACCATGACCTATAATATATATACTTTAAGGGGTCTGAAACTAATTTGTCGACATGTTACAAAGGAATAATGAAATGAGTATACCCTATCCTATGGCGGAGCATCCAAATCGCACCACAAATGAAACTATTTTAGAATATGTGAACAATATATTGTTCCGATAATTCTATTTCAGTAAATGTGCACATCCAATAAGATGTTAATATCAAGAGAGTACAGAAATCCAAACATTATTATTAAATGTAGCACTTGTACCAGTCCTGTGATAGGTCCGCCAGTGGCAATTTGCACCAGTTTCCCGTATTGACCCTTCAATACTACGCGGTTTGTTTTATCACAAAACAAAAATGTTGGTCTACAGAATGGTGCTGGGTATAATAAAGTCGGTCTTGTCCGACTATAGACTTTCCTTAGTTGTTTTCGTTTTTATATGTGTTCCGGAAAGGACCTTCGCATTACCCTGGTCTTCTTGTTTAAAATTTACTTTTCCACTTACTTACTTTAACTTGGAGAGAAATGATTAATAGGTACTAAATTTCGCAAACACCGTTTTGCAGTTGTTGGAGCTCTCTTTTGTCGAAGATTTGAAAAAAATTATGATGGTGATGGCGATATGAAGATTATGTCTATTGGTATCTGCAAATCTCTGATTAAATACATACCAAGTTAGAAAAATGTCCAATACACAAAAATTTCCATTTTAATTTTGAATTACTTAAGACCACATAGTTCGAGATAGTGTTATGAGAAGTGTTAAAATGATTCTTAATTGACCACATTGTTATTGCAATTGATGTTCAACATGTGCTTCCTCAAAGAAATAAACTTCACATTCTCCATTTCCCACACAGAATTTGTCACATAAAATCAATCTTCATCATTAACATCACAATGATTCCACAACAATCACCATCAACCTAATAAGTCATTAGGAGACATCTTCAATGTAAGCGAAAGTAAGTTTAAAGTGTCAATAGTAAAGAATTTCAGGCATTTCCAAACCATACAGCAACAATTAATTCCATACATCATTGTGGCAATCTGAAAATATCCCAGTGGAGAAAAGTGACATTACAAGTAACGCGCGTGGCAAACAAATTTAAAATATGTAAATTTAAAAATAACAATATTTAAAATATAATATTGTTATTTTTAATTAATTATTAAAAATAAAACCCCTAAATTGTTCTAGATTTATTCAAATACCATATGGCTTATATATGGTAAAGCCAGATTTAAGAAGCACAGAGGCGGCAATATCCCGATCTATAGATTTTAATGGTAACTCTAAACATAAATTAAAAAAAAACGTTATATTGTAAAGGAATTGTTCATTGGTGCTTTAAGATAGCCTCTTTTCAGTCCTTGCACACGAAGGCCCTACAATTTTGTTGCGACCGATATTTTACAATTCACATGGCAATGCATCATTAATTTTCTTATTCATCATGGTGAACTTTCTTGGATGTCTGTCGTCCATTCGGTAGGCTTTCTTCTTTCTTTTGTCTCATTGTGGGGTCTTTGCTTCGCCTTTGCGTCTTTGTTTCATTTTTTTTCACTATGCGTAATTTGTTAGCTGTAAAACAAAAAAAAAGAGTGTCACACACACCCAATGTGCATATTTTACTCCCCAAGATATCAATACTTATAACATACGCATTCGGATTATTTGAATGCCTAAGTGTGTGTATGTATGTATGCATGCATTTCCATAGCATTTGCATTACAGAACATTTGTACATTCACTCGCGCCACTGAAATGTTAAGCAAACATAGATCTAACATTGTAACTAACGGAGATAAATCTTAATGTACTGAGTATTAACATCAAAGCGTATTAAGAAAGCTTGTAAGAAGATTTGTGATGGATACACATGGTCACAGTGGGACTGAATAGAATATTGTATGATATTACATTTGTCTGTGATATTTGAATGATTTATTTTATTTCTTTTTTTCAGGATAATCGCTTATATATACGAGAAATATAAAAGTAAGTTGATAAGTCATTTAATTAAAGAAATTTATAAATATAAATATCTCTTATTAAACTATACCCACTGTGAACATTAAACGGACTTTCCCCGGAAAAATTTCTACAATAAACTATCTCTAAATTACGTCTATGTTCGTGATCGATAAACTCAAAAACTACTGGACAGATTTTGACCAATATTATACGCATGCTCCGTGCACACAGAGAAGGAATATGATCACCTCAAATACCTTTCAAGAGCAAAATGTTGTTTTTGAATGAAACAAAAATTAACATTTTTGCAGCAACCATGTATTTTCTCGGCCATTATGAATATTATTTTGGCAAGCAGTTTATTTTAGACGAAAACATTTTTGATCTTGCAGGTGATGATATAGCTTCTCTGCGTGTGGCCTATAGGAGTGTTTCCCGTGATAAATAACATTATGCTTTTGGAACATATTTGGGGTTATCAAACTCTTTCTTTGCGTGCATACATTATATGTAATTATAAAAATTTATATTTTTATAATTATAATTTTATATATAAAATATTTTTATTTTTTAAAATATATAACATATTGATTTTTGGATTTTTGTATAAAACATTTTTTCCTATTACACATAAATTAAAATCACTGATTTTGAGTTTTCCTCGAGAGGCAATTCAAAATGAGAAAAAAATACATCGTACGTTACCCTTTATTATAGTTCTTAGAATTGTAATAAATAAATAAAAAAAATGTTAAAACATCTCATAATTTAATACTATTTAAATATAAGCCTCCCACTGTGTTATTTGTTGGATCTCACAGCAAGTGATCCAATGAAGAACATCTTCACTCACTTTGAATGCTCTATGAATGAAAACATCGTACGCACTCTCGTTAGAATTCCTATGTGACAGGCGTAGTCGGTTTCTTTTGCAGAACACAAACAGTCATCTCAGCATTTGTTCTCTAACAACAACGAAAACAGAAAACTAACATCATAGGCAACAACAAAGAAATACAATGCAAGAGAAAACGACCACATTGTCGTTAAACACACTTTGCATGATTGATGACAAATTGCATTTAGTAAGATGCAAATAGTGTTGCCATTTATCACCAAATTAAACACAAATTCAATAAGGGAGAAATAAATATAGGAAATGACTCTACATTTACTACTACTAACAAGTATATACAGCACTAAGTTCGGCCGGGCCGAATCTTAAATACCCACCACCATGAACCCAATATTAGGGTTTCCTTTGAAATTTCAGGAGGGCTTGAGGAATTGAGGACACTTCCCGAAGATAAATCTAAAGATTTCACCCATGAGGACTATATCAGATTCTGGATTTATAAGAACAATTTTTGTTTGAGTTTTAGAGGAATCATTAACATCTCTTGTAAGTGTGCAAGAAAATTATAAAATAACGTCTTGATTTGAAATCTTAAATCGGTAGAAGTAAAATCTGGAAATTTTACATTGAGTTTCCAGCAATTTTCATGATCAGTACGCCTTCTACACCCTCAAGAAGTGAAGTTGGTGTATATGGAGGCATTACCAAATGGACCGATAAAAACTTAATCCGATACACGTTTTTGTGAGCCTAAAATACCAGAATATTTACAATTTCAAGCAAATCAGATAAAAACTACGGTTTCTAGAAACCCAGGGAGTTAAATCGGGAGATCGTTCTTATGGGGGATATACTAAAATATGGACCGATACTCACCGTTTTCTGCACACCTCTTTATGACCCGAAAATACCTCTAGATTTCCAATTTCAGGCAAATAGGATAAAAACTTCGGATTCTAGAAGCCCAAGAAGTAAAATCGGGAAATCGGTCTATATGGGGGCTATACCAAAATATGGACCGATACTCACCATTTTCGGCACACCTCTTTATGGTCATAAAATACCTCTAGATTTTCACTTTCAGACAAATTGGATAAAAACTACGGTTTCTATAAGCCCAAGACCCCAAATCGGGAGGTCGGTTTATATGGGGGCTATATCAAAACCTGGACCGATATAGCCCATCTTCGAACTTGACCTGCCTGCAGACAAAAGACGAGTTTGTGCAAAATTTCAGCACGATTGCTTCATTATTGAAGACTGTAGCGTGATTACAACAGACAGACAGACAGACAGACGGACAGACGGACATCGTTATATCGTCTTAGAATTTCTCCCTGATCAAGAATATATATACTTTATATAGTCGGAAATCGATATTTCGATGTGTTACAAACGGAATGACAAACTTATTATACCCCCGTCACCATTCTATGGTGGTGGGTATAAAAATACTCGCTGCTTCTGAAATGACACAGATGGCTAAGGTATAGTTTGTTATATGAATAAATCGGAAAATACCTGTCACTTTTTTGGTAAGCAGTCCCTCATGGAAAATGAGGTGATATATTAAATGGTTCGAATTTTAATGTACCTTATAATTATTTTGAACATTCTGTCAAATACAGAAACTTAATTGTAAATAAATATACATAGAGAATATAGATTGGTTGTGAAACCCGAATTTATTGGCAAACTCTTTATGGGCCAAAAAAGCATGTCCGGATCTTTACACCAATAATGTTGGTATTGATTTCGAGCCATTTAATTAAATAGTTGGTTTTTAAGCTTTTGCCTTCAAGTGCTATTAAATGTCCTTTAAAACTGTGTTAATGAAAACCTAAATGTCCAAATTCAGACTCGACTTCAAGTATAAATTAGGCTATATTTCAAGTAAACATATCTTTAAAATAAAGTATTGAAAAACATGTCCTATTTGTAAAAGCTTTTTTTTATAGTCAATATACAGCAAATTGAAAGAAATTTTTTTTTTCAATGCGAGTGACTCAGAACAACACCACTTTTTGGAAAACCTTATCACAAAATACTATTATAAACATTATTCTCTACTATGGTAACTCTACCATTTTAGGCATCTCATTTAAACTATGGAGTAGCCATTTCTACGCGTTGATTGAAAATTACATCTTTGTCGGCATATTTAAAACGACACTTGCACTCTCACTTATGTTATAGCAACAGAATTATGCTGCTTAGAAGACATCCATACACACACATGCATAGAAAGTGAAATGTGATTAATTGAAATGCCATGGCTTCGGCACTTTTTCCTATTGCAACAATAACAACAACATCTCAACAAAATTTAAAATTGCCATAACAGAGTTCTGTTTGAATTAATTCTCTGTGTTAAATCCCCTAAAGAGAAAACAATGACTACCAATGGTATGTAATAAGAAAATGACATACATAACATTTACAACAACATAACCAAAGATTCCCAGTTGCTGTCATCATCAGCGTCATCCTAATGTAACCGATGTTGTGTCAGGTCGTGGGGGGAATTCTTTATGGACAATTTATCATAAATTGTTACGTTTTTTATAATCTCTTTTTTACGAATGACTCACCACCATTCCTTGACATAGCATGAGAGCAATGCGCGCAACAGATTATGATGCGGTTATTTCAAAAAGTTTCCTGTTGTTTTTTTTTATCATAGGAAAATCTCTTTGATATGGAAATGTGCATAGGTTGGGAATGCTCTGTCATGTGAAACAGGTGCTGTTAACATTTTGACATACATATTTACAAAATAGTGAGATGTCATGGAATTTTTATTATTAATCCCTATACCACTATAGAAGCGAAGGAAAACGATTGTCGTAATCATAACCTAAACAAAACTTTGGACAAGGGACAAATCCTATATTAGAAACTTTTTAATCTTAAATGTAAACAATCAATAATTAAGTAAATTTAAAAAAAAATATTTCCTTAAATCAAAAGAGTTTCTTTTTATGTTAAGGAACATTTTCCGTACATCAAAAACATGCGTCTTTAATAGGGGCAACAATTTTAAAGATTCGTGTCCTAAATTTATTAAAATTAAAACTAAATTCAAAATTTGTAATTAAATTATGAACTATATTTTAATAAATTTTTTTTTTATACCCTCCACCATAGGATGGGGGGTATATTAACTTTGTCATTCCGTTTGTAACACATCGAAATATTGCTCTAAGACCCCATAAAGTATATATATTATGGGTCGTGTTGAAATTCTGAGTCGATCTGAGCATGTCCGTCCGTCCGTCCGTCTGTTGAAATCACGCTAACTTCCGAACGAAACAAGCTATCGACTTGTAGGTCGGATGGTATTGCAAATGGGCCATATCGGTCAACTTTTACGTATAGCCCCCATATAAACGGACACCCAAATTTGGCTTGCGAGGCCTCTAAGAGAAGCACATTTCATCCGATCCGGCTGAAATTTGGTGCATGGTGTTAGTATATGGCTTCTAAAATTCATACAAAAATTGGGTGACATCGGTCCATAAATATATATAGCCCCCATATAAACCGATCCTCCGATTTGGCTTGCGGAGCCTCTAAGAGAAGCCAATTTCATCCGATCCGGCTGAAATTTGGTACATGGTGTTAGTATATAGTCTGTAACAACCATGCAAAAATTGGTCCACATCGGTCCATAATTATATATATCCCCCATATAAACCGATCCCCCGATTTGGCTTGCGAGGCCTCTAAGAGAAGCAAATTTCATCCGATCCGGCTGAAATTTGATACATGGTGTTAGTATATGGTCTCTAACAACCATGCAATAATTGGTCCACATCGGTCCATAATTATATATAGCCCCCATATAAACCGATCACCAGATTTTACCTCCGGAGCCTATTGGAAGATCAAAATTCATCTGATTCAGTTGAAATTTAGTACGTGGTGTTAATATATGGCCTCAAACTCCCACGCAAAAATTGGTCGAAATCGGTCCATAATTATATATAGGCCCCATATAAACCGATCCCCAGATTTGACCTCCAGAGCCCCTTGGAAGAGTAAAATTCTTCCCATTCGGTTGAAATTTGGTACGTAATGTTAGTATATGGTATCCAACAACCATGCAGGAATTGGTTCCTATCAGCCCATAATTATATATAGCTCCCATATAAACCGATCCCAAGATTTGACCTCCGGTGCCTTTTGGAGAAGCAATCGTATATGATATTTAACAACCATGCCAAAAGTGGTCCATATCAGTCCATAATCATATATAGCCCCATATAAACCGATCCCGAGATTTGGTTTTGGAGCCTCTTGGAGGAGCAAATTTCATCCGAGTGAGTTGAAATTTGGTACATTGTGCTAGTATATGGTCGTTCACAACCATGCCTAACTAGATTCATATCGGTCTATAGTTATATATATCCCTCAGATAAATCGATTTCCAATCACACAAAAATTGGTCCATATCAAGTTCATAATTCTATATATCCCCCATATAAGTGACCCCCATATTTCAATTCTGGCTTTCTACGCACCGTGCAAAAAGTCCATATCGATTCGTAATTATTTGTAGACTTAACTATACATAACTTTTTTGTCTAATATATAGCACGTATGGACTAAGTCACAATTTAGAAAACGATGTTAAGAAGTTTTAAGATACCACAACCAAAGTATTTCGATTGTGGATGACAGTCTTTCGTAGAAGTTTCTACGCAATCCATGGTGGACGGAACATAAGATTCCGCCTGGCCGAACTTACGGTCGTATATACTTGTTTCCTATTTAAAGCTGGGCTATAACATATGCTAGCCCAGCTTTATATAGTCCAGGTCACCACGAACTGGGCAAAGGCTTTCATAAGCATGTCGGTGCTAACATCTCCAAAGATATTCAGCTCAAGTTCCTCTTATATTCAGTTTGCCATCTCCCTCGATGGTTCCTTTACGTTTAAGTCTTTAGCAAGTTTTCCTTCTAATCAACTGTGAACATTGTCCTTCTTTCACAGCAACCCAAAATCTTCCTTAAAGCAATTCGTTTGTCTTATTACATAAAACATTTTTCTTTGCATACTTTTTTGTTGTTGTTTACATTTTGTATTTATTTCACATGTTTATCTTTTAAATATTGTTTTCTTTTGATATTTTTTAAGAATCCATTTGTAAACATTACCTGAGGACATTTCTTGTTGTTGTTTTTGTTTCTTTATTGGTATTATCATAACAGAGGATGGGGGGAAATAATCAAATAGACAGAAAGTATATACTTATAAATATGAGGAGTATGCTTTGTTCATCTTTATAGAATGAAAAAACTCTGCAAGGTCCAGTTCACTTCTCTTGAACTAACAATATGAGTATATTTACCAAGAAAATAAAATCAAGATGAAATGAAAACACTTTCAATTTACTTTTCGGATATCGATTTAATACGAATATTTGATTTAGAAGTTCAATTTTGTTAAAGATAAAGTAGAAAAAACAAAACAAAATAACAACATAACATAAATAAAAATTGAGAAACATTAGAACATTATGTTGATGTGCGCACAGTGATTGATAAGAGGCAGATTTGAGGTAATAACTGCACTGTAAAACACAACAACAATATATGATATTTGAGAGCTTTATCGAAATTAGAAGCAACAATGGTTGTGCATACGCGTATGTTAGTATAATTTGATTTATGTTATCGTACTACAGTTTGTTCTAATGCTTAAGGTAGACAGAGTGGCTGTCTGTTCTTACAGAACTACTCTTTTATAAGAGCTGCCCGATTCTATGTTAAGATCAAGCATAAGAGACTTCAATTCTATAGAGAAGGCTGAACGGTGTGTAACACTTTATGAAACCACTCACATACACAAACTTGGAAACACTCAGAATTATCACCAGTATTATTGAGAGAAGACAAATCACAGCTGGTGATTGATATCCTCTCAAAATCACGGCACCACACTAGTAAACTTAAGATGATTAAGCTAATATATGCAAAAGTAAGATATATCATCCTAATCTCTACTGGCTCAGACAACTTTAGCCAGTAGAGTGACAAATAAAAGGATAGAGATAATTTAATATTCACCTTTTTCTGAATATCATATAATTTATCCATTTTATTTTTTAACCGACTTCATGTACACACTGAAAAAACATTGTAGTGAGGCCAAAGATTGCATGTCTTTAAAATACGAATGCGAATTTTGCTTAGCAAAGAAGATGCACTTCTCTGACATAGTGAGTGACTTAAGAATGGGTATCATAACATGAAAGAATTTTTTTTTTGACTAAGTTCAACTTAACTTTAATAATTCAGTAAAATTCTTTAAAATTAATGAAATTGTCTTTATATTTGTCCTCTTTTTACATCTTGACTACAAAGCAAAAAAATATTCAAAAATAGGACATATTCTACAACACCTTATTTCGAAGGCATGACACATATGATAATTTCTACTTGAAGTCGAAGTCTGAAATTGGAAATTTAACTCGTCGTTAACACGTTTCATGAATGAATTAAAATTTGTTTCCCAAAAATCAAACTCAGTTTTAAAAGAGATTTTTGTCTTTAATGTATAAATATTTTATTTCCGCTTCTTTGGCAGAGAATCAATGCTAAAATCATTAGTGTGAAGGCAAAATTTTTGGAACCGGGCATCCAAAAAGTGTAGAAGTGTAAAAATTTTGCCCAAATCGGTTCAGCTTTTTAAGGAGCCCAGATTTAAAGCAACCTAATAAATATCTTTTTTTTTGAATGAAGCGCCATCTGTGGCTCGTAATGAATACAAAATCCTTAAAGTGAACGTAAATTTTGTCTTTACACTAATGATTTTGGTATTGATTTCGAGCCACAGAAGCGGAGAATAGAAGTGAAGATACCCTTAAGACACAATTCTCTTTTAAATTTGAGTTATGCGTACTTTATTCTAGGAAACAAATTTATTCGTGTTTTTAGCTTTTTTCCTCATACGGTTGGTAGAATTGTCTATAGAAATAAAATTTTTAAAACATTTTTTGAAATAAAAAATGTTCTATAGAATTAAATTTTTGCTAAATTTTTTATATATATAAAATTTGGACACAATTTACTATAGAAATAAAATTTTGCAAAAAGTTTCTACAGATGTAAAATTTGCAAAAATTTTCAATAGATATAAAATTTTCTACAGATATAAAATTTTGCAAACATTTTCTATAAATATAAAATTTTGCAAAGATTTTCTATCAACATAAAATTTTGAAAAAGTTGTCTATAAATATAAAATTTTCAAAAACGTTCTATAGATATTTCATTTTCTGTATAAAGGGTGATACGGTCAAAATTTGGTCAAGGGAAAACGCGTGTAAATCGGTGAAATCGTTTATTTAAAAAATCAAATTAAATTTCTTTTTCAAGTTCAGTTAGTATAAAATTCAGGAAAAATATTCAGTTAGGCTTTCGCTTTTCCAAATCCGAATTGCCGGGCCTCACGCTTGACACCTGCCATCAGATTTTGTACAGCCACCTTGTCCACCTTCTTCGCCGCAGAAAGCCAGTTTGCCTTGAACTGCTGCTCGTCCTTAGCAGTTTTTTTGGTCTTCTTTAGGTTCCGCTTGACAATAGCCCAGTATTTCTCAATTGGGCGGAGCTCTGGCGTGTTGGGAGGGTTCTTGTCCTTGGGAACCACCTGCACGTTGTTGGCGGTGTACCACTCCATGGCCTTTTAACCGTAATGGCAAGATGCCAAATCCGGCCAAAACAGTACGGAACAACCGTGTTTCTTCAGGAAAGGCAGCAGACGTTTATTCAAACACTCATTCACATAAATTTCTTGTTTGACAGTCCCGAAAGCTATGAAAATGCTGCTTTTCAAGCCACAGGTAGAGATGGCTTGTCAAACCAGATATTTCTATGCGAACTTTGACAGTTTTATGTGCTTGAAAATATCTGCTACCTTTCCCCTTCCTGTCCCGGAAGCTGCTTGTAGTCGGCTTTGACGTAGGTTTCCTTGTCCATTACCACGCAGTCAAACTTCGTCAGCATCGTCGTGTACAGCCTCCGGGATCGCGCTTTGGCCGTCGTATTTTGTTTATCATCGCGATTTGGAGTCACTACCTTCTTGTAAGTCGATAGTCCGGCTCGTTTTTTGGCTCGATGCACGGTTGTAGACGATACACTCAGCTTATTTGCGGCATCTCGGAGTGAGATGTTAGGGTTTCGCTTGAAACTACCGGCAACTCTCTTTGTCGTCTCAGCGGCTTCCGGTTTTCGATTTCCCCCCAACTTTTAGCGATTTTGCCAGCTTTGCATGCGAGTAGCTCGGATTTTCGCGATGCGCGAGCAAAATTTTGATACGCTGCTCTTCTTGCTTGGACGGCATTTTGACAACTGATGAGTGAATTCCAAAATCAAAATAGGAGCAACATTCTACACACACACACCTTCAAAATGAGGGGTGTTCAGGATTTTTAAATGCAAAATTGAAAGAAATACGTCAAGTTTATATTGACCAAATTTTGACCGTATCACCCTTTAAATATAGATATAAAATTATGCAAAAATTTATATAGATATAAAATGTTGTAGAAATACAATTTTGCAAAAATTTTCTAGAGAAATAAAATTTGACAGCATTTTCTACAGAAATAAAATTTTGACAAAATTCTCTATCGAAATAAAATTTTGACAAAATTCTCTATCGAAATAAAATTTTGACAAAGTTTTCTATAGAAATAAAATTCAGACAAAATTTTCTATAGAAATAAAATTGTTCAAAGGTTTTCTATTGAAATAAAATTTTGCACAAATTTTCTATAGATATAAAATTTGACAGCATTTTCTACAGAAATAAAATTTTGACAAAATTCTCTATCGAAATAAAATTTTGACAAAATTCTCTATCGAACTAATATTTTGACAAAGTTTTCTATAGAAATAAAATTCAGACAAAATTTTCTATAAAAATCAAATTTTGCAAGTATTTTCTATAAAAATAAAATTTTGCAAAAAAATTCTATAGATATAAAATTTTCTATAGATATAAAATTGTGGCAAAATTTTCTATAGATATAAAATTTTGACAAAATTTTCTATAGAAAAGTCAATTTGACCTTAGTCAAACAATTTTAAGTGAAATCGCCTAACTACAAGGACAAAACGACTTTATTGAAAAGTTTATCGACTTTTGGACAAGAAAAAACTTTATAACAGAGAAATGCGTCTTCTATGCTAAGCAAAATTCGCAATCTTATTTTACGGACATGAAATCTTTGGCATTATGCCAATATTTTTTGCAGTAAAATATTTTATGCTGATAAATGAGATTAAAATATTCTAATTTTTTAATTTTTTTTGGTTGTAATTTATTTTATTTTGTTTTACTTACTTATATCAAGACTTATTGACGAATAAAAAAATTTTAAGTTTATATACCCACCACCATAGAATGATGACGGGGGTACAATAAGTTTGTCATTCCGTTTGTAACACATCGAAATATCGATTTCCTACTATATAAGTATATATTTTTGATCAGGGAGAAATTCTAAGACGATATAAGCATGTCCGTCTGACGTTCTGGCCGTATGTCTGTCTCTTGTAATCATGCTATAGCGTTCAATAATGGCGCTATCGTCCTGAAATTTGGCACAGATTCGTCTTTTGTTTGCAGGCAGGTCAAGTTCGAAGATGGGCTATATCGGTTCAAGTTATGATATAGTCCCCATATAAACCGACCTCCCGATTCGGGGTCTTGGGCTTATAAAAACCGTAGTTTTTATCCAATTTGCCTGAAATTGGAAATTTTGCAAAAATTTTCTATAGATATAAAATTTTGACATTTTCTGTATTAATATAGATATAAAATTATGCAAAAAATTTTTATAGATATAAAATGTTGCCAAATTTTATATAGTAATAAAATTTTGCAAAAATTTTCTATTGAAATAAAATTTTGGAAAAATTTTCTATAGAAATACAATTTTTACAAAGAAATAAAATTTTGACAAAATTTTCTATAGAAATAAAATTTTGACAAAATTTTTTATAGAAATACAATTTTGACATAATTTTCTGTAGAAAATTATATTTTAGGACCATCTTCTATGTTCCATGTTTTGGTATAGCCCCCATATGGACCGATTTCCTATTTTGCTACTTGGGGGTCTAGAAAGTGTATTTTCTATCCGTTTTGCCTGAAATTGAAAATCGAGAGGTATTTTAAGACCACAAATTTGTGTGTCGAAAAATGGGGGGTATCGGTCCATGTTTTGGTACAGCTCCCATATAGACCGATCTCCTGATTTTACTTCTTGGGTTTCTAGAATCCGAAGTTTTACTCCAATTTACCTGAAATTTGAAATCTAGAGGTAGGACCCTAAAGACGTGTGCCGAAAATTGTGAGTACCGGTCCATGTTTTGATATAGCCACCAAATAGACCGATCTCCCGATTTTATTTTTTGTTCTTCTAGAATTCGTAATTTTTACACAATTTGCCTCAAATCGGAAATCTAGAGGTATTTTAGGACCCTAAAGACGTGTGCCGAAAATGGTGAGTATCGGTCCATGTTTTGATATAGCCCCTATATAGATCGATCTCCCGATTTTATTTCTTGGGCTTCTAGAATCCGTAGTTTTTATCCAATTTGCCTGAAATTGGAAATCTAGAGGTACTCTAGGACCCTAAAGACGTGTGCCGAAAATGGTGAGTACCGGTCCATGTTTTGATATAGCCACCATATAGACCGATCTCCCGATTTTATTTCTTGGTCTTCTAGAATACGTAATTTTTACACAATTTGCCTCAAATCGGAAATCTAGAGATATTTTAGGACCATAAAGAGGTGTGTCGAAAATGGTGAGTACCGGTCCATGTTTCGATATAGCCCCCATATAGACCGATATCTCTATTTTACTTCTTGGGCTTCTAGAATCCGTAGTTTTTATCCAATTTGCCTGAAATTGGAAATGTAGAGGTATTTTAGGAAAATAAAGAGATGTGTCGAAAATGGTGATTATCGGTCCATGTTTCGATATAGCCCCCATATAGACCGATATCTCTATTTTACTTCTCGGGCTTCTAGAATCCGTAATTTTTACACAATTTGCCTCAAATCGGAAATCTAGAGGTATTTTAGGACCCTAAAGACGTGTGCCGAAAATGGTGAGTATCGGTCCATATTTTGATATAGCCCCTATATAGACCGATCTCCCGATTTTACTTCTTGGGCTTCTAGAATCCGTAGTTTTTATCCAATTTGCCTGAAATTGGAAATTTTGCAAAAATTTTCTATAGATATAAAATTTTGACATTTTCTGTATTAATATAGATATAAAATTATGCAAAAAATTTTTATAGATATAAAATGTTGCCAAATTTTATATAGTAATAAAATTTTGCAAAAATTTTCTATTGAAATAAAATTTTGCAAAAATTTTCTATAGAAATAAAATTTTGGAAAAATTTTCTATAGAAATACAATTTTTACAAAGAAATAAAATTTTGACAAAATTTTCTATAGAAATAAAATTTTGACAAAATTTTTTATAGAAATACAATTTTGACATAATTTTCTGTAGAAAATTATATTTTAGGACCATCTTCTATGTTCCATGTTTTGGTATAGCCCCCATATGGACCGATTTCCTATTTTGCTACTTGGGGGTCTAGAAAGTGTATTTTCTATCCGATTTGCCTGAAATTGAAAATCGAGAGGTATTTTAAGACCACAAATTTGTGTGTCGAAAATGGGGGGTATCGGTCCATGTTTTGGTACAGCTCCCATATAGACCGATCTCCTGATTTTACTTCTTGGGTTTCTAGAATCCGAAGTTTTACTCCAATTTACCTGAAATTTGAAATCTAGAGGTAGGACCCTAAAGACGTGTGCCGAAAATTGTGAGTACCGGTCCATGTTTTGATATAGCCACCAAATCTCCCGATCTCCCGATTTTATTTTTTGTTCTTCTAGAATCCGTAATTTTTACACAATTTGCCTCAAATCGGAAATCTAGAGGAATTTTAGGACCCTAAAGACGTGTGCCGAAAATGGTGAGTATCGGTCCATGTTTTGATATAGCCCCTATATAGATCGATCTCCCGATTTTATTTCTTGGGCTTCTAGAATCCGTAGTTTTTATCCAATTTGCCTGAAATTGGAAATCTAGAGGTACTCTAGGACCCTAAAGACGTGTGCCGAAAATGGTGAGTACCGGTCCATGTTTTGATATAGCCACCATATAGACCGATCTCCCGATTTTATTTCTTGGTCTTCTAGAATACGTAATTTTTACACAATTTGCCTCAAATCGGAAATCTAAAGATATTTTAGGACCATAAAGAGGTGTGCCGAAAATGGTGAGTATCGGTCCATGTTTTGATATTGCCCCTATATAGACCGATCTCCCGATTTTACTTCTTGGGCTTCTAGAATTCGTAGTTTTTACACAATTTGCCTGAAATTGGAAATGTAGAGGTATTCTGGTAATTATCGGTCCATATTTTGATATAACCCCCATATAGACCGATATCACTATTTTACTTCTTGGGCTTCTAGAATCCGTAGTTTTTATCCAATTTGCCGTAAATTGGAAATCTGGAGGTATTCCAGGACCATAAAGAGGTGTGCCGAATATAGTTTTTTATATAGCCCCCTTATAAACCGGCCCTCCGATTTGGGGTCTAGAACTACAATTAAATGTGCTGAATACTGTGTGTATCCTTCCATATTTGGTATAGCCCCCATTACACCGAACTCCCGATTTAACTCCTAGGGTTTCTAGAACTTATAGTTTTTATCCTATTTGCCACAAATTGAAAATATACTGGCATTTTAGACCTATAACACAGTGTATATGATTTAGTTTTATCGGTCCATTTGGTAAGGCATCCATATAGACCGATTTCACTTATTGAGGGTATAGAAGGCTCACTGATCATGAAAATTGCTTGAAACTGAATGCAAAATTTCCAGATTTTACTTCTTGTAATAATTTAAATAATTGGAATGAAAATCTACAGATTTTAGATTTCAAATCAAGGCGTTTCTTAAAATGTTTCTTATAAATACAAAATCTGATATAGTCTTCATAGGTAAAATCTTTAAATTTATCTTCGGGAAGTGTACTAGTTGAACTGCTCTGCTTGGGATAATATCTGTCATCAAATCCCCCTGAAATTTTCAAAGGAAACTATAATTTTTGATTCATGGTGGTGGGCATTTAAGATTCGGCCCGGCCGAATTTACTGCTGTATATACTTGTTTTTTTGAAATCTTCTTTCCATTAAATTTTCGAGATTTGTCTAAGACACTGTGCATCATTGATTGTGCTCTTTGGCGTAATCTTTAAAGATGTAAAAGTACTTATTGATTTGTATTATTTATTTAATTTTCCTTTTGGTGATTGTTATTCACATAAAAACAAAAATATTATGTTTCAAAAAATTTTATGTTTGATTTATCATAAATGTTTCCTATTGAATAAATGAATCGATATAAGATTCTATTAAAATAATTTCATATTTTTTTATATGTGCTTATTTTTTTTTTTTTTTGATTTATAACAATGATTGCTATGCTTCCACGCCGTAAAACACCATCGCAACATACAAAAGGAAACAAAATAAATAGAAATTACAAACATTGTTTGTTTAAAATTCCAATTTAAAATCACTCACATAAATATATTGATTACATTTCCTGAAGAATGTATTTGTAGAGAACTATGAGGAATTTTCTGTTTTTATAAAGAGGGTGGAATTTTTGCAAAAGTTAATTTAAATTATATCTTTTTGTTTGTTTGTTTTTTGATCAAAGAAGATAATGGTTTTTTACAATTGAGTCACATCTGATTTCAATACCGACAAAGAGCATTTTTCGATAGGCTTTAGTATAGATCTGATCATATTTATACCCTCCAGCATAGGCTAAGGGGATATACTAACTTTGTCATTCCGTTTGTAACACATCGAAATATTGGTCTCAATTCCCATGAGGATATATATTCTGCGTTGTGTGGAAATTATTGCCCTAGTAATTTGGGATTGAATTTAAAGAATACTCATAAATCAACACATAATGCGTTTTGTTCGCAATTCTTTAAAACGAAACCCGAAAATTCCTTGATGTCACAGCATACGAAAAAATATCCTTGGTTAACTGCAAAAACACCACAATACAAGATGCTCTAAACCGTACTCATATTGTTTTTTTTTTGCTTGCTAGCTACCCTGTGTCATTGTAAAGCATAAGCTAGCCACGGAAACTTCTGCTAACCATTAATATCATTTCGTATGCTACCAAAAAAAAAATCAAACTTGTTTTGAGGTTTAGTGATAGGTTGCCAGGATTTTATATGTCAGTAGGATTCCTAAAAAAAAAAATAAATCCGAAATGGAAGCCTACGAAAAAAAAATGCAGAAAAACAAATCGATTTGATTGTTGTGTATGGTCAATATTTCATGTTATCGTTTCTTCACAAAAATTTACCAAAAACCACAACAAAAAAATTCTCACATTCAGTTCATGCTGAAGCACTAGGCTCCATCGACAACATAACCAGTACAAGAAAAAACACACAACAAAAAAATTTAAATCCTAGTGAAGAACATCAGCAACCTCATATTTCTTTGGGTATTAACATGTCAATTTGTTTTAGGTGGCCTTGTTTTTATGTTGTTCCTGTTGTACCAATACAGCAAAGAATAAAATCAGATAGGCCAGACTAGGAAGATGCATTGCTTCAGAAGATAAACAACAGTATGGGGTAGAGCAGATGGGTGATAAACTGAACCCAGAATGCTAATTCAAGCGAAACATTTTATGTTTGTATTAAAGAATCTGGAATCAGGAGCATATTACGACAAATTTACCGAATTCTCATCTAGGCATAAAAATTTGTCCATCCTATATCATGAAAGGTTGCGTAGATCCAAGTTACCTATACTTTTTCCGCTCTGAGGTATATCCAAAACAAGCATTCCGAGCACATCAACCGCTTCTTCAGAGGTCGAAAAAAGTTGACCTGTTATAAAAAAATAAGTCATTCGGTGCCAATTCAGAACCATACGGCTGATGATGAGTCATCAGCCGTAGGACAAACTGTGTGGAACTCAACCGCGGTTGCAAACACTGCCAAAAAAATCTACCAAAATTTGAAAAAAAGCAAGTATATACAGTACAGCAGTAAGATCGGCCTGGCCGAATCTTAAATACCCACCACCATGAATCAAATATAATAGTTTCCTTTGAAAATTTAAGAGTGCTTTGATGACAGATATTTTCCCAAGCAGATCAGTTCCAGCAGTACGCTTCCCACTGATAAATGTAAAGATTTTACCTATGTAGACTAGATCAGATTCTGAATTTATAAAAACCATTTTTTGTTTGAGTTTTAGAGGTATCATAAACATCTCTTCTAAGTGTGCCAGAAAATGATGAAATAACGCCTTGATTTGAAATCTAAAATCTGTAGATTTTCATCCCAATTATTTAAATGATTACGAGCAGTAAAATCTGGAAATTTTTCATTCAGTTTCAAGCAATTTTCATGATCAGTGCGCCTTCTATACCCTCAATGAAATACCCTCAGTGAAATCGGTCTATATGGAGGCCTTACCAAAAGGACCGATAAAACTAAATCATATACACTTTGTTATGGGTCTAAAATGCAAGTATATTTTCAATTTGTGGCAATTCGGATAAAAAGTGCACTTTCTAGAAACCCTAGGAGTTAAATCGGGAGTTCGGTGTAATGGGGGCTATACCAAAACATGGAAGGATACGCACAGTATTCAGCACATATAATTGTAGTTCTACACGCAAAAAAATAATTCTTTCCTCCCAAACAAAGTTCGTTTCTCATTTGCTTTTCGCTGTGAGGAAGTGTATTTGGGAGAAAAGTATATACTTTTTGTGATAAACGTTTATTCTTTTCCAGGATGTAAAAACAATTTCATAAGGACAAACTCAAAAAAAAAACATTGTTTTCTTGCTAATTGCATTTTCCCTCACATCCACGATGTTTTTTAGTTCTTAACAACTTTTCCTGTAATACCAACAATGTAGATGAAATTATACGATTTTATAAATTTTTAAAATTTTTTTTACCTTTCGCCTGGACGGAGAATCGAACCGCGGACCATGCACTTTGTAAGCCAACACACTAACCACTGAGCTATGTACCTGTTATGGTCATCAATAGATAAATATCCATATACGTTATATTTATATAGCATAGCTTGCGGCGCCCACGAACCGAATAAACAAAGTTTATTTAACAGAAACAAACATTTAGTTTGGCACCGTGGTGCAGTGGTTGCTACGTCCGACTTGCATGCCAAGGGTCGTGGGTTCGATCCCTGCTTCGACCAACTTTTTTTTTAACATATATTCCAGATATGTTCGGAAGATTCCGAAAAAATGTTCAACATTACATTGTAGTATATTAAATTTTGAACTGTAAAATGTGTCTTATTAAAGACTTAAAGTCAGAAAAGAACAGTGTTTGATATAAACGAAATGGACTGTGTTGTTGTTTCAAAAATAACTTTTTTTATTGAAAAAATAAAAATTTTGTAACAAACGAATTTTTTTGGTGATAAAAGTTTAAAATTTTCGAAGCAATTCAAAAAACTCTAACAAAAGAAAAACGTTTTCGGTACACGTTTTCCAAACGTTTTTTTTCTTTGCGTGTAGTTCTAAACTACAAATCGGAGGGCCGGTTTATAAAGGGGCTATATCAAAAACCGTACCGATACACACTATATTCGGCACACTCCCAGAATACATCTAGATTTCCAATTTCAGGCAAATTGGATAAAAACTACGGATTCTAGAAGCCCAAGAAGTAAAATCGGGAGATCGGTCTGTATGGGGGCTACATCGAAACATGGTCCGATAATCACCATTTTAGGCACATCTCTTTATTTTCCTAGAATACCTCTAGATTTCCAATTTTAGGCAACTTGGGTAAAAACTTCGGATTCTAGATGCCCAAGAAGTAAAATCGGGAGATGGGTTTATATGGGAACTATATCCAAACATGGTCCAACAACAGACAGGCCGACGGACATGCTTATATCGTCTTAGTATTTCTCCCTGATCAAGAATATATATACTTTATATAGTTGGAAATCGATATTTCGATGTGTTACAAACTTATTATACTCCCATCACCATTCTATGGTAGTGGTTATAAAAATTAACAAAAAATCTAGCAAATTTAAAAATCTTGTTGTCAAAATTTTATTTGTATAGAAAATTTTGTCTGAATTTTATTTCTATAGAAAACTTTGTCAAAAATTTGTTTCGATAGAGAATTTTGTCAAAATTTTATTTCGATAGAGAATTTTGTCAAAATTTTATTTCTGTAGAAAATGTTGTCAAAATTTTATTTCTATAGAAAATTTTGTCAAAATTTTATTTTTATAGAAAATTTTCTCAAAATTTTATTTCTATAGAAAATTTTGTCAAAATTTTATTTCTATAGAAAATTTTGTCAAAATTTTATTTTTATAGAAAATTTTGTCTGAATTTTATTTCTATAGAAAACTTTGTCAACATTTTGTTTTGTCAAAATTTTGTTAAAATTTTAGTTCGATAGAGAATTTTGTCAAAATTTTAATTCTATAGAAAATGTTGTCAAATTTTATTTCTATAAAAATTTTGTCAAAATTTTATTTCTATAGAAAATTTTGTTAAAATTTTATTTCTATAGAAAATTTTGTCAAAATTTAGTTTCTATAGAAAATTTTGTTAAAATTTTATTTCGGTAGACAATTATGTCAAAATTACTTTTTTATTAAATTTTGTCAAAATTCTATTTCTATAGCAAATGTTGTCAACCATTTATTTCTATAGGAAATTCTTTCAAAATTTTATTTCTATAGAAAACTTTGTCAAAATTGTATTTTTATAGAAAAAATTTTCAACATTTTATTTCTATAGCAAATTTTGTCAAAATTGTATTTCTATAGAAAATTTTCTCAAAATTTTATTTCTATAGGAAACTTTGTCAAAATTTTATTTCGATAGAGAATTTTGTCAAAATTTTATTTCTGTAGAAAATGTTGTCAAATTTTATTTCTATAGAAAATTTTGTCAAAATTTTATTTCTATAGAGAATTTTGTCTGAATTTTATTTCTATAGAAAACTTTGTCAACATTTTGTTTTGTCAAAATTTTATTTCGATAGAGAATTTTGTCAAAATTTTATTTCTATAGAAAATGTTGTCAAATTTTATTTCTATAGAAAATTTTGTCAAAATTTTATATTTATAGAAAATTTTGTCAAAATTTTATTTCTATAGAAAATTTTGCCAAAATGTTATTTTTGTAGAAAATTTTGTCCAAATTTTATTTGTCAAACATTCTTTTCCTCTGTTGTTAAACTACACTTGTAGTTTAGTCAATGCATGCCTTTAAGTTGAAATCAAAAATACAACAATGATTAAAGAAAGAAAAAACAACGATAACAAAACGAACAAATTTTATTTCTATAGAAAATTCTGTCAACATTTGATTTCTATAGAAAATTCTGTCAAAAATTTATTTCTATAGAAAATTTTGTCAAAATTTTATTTCATTCGTTTTGTTTTGTTATTGTTGGTTGATTGTTGTTGATTGCAGCTTAAAAGCACGCATTGACTAAACTACAAGTGTAGCTTAACCAATAGAGGAAAAAAACTGTTCGACAAATTTTATTTCGGCAAAGGCCGCCTATCATAAACCTTTTTCGGAAGGTTCAAGTGTGGTTCACTTTGGGTTTAGTGAACTGCCTGAATTTATTCTGATAGTTGGTTGATAGTTTTGCTGCAAGTAGAGGATGCTGATGAGGAATGTGGTTATTCCGAAACGTGCGTCTATCCAATCATCTTGCAGTCTATAGGTCTTTGCCCAAATAAATTTGGCAAACATTCATTTCCTCTGTTGGTTAAGCTACACTTTTAGCTTAGTCAATGCATGGTATTAAGCTGAAATCAACAAAATGATTGCTGTGATGCTTTATGATCAAGAGAAAACCTTATTTGTCCAAAATGTCTTTCCTCACAAAATAAAACTTCCCTAACAGTGTTCTAAATCTGGGGTAAGCGATGAGTTTTCTCACCTTTATTTTAAAATGTTGCTATAATAGTTCGCGGAGAGCAAAAAACTTTTACTCGATCAAAAAACGCACGGCAAAAATTTTAAAAATTATCACTGGAATCTGCCGAAATCAGCTCGAAAACTTTTTGAAATCTTTCAACAAGATCACTGACTGACGACGTTTTCACCTAATATTTGTGTTGTGCTACAATGGTCGAACGGACGATTTTGTACTATTAGGAACTATTTTATATGTATGCCTGTATTTACCTATTAGTTCATTATTAGTTCAATTTTGCTCGAGATGGAAAAATTGTAAGGGACCTCTTAAATAAATGTTAAAATTACTGCAAACTCGGTTACCACAGATTGTAGAACTCTATCAATATTTGAAGATATTTTTAATTGGAATTTGTTTGATTTTTTTTTAATTCTTCTATAACATCTACCTTTAAACAATTCCAATATAAAGAAATCAGAATGATATATACTATGTACTGTAATTCTTGAAATATTCATATAGAATATGGACTAATGTATTTAGAAATGCTTCACGAGTATGATACTCAACTATCAAAATATTAAGCAAATATTTTCAAAAATCTTAACTTTCGTCTTAGGTATTTTATGTGTTTTGCATACAGGTTTGGGCATAACCCAACTAAATTGTCTCGAAATTTTCCATGATTAAGATTTCTAATCAAAATGGCAGTACTTTAATTTAGCCTTGCACTGTCCCATTG
This sequence comes from Haematobia irritans, assembly GCF_050003625.1. Taxonomy (NCBI): domain Eukaryota; kingdom Metazoa; phylum Arthropoda; class Insecta; order Diptera; family Muscidae; genus Haematobia; species Haematobia irritans. Next base: position 191,507,262 of record NC_134399.1, on the reverse strand, counting down.
TCATACCACAATCACTCTTATCGCTATAGCTTTCCAGATAAACACTCTTACATTTATCCCGTCATAAGTTGTGAACTACCGATTATTTATAGCATTACCTTGTGGTAATTTCGATATAGTCTCTCTAGAGATAATAATAACAAATAAGGCGATCCTGTTAGTAAGCTTAAATGAATACAATTTTATGAATTTTACATTTAACATGGGGCTTAAAAGGCATAAATAACTGAAACCCATTACCAACAATAAACAGCTATAAATATTTGAGTAAAATCTCTGCAACGAATTTCATGATTTAATGTTTTCATGACTGATTAAACGTTTACTGTAATTCAATAATAATAATACGACCAGCATCATTTGGGTATCAGCTACCGTACATAGAGAAGAAGACTCAGTACCCACAATGTTGCAAAAAATATGAATAAACAAATGAATGAATAGAGCATACATATTTCATAGTAGTATTCTTCAGTTGTTGACTTTTTGCATAGGTAGTGCCAAACTTTTGATTTATGATCTACTGTATGAACTCTGTTCTTTTTTTTTTTGCTAGTATGTTAGGCTATTAAATAAGAATTATAATTTAGTTAACTGTAAGCTTTTTGCTAGGAGTTACTTCTGTTGGGCATTTTTTTTTTTTGTAAAAAATATAGAAATTCCAGTGTGGGTGTCTGCAGTACTAATTAACTGATTTTTAAGATAGGTGGGTATGGTAATGGTAACTGATGACTTCTATTGAATTTCTAGGTCAAGGTTCTCCTATTGAAGTTGTGGAAAATATCATGAATTTACCAGTAAACAAGGTAATCAAATCAATGTTGATGTAAGAGTCATTCCGTATTAGAGAGGATACGGAAGTATTCATGACAGGGATTATAAATGATATTGACGGAAAAGTTCTAAAAATGTATTAAAAATTAATTTTTTGAAGTCAAAAGGTGCTAAAATTACATAATATCAAATTTAAAGACTATTGGACAAATTTTTTTTTTAGATTTTCAAAAAATCTTATTTTGCAAAATCTTATTTCCATAAAATTTTTTTTCAAAATTTTATTTCTATAGAAAATTTTGTCAACATTTTATTTCTATAGAAAATTTTGTCAAATTTTAATTTCTATAGAAAATTTTGTCAAAATTTTATTTCTATAGAAAATTTTGTCAACATTATATTTCTATAGAAAATTTTGTCAAAATTTTATTTTTATAGAAAATTTTGTCAAAATTATATTTCTATAGAAAATTTTGTCAAAATTTTATTTTTATAGAAAATTTTACCAAAATTTTATTTGTATAGAAAATTTTGTCAAAATTTTATTTCTATAAAAAATTTTGTCAAAATTTTATTGCTATAAAAAATTTTGTCAAAATTTCATTTCTATAGGAAAACTTTTATTCTTATAGGAAATTTTGTCAAATTTTTATTTCTATAGAAAATTTTGTGAAAATTTTAGTTCTTTAGAAAATTTTGTCAAACTTTTATTTGTAAAGAAAATTTTGTCAAAATGTTATTTCTATAAAACAATTTTGTCAAAATTTCATTTCTATAGGAAAACTTTTATTCTTATAGAAAATTTTGCAAATTTTTATTTCTATAGAAAATTTTGTCAAAATTTTAGTTCTATAAAAAATTTTGTCAAAATTTCATTTCTATAGGAAAACTTTTATTCTTATAGAAAATTTTGCAAATTTTTATTTCTATAGAAAATTTTGTCAAAATTTTATTTATATAGAAAATTTTGTCAAAATTTTATTTCTATAGAAAATTTTGTCAAAATTTAATTTCTATAAAAAATTTTGTCAACATTTTATTTCTATCGAAAATTTTGTCAAAATTTTATTTCTATAGAAAATTTTATCAAAATTTTGTTTCTATAGAAAATTTTGTCAAAATTTTATTTCTATAAAAAAATTTGTCAAAATTTTATTTCTATAAAAAATTTTGTCAACATTTTATTTCTATAAAAAAATTTTGTCAAAATTTCATTTCTATAAGAAACATTTTATTCTTACAGAAAATTTCGTCAAATTTTTATTTTTATAGAAAATTTTGTTAAATTTTTATTTCTATAGAAAGTTTTGTCAAAATTTTAGTTCTTTAGAAAATTTTGTCACAATTTTATTTCTATAGAAAATTTTGTCAAAATTTTATTTCTATAGTAAATTTTGGTGCTTTTGGCAGTCGAAATGTATCAAAAACAGCACATAAGTGTCAACTTTATCAACCCTGATTCATGATCTTTGTTTCTCTCTCTCTTGGGATGTCCCACCAGGGTTGATAAAGTTGACACTTTTGTGCTTTTTACTACAAGCTACACTTGTAGTTTGGTCAATGTATGGCTTTATGCTGAAATCAAAAAAACAACAACAATGATTAAAGAACAAAAACCAACAATAACAAAACAAAACGAATGAAAGAAAGAAGAGGAAGCACGCTCGAAATAAAACCCAGCGAACTTCACTCAAATCGATTATTTGATGGTGGCAAAGGAAAAGAGAGATGTTTGTACGAATTTATTTCGGCATAAGCCGGCTATCAATGTAAAGCCTTTTTTCGGAGGGTTCAAGTGTGGTTTATTGTTGGGTTTAATGAACTGCCTGAATTTATTCTGATAATTGGTTGATAGTTTTGCTGCAAGTAGAGAATGCTGATGAGGAATGTGGAAACGTGCGTCCATCCAACCATCTTTCAGTCTATAGGGCTTTGCCCAAATAAATTTGACAACCATTCTTTTCCTCTGTTGGTTAAGCTACACTTGTAGTTTAGACAATGTATGGTTTTAAGCTGCAATAAAAACAACAACAATGCTTAAAGAACAAAACCAACAATAACAAAACAAAAAGAATGGAAAAAGAAGAGGAAGCACACTCAAAATAAACCCAGCCAACTGAATTCAAATCGATGATTTGACAGTGGCATAGGAAAAGAGATATGTTTGTTTTGAATTTATTTCGGCAAAAGCCGGCTATCAATGTAAAGCCTTTTTTCGGAGGGTTCAAGTGTGGTTCATTGTTGGGTTTAATGACATGCCTGAATTTATTCTGATAATTGGTTGATAGTTTTGCTGCAAGTAGAGGATGCTGACGAGGAATGTGGTAATTCCGAAACGTGCGTCCACCCAACCATCTTGCAGTCTATAGGGCTTTGCCCAATAAATTTGACAAACATTATTTTCCTCTGTTGGTTAAGCAACACTTGTAGTTTAGACAATGTGTGGTTTTAAGCTGCAATAAAAACAACAGAAATAAAATTTTGTCAAAATTTTCTATAAAAATAAAAGTTTGAGTAAATTTTCTATATAAATAAAATTTTGACAAAACTTTCTTTAGAAATAAAATTTTGGCAACATTGTCAATAGAATTAACATTTTTACAAAATTTTATTTCTATAGAAAATTTTATTTTATTTCTATAGAAAATTTTTTCTAAATTTATATCTATAGAAAAGTTTGTCAAAATTTTATTTCTATTGACAATTTTGCCAAAATTTATTTATAGAAAATTTTATCAAAGTTTGGTTCTGTAGAAAATTTTGTCAAAATTTTATTTCTCAATCGAAAAATCTACCAATTCTGGTATCGTATCTACCACCCAATTTTACTACTTAAACAGTTAAAAGTAAATTTTTGTTCCTAAACATGTATAGAACTTTTTCTCAAAATGTTATTTCGATATAGAAAATTTTGTCAGAAGTTTATGTCTATAGAAAATTAGTACGTTTTTGCAAAATCTACCACGCAATGTTACTACTTTAATATTTAAAATATATTTTTTTTTCAAAAAAAAAAAACTTTTTTTTGGTAATTTTTGTGAGGAATTTAAATTGGGGATTTTTGGGGACGAAAATATCATAATTTTGGGACAAGAGCAAGAAAACTGCTGGCAACACTGACTGATGGCGATTTCGATTGGGAAAAAAGGTGCAACATTCTCGAAATTGATTGCATCATATCAAGGACACTGTCATAAATTTTGAATCCTTTATACCTCACAATATTATAAATTAACAATAACAAATTTTGCTGTAGTGAAATTAGTGTCTAATATATGTATCTTCCTTTCGTGTGAAACTGTATTTGAAATGAAATGACTCATATATGATAATTCTCGATTTTGTTTGTCAAAGTTTAAAATTAAATTTAAATATTTAAATGAGAAAAAAAGAAACAAATAATTCACTTCTGCCTACACTAAGAACAAATAAAGCCTTGAAATTTTCTTTACTTATAGATAAAGTAAATTTTTATTACCATTATTTAAACGAACAAAAGGAAAAATACTAAGATGAACAAAAATGATTGCCTTCCCAAGTGTTGCGTATTTCTGCAGCTTGATGATGTATCAGATCGCATTCGCTTTTAATTAAAACGAATATCGCATTTTAGTTCCGTGACAATAAAAGAACACTGGCAGTCCATATCCATTGGTGGATCATAAAATTGGGCTTGTTGGTATTTCTTTTGATGGATTTTTGTGGCGCATTTTAATCTTTTATCTTTGATGAGTCAATTCATACCCTTTGTCAGAGACGATTCATACCCTTTGATGAGATATGTTACTACGCATTGATGGATTTATAATTAGCATCTTCATTAAGGTGTAATTTTAGGAGTTCCCTACAATACAAACTTTAAAGGATTTTACATGTTTTTTTTTATTATTGCACTGAAAAAAATTCTCGTCATGCCAGAGATTTCATGTGTTAAAGACCAAAATATTAGGTTGTGACCACGTTCTTTTAACTCGAATAAAATTCTTTTTCTAGCAAATCAATACAACATCATACACATCATTTCATTTATATCCCAGCAAAAATACTTTAGCAGTAAGAGTTAAGTAGGCAGGTTAGGTTAAAGTGGCAACCCGATTAAGATTCAGGCTCACTTAGATTATTATGTCCATTGTGATACCACATTAACTACAAGTACCTATTACATATGGGCACTTCTAGTTTTAACCGCTGAACCTTTTCGACCTTTCCAGACCTTTAGATTATACTCCAAAACCCACTTGCCCATCCATTTTGGAGTCATCAGTGTAGAAATCTATATATCGTTTGTTCCCCGGGGCCTGTGTGCACCACGCCTCACTGTTGGGAATCAGAGTATCAAACTTTTTTGTGAAAAGTGGTCTAGCCAAAGTATAATCCACTACGTTAGGCACATCTGGCATTATTTTGAGGACCGAACTGTGACCGTAACTTTTTTCCGACCACAGCGATAGCTGTAAGCGAGTAATCAAACTAGTTTATGATCATTCGTTTACGTTATTGCAACCAATTTATGCAGTATTAATGCATGAAAGGTAGTCCTGTTTTCCTTCACGCCAACAATGCTTTACTCAAGCTTATTATCACTTCTGAGCAATATTTCTATTAAAATGATCAATTATATCAGCGCTATGTAGAAGCTGCTCTAAATCGGGACATCGCCCTAAAAAATCAGAGCTGATTCGGATGTTTTGTAAGCAGTTGGTACTGCCTCTCTCCCTTACAATCCTGCTGAAATAGCGCTCCATTTTTTGGTGGGATATTACTTTTTTGTATTTGTTCATTTTGCATCTTACAATTTATGTTAATTTGTTTCTAATGCTAAATTTCAATAACATAGATCAATTCATGTTAATAAAAAGAAGTATATACGGCACTTAGTTCGGCCGGGCCGAATCTTAAATACCCGCTACCAAGAATCAAATATACCAGTTTCCTTTCAACCTTTCAGGGGGTTTGACGACAGATATTTTCCCAAACAGATCAGTTCAATCAGTACGCTTGCCGAAGATAAATGTAAGGATTTTATCTATGAAGACTAGATCAGATTCTGAATTTATAAGAACCATTTTTTGTTTGAGTTTTAGAGGAATCATATACATCTTTTGTAAGTGTGCAAGAAAATGATGAAACAACGCCTTGATTTATAATCTAAAATCTGTAGATGTTTACCCCACTTATTTAAATGATTACGAGAAGTAAAATCTGGAAATTTTACATTCAGTTTCAAGCAAATTTCATGATCAATGCACTTTCTGTACCCTCAAGATATGGAATCGGTCTATTTGGGGCCTTACCAAATGGACCGATAAAAACTAAATCATATACACTTTTTGTGGGTCTAAAACACCAGTACAAATCGGATAAAAACTAAAATTTCTAGAAACCCTAGGAGTTAAATCGGGAGATCGGTCTAATGGGGGCTATGCCAAAAATATGGAGCGATACACACAATATTCAACACATCTAATTGTAGTTCTAGAATCTAGAACACAAATCGGAGGGCCGGTTTGTAAGGGGACTATATCAAAAACTGTAGCGATACACAATATGTTCGGCACACCTCTTTATGGTCCTAGAATACCTCTAGGTTTCCGATTTCAGAAAAATTGGATAAAAACTACGGATTCTAGATGCCTAAGAAGTAAAATCGGGAGATCGGTCTATATGGGGGATATATTAAAACATGGTCCGATAATCACCATTTTCGGCTGACCTCTTTATGGTCCGAAAATACCTCCAGATTTCCAATTTCATGCAAAAGTAAAATCGGGAGATCGGTCTATATGGGGGCTATACCAAAATATGGACCGATACTCACCATTTTTGGCACATCTCTTTATGGTCATAAAATACCTCTAGATTTCCAATTTCAGGCAAATTGGATAAAAACTACGATTGCTATAAGCCCAAGGCACCAAATCGTGAGGTCGGTTTATATGGGGACTATGTCAAAACCTGGACCGATATAGCCCATCTTCGAACTTGACCTGCCTGCAGATAAAATACGAGTTTGTGCAAAATTTTAGCACGATTGCTTCATTATTGAAGCCTGAACATAATTACAACGGACAGACAGCCAGGCAGACAGACGGACATGGTTATATGGTCTTAGAATTTCCCCCCGATCAATAATATATATACTTTATATAGTCGGAAATCGATATTTCGATGTGTTACAAACGGAATTACAAACTTATTATACCCCCGTCACCACTCTATGGTGGTGGGTATAAAAACTCATAACAGCGTTAAGTAGCCATAGTCATGCTAGTGATAAGTTACAAGAACAACAGCATTAACTCTTTCTCTCATTAATAATGTTATATCGCTTGTGGTAATCATTCATACCAATTATAACTGTTTTCCTTATTCTCAATTGTATTTTTTGCATCACTCTCAAATACTCAGTTCATTTGAACAATCACTATGCATGATGCATTGGGTGATCCCTACATTAAAATACTCTAGATAACATACATAATTTGGTGAAAAGCCGATCGAAAAACATCAGAATAAAGACGCATTCAAAATGAAAGCGCTGAGTTTCATTTCAGAAGTTTAGATCAAACAAGTGTATATGGCCGTAAGTTCGGCCAGGCCGAAGCTTATGTACCCTCCACCATGGATTGCGTAGAAACTTCTACTGAAAACTGTCATCCACAATCGAATTACGTGGTATATATTAAACTAAAAAAGGCCGATTAAATAAGTATATTAAGTTTGACAAATTTTTTTATAGAAACAAAATTTTGACAAAAGTTTCTAAGAAATATAATTTTGACAAAATAAAATTTTTGGACAAAATTTGGACAATATTTTCTATAGAAATAAAATTTTGACAAAATTTTCTATAGAAATAAAATTTTGACAAAATTTTCTTTAGAAATAAAATTTTGACAAAATTTTCTATAGAAATAAAATTTTGACAAAATTTTCTATAGGAATAAAATTTTGGTAGATTATTTTTGGCTCGAGTAGCAACCATGATTATGAACCGATATGAACCAATTTTTGTGTGATTGGGGATCGGTTATATATAACTATAGACCGATATGGACCAATTTTGGCATGGTTATTAGCGGCCATATACTAACACCACGTTCCAAATTTCAACGGATCGGATGAATTTTGCTTCTCCAAGATGCTCCGGAGATCAAATCTGGGGAACGGTTAATATGGGGGGCTATATACATATTTATGGACCGATATGGACCAATTTTTGCATGGTTGTTATATACCATGTAATAACACCACGTACCAAAAAAAATCAACCGGATCAGATGAATTTCGATCCTCCAAAAGGCTCCGGAGGACAAATCTGGGGATCGGTTTATATGGGGGCTATATATAATTATGGACCGATGTGGACCAATTTTTGCACAGTTGTTAGAGACCATATACTCACAACATGTACTAAATTTTAGCCGGATCGGATGAAATTTGCTTCTCTTAGAGGCTCCGCAAGCCATATCTGGTGATCGGTTTATATGGGGGCTATATATAATTATGGACCGATTTGGATGGTTGTGTGAGACTATGTACAAACACCATGTACCAAATTTCAACCGGATGAATTTTTCTCCTCTAAGAGGCTCCGCAAGCAAAATCTGAAGTTAGCGTGATTTCGTTCGGAAGTTAGCGTGATTTTAACAGACGGGCATGCTTAGATCGACTCAGAATTTCACCATGACCCAATATATATATATATATATATATATATATATATATATATATATATATATATATATATATATATATATATATATATATATATATATATATATATATATATATATATATATATATATATATATGTATGTGAAACGCATACTTTGGCGACAGTAAAAATGCTACATTTTTTTTGCATACATGCGTTGGCAAGAATATCTATCATATATGTATATCCGATTTTCATCCGATTTACATGATTTTCTTACATATATTCTATTTCTTATATGGAACGTATACTTTGAACCACATAGTATGTTTCGCGTATATTTTGGCGACAAGCCGTTACTTGTCTATGTTGCCACATGTTCACATTTCGTTCTTTATTTTCACCGTTTTTACAGGGTGTTTCATACTTTTTATTCCACTTTCTATACAGGACGGTTCATACGTTCCTTTATAGTTTACAAATTCCATGTATCGATAATTTCACATAATTTCATGTTGGATTGATGGGAAGCAATGAATTTCGACGTCAGTTTTTTTTATTGAGAAAACATCAAGTACTTGTCTCCATTAAGAAAATATCGTCTAAAATTATATAAAATATGTATTTATACTACATTTTTTATTTATACGGTGGTACTATCTCCTGTTTTGGATCGTTTTTCAAAGATTACCTTTCAATTTGCAAGCTATGCTAAAAATACCCTCATTACCATGCATATTTTTGCAGGGTTATTTACGAGTTTTGGTGAAAAAATCGAACATATGCAAAAATTTTTTCTGATTATATCAGGAAATTAATTGATAAAGTAATTTTTTGAATTGAAATGTCTGTAATCAAGATAATATTAAACTCATTGTTTTAAATAAATTTTAAATTAAAAAAATGTTCCATTACTTTTTCTTGCCAGTTTTTTTAATTTAATTGTATAAATTTCCTTTTTAATTAAAAATTTAAAACATTTTCAAACAGTGGCATAATTAACTTAATGTTTCTATTTTGATTGAAAAGTTAATTGTTTCAATCAATTTATTAATTGAAATTTTAAACTGCTACTCATTTTTATTGGACAAATTTTGGTTATATTTTTACACTCATAAAAAAATCGTGCACGGCGAGCTCATTTCAAAACGATTCGTTCATGAAAGTGAATCAAAACACATGTGGTGTCAAACTGAGATCGGGCGGTGTCAATCAGACAATGATAAAATGACGGAACAACAACCAGCGTTCATGATCTGAAAACGTTTTGGTTACGTTAACAGCCGCCTTAGCACATTGCACCACAGAGGGAGTTGTCACAATAACGTCTAACGATTATTTTAAGACTTTTCATAGACAAAGAAAAACAAATGCCGTTCATGAAATCATGAACGCCCGTGGACGATATTGTGGACATTCTGTTTTGATTTTTTTGTGCACGTTTCCGTTTCATTTTGTCACCGTTCGTCCACGAACGTGGAACGTAATTTGTTCTATTAATGTAGTACCAAACATAAGGTCGGTCCCAGAGATGGTCTGTCATAAACTGTAAGGTATTTGACATACATTTACGACGTATTTTACTATACGTCAAAAACGTCGTAAACCTTCGTAAAATACTTAGTTTTTGACAATATAAGAATTTGTACAATATACTTTTTTAGAACCGTTTATTTCACACTTGTTTTACAAATTTTTTATTTACGAATGCCTTTTCATTATAAAAAAAATACCTTTTCGCTAAAAGAAAATGCTAAACTTCGTAAAATACTTCGTTTTTTGTACCATTATGTCTTACTTGATTGGAGAAGGCCTTTTCCTTATAAAATATAGTAAATATAGGCGTACACGTTGTATCAAATCCGATTTTTGCCACAACAATCTTCACTGTTTCAGCAATTTGAAAACGCGTTGAATTCAAACGTTTATGTCTGAAAATTGTGCAAATTGCTTTTGACTAAAAATTTCAAAATGTTATTATAAAAAAATTCTAAAATACTTCAATTTGATGTTTTCATGACTTAAAATATAAAAAATTGTTTTTGAAATCAAATCCAAAGATCCTGTAGGTGTTTTTGACATTTACTACGTTTTTCACGTTTTATACAGGTATATGACGTTTTCGACGTTTACAACTTTTTGACAGTAGAAAGCCCAAAAAGTTGCTACTCGGACCATCTCTGGTTGGTACTAAGATCGTGTTTCCAAACCTAAATTACAGGTGCAAAACAACAATAAATATTTTCTAATCGAAATATAACATCGAAGAAATCGTCCAATCTATCAAGTCCAAAGCATAACATACACTAAGCGAAAAATAGTCGAGCTATTAACTATTTTTCAATTTCTCTTAATTTCGTAATACAAAACCAATGAACCGATGTACAAATTCGTTAATTCAACCTTTACTCTTTGAACACCAATTGTAAACATTACGACTTTTTTAGTACAGTAAACAAAAGTAACAACGATTTTTTTTATTTTCACCTGCGAAACTCCAGCGTAGAAAATTTTATTTCAATAGTCAGATTGTTTGTTCGCTTTCTGCATTTAATTTTCGTTTTTAAAATAATTAATTCTAAACTAAATTTTACTCAATTGATGCGTGCGTTTGTATCCAAATTTAACAAGAATACGTAAATTCTCGATAATACTATAGTATATATACACGGAAAAAGGTAAACTGTATTATAGGTAGAGTTTAATAACCTGGAGTACTTTTTAACTGCTCTTCACGAAATTACATCCTCTCATAGAAGTAAAATGAACTAAAATTATCGAACAAAAACCATGACCTTTTAACCATTATGTAGTTCGTTCTTACTATTTTTGCGGGAATCATATGAAAATTTTCTTCTGAGTTAGTTCATATTGAACTTATGTATACGGTCAATGAACTATATACCTACGTTTAGTTCATAAAGCTTGAGACAAAAACGGAAAATTTCATTGGGCTGTAGAAAATTTTGAAGAAAAATAAACAATTTAATTACAAACAAATATTTTTGTGCAATAAAAATAAGTTAAATTTAGCGTTAGTTTAACTACGTAATTTAATTCTTTAATATATGTCCATACTAAACTTTTAATGTGCATTATTTCGAAAACCACATTTTTATTATTAATTAATTAAACATGATTCACCCTGTAGTTAGGTGATTTTAAATCTACTTCTTGGAAATATGTGTTAGCTTTTGTTTTTGAAACTATTCTATAAATAGAACACATGCTTGTATGTGTTTGTATACAAATACACATATTATGTATGAATGGTGAACAAAGCCACATTTGGTTAATAGAGCGCATGATGGCTATGTGGCTCAATGCATAATACGATCGGCTTGAAAACTGATGGTACGTGGTTCGATCCTCCGTCCGGGATATGCAGAGTAATTTTTTTTGAAATTATGAATTCTAATAAATATTTCTAAATTGTTTGTATATTGTAGAAGATAAAGTGCAAAAAAGGTTATGCAGATACAAAATGTCGCAAATCTTCTTCCCCTCTATACACGGTGGAAATTACTTTTCTTTTGTTAAAAAACTGGTATTGGTTCATTTTTATTCTGGATCATATCAACAGCCAACGATCAAATATAATAACTTATTTTCATATAGTGAGACATATTTCATCCAAAAGTACAGTTAAAATTGTATGGCTAACGAAGCTGAATTTAAAATTTGCAAATATAATCTATAAGAAGCATTTTTCTACGGAAATCGTAAAATTCTCATCAAACGTACGCTCAAGAAACTAGTTTTTGTAACATATGCCCCAAACACATTTTGCTGCAAGCATATATAATTTCAGAATTGGTCCAAACAAAATATTGTTTGTATTGTTAAAACAAATTACGTTTCACTTCAGGCATACACTGGTACAAAAATTAATGAAATTGTCTTAAATTAATGAAATTGTCTTTAAGGCGCCAATTGGTTTCTTCCATTATTTTACTTGTAGCATAATACTCTCTAGGTCTCTCTTTCTAAACACATATATGTTTATAGGCTATTTCTAAATTAATATATGTTTGCAACCAAGCATATTATATTTACAAACATTTTAAGTCCTGATTATGAAGAACGGCAGCGTCTTTGATTTGGAGAAGGGCCAAGAATCTCTATGAGTGAGGAAAGCGAAAAATAGATCACAGCCACGATAGTGGATCTTTCTCTCCAGACGGGTTTATATTGGTGAAGTGTAGATCAGACAATTAAAGGAGAAAAACAAATGAAAACAAAATATTAGGATTTTGTTGACAACTTCGGATTTTATTTTCTCTAGATTGTCGATCTTACCAGTAGGAATGTTGTAACAGAACAAGAATTTTTTTTTTTTTGGCGTAAGTTGTGTTGTGGTATGAATGGCAGTCGATAGATTCGTTAAAAGTTGATGTTCAATATAGATATCGTTTTCTAGTAATCGATTAGGTATTTCAAACCGATTTGAAGGGACTGAATTATGGGGATTTTTACAAAAGTATTTAAGCACAGCGTTCAAATTGAAATAATGAATTTTAGCATAAACAAGTTCCAATCATAATATGTTCCAACATATTAAAATATATGTCCCAAACATGTTATGCTAGTTTATTAACATTATATGCTTTCACCTAAAAATATTGTGTTAACAAATTTGAGTTCGAAACATGTAATTTTTACACTCAAGCAGTCTTTTCCGTCCGTGTATAGACTGATATATTGACTGCTAAGTCTAAAAAGTGAATTTGACATGAAACAAGTTCAAAGTTTTGTTTTTGAAATTTCTCAAAACACGTATAAGATAGAAATTCCCTTGTTTTAGGTCTTAAAATCATATTTATTATAGTTTTTCTCAAAATAATGATAATAGAACATGGCTAAAAATTACTTAGACCACTTTAACCGAACAAAGCCTATTGATCTTTTTACATTGAATATTATTTAAAACTTTAGTCACAGACTAAGTACAATATTAATCATAACTTTTGGTAGAAGTGTCCAATAAATTAGAGATTTTGACAGGATGTAATTCACAAAAATCCGAAGAAAACACAGCGAACTCCTTCAAAACACACTAAGTCGACTTAGCGTTCTTTGGAATGAAGCAGTCGATATAACAAAGAACAGGCTTTTATACCCAGCCTTACACTATGGAACAGACTATTATACCCACAAAAAAATAATTCATTTATTTTATGAATAGTGTTCCCAAAAATTTTCCAAACACGGAATTCATAAATTGTATGAAAAAAGTTCATAAATTAAAAAATACAGGTTTTCATTGACTACGAATGTATACATAATATTGATGAAATGTTTAATATTATAAATGAAATATAAATAATTTTCGACATTGAAAAATATGTATTTTTACATAATATATACTAAAATCGTCATGCATTAAATGTATTTTTCATTTTTCATTTCTTTTTGATTTTTTCCCTAATTTCTAATGCCTGCATAATTGGTCAAACTGTATGAACCCATTTATTAAAACCGCATTAAAGTCCTGCGAGTAAAAAACATTTTATTACTTATAAATATGAGCACCAATGCTTCCAGTTGAGTAATAAAATTGTTTTATTTCGTCAACCTTTTTCAGAAATAAATAATCTTTGAATCGCGACGACGACACAAACTGAATAGAAAACACCAAACAAAGCAAAGCCACGTGTTGCCTACAAAAACGTTATGTTTGGTTTTTTGACTTGTATTATATGCTTGTATTGTATACATATGAGAGTAACTATGTTGTGGCTCTCTCATGCAAAGAGAAAACCAGTATTTTTGGATATATTATGTAAAGTTACATTAATTTTATGAAAGAATCCATGCGTATTATTAAAAATTTCTTAATTTAATAACAAGTATTTATGAATAAAAAATAACGTAAACGTACATCTATTTCATGAAAGAGTCCATAGATTTTCAAAAATGTACACATTTATGTACAAATTCATATTTTATTTTTTTGTGTGTAAGGTAGTGCATATTTTTGTAACACCCACATGGTAGCGAGATAGACACATCGGTCCCTGCGTCGATGTCCCTCTGTCCGTGCGTCTGTCTGTGAACACATTTTTGTAATAAAAGTCCAGGTCGCAGTTTTATTCCAATCGACTGGCACAAGTTTCTCTTTTGGATCAGAATAGAACACTAGTGATCGGTTCAGCTTTAAATATAGTTCCCATATATATCTTTCACCCGATATGGACTTATTTATATGGCCCCAGAAGCTACAGTTTTACTTGAAATTTTGCACAAGGAGTACAATTAGCACTATATTCAAGGGTGCTAAATTTGATTGAAATCGTTTGAGATTTAGATAAGCTCCCATATTAATGTTTTTCCGAATTGGGTTAATATAGCCAAAATACCCCCATTTTCCTTATGAAATCGGCAATGCAAATGTAAAAATGAGTAAAAATCAAAATTTCCTATACCTCTAATACATATCTTTCGATTAATAAATCGTAAATGAAGATTTTCGAAATTGCTCACAAATGTCTGTAGATTTAAAAACTTTCCAATTGGGAGTATATTCCTTTAGGTATATAACGCAACTAAGGATTTGAGATGGTATCGAAAATATGGATCCACAAAGTGGTGTGTATAATATAGACTTTACTTACTTGTTATGGACTAACAAAATGATTTTAGATTTCCAAATTTAGGCAAATCGCATAAAAGTTGCGACGTTTATGTCATCAAATCGGGAAATTTGGCTATATGGGGTAGTACAAAAACATATACCGTATTTGTTCTCTTAAGAAGTCAAATCGAGAGATCGGTTTATTTGGGTGCTACATCGGAATATGGACCCAACATACCATATTTGGCATATCTATTTGCAACTCTACATCTCAAGTTTCAGGCAAATGGAATAGATTTTGCGGCTTTTATGTCAAGAAGCCAAATCTGGCTAAAGGAACCTACACTGAAAAAATATTCATCTAATATGGAAGATTATGCAACTTAAATTTTAGGACTCGAAATTTACGTAATGTTAAGGGCAACATTTTTTTAAACAATGATATTTTAATTAAAAGAAAGTTTATAATCCTTGTTTCAAAAAATTTTTCATTAAATTTAGGACAAAAATCTTGAAATTTTGAGTCTGTCTGCTGAGGCTGTACATCTTTGAAGTAAGGCAAGTATTCCTTAAAATAAAGAAAAACATTTCGTGTTTTGTTTTTTTATTGTTGGTTTTTGCTTTAATCTTATTTGGTTGGTTTTTGCTTTAATCTTATCCCAGCAAAAGCTCTCATTACCCGGTAATCTTGTAGGTAAGCCTATTTAAAAAAGAATAACCACTTATTAATTGGCATCGCTTCGGATTACCTTTACATACACATGTCCTATGAGGAAAGTACTTCTCCCCAGGCATACCTTCGGCCATGAAATAAGTAGTGCTTTTAAAGCATATAATAACATAAACAAATAGTCAGGGAACCCAATCTCGAAAATATTGATTTCTATCGCCGATTACAATGGATCAAAATATGGCAATTAATGCTGTAATAGGAGCACTACTTGAATAGAAACGAATATTGTATAAATAAACAAAAACTCTATTAAATCATCTAAATAAGATTACACGCAAATCACTTTCACACTTAAAATAGAAATAAATGTAGGTTGTTTATGGGAGGGATTCGTGAATTACGTTATAATACATCCAATAGCCAATTCACATTAGGTTCGAAATCTACTAAAAGCGGATTTTAAGTCCCTTTTGTATAAGGCAAACGGCATTTGAAATTTAGTTTAAGTGCATTTTGGAAGTGTAATGTGAATGAGTTATAAGAAATCATTTATTTAAAAATAATATGATAATGCCATTAATTTAAACCCAATTATTATGAAATATTTGTGATAAAAATTTCTTAACAAAAAAATTTTCAGAATTACCGTTGCATAACATATTCTTTTTGATTTTTTATGTAAATGCTCAATTATGTGAATGATTATACCAAATGGTACCATCATTTATTCTATTTTATTAAGTCACTAACAGACAACTGCCTAAAATTTGAGAATAACAATTCGAAAATTACCGAGAAGTAGTTATTTTTGTCATTACAAGTTAGTCATTATAACTCACCGCAATGTAATGCAACGTGTAATGACAGCTTTACTCCTGGTAATGTCAATTGTAATGAGATGTTACCTATTTTTTGCTGGGATTTTATTATTTAACCCAGCCAACTGCATTCAAATCGATGATTTGAGGGTGGCAAAGGAAAAGAAAAATGTTTGTAATTTATTTCGGCTAAGTCGACTATCATAAAAAACCTTTTTTCGGGAGGTTCAAGTGTGGTTCAGTATGGATTTAATGAACTGCCTGAATTTATTCTGATAATTGGTTGATAGTTTTACTGCAAGTAGAGGATGCTGAAGAGGAATGTGGTCATTCCGAAACGCGCGTCCATCCAACCATCTTGTACACTAGCGTAGCTAGACAATTTTCCTAGGGGGGGCTATAGCCCCCCTAGCTAAAAATTTATAGACTGAACTTATAGGTTCAATTATTGTTTTATTTCATAAAAAAAATACAAAAATAGACATCAAAATAATATATAATAAAGCAACTAAAAGTAGTTCCACACTTTTCCCAGCAAAAAAATTGGGATTTGTTTTAAAGGCACAACTTTAAAAGCACTTCCAAAAATGTCCTCACAAAAAAGTTAATTATATTAACTACACAGGAAGTTTTTTACTTCAGTTTTTTCATATTTTAATGCGTAATTTTTATTTTCTTTTTTCAAATAGTTTAAAAAAAGAGTAAGAATAAATAAAATGGTAAAAATTATTCAAATTTTGCCACAAAAATGCTAAATCCATTATAGAAAAATCGATAATTTTTGAAAATATTCAAACAAACGTTAGAATGCATTAAAAATCATAAAAAAATATAAAAATTATTATAAATTAATGTTTCTTGAAGCTCGAGGTCTTTATAAATATTTATAGAATTCTAAGAAAAGGTCGACCAAAAATCAAATAAAAAACGAATAAATAAAAATTATTTATTTGGGAAAATATCACATAATTTTTTTAATCACATTCAAAACTCTGAATTCGGATCACACCATAAGAAGTGATGCAAATTTATTGCAACGGCTGTTGAAACGGTGGACATTCGTTCTATGACGAGTTCCTATTACATTCATCGCTTCTCCGCCAATTTTGCACCACTTCCGGACCCAAAAAGAACATTTTGACTTCTTTTTTGGCGACGCTTTTTTGCAGCATTATTAAGATATTAATTTATGAAAGAATAGTTTTAATACCAATTACTATTTTTTAATTAGGATGACTAAACCAGACTAAACAATATGATAAAGGAGCTTTACAGCCTGTTTCTGTATGTCGAATGAGCTCTGTGGATCGACTAAAATGGAAACAAACATCTGAATTTATAACTAAAAAACAGCTGTTTCTATGCATTTCAGTCGATCGATTGACATACAAAAACAGGCTGTTAGTTATTCAACTAAACCATAAGTTCAATCACAGCTCTATTTCATAAATATCAGACTTCAAACATTGCCATCGGCAACTGCTACCACAACCCAAGTAATTCGATTGTGCATGAAAGTCTTTAGCGGAATTTTGTGCGGTTGTATATACTTGTTTAATTTTTATAAAAATGTAAAATCGTAAATAGGTTTTCAAATTCTGGGGGGGGCTAAATTTTTCCTGGGGGGGGTCTAAGCCCCCTCCCCAGAGGCCTTCCTACGCTTATGATCTTGTAGTCTATAGGGCTTTGCCCAAATAAATTTGACAAACATTCTTTTCCTCTATTGATTAGGCTACTCTTGTAGTTTAGTCAACACAATGGTTTAAAGCCAAAATCCAAAACAACAAATAAGAAAAACATTTTTAATTTAAAGATCGTCTTTAACTCAACTGACGTATTGATTTTTTTTATATTTAAGATGAAAACTCTTCAAATATAGTTTTCATCTTAAATTTATTTTAAGTTTTTTGCAGCATTAACAAATCGGGAGATCGATCTATATGGAAGATTTGCCAAAGCATGGAACGCTACCAAAATTGTATTTCTCGTTTTTGATATCTTAACAAAGCTGTGGCAATAATGTTCAGCCACTGAGTCGATGGCTAGATCGTCTGCCTATAAACACATTTTTGTGATCAAAGTTTTTTCCAATCGACTTTTATTCCAATCGACTTAAAATTTCGTATAAGTTTGGGTCAGAATAGAACCCTATTGATTTTGAAAGAAATCGCCTCAATGTATCTCCCATATATCTTTCGCCCGATATGCACTTATATGGCCACAAAAGGTAGGTTTTTGCCGTGATTTTCTTTAAATTTTACACAAGAAGTACAATTGATAGTATGTATCAAATTTGATTGAAATCAGTCAAGATTTAGACATAAACAACATATAATTCAAGTAGCCCGCTATGCGGGCGTATGCAAATTCAAAAATTTCCTGCCCTAAATTTAAAGAAAAATGTTTTAAAGCAAAGATTATTTTCTATTAGTTAAAATTTGGAACCGAACATGTTTTTTCTCGGTGTAAGGTTCATATATTCTTGATTTTTATCTACTTGGAGATCAAGGCCAAATACGGGGTATGTCGGTTAATGTTTTGATATAGCACCCATATAAACCTAAATTGCCTGAAATTGGAAATATACGGGGTATTTTAGGTCCACAAATAGATGGACGAAATATGGTTTATATCGGTCCATGGTTTAGTATAGACCACATATGGATTGATCCCCCGATTTGACTTCCTTGGCTTCCAGACACCTCAATTTGTATCCGATTTGTATGAAATTGGAAATCTGGAGGTATGTTGTACCCTCCAATGGTCAGAATGGTGATGTGCATCGATCCATTTCGTGGTATAGTCCCCATAAAGGACCACCTCCGGATTTAACATCTGGGTCTTCCAGAAAACGTAATTTTTAGGACTGTTTAAGAGCTGAAATATAATAATAAGATATCTCAAAGTTCGTTTATATCGAAAAGGGTTTGATATACATAATCCTGATATGGTCTCCCGATTTAACTACTTTAAGGGTCTAGAAGGCGCACGGATCCAAATTGAGTGAAAATATTATTAAAACTTCACTGTTTTACTTCTCGTGGTCATTCGTGTTAAAAATTTTAATGCGAGGTAAAAGTCAGGTCTAGTTAATAGCATAAAAAAATATATATCAAAATAAAAAGTTGATTGAAGCTGAAAAGTGTTTCAATTAAAAAATTAATTGATGGAAGTAGTTTTTTCTCAGACTAAAAACATTAAGTCAATTAGTCGTAAGTTCGGTCAGTCCGAATTTTATGTACCCTCCACTATGGATTGCGTAGAAACTTCTACTAAAGGCTCCCAGCAAAAAAAGAGCTTCCAAAAAAATAGTTTGGATCCCCAATCTGTGATCCGGAAGCAGTGCAAACTTGGATCATCTCCAACGAATTTTACATGGGCTTGTCATAGGACGGAAGTACTCCCTTTTGGATCCTTTGCATTGCTTTAGAAATTGTCCCCTAGAAGTTAATTTGAATGAAGAAATTTGCATTGCTTTAGAAGTTGTGCCCTGGAAATTAATTTGAATGAAGAAATTTAAAAATCGAAAAAAATATTTTTTCAACCAATTTCACTTTTTTTCACCTGGGTTTGTTGGCACCATAATAGAACGCCTTAGCACACTCAGCCACAAACGCCATTGAACATAAAGCGTCGAAAGGTAAATTCAAATGTTTGTGATGTGATCGTAATACGACAACAAGGAATAACATTATAATTGCTTCTCCAGATGTTCTTTATTATGAACGAAAAAATTAGAAACGCATGTTCAAATCTCACCAGCGGCAATTTTTTTATCAAATATTTTTCTAAAAAATATATTTTTATGTTATGCATCGTTTTTATTTTTTATTTTCGGCATATATTTTCGTCTAAATATATTTTTCCATTAAAAATCAAAAAAAAAGTAAAAATAAAATAAAAATTCTCGTAATTTGCAAAACCTTCTTAAAAGAACTTCCATAGAAGTGAAAAAGTCAAACGGCACAGTTTCAAATCACAGCAGGGATGAAATTAATTTTTTATTTTTATTATTTTTTTTTTTTGCTTTTTTATTTATTTTTTTTTTTTAATAATTTTCTATTTTTTTTTTTTTTTGTAAAATTTAACTGTCCAAAATTTTAAAATAGCCTGATTGCGTTCTTTCTAATACTTGTCCACAAGGACTACATCGGAAGTAGAAAAAAATCATTGGGGGGTCCCAAGATGAGCTTTAGAAGAAATGTTTGTGGACTAATCCAAATGGACTGCTTCGAAAGTGGAAAAAAAAAACTTTGGGGATCCCAAGATGCGCTTTAGAAGAAATGTTTGTGGACTTGACCAGAAGGTCTGCATCGGAAGTTGAAAAAACTCGTTGGGGTATTCTGGGAAGCGCTTTAAAAGAAATGTTTGCGGACTTGTCCGGAAGGACTTCATCGGAAGTTAAAAAAAGTCGATGGGGGATTTTGGGATGCGCTTTAAAAAGAAATGTTTGTGGAACAACTTCCAATTTTTATACCCTCCATCATAGGATGGGGGTATATTAACTTTGTCATTCCGTTTGTAACACATCGAAATATTGCTCTAAGACCCCATAAAGTATATATATTCTGGGTCGTGGTGAAATTCTGAGTCGATCTAAGCATGTCCGTCCGTCCGTCTGTTGAAATCACGCTAACTTCCGAACGAAACAAGCTATCGACTTGAAACTTGGCACAAGTAGTTGTTATCGATGTAGGTCGGATGGTATTGAAAATGGGCCATATCGGCCCACTTTTACGTATAAAGGGACCCTCAGATTTGGCTTGTGGAGCCTCTAACAGAAGCATATTTCATCTGATCCGGCTGAAATTTGGTATATGGTGTTGGTACACTGTTAGAAAAATATGTTTTTCATATGTTCCGATATAAACAAAATGTGTTTCGGGCACGATTTTAAACCACAATATATTTAAGTGCGAACATGTAATGTTCCTAAACTAACACTAAATGTTTGGGACATCTATGTTAATATGTTAGAATATATTATGTTTGGGGCATGAATGTTTCATAAAAATAATATGTGTGAATGTAAACATATATAAATTAACAAATTTCGAGTAAACATATATATGTTGTGATATTTTATTCAGAGAGCGACAAAAAGAGAGTATAGAGAAAGAAATAGAGATGGAAACCGGGAGGGTTGACGAAAGATACCAACAGAACAAAGCGAGAGAATGAAAAAAGAACAATTTCTGTGAAACCGCTTGTATGTTGTTTCGGAAAACTGTTTTATGATAAGACTAAATATTTGATATGCTTAAGTCTAAATATTATTTAATTTGAATAAAGAGAATAGACATTCGGAACCAAGAGAATAGACATTTGAAAAACAAACTGCATATGTTTTCGCCTTGAGAGCAGCATTTTATGCATGTGTGAACATGTGTTTTGTTTATCATTTTGGCATTATGGGCACAATTTTTCGTTAAAATAAATCAGGGGTCTTCGTAAAAATAACGAAAGGGCACTATACTATTTTTAGAGTTGGGACAGTAAAATGAAATAAGGAGGAAATAGTGAAAAATTACACAGTAAAATGTAAAAAAACAAACTTTAGTTCCTCTTTATTAAAAAGTAGTCCACGAGGAGTTGACGGACACCATCAAATATAAAAGCGGGCATTAAGTTCGAGTTTTACAGCTAAAACAATTTAAAAAGTTTATTTTCTTTAAAATGAATTATTAAAGAAAAATAAAAGGAATTTTAGAGCGATGGTGTTAAATGCTAGTAAAAAACTGTTCACGCCTAAATAAATTTATGTTTATATTATAAAATTATGTATAAGTGTTTATACTCGACTCCACATTCTTCTTTTGTTAGTTTTTGAATTCCTTCCAAATTTTAAAGTTTTGTACAAAAACAGTTTTTTATTAAAAAATTGTTATTTTTGCAATAAAAAATAATATTTTATCCAAAAATCTGTCAATTTCGTTTATATTAAGCACTGTTACTGACTATAAATCTTTAATAACACACATTTCGAAGTTTCATTTAAAAAAATTTAATATAGTATAAATATAAATGTGTAAATTAAAACAAAAAAAAAAAATTTGTTCTGTCGGAGCAGGGATTGAACCCACGACCTTTTGTATGCAAGGCAGACATGCTAACCACTGCTCCACGTGGCAAACAAATGTATTTTTCTGTTAAATAATGTTATGTTTGCATGGGCTCGTGGGCGCTGCAAACTATGCTATATAAATGTAACTTAAAACGATAATTATCTACTGGTGACTATAACAGCTACGTAGCCCAGTGGATAGTGTGTTGGCTTACAAACTGTATGGTCCTCGGTTCGATTCTCCGTGCAGGCGAAAGGTAAAATTTAAAAAATTTATAAAAGTGAATAATTTCTTCAACATTATTTGTATTACAGAAAAAGGTGCCAATAACTAAAAAATTTCGTGGAAGTGAAAATTACGAGTATGTTAGGGAATGAGCACAATCGTGTTTGGGAAAAATTCTTCCAAGCATATAATATTTTTGGCTCAAAATGCTTCCAAACATATAATATGTTCACATAAAATAAACATATTAATGTTTCGGCAGTATGCAATAATATATGTGCTTCCTGCAAAATATGTTTGGAACATATGTTAAAGAAGCGATTTTTTTTGAGGGTGTATATGGTCTCTAACAACCATGCATAAATTGGTCCACATCGGTTCATAAAGAAAACATTTTTGGGCTAAGGTCAACTTAACTTAAATAATTCAGAAAAATTCTTTAAAATTACTGAAATTGTCTTTAAATATGTTGTCTTTTTGCATATTGACTACAAAGCAAAAACTCTTTCAAGAATAGGACATGATTTTCAACACTTTATTTTAAAGATGATTTTTACTTGAAACATTGCATAATTTCTACTGGAAGTGGAGTCTGAATTTGGAAAATAAAATTGTCGTTAACTCGTTTTTAAAGGACTTTGATATCATATAAAAAAAAACCTGAAAAAAAAACAAAAAATTAAAATTTGCTTCATAGAAGTAAGTACACAAAACCCAAATTTAAAAGAGAATTGTGTCCTTACTTGTATTCTTCGCTTCTTTGGCTCGGAATCAATACCAAAATTGTTAAAATAAAGACAAAATCTTTGGAACCGGGCATGCTTTTTTTGAGTGTACTCATTCGAGAAACTTATGAACTCAATTTCAGCAAAATTCACTCATTTTAGGAAAATATGAACTATGTTCATATTTAGTAAAATTGTGTACATCATTTGTGTACAACTTTGTCGTTCTCATTTTTACTTCACGTCTTAAAGTAAGCAAAAAATAATTAAAACATTTTCTCACATTTAGCAATAAATATTGAACTAAAATTTTTCCTGGGCGTACGCAAACATAACTACCCAGCAAAAAGGCTTCTAAAATTTTACATGAGCTTGTCATAGAATGGAAGTACTATTTTGCGCTGCTGTAGAAGTTGTACTCTTGTAGTTCATTTGAATGAAAAACATCGAACACTTTTAACCGAAAAGATTAAATTAAATTAAGATTAAAAGATTAAATTATAAACTTTCTCTTAATAAAAATTTCATTATTTAAAAAACAATTGGCCTTAATATTGTATAAAATACGCATCCCAAAATTGAGGTTGCGTAATCTTTAATATCACGTAAACATTTTTTTCAGTACGTTCACGTTTAGCGGCGTTCACGTTACCGCACTGTTAATGTGCATTATTTCGAAGCCGACGTTTAATATAAATTAAATAAGCATGAATCACCCTGTAGTTGGTGAATTTAAACTTCTTGTTAGTTTTTGCCTTTGAAACTATTCTATAAATAGAACATATGATTGTATGTATGTATTGTGTGCTTTTCTTCCATTTTGAGCAAAGGGCTTTCTTATTGCCCTACACGATCTAAATCGATTATTGTTACTGAAAACTACACCCAGAAAAAAAAATCCACCATGAAAGAAAATTTAGATATATATTAGAAAATTTTAACTAGAATATTTAAGCAAATGCAAAATTGTACAAATTAGTTAATATTTTTTTCGTCAAATTGAAGATAATATATAAATATATTAAAAATAAAACACTAACCGTTGTCTTTTTTATGTAAACATAACTACTCAGCAAACAGGTCTTCCAAACTTTATATGAGCTTGTCATAGGACGGAAGTACAGTGCACTCGCGGTAACGTGAACACCGCCTAACGTGAACGCTTTTCTTACGCTAACTATTCGGTAACGTGAACAAACTTTAAACCTCGATAACATGAACATTTTTTTTTGTCATAAAGTGTTAGTCAACACTTAAAAATACATGAAATTTGACGTTAAATAAAAAAACTCATTAAAAATTATAAAATAATTCCTCTTTGATTCAAATTTTATTATAACTCTATGGGGAATTTTAATAAAGTTTATATTCTTTAAAATGGATTATTAAAGAAAAGTAATCGTACACTGAAAAAATATTGTCGTAAGGTCAAAGATTTCATGTCTTTAAAATACGAATGCAAATTTTGCTTAGCATAGAAGACGCATTTCTCTAATATAAAGTTTTTTTCCTTGTCCAAAAGTCGATAAACTTTTCTTTGAAGTCGTATTGTCCTTATAATTAAGTGATTTGACTTAAAAATGGGTATCATAACATGAAAGAAAAAAATTTTGGGCTAAAGTCAATTTGACTTTAATAATTCATAAAAATTCTTTAAAATTAATGAAATTGTCTTCAAATTTGTTGTCTTTTTGCATCTTTACTACAAAGCAAAAAATCGTTTAAAAACAGGACGTGATTTTCAACACCTTATTTTAAAGACGTTTTTTACTTGCAACATAGTCTAATTTATACTGGAAGTCGAGTCTGAATTTGGAAAATAAAGTTGTCGTTAATTCGATTTTAAAGGACTTTGATAGCATATGAAGGAAAAAAGCTGAAAAAACGAAAAATTAAAATTTTCTTCCTAGAAGCAAGTACACAAAACCCAAATTTAAAAGAGAATTGTGTCTTAAAAGTATCTTTACTTGTATGCTCCGCTTCTTTGGCTCGGAATCAATACCAAAATTGTTAAAGTAAAGACAAAATCTTTAGAACCGGACATGCTTTTTTTTTTAATGTACAAAATGGTGAGTTTAGCGGCTAAACTCGAACTTAATACCCACCTTAATGACGGCTTTGCAATGGGCAGGAGAGGCATTTGTGGACTAAAGCGACATGAATACTCTCAGACGCATACGTGAGAAAGCAGTATTTTATCTACTAGAGAAGAAGCAGCAGAAAAAGATTACGTATAATGTATAATTTGATTTGTAATTTGTTTTCTTTTTTAATTTAACACTTATGGATTTTTGTGATTTTAATTTGATTTTTTCGGGAATTTTAATCATTAATTTATGTATATTTCTATATCCACTGATATTTTTCCGATCTCTTTTTATTTATTTTTTATTAAATTAATAATTTAAGTTTTTAGTTTAGAACGTATAGAAGTCCTTAATATGGCTATTTTGTGTTCTGCAATTCAACGTTCGCTAACGTGAACTCCCTTGTTTTTAATTAGTTCACGTTACCGCGAGTCCACTGTACTCTATTGCGCTGCTACAGAAGTTGTACCCTGGTAGTTGATTTGAATGAAGAAATAAAAAAATTGTCTAATTTTTACAATTTTAAGAAAGTTTTTCGATCCCACTGAGCGACGAGCCTACGCGTCCGCCGCCACTATCCCACAAAGCCTTAACGCACTGAGCTACAAACACACTTAATACGATTGTGATATGTTCACATTACGTCATCAAAGCATAATATTCTAACTATTTCTTGAATAGTTTTTAATTATTATGAACAAATAAGTGAGTAAAGTAGAAAGTCGGGCGGGTCGATTCGCATTATCTTACCCTAAACCATCCCGACCCAATTAGTAAATTTAAGAATGTATTATTAGTATTATTAAAATAAATTTGGGATATAAACTTAACATTCGATGATATTTTGGAGGTTTGGTTTGTACTGCAGAAGGTTAGATCTATTAATAAATGAGGAAATATACGGTTATTAGGGCCAAATTCTGCAAAACCGGCCGACAATTTTTGTTTGGGAGCTATATTTAAATCTAAACTAATTGCGATGACATTTTGCAGGTTTAGTTGATACCACAAACGATTGAGGGAGCTATTTGTAAATCTGAACCGATTTCAATGAAATTGAAAATTAAAATTGAATTAAACAACAGAAACGGAATTCTACAAACAACAAATACATGGGCGAACGGACTCAAAGGTCAGATCGACTCAGGAGGATATTCTGAGTCGATCGGTATATATTTTCAATATCTCTGGTAGGACAGATCAAAGTTATTATACCCTGACCACAATGTGCTTCAAGGTATATATAGTCTGTAAAATTTCATCGAAATCGGTTCAGATTTA
The DNA here is from genome assembly GCF_050003625.1 of Haematobia irritans. Taxonomy (NCBI): domain Eukaryota; kingdom Metazoa; phylum Arthropoda; class Insecta; order Diptera; family Muscidae; genus Haematobia; species Haematobia irritans. The sequence goes on along the minus strand of NC_134399.1, from coordinate 191,480,383 downwards.
GATATAGCTCGATCGCTATCGATATCGCCCAATTTTCCGAAATTTGGCCATAAAGCCCTGATTTTTAAACCGATTTTACTCAAACTTGGCGTACTACAATCTTTTATAACACTAGTAATATGTGCACAAAATCATCGAGATCGGCTCAGATTAACTTTAGCTCCCATATATATGTATCGCCCGACTTCCCTAAGTTTGACCATAAAACTCTTATTTATCAACCGATCGTACTAAAATTTAGCACAAGGTAACCTTCTGTGGTATCAACCAAACCTGAATAATATTATCCAAATCGGTTCAGATTTAGATATAGCTCCAGCGTTGCCAGTATTGTTTCATCAAAAACCGCTAGATTTGCCCGAAAAAATAGCTAAAAAAGCTGAAATGGAAAATTAAATTAAACAACAGAACCAAGAAAACACCCTGTGCGGAATTTCATTAAAATTGGTTAAAAATTGGAAACGGAATTCTACAAACAACAAATACATGGGCGAACGGTCAGATCGACTCAGGAGGATATTCTAAGTCGATTGGTATATATTTTCAATATCTCTGGTAGGACAGATCAAAGTTATTATACCCTTACCACAATGTGCTTCAAGGTATAAAAATTACAGAACGCAGGTTCAATTCTTGGCGAAATTTATAGTCTGTAAAATTTCATCGAAATCGGTTCAGATTTAGATATAGCTCGATCGCAGTTGATATCGCCCAATTTTCCGAAATTTGGCCATAAAGCCCTGATTTATAAACCGATTTGACTCAAACTTGGCGTACTATAATCTTTTATAACACTAGTAATATGTGCACAAAATCAACGAGATCGGCTCAGATTAACTATAGCTCCCATATATATGTATCGCCCGATTTCCCTAAATTTGACCATAAAACTCTTATTTATCAACCGATCGTACTAAAATTTGTGGTATCGACCAAACCTGAATAATATTATCCAAATCGGTTCAGATTTAGATATAGCTCCAGCGTTGCCAGAATTGTTTCATCAAAAACCGCTAGATTTGCCCGAAAAAATAGCTAAAAAATGTTTTAAAATGGTAGAAAAAAGCTAAATTTTGTTGTATCAAAACTCACATTTTTTATTGAAATTTAACAAACTTAACGGCTTTATTTCGCTTAAAATTATTTTAATTGTACACTCAAAAAAAGTTTACTTGGATCCAAAGATTTTGGCTTTCCCTTAAGGATTTTGGTATTGATTCCGAGCCAAAGATGCGGCTTCTTTAAAATAAAGACCATTTTGACGGACCATCCTGACTTTAAATCTAGGATCAATAAAATTAAAATTGGATACAGACCTCATTCATCGAATTCTTATCCTCTTTTTGCGATATATTAATAAAGGTATTTAAAAACAAACAAATTCCAATTTCAAAATCCAAATTATGTCAGGTACTTCAAAGTTTTCTTAATGCTAAAAAACTTTAAACCAAAGACACCAATCCTTAAAATAAGTGTTAGCCTATATTTAAAGCGATTTTATATTCAATTTAAAAATTCAATATCTCAGTTGAGTTAAAGACGATTTCTTTAAATTAAAAATGTTTCTCTTTATTTTAAGGAAAATTTGCCTTACTTGAAAGACCTACAACTTCAGCAGAGAGACGCAAATTTTCAATATTTGTGTCCTAAATTTAATGAAAAAAAATTTTGAAGCAAGGATTGTAAACTTTCATTTAATTAAAATGTCATTATTTCAAAAAATTTTGTCCTTATGTTAACATTTGGTAAATTTCGATTCCTAAAATTTATGTTGCATAATCTTCCATATTAAGTCAATATTTTTTTCAGTGTATTCATTTTAATTCTATTGTATTCATTTTAATTCTACTTCTGTGAGACTATAACAATATCTAAGCCATATGAGCTCTGTTTGCGTACTCGATACATTTTGATTACTATCACAAATTTTTACTGGAAGTCCGCCGTTTACATTTCCCAGTAAAAACTTGCAATTATCAAATAACAAATCCAATGTGCGATTTTTTGCACAATTTGACATAGAAGTGCATTAGAAAATATCAATATATTTCGTTTAAATTGGTTTAAAACCGCTGAATTAATGATAAATTCGTGAACGTATACACTTCTTCTAATTTTACCCAAGAGAATAAAACCCATTCTTACTGTCTTGCAAGTTTATACTGAATAACTTTTATTGGAAGTACCTATTGTTGTCCAATTTTCGTAAATGTCAATCCACTCCATTAATAAATAACAGATTTGTTTTTATCGCGCGTTTAAAAATGTTTTGATCTTATGAATACGATTTTATTTATTGTAGTTTTTGATGTTATAAAAATAATACCACACTGAAAAAAATATTGTCGTGAGGCCAAAGATTTCATGTCTTTAAAATACAAATGCAAATTTTGCTTAGCGAAGAAGACGCATTTCTCTAATATAAAGTTTTTTGCCTTGTCCAAAAGTCGATAAACTTTTTAATGAAGTCGTGTTGTCCTGATAATTAAGTGATTTGACTTAAAACTGGGTATCATAACATGAAAGAAAAATTTTTTGGGCTAAGGTCAACTTGACTTTAATAATTCATAAAAATTCTTTAAATTTAATGAAATTGTCTTTAAATTTGGTGTCGTTTTGCATCTTGACTACAAAGCAAACACTCGTTCAAAAATAGGACATGTTTTTCAACACTTTATTTTAAAGACGTTTTTTACTTGAAACATAGCATAATTACTACTGGAAGTCGAGTTTGAATTTGGAAAATAAAATTGTCGTTAACTTGTTTTTAAAAGACGTTAATAGCATATGAAGAAAGAAAGCTGAAAAAACGAACAATTAAAATTTGCCTCCTAGATTCAAGTACACAAAACCCAGATTTAAAGGAGAATTGTGTCTTAAAATTATCCTTACTTGAATTCTCCGCTTCTTTGGCTCGGAATCAATACCAAAATTTTTAAAGTAAAGACAAAATCTTTGGAACCGGGCATGCTTTTTTTTCAGTGCAGATTCAAAATTTTATTTCCTTAATAACTTATTATATACACTGAAAAAAAGTATGTCCGGTTCCAAAGAGGGTCGTGGGCTAAAATCCATTTTCGACCAAACAGCTGTGGATATCCTCACCTCAGCTTCTCTACACTAACAGAAAAAATCGCGTTTCACAATCGTGAACGGACGTTGTCAAAATGAAACGGAAACGTCCACAAAAAATCAAAACGGAATGTCCACGGGCGTTCACGATTACATGAACGGCAATCGTTTTTCTTTGGCCATTAAAAGGCTTAAAATAATCTTTAGACGTTACTGTCGCAGCTGCGCCGTTGGTGCAATGTGCTGAGGCGACTGTTAATGTGTATCGTGTAGGCAACACAGGTTCGAGTCACGGTAGCGGAAATCTTTTTTTTTTTAATTTTGTTTACAAATTCGTAACCATTACGTTTTCAGATCATGAACGCTGGTTGTTGTTTTGACAACGTATGGTGTCATTTTTACGTTGTCAGATTGACCCCATCTGTTCTCAGTTTGACAACACAAGTGTGTTGATTCACTTTCATGAACGGATCGTTTCGAAATGACCACGCCGTTCATGACTTTTTCTGTGGGTATAAGTGGTTTCACTGCAATGTGGAACACCATTCGCACTCGGCTATTATCACTGAGCTTAACATAGAATCTGGCAGCACTCAGTGATAAGAGGGAAGTTCTAAGTTAGTCTAATGAGCTGATATCTGTATCGACCTAACCTAACTCTGTAGGTGTAAAACCAAGTATACCTCCTAATACTATACTTGGTTCAGATTGTGATGAAATTACAATAAACAAGTACTCCTTAATTTTCATAATGTTACCCCACAAATGCTTATGTTTACTAATTCAGTAGGTGTGGTTTAGAGTATGATATAGTCGGCCCCGCTCGACTTTCTACTTTACTCACTTGTTATTTTATTATTTTCGGTATTTATCTTTGTATAACTATGTTTTTTTCCATTTAAAGTCTACAAAAAAATATAATGCACGCAATTTTCAAAACGTTCCAAAAATAACATCGATTGAAGTAATAAAATTAAACGGCGGTGGAAAAATAAATTTTATAATTAATCAAAACTATATTATTTTTTAAAGAACCTTAAGCCGAAATAAGAAGTAAATAAACAAAACTACACAAAACTATATAATTTTATTCTGCTTTTACTTATTCATTTATGATTTTAGCTAAGCTAAGCTCGAACTTAGAAACTCAGAAAATCCCGCATTTGGTTTTCTTATATGCGTTTTTTTTCTTATAGCCAATTATTGCATATAAGAAAAAAAAGTTTCTTATATTCACATTAGGGCAGTCACCTGAGGAATTTTATTTTGAAACCAAATTGAGTTACAAAAACATTTATGGTACACCTTGAGTAAGAATTTATTATACGAAAGGTATTCTAAATAGCGATAGGATAGCGATATAAAATGCATTTTATTTTATTAATTTTGCCATAATATTGTTGTGTTTCTTTTCTTCACAATATTGAGTTGGACTAAGTGTTTCTTAAGTATGATAGCAATTTAAAAAGCACTTTAATTTACTGTTATCTTCTTTTGTTTTTGTTAATAAAATTTAATTAAACTAAATTGGTTTAATGTACAGCAAGATTGTTATTACTTCAAATATAATCCCGGGATATTTAGGAATCGATCCCGAATGACATCCCTAATATACATTATATTCACATATACATTTATAAAAGAAATACAATTTTGACAAAACTTTCTATAGTTATAAAATTTTGATAATTTTGAAATAAAATATTGACAAAATTTCTTATAGAAATAAAACATGGACAAAATTTCATTTAGAAATAAAACTTGGAAAAAAAAATTTATAGAAATAAAATGTTGTCAAAATTTTCTATATAAATAACATTTTGACAACATTTTCTGTAGAAATAAAATTTTGACAATGTTTTCTATAGAAATAAAATTTTTACAAAATTTTCTATTGTAATAAAATTTTGAAAAAAATTTGTATAGAAATAAAGTTTTGGTAGATTATTTTTAGCGATATGGACCAATTTTTGTGTGATTGACCATCGGCTATATATATCTAAAGACCGATAAGGACCAATTTTTACATGGCTGTTAGCGGCCATATACTAACACAATGTACCAAATTTCAAACGAATTGTGCTCCTCCAAGAGGTTCCCGAAGTCAAATCTGGGGATCGATTTATATGGGGGCTATATGTAACCATGGACCGGTTCTATTTTGATCCTTCAAGAGGTTCTGGAGGTCCAATCTGAGGATCGGTTTGTATGGGGGCTTTATATAATTTTAGACCGATATGAACCAATTTTTGCATGGTTGTTACAGCCCATATACTAACTCAATGTACAAATGTTCAAACTAATCTGATGAATTTTGCTCCTCCAAGAGGCTCCGGAGGTCAAATCTGGGAATCGGTTTATATGGGGGCTATACGCCGTTCGGACTCGGCTATAAAAAGGAGGTCCCTTGTCATTGAGCTTAACATGGAATCGGGCAGCACTCAGTGATAAGAGAGAAGTTCACCACTGTGGTATCAAAATGGACTGAATTGTCTAAGTGAGCCTGATACATTGGGCTGCCACATAACCTAACCTAACCGATATGAACCAATTTTTGCATGGTTTTTAGAGACCATACTAAGACCACACTAAGTACCTAATTCCAAACGGATCGGATGATGTTTGCTCCTCCTATAGGCTCCGGAGGTCAAATCTGGGGATCGGTTTATATGAGGCTATATAGTGGTCCGATAGGGCCATTTTCAATACCATGCGACCTACATCAATAACAACTATTTGTGCCAAGTTTCAAGACGATAGCTTGTTTCGTTCGAAAGTTAGCGTGATTTCAACAGAAGGATGGACATGCTTAGATCGACTCAGAATTTTACCACAACTCAGAATATATATACTTTATGGGGTTTTAGAGCAATATTTTGATGTGTTACAAACGGAATGACAAAGTTAATATACTCGCATCCTATGGTGGAGGGTATAAAAATGGGGAAATAAATTTCTTTTTTGTAAATTCTTCACAGTAATCATGTTATGCACACTACTTTACATGTTTTAATTTTTACAATAAATTTAAATTACGAAACAATCTCTTATTTATCGAACATTGTTTTCTCCGCCATGACTTGAACCCTAGTATTCCATAATACACGTATCAACATTCGCCTTAACAAACTGCACCATCTACTGAGTTAACACAGCAGCGTCTAACGATTAAAATAATCGTAATGTTATGTTACATCCAGTATTAAATTTTGCCGCCATCTGAAAATACAATTAATTTGTTATGAAGCACCCTGTATTCTATATTTTAATGAAAGAATGCCACATGTACGCAACAGTAGTTTAGTATTACCAGTGCAGTGAACTCAGGCAAACTACATAATTGTCAATGTGGTAACACTGTCATGCACATTCAAATGTAAATGTGGAATTTTTCTCTGTTTTATTTCGTAATTTTCTCAATAATCCTTGTGTGAAATGCAAAAATGTTAACATACAAGTGAAGAGCTTGTAAAAATGTACCTAAAAACAACAATTGGTATTAAAAAGTCAAAATGGCCCAAAAAGCTAAATGTCGCCAAAGTATGCGGTACATATACGAAAATTATGGAACCTGGTGCCAAAGTATGCAAATGTCGCCGAAGTATACATTAAATGTAAAAAATGGCGTCAAAGTATGCGCACCACATACATATATATATATATATATATATATATATATATATATATATATATATATATATATATATATATATATATATATATATATATATATATATATATATATATATATATATATATATATATATATATATATATATATATATATATATATATATATATATATATATATATATATATATATATATATATATATATATATATATATACTTTATGGGCCCTTAGAGCAATATTTCGATGTGTTACAAACGGAATGACAAAGTTAATATACCCCCATCCTATGGTGGAGGGTATAAAAAGCACAGGAAGTTTAACTACTATAGCCAACGATTCCTAAGACCAATACCGAGCCTTGTTGCCTTATCCCTGTCTAGGAAATAAAATATAAAATTAAATTAATATAAATAAAAAAAAAACTTTATGGTGAAAATCTCTATGTCCTGCATTATTTTCATTATAACTTTGTTCACTGTGTGAACATGATTGCTGTGAAAATACAATCAGTTTATTTTGCTCATAACTAGTATCGCTAAGACTCAGGAAGTTTAACTCCTGTCTCATGAGATTTCTAAGACGTATACCGAGCCTTTTTGCCTTATCCCTGTCTAGCACATAAAATACAAAATTAAATTAATATAAATAAAAAAACTTTATGGTGAAACTCTTATGTGGATCTAGAGGATTGCAAGTAATTTAACAAAAAGGCTGATAACAACTTAATTTAATATAAATAGTTTAATATGTTTACAAATACAAATAGTACATAAATAGAAAATGTGTTAAATTATTACCAAATAAAATTAAAGCAATTAAGTCCATAGAAGAGAGATCAGTTTTAATTTATTGCTTTATTGGTGTAAACAAAAAAGGTTTATTAGGTTTTCAAACTCAAAGCTTTCCGGATTAAGTCGTAAAAAGGTCTTGTACAAATAAAATGAGCGCTCAACATCAGGTGTTACAGGAGCATATTTAAAAGCACACACTTCTTTTATTGTGAGAACAATTTTCATCAAAATCCAACATTCCTGCTATTTTCTTCATTTGAATGAAACCTTTATTTTGTAAGAAAACACTGTTTAATTTTTCAATAATTCTTTTTGCCAATTAAGCCTTCTACATCAGTTATTTTCTTAACAAAGTTATTTATTAAATCGACTGCATCTGCCAAAGAATTTCGTTCTTCTATTTGTTTTATTACTTCGCATAAAAACCCATAATTGCTGTGCACAAAAATCAATTGAGATTTGAGAGAAGGCAGGTGTAGCAGTTCTTTTACGCACTTAATCGATATTGAGTCGGAATCGTTAAGCTCCCATACTATGTTACTTCAACATTTTTTTCGAAGTGCTGTCGCACTAAATATTAGGGGGTCTTACTTTTTCAAATAGATAATACACAAAAAAGCAAAATATGAACAAAAAACATGCATTTATTGTAAAATGTGTTAAAATACGCGCAAAAATATGCAAAAGCGGATATTTTTAGCAAAAACAAATTAATGTCATTTAACAGCAAATTCCACGATTCGTGAAGATAACTTAACCGTGTCTGTTTTCGGATCACCAGTAACAACTTGCATTTGCATGAGATTCCTAGGTGTACTCATAACAATCATGTTTCTTCTCTGCTTGTACCATAGTAAATTGCTCTCGCGCTAGGTGATGAGGTCAAGTAATTATCGGTTCCATGTATTAATTTATAAGCTTCATCACAACACAAATATCAAAACTTTTCTATATACAATCCCTGATTGATAATGCATGGTAGAACTTTTGCCCATGTTTACTTATTTCAAATGTCATCCGTACATTAAGTCTGAAGCTTTAAGACCGTCCATGGAAACCATCTCATCTAACCCTTTTTCAAGTCAAACTTATATGTCCATTCTTATTATATGTTTACCATCTGTGAAGAAAATTTCTCTACTTTCAAGTATCAATCAAACTGGACATTTAATTACATTCTCATATGCCCAGTGAACAAAACAAACATCAAAGAATGTCGGCTTTATTATGGAGAAAAACGAAAAGAGATGTTCATTAGAAAATGTCAATATCATTAGCAATTATGGATGTCATTAGCATACAAAATAAAACCCAAATATACCTTGAGAAAAACAAAAAACGATGAGAGTTCTTAGATGTTAACATTCCAGTTTTCCCTATTATATAAAGAGAGAAAAGAATTTCTCAACAGAAAACATGTAAGGTAATTATGTGTGGTGGATTATAACAACAACAAAAAAGTCAATAAGTCATCCAAATTATACTACTCCATCCACCTGACAACCATAGATTCCTTTGCCCCAATTCATAAACTCTTTTTTCCTCTCTCAGTGCTCTCAATGAGGCTTAAATCACCTTGCCACATAATCACCACAAAGCAAAAGGGAAAGGAGAAAGAACTCAAACGCATAAACAATGATTCATCATCAGTGTTGTCAACAATGTCATTTTGCCTTTGAGTGCCTACCGAATTTCACATTAAAAAAAAAATGATTTACTAAGGTAATGTCAGGGATGGCATCTATGGAAATGACCTTCTAAGAATTTTATCTCCTTTTTTTCTTATTTCTTCGATTTTGCTTTCTCCAGAAAAAAAAACACAAAACATGATAATGTTCAACATTGCTAATAACTGGTGAATTGATAGGATACTTGGGGAACAGAGAGGATGCAGTACAAAATGTTATTCGTAAACATCATAAAGGATATGTCAAATGAAAATTGACACTTAAATATATAAGCACTTTAACCACACCCCCACATTCTAGCAGACACAGTGACCCGCAGTTATACACATGAGGGCAAACTAAATACTAAGTAACGCACAGTGGAATGACCCGCAGTTATACACATGAGGGCAAACTAAATACTAAGTAACGCACAGTGGAATGAAATTAATAAATAAATGCAAGGGTGATATTGGGGGTGTTTAGTTAAAATGTTCTTTTATTGTAATCTAAAGATTTTTTTTTTTGAAATTTTAAGTAATTTAAATTGAATTAAATGTAAGTTGAACTGATCTATTTAAGACGTTAAGTTTTAACACAGTTGAATGGTACTTTCTTTAATTAGGAATTGTAATAGTAGGAAGAAGAAAATGAAGAACAGATTAGGTGCTAACTCTATTTTTTGCATTCCGAAGAGTTTGTCTACGCCTTTCCTTCGATATTTCCGATGTTTTGCGGGTTCCAACAGTTCAAGCGGCAATACATTAGAAAAGTATCAAACTGGTGCTTTTTCACCATGATTATCACAGTTGGCACACATTCTCCAGGTAATATACGAAAATTTGAAGAATAGTTTACCATAATCTATCAAATTTAAAAATTCTTATTTAGAAGTTTTTTTAATGAAATTTTTGTGGTCAGTATAAAAAAAAAATGTTTTTTCTTCGAATGAATGAATTATCGCTCCTAATAGAGACAATTTTTGGGAATTTTAAATGTTTTCATTTTAGTTTGCAAAAAAAAAAAAATCGCTTCTGTAACATATACCCCAAACATATTTTGCTTCAAGCATATATATTTTCAGGATTGGTTCAACCAAAATATTGTTTGTATTATTCAAACATATTAGGTGAAACATATACTGGTAGAAAAATTTTTTAATGAAATTTTCTTTGTGTGGATATATTTTTAAGGCGTCAATTGGTTACTTTCATTATTTTACTTACAGCATAGTCTCTAGGTCTCTCTTTCTAAACACATATATGTTTATAGGTTATATCTAAATTAATATATGTTTACATCTAAGCATATTATATTTACAAACATTTTTTGCTCCAAATATAATATGTTCTAACATATTAAGATATATGTCCCAAACATGTTATGCTAGGTTATGAACATTATGTGCTTGCACATAAAAATATTGTGTTAAAAAAATTGAGTTCCAAACATATAGTTTTTACATCCAAGCATATGAAAAATAGTCTTTTTCGTCCGTGAACTTCTACCAAAAGAGAGAATTTACTCACAACAGACTTTGGTAGTGTAAAATAACACAAAAATTAAAATTTTTAAAGATGTTGAATTTATAGAACATTTTCTTCAAATTTTATTTCTATAGAAAATTTTGTAAATTTTTTATTTCTATAGAATTTTTTTTTTCTACAGAAAATTTATTCCTATCGAAAACTTTTATTTCTTTAGAAAATTTTGTCAAAATTTTATTTCCATAGAAAATTTTGTCAATTTTTTTTCTATAGAATATTTTGTTAAAATTTTATTTCTATAGAACATTTTCTCCACATTGTACTTCTATAGAAAATTTCCTCAAAATTTTATTTCTTTATAAAATTTTGTCAAAATTTTATTTCCATAGAAAATTTTGTCAAAATTTTATTTCTATAGAAAACTTTGTCAAAATTTTATTATTTAGAAAATTTTGTCAAAATTTTATTTCCATAGAACATTTTGTCAAAGTTTTTTTCTATAGAAAATTTTGTTAAAATTTTGTTTCTATCGAAAATTGTCTCCAAATTGTATTTCTATAGCAAAGTTTCCCAACTTTTATTTCTATGGAATCGTTTAGCCAAATTTTATTTCTATATAAAATTTTCTAAAAATTTTATTTCTATAGAAATTTTTGTCAAAATTTTATTTCTATAGAATATTTTACCGAAATTTTATTTCTATAAAAACTTTTGTCAAAATGTTATTTCTTTAGAAACTTTTGTCAAAATTTTATTTCTGTAGAAATTTTTCTCAAAATGTTATGTCTATATAAAATTTTGTCGAAATTTTATTTCTATATAAAATTTTGTCAAAATTTTATTTCAATAGAAAATTTCTTCCAAAGTTTATTTCAATAGAAAATTTTCTCCAAATTTTATTTCTATAGAAAAATTTGTCAAAATTTTATTTCCATAGAAAATTTTGTTTTTTCTATAGGAAATTTTGTTTCTATAGAAAGTTTTCTCCAAATTGTATTTCTATAGAACATTTTCTCAACATTTTATTTCTATAGAAACGTTTGGCCAATTGTATTTCTATAAATTTTTTTTTCAAAATTTAATTTTTACAGAAAATTTTATCGAAAGTTTATTACTATAGAAATTTTTTGTCAACATTTTGTTTTTACAGAAAATTTTATCGAAAATTTTGTCACAATTTTATTTCAATAGAAAATTTTCTCCAAATTTTATTTCTATAGAAAAATTTGTCAAAATTTTATTTCCATAGAAAATGTTGTCAAATTTTTTTCTATAGAAAGTTTTCTCAAAATTGTATTTCTATCGAACATTTTCTCAACATTTTATTTCTATATTTATTCTTACAGAAAATTTTATCTAAATTTTATTTCTATAGAAATTTTTTTGTCAACATTTTATTTCTACAGAAAATTTTATCGAAATTGTATTTCTATAAAAACTTTTGTAAAATGTTATTTCTATAGAAACATTTGTCAAAATTTTATTTCTATAGAAAATTTTGTCAAAATTTTATTTCAATAGAAAATTTTCTCCAAATTTTATTTCTATAGAAAAATTTGTCAAAACTTTATTTCCATAAAAACTTTTGTCCAAATTTGTTTCTATAGGAAATTTTGTTAAAATTTTGTTTCTATAGAAAATTTTCTCAAAATTTTATTTCTATAGAAAAGTTTGGCCAAATTTTTTTTTCTATAGAAAATTTTATTTCTATATAAAAAATTTTATTTCTATAGAAATTTTTGTCAAAAATTTTATTTCTATAGAAAATGTTACCGAAATTTTATTTCTATAAAAACTTTTGTCAAAATTTTATTTCTGTAGAAACTTTTGTCAAAATTTTATTTCTGTAGAACATTTTCTCAAAATTTTATTTCTAAAAGAAAATTTTGTCAAAATTTTATTTCTATATAAAATTTTGTCAAAATTTTATTTCAATAGAAAATTTCCTCCAAATTTTATTTCAATAGAAAATTTTCTCCAAATTTTATTTCTATAGAAAAATTTGTCAAAATTTTATTTCCGTAGAAAATTTTGTCAACATGTTTTTCTATGGAAAATTTTGTTAAAATTTTGTTTCTATAGAAAGTTTTCTCCAAATTGTGTTTCTATAGAATATTTTCTCAACATTTTATTTCTATAGAAACGATTGGCCAATTTTATTTCAATAGAAAATTTTGTCAAAATTTTATTTTTACAGAAAATTTTATCGAAATTTTATTTCTATAGAAATTTTTGTCAACATTTTATTTCTACAGAAAGTTTTATCGAAATTTTATTTCTATAAAAACTTTTGTCTAAATTTTATTTCTTTAGAAAATTTTGTCAAAATTTTATTTCTATATAAACTTTTGTCAACATTTTATTTCAATATAAAATTTTGTCAAAATTTTATTTCTATAGAACAATTTGTCAACATTTTATTTCAATAGAAAAATTTGTCAAAATTTTATTTCTATAGAAAAATTTTCAAAACTTTATTTCCATAAACATTTTTGTCAAAATTTGTTTCTTGCTACAAACAGAAAATCGAACAAAAAGGAGATCCTTTTCGGGTCTCCTTTTTGTTCGAAAATATCGACAATAAGTACTACTCATTTGATGGTCTGCTTAAGAATTAATTCTCTTTGTGTCCGCAAAGCCGCCATGGAGCCGATTTAAAACTTTGGAATAGCTGGTTCAAATATGTTGTGTTAAAAGAAATCTATGTTTACCAATTCGCCACTTTTGCAAAATAGTTTTTTTTTTTTAAGCTGAATACTTATAGGAGAAAATATTAATTTATTTAGACATTTCAGATGGATGTCCGGATTATATTTCTTGAAAGATATTTTCTCTGTTACATTTCCCAACCCCATACTGCAATACACAATTTTTCCGATCTAATGTGTAATAATTTGTACTTAACCCGATATTCGTAATAAAGAGTAATCTAACTGAACCACTGTACATCGGGCCTCCCTTATGATTCATATCCTAACGGGCGTAAAAGAACAAACCATCAACATTATATGTCAAAATGACATGTGTAAAATGTTTGCTAACCCATTAAACACATTTGGCGTTTTCATTCTCCTCATATTCCTATACCTAAAACATCACTCTTCCTATTTGTACTCTCTCTCTCTCTCTCTCTCTCTTTCTGTCTGTCACTTACTTTATGATGTCCCCTTGTCAAGTGAGTAAATGTTAGTCCTGTTTCAATTGTTTCGTAACACCGTGTCTTATATCCAAAATGATTGAGCGATGGGATAATCTCAAGGGCCGACATACACCTACACTGGGAGACATACCACATACTGGGTGAGAATCGGATAACGCCTCGAGTACAAAAGTAAGTGGAAAATTTTACTAAGGGAATGTGACAAGAAAGTATGCACTATGCTCTTTAATCGGACTCCTTTTGTTTCATCTTGTGGCAGGCACTTGACTTTCTAGTTCACTTGACTTTAATGGTCTTTTTTATGCGTACGAGCATCGTTATATGCTCTTCTTTTTATTGATTTTGTGTTTTTAAGAAATACAAATTAGTTTAATTTGTTTTTAAATGGAACTAGGACTAGTCATTTTTCATTTCTAAATTGACCATATGTGTTAAGAGAGCAATGACATTTGAGAGGATAATACAGACGATGTGGAGTATAAAAGAATGATGTTAGTATTTAGGACAAGGCATTGTAAATTAAATTTTTCATGGAGAAAACTGGCGAATAACATAAAAATAAGGATAAGGGGAAGACGTGGCTTATTAGAATTGTACACAGGTAAACATTGTTACAGGGTGTTTCTGTAGGAAAACTGTAGGTCAGGCCGGCTGAATAAGGTTTTTTTTTAATTCATACATTGAATAAGGGTTTATATAGAAAAATTGTAATTCAGCCTGGCTAAAGAAGATTTTCTAAAGGAAAACTTTAATTCAGTCTAGCTGACTAAGGTTTGCTACAGGAAAACTTTAATTGAATAAGGTTTCCTATTCCGTAAGGTTTCTATAGGAAAACTGTATTCAGCCTGGCTGAATAAAGTTTTCGTTAGAAAATTTTTTTTCAGCTTGGTTGAATAAGGTTTTTTATAGGATAACTCTAATTCAACCTGGCTGAATAAGGGTATTCTAAAGGACAACTTTAATTGGGTATTACGGAATAAAGGTTTTTTTAGGAAAACTTTAATTTAGCCTTGCTGAATAAGGTATTCTAAAGGACAACTTTAATTTGGTCTTACAAAATAAAGGTTTCTTTAGGAAAACTTTAATTTAGCCTTGCTGAATAATGTTTTCTATTGGAAAACTTTAATTCAGTCTAGCTGAATAAGGTTTGCTATGGGAAAACTTCAATTGAGCATTACGGAATAAGGTCTCCTTTAGGAAAACTGTAATTCAGCCTGGCTGACTAAGGTTTTCGTTAGAAAAACTTTTCTTCAGCTTGGTTGAATAAGGTTTTTTAGGAAAACTCTAACTCAACCTGGCTGAATAATGTTTTCTATGGGAAAACTTTAATTAAGCCTGTCTGAATAAGGTATTCTAAAAGAAAACTTTAGTTGAGTCTTACGGAATAAAGATTTCTTTAGGAAAACTTTAATTTAGCCTGGCTGAATAAAGTTTTCGTTAGAAAAAAATTTTTCAGTTTGGTTGAATAAGGTTTTTTATAGGATAACACTAATTCAACCTGGCTGAATAAGGTTTTCTATGGGAAAACTTTAATTTATCCTGGCTGAATAAGGTATTCTAAAGGACAACTTTAATTGGGTCTTACGGAATAAAGGTTTCTTTAGGAAAACTTTAATTTGGCCTTGCTGAATAATGTTTTCTATTGAAAAACTTTAATTCAGTCTAGCTGAATAAGGTTTGCTATAGGAAAACTTTAATTGAGCTCTACGGAATAAGGTTTCCTTTAGGAAAACTTTAATTCAGCCTGGCTGTATAAGGTTTTCTAAAGGAAACCTTTAATTTAGCCTGGCTGAAAAAGTTTTCTTATAGGAAAAATTTAATTCAGCTTGATTTAATAAGGTGTTCTAAAGGAGAAATGTAATTCAGCCAGGCTGAATTAGGTTTTCTATAGGAAAACATTAATTCAGCCTGGCTGACTAAGATTTTCTAAAGGAAATTTTTAATTCAGCCTGGCTGAATACGGTTTCCTATAGGAAAACTTTAATTCAGTCTAGCTGAATAAGGTTTGCTACAGGAAAACTTTAATTGAGCCTTACGGAATAAGGTTTCCTTTAGGAAAACTGTAATTCAGCCAAGCTTAATAAGTTTTTCTATAGGAAAACTGTAATTCAGCGTTGCTGAATTAGGTTTTCTATAGGAAAACTTTAAATCAGCCTGGTTGAATAAGGTTTCCTATAGGAAAACTTTAATTCAGCCTGGCTGAATTAGGTTTTCTATAGGAAAACTTTAATTAAGCCTGTCTGAATAAGGTTTTCTATAGGGAAACTTTAATTCAGCCTTGCTGAATACGGTTTCCTATAGGAAAACTTTAATTCAGCCTGACTGAATAAGGTTTTGTATTGGAAAACTTTAATTCATCCTTGCTGAATAAGGTTTTCTATAGGAAAACTTGAATTCATCCTTGCTGAAAAACGCTTTCTATAAGAAGTTAGAGTTAGACTGAATAAGGTTTTCGTTAGGAAAATCTTAATGCAGCCTGGCTGAATAAGGTTTTCTACAGGAAAACTTTAATTCAGCTAGGCTGAATAAGGTTTTCTATACGAAAACTGACATATCTCACACAAACCCACATACTAACATTTTTTTTTTGTCAAAATTCGTTTTTATTATTCAACATAGTTCCCTTCAAGAGCGATACAACGATTATAACGACCTTCCAATTTTTTATACCATTTTGGTAGTACTCTTTCGGTTTTGCCTCCAAATAGGCCTCAGTTTCGGCGATCACCACTTCGTTGCAGCCAAATTTTTTCCCTGCGAGCATCCTTTTGAGGTCTGAGATCAAGAAAAAGTCGCTGTGGGCCAGATCTGGAGAATACGGTGGATTGGGAAGCAATTCGAAGCCCAATTCATGAATTTTTGCCATCGTTCTCAATAACTTGTGGCACGGTGCGTTGTCTTGGTGGAACAACACTTTTTTCCTCTTAATATGGGGCCGTTTTTCCGACCTTCAAACGCTGCAATAACGCCATATAATAGTCACTGTTGATGGTTTTTCCCTTCTGAAGATAATCGATAAATATTATTCCATACGCATCCCAAAAAACAGAGGCCATTACTTTGCCAGCGGACTTTTGAGTCTTTCCACGCTTCGGAGACGGTTCACCGGTCGCTGTCCACTCAGCCGACTGTCGATTGGACTCAGGAGTGCAGCGATGGAGCCATGTTTCGTCCATTGTCACATATCGACGGAAAAACTCGGGTGTATTACGAGTTAACAGCTGCAAACACCGCTCAGAATCGTCAACACGTTGTTGTTTTTGGTCAAATGTGAGCTCGCGCGGCACCCATTTTGCAAAGAGTTTCCGCATATCCAAATATTGACGAATGATATAACCAACACGTTCCTTTGATATCTTTAAGGCCTCTGCTATCTCGATCATCTTCATCTTACGGTCATTCAAAATCATTTTGTGGATTTTTTTGATGTTTTCGTCGGTAACCACCTCTTTCGGGCGTACACTGCGTTCACCGTCCTCATTTCGCTCATTTCACCCTGCTTGAAATTTGCATACCAATCAATTATTGTTGATTTCCCTGGAGCAGAGTCCGAAAACTCATTTTCAAGCCAAGTTTTTGCTTCCACCGTATTTTCCCCTTCAGAAAATAGTATTTTATCAAAACACGAAATTCCTTTTTTTCCATTTTTTTCACAATAACAAAAGTTGCTTCACAAAAGACGCTCTATCTCACAAACTAATTGACTTACAGACGTCAAATTTTGACACGAATCATTTGAAGGTTGGTACTATAAAAAAATAATATGCATTTAATACTAGCGACGCCATCTATGTGTCAGACCGGGGACTTATCAGCCAACCTGTTATAAATATCTTTTACGAAATTTCACTGTAATTATTCACCATTCTCGTTATGCTGTTTGGCGACATCGTCATATATCATCCAGTGCTTTAATTCTCTGTCAATGATTTCGCCTTTTGAATCAAAACAAAGGAGATGTATTTTTGCCCAGGGCTACTCATAAGTCACTTTTTGAAGTTTACATTTCTCGTTGGCATTTTCATATTTCCAAGGGAAGTTTTTCACTTATTTTTTCTTGGAAGATGTTGTCGATATCGTAGCTTATCTGCCACTTCTGATATTGTTGTTGATGTCGTTATTTCATAGTGTGGTTTTCCTCAAAAGTCAGGAAAAGAAATATTGAAATGAATAAGGCAAAAAAAAAAAAAAAATGAGGAAAACATTTTAAGCTTCCAGTAACACATCTTAATACTCATTTTATTTATTTATGTTTTTTTCTACAATTTTTTTCGCTTTTTCCACTTTCATTTCAATGCTGTGGTTGATGCCATATGATCAATATTGAACATGAGCCAGATATATATATACGAGTTTTGGGTATATTTAATATGGGCAATTTCATGGCAAAACTGAGAAGTCGATTTTATTATTCAGATACCGATGTGCAATGGTTAGCAAGTCCGCTTTGCATTATTCAAAGGGTCATAGGTTCAAACCTAGTTTCGAAAAAATTTGAACCTAGTTTTTAAACCTAGTTTCGAAAAAATTTTGAAAAAATTGTCTATAGAAATAAAATTTCGAAAAAATTCTATAGAAATAACATTTCGATAAAATTTTCTATGGAAATAAAATTTTGAGAATATTTTCTATAGAAATAAAAGTTTGACAAGATTTTTTATTAAAGTAAATAAAAAATTGTCTATAGAAATTACATTTTGGCAAAATTTTCTACAGGGGTACAATTTTCACCAAATTATCTATAGAAATAAAATGTTGACAAAATTTTCTATAGAAATAACATTTTGACAAAATTTTCGATAGAAATAAAAATTTGAGAAAATGTTCTATAGAAATAAAATGTTTAAAAAATTGTCTATAAAAATAAAATTTTTAGAAAATTTTCTATAGAAATAAAATGTTGACAAAATTTTTATAGAAATAACACATTGACAAAATTTTTTATTGAAGTAAAATCTTGACAAAATTTTCTATAGGAATTAAATTTTGAGAAAATTTTCTATAGAAATAAAATTTTCTATAAAAATAAAATTTTGACAAAATTTTCTATAGAAACACAATTTTGAGAAAATTTTCTATAGAAACAAAATTTTGACAAAATTTTCTATAGAAAGAAAATTTTGACAAAATCTTTATAAAAAGAAAATTTTGACAAAATTTTTATAGAATAAAATTTTCTATAGATATAAAATTTTTGCAAACTTTTCTATAGAAATAAAATTTTTACAAACTTTTTTATAGATCTAAAATTTTGACAAAATTTTCTATAGAAACAAAATTTTGACAACATTTTCTATAGAAATTAAATTTTGAGAAAATTTTCTATAGAAAGAAAATTTTGACAAAATTTTAATAGAAATAAAATTTTAACAAAATTTTCAACAGAAATAAAATTTTGACAAAATTTTTTATAGAAATTAAATTTTGAGAAAATTTTCTATAGAAAGAAAATTTTGACAAAATTTTAATAGAAATAAAATTTTCTATAAAAATAAAATTTTGACAAAATTTTCTATAGAAACACAATTTTGAGAAAATTTTCTATAGAAATAAAATTTTTACAAACTTTTTTATAGATATAAAATTTTGACAAAATTTTCTATAGAAATAAAATTTTGACAATATTTTCTATAAAAATAAAATGTTGACAAAATTTTCTATAGAAATAAAATTTTGACAAGATTTTCTATAGAAATAAAATGTTGACAAAACTTTCTAAAGGAATAAAATTTTGATAAAATTATCTATAGAAGTATAATTTTGACAAAATTTTCTATAGAAATAAAATTTTGACAAAATTTTCCATAGAAATAAAATGTTGACAAATTTTTCGATAGAAATAAAATTTTGGGAAAATTTTCTATAGAAATAAAATTTTCAAAAAATGTCTATAGATGTAAAATTTCGACACAATCTTCTATAGAAATAAAATTTTGACAAAATTTTCTATAAAAATAAAATGTTGACAAAATTTTCTATAGAAATAACATTTTGACAAGATTTTTTATAAAATAAAATGTTGACAAAACTTTCTAAAGAAATAAAATTTTGATAAAATTTTCTATAGAAGTATAATTTTGACAAAATTTTCTATAGAAATAAAATTTTGACAAAATTTTCCATAGAAATAAAATGTTGACAAATTTTTCAATAGAAATAAAATTTTGAGAATATTTTCTATAGAAATAAAAGTTTGACAAGATTTTTTATTAAAGTAAATAAAAAATTGTCTATAGAAATTACATTTTGGCAAAATTTTCTACAGGAGTACAATTTTCACCAAATTATCTATAGAAATAAAATGTTGACAAAATTTTTTATAGAAATAACATTTTGACAAAATTTTCGATAGAAATAAAAATTTGAGAAAATGTTCTATAGAAATAAAATGTTTAAAAAATTGTCTATAAAAATAAAATTTTGAGAAAATTTTCTATAGAAATAAAATGTTGACAAAATTTTTATAGAAATAACACATTGACAAAATTTTTTATTGAAGTAAAATCTTGACAAAATTTTCTATAGAAATTAAATTTTGAGAAAATTTTCTATAGAAATAAAATTTTGAGAAAATTTTCTATAGAAAGAAAATTTTGACAAAATTTTAATAGAAATAAAATTTTCTATAAAAATAAAATTTTGACAAAATTTTCTATAGAAACACAATTTTGACAAAATTTTCTATAGAAAGAAAATTTTGACAAAATCTTTATAAAAAGAAAATTTTGACAAAATTTTTATAGAATAAAATTTTCTATAGATATAAAATTTTTGCAAACTTTTCTATAGAAATAAAATTTTTACAAACTTTTTTATAGATCTAAAATTTTGACAAAATGTTCTATAGAAACAACATTTTGACAACATTTTCTATAGAAATTAAATTTTGAGAAAATTTTCTATAGAAATAAAATTTTGACAAAATTTTCTATAGAAAGAAAATTTTGACAAAATTTTAATAGAAATAAAATTTTGACAAAATTTTCAACAGAAATAAAATTTTGACAAAATTTTCTATAGAAATTAAATTTTGACAAAATTTTCTATAGAAATTAAATTTTGAGAAAATTTTCTATAGAAAGAAAATTTTGACAAAATTTTAATAGAAATAAAATTTTCTATAGAAATAAAATTTTGACAAAATTTTCTATAGAAACACAATTTTGAGAAAATTTTCTATAAAAATAAAATTTTTACAAACTTTTTTATAGATATAAAATTTTGACAAAATTTTCTATAGAAATAAAATGTTGACAAAATTTTCTATAGAAATAACATTTTGACAAGATTTTCTATAGAAATCAAATGTTGACAAAACTTTCTAAAGAAATAAAATTTTGATAAAATTTTCTATAGAAGTATAATTGTGACAAAATTTTCTATATAAATAAAATGTTGACAAAATTTTCCATAGAAATGAAATGTTGACCAATTTTTCAATAGAAATAAAATTTTGGGAAAATTTTCTATAGAAATAAAATTTTCAAAAAATGTCTATAGATGTAAACTTTCGACACAATTTTCTATAGAAATAAAATTTTGACAAAATTTTCTATAAAAATAAAATGTTGACAAAATTTTCTATAGAAATAACATTTTGACAAGATTTTCTATAGAAATAAAATGTTGACAAAACTTTCTAAAGAAATAAAATTTTGATAAAATTTTCTATAGAAGTATAATTTTGACAAAATTTTCTATAGAAATAAAATTTTGACAAAATTTTCCATAGAAATAAAATGTTGACAAATTTTTCGATAGAAATAAAATTTTGGGAAAATTTTCTATAGAAATAAAATTTTCAAAAAATGTCTATAGATGTAAAATTTAAACACAATTTTCTATAGAAATAAAATTTTGACAAAATTTTCTATAGAAATAAAATGTTGACAAATTTTTCTATAGATATAACATTTTGACAAGATTTTCTATAGAAATAAAATGTTGACAAAACTTTCTAAAGAAATAAAATTTTGATAAAATTTTCTATAGAAGTATAATTTTGACAAAATTTTCTGTAGAAATAAAATTTTGACAAAATTTTCCATAGAAATGTTGACAAATTTTTCAATAGAAATAAAATGTTGGGAAAATTTTCTATAGAAATAAAATTTTCAAAAAATTGTCTATAAAAGTAAAATTTCGACAAAATTTTCTATAGAAATAAAATTTTGACAAAATTTTCTATAGAAATAAATGTTGACAAAATTTTCTAAAGAAATAAAATTTTGGCAAAATTTTCTACAGAAATATAATTTTGACAAAATTATCTATAGAAATAAAATTTTTACAACAATTTTTTATATAAATAAAATTTTGACAAAATTTTCTATAGAAACAAAATTTTGACAAAATTTTCTATACAAATAAAAGTTTGACAAATTTTTCAATAGAAATAAAATTTTGGCAAAATTTTCTATAGAAATAAAATTTTCAAAAAATGTCTATAGATGTAAAATTTCGACACAATTTTCTATAGAAATAAAATTTTGACAAAATTTTCTATAGAAAAAAAATGTTGACAAAATTTTCTAAAGAAATAAAATTTTCTACAGAAGTATAATTTTGACAAAATTATCTATAGAAATAAAATTTGTACAATATTTTATTATATTAATAAAATTTTGACAAAATTTTCTATACAAATTAAATTTGGACAAAATTTTCTATACAAATTAAATTTTGACAAAATTTTCTGTAGACATTTAATTTTGGCTACATTTACTATAGAAATAAAATTTTCACAAAATTTTCTATAGAAATAAAAATTTCACAAAATTTTTATAGAAAAAAAAAATGTTGACAAAATTTTTATAGAAATAAAATTTTCTATAGAAATACAATTTTGGCAAAATTTTCTATAGAAATAAAATTTTAACAAAATTTTCTATAGAAATAAAATTTAAACAAAATTTTCTATAGAAATAAAATTTTGAGAAAATTTTCTAAGAATTTTTTTTTTAAATCTCTATGGAAATAACATTTTAAACCCAATTTTATATAGAAAACAATTTTGACAAACTTTAAAGCACTTTTTTTATACTAAATACGTTTATTTCTTAATGCTAATATTCTTTACAAAAAAAATGTAAACAAAAAATACCATAAAATATCTTCTCGATTGCCTCATATATTTGTGGGTCATCAATGTCAAGCTGCATCTATACCCCACTATCCAGGAAGGAACTATTTGAAAAAATTTCACCGCCATCCATTGGATTTTTTCGTGGTTCTTGGCTTTTCAAGAGCATT
Source organism: Haematobia irritans (assembly GCF_050003625.1). Lineage (NCBI taxonomy): Eukaryota > Metazoa > Arthropoda > Insecta > Diptera > Muscidae > Haematobia > Haematobia irritans. The sequence continues at coordinate 191,457,321 of NC_134399.1, read as the reverse complement.
TCTCAAAATCCGAATAATTATTCAGTCAATTTATGATGTTGATATTGCCCCTAGAGTTGTTTTTATTTTATTGTGGTCAAGTGCTTTTTTTCCTTCTCCTATTTTCTTAACATTTGAAGTCAAGTCTATTTGTCTTTTGCTGTTTTTTCTCCTCATTTTATTTAGTTTTTCTGGGAATAAAAATTTTCTTTGCATCTCCGTGAAAAATAATCAAGAATCAATTAAAAGATTTACGATTGGTAAAAAAACAAAGAAAATTGAAAACAATAAAATCCCCCTGGAGGAAGCAAAAATAAATATCAGTGATCCAATTTGGACCCTTCAGATTGCGAAATGGGAAAAAATTCATGAGGAAAACAACCAAATGAACAGGCATTTCTTCAGATGTGACATGAGAAGTATGTTTGGTATCTTCTCAAGTGGGATTATTTTGCAATACGCGTGAGTGTATGTGTCCAGAAGAATTAGGGGGATTTTATAAAACTGTATTTTGGCTGCCTATGAGTGTTGTAAAAAATTTGTAGGGAAATTGAGTTTCTTTTTTTTTGTGGGGGAATACTACAACTTGTAGATGAATTACACTTTGCAACAATGTTTATTTCGGTTCATGAAAGGGTCTCGAATGATAGACAAAATCTATTAAACTCTATTCTAGTTCGTGTAATTTTTATATTTTAAAAAAGATTCCATGGCTTCAATATTTTTGCATACGTTAAAAAAGGGAAAACATTATCCACAAATGAAGCATCTTTAAATTCGTACGGAGCTAAAGACATTTTAGTACTTTGAACCACAAATATTTCCTTCAAACTACGAAATTATCTTTAACAAATGAAAGTATACGATAATTTCCAAAACAAACTTCCTTGAATTTGCCGAAAAATACTTATTATAAACACCATCATAGAATGGTGACGGGGGTATAATAAGTTTGTCATTCCGTTTGTAACACATCGAAATATCGATTTCCGACTATATAAAGTATATATATTCTTGATCAGGGAGAAATTCTAAGACGATATAACCATGTCCGTCTGTCTGTCTGTTGTAATCACGCTACAGCCTTCAATAATGGCGCTATCATCCTGAAATTTGGCACAGAATCGTCTTTTGTCTGCACGCAGGTCAAGTTCGAAGATGGGATATATTGGTCCAGGTTTTGATATAGCTCCCATATAAACCTATCACCCGATTTGGGGTCTTTGGCTTCTGAAACCGTAGTTTTTATTCGATTTGCCTAAAATTGGAAATTTAGAGGTATTTCAAGACCAAAAATGGGTGTGCCGAAAATTGAATGAATTGGTCCATGTTTTAGTATAGCCCCCATATAAACCGACCCCCCGAATTTGGGTCTTGGGCTTCTAGAAAACTTTTTTTTCTATCCGATTTGCCTGAAATTGGAAATCTAGAGGTATTCTAGGACCATAAAGAGATGTGCCGAAAATGGTGATTATCGGACCATGTTTTGATATAGCTCCCATATAGACCGATCTCCATATTTACTTCTTGGGCTTCTAGAATCCGTAGTTTTTATCCAATTTGCCTGAAATAGGAAATCTAGAGGTATTCTAGGACCATAAAGGGTTGTGCCGAATATATTGAGTATCGGTACAGTTTTTGATATAGCCCCCTTATAAACCGGCCCTCCGGTCCGGTTCGGGAGTTCGGTGTAATGGGGACTATACCAAAACATGGAAGGATACACACAGTATTCAGCACATTTAATTGTAGTTCTGGAATCTAGACCCCAATCGGAGGGCCGGTTTATAAGGGGGCTATATCAAAAGCTGTACCGATAAACAATATATTCGGCACACCTCTTTATGGTCCTAGAATACCTACAGATATCCAATTTCAGGTAAATTGAATTAAAACTACGGTTTCTATAAGCCCAAGAAGTAAAATCAGGAGATCGGTCTATATTGGAGCTATATCAAAACATGGACCGATACTCTCCATTTTCGATACACGACTTTATGGTCCTAGAATTCCTCTAGATTTCAAATTTCAGGCAAATTGGATAAAAACTACGGATTCTAGAAGCCCAAGAAGTAAAATCAGGAGATCGGTCTATATTGGAGCTATATCAAAACATGGACCGATACTCACCATTTTCGGCACAACTCTTTAAGGTCCTAGAATACCTCTAGATTTCCGATTTGAGGCAAATTGGGTAAAAATTCTAGAAGACCAAGAAATAAAATCGGGAGATCGGTCTATATGGTGACTATATCAAAGTATGGACCGGTACTCACCATTTTCGGCACACGTCTTTAGGGTCCTAGAGTACCTCTAGATTTCAAATTTCAGGTAAATTGAATTAAAACTACGGTTTCTAGAAGCCCAAGAAGTAAAATCGGTAGATCGGTTTATATGGGGGATATATCCAAACATGGTCCGATACTCACCATCTTCGGCACATCTCTTTATTTTCCTAGAATACCTCTAGATTTCCAATTTCAGGCAAATTGGATAAACACTACGGTTTCTAGAAGCCCAAGAAATAAAATCGGGAGATCGGTCTATATGGTGGCTATATCAAAACATGGACCGGTACTCACCATTTCCGGCACACGTCTTTAGGGTCCTAGAGTACCTCTAGAATTCAAATTTCAGGTAAATTGAATTAAAACTACGGTTTCTAGAAGCCCAAGAAGTAAAATCGGGAGATCGGTCTATATGGTGGCTATATCAAAACATGGACCGGTACTCACCATTTTCGGCACACGTCTTTAGGGTCCTAGAGTAGCTCTAGATTTCAAATTGCAGGTAAATTGGATAAAAACTACGGATTCTAGAAGCCCAAGAAGTAAAATCAGGAGATCGGTATATATTGGGGCTATATCAAAACATGGACCGATACTCACCATTTTCGGCACAACTCTTTAAGGTCCTAGAATACCTCTAGATTTCCAATTTCAGGCAAATTGGGCAAAAACTACGGATTCTAGAATACCAAGAAATAAAATCGGGAGATCGGTCTATATGGTGGCTATATCAAAACATGGACCGGTACTCACCATTTTCGATACACGTCTTTATGGTCCTAGAATTCCTCTAGATTTCAAATTTCAGGCAAATTGGAAGTAAAATCGGGAGATCGGTATATATGGTGGCTATATCAAAATCTGAACCGGTACTTACCATTTTCGATACACGTCTTTAGGGTCCTAGAGTACCTCTAGATTTCAAATTTCAGGTAAATTGGATTAAAACTACGGATTCTAGAAGACCAAGAAATAAAATCGGGAGATCGGTCTCTATGGTGGCTATATCAAAACATGGACCGGTATTCACCATTTTCGGCACACGTCTTTAGAGTCGTAGAATACCTCTAGATTTCCATTTTCCGGCAAATCGGATAGAAAATACACTTTCTAGACGCCCAAGAAGCTAAATCGGTCCATATGGGGCCTATACCAAAACATGGACCGATAGGCACCAGTTTCGGTACACTTTTTGATGGTCCTAAAATACCTCTAGATTTCTAATTTCAGGCAAATTGGATAAAAACTACAGTTTTATAAGCCCAAGACCCCTAATCGGGAGGTCAGTTTATATGGGGACTATATCAAAACTTGGACCGATAGAGCCCATTTTCGAACTTGACCTGCCTGCAAACAAAAGACGATCTGTGCCAAATTTCAGGACGATAGCGCCATTATTGAAGGCTGTAGCGTGATTACAACAGAAAGATAGACGGACATGCTTATATCGTCTTAGAATTTCTCCCTGATCAAGAATACATATATACTTTACATAGTCGGAAATCGATATTTCGATGTGTTACACACGGAATGACAAACTTATTATACCCCCGTCACCATTCTATGGTGGTGGGTATAATAAAAAACTTAAGCAAAGGTTATGTACTTTCTTTTAATTAAAATGTATTTACATATTTGAAAGAAATTTGACCTTAATATCGTATAGCTTGCGTAACTTTAAAAAATTTGAAAGTTGCGTACCAAAAAAAAAAAAAAATGAAAAGACACAACTTTAAACAAGTAAGTAAAGTCTACAGTCGGGCGCGGCCGACTATTATACCCTTCACCACTATGTAGGCCAAAATTTGTGTTATCATCTCAACTACTTCACATTTGCTGGAAGCTATATAAAGGAGACAATTTTTTTACTTCTACAAAATCTCTAGAATTAAAATTTAAATCGGCTAACGCTATCCAGTTAATTGGAGGAAACTTCCATTGAAAATGGGTCTACCATATTTCCCCAACTCTGGTGTACGTATATATGGGAGCTATATATAATCTGAACCGATTTTGACTAAATTTGAAATGTATAGTTAGAATAATAATTCTGCTATCTATGCGAAATTTCATGTAAATGGGAGTATAACTTTGGCCCCTCTGGTTATATGAGTGCAAATCAGACGGAAGATATATATTGGAGCCATATCTCAATCTGAACCGATTTCAACCAAATTTGGCACAATTACCGATACTATTAAACGTACTCCTTGTGCGAAATTTGAAGCAAATCACGGCAAAACCCTGGATTTTGTGGCCATATAAGTTCAAATCGGACGAAAGATATATATGGGAGCTATATCTAAATTTCAACCGATTTCAATCCAATTTACCAAACATTGGTAGAATGTCAATTCTACCCTCTGTGCAAAATTTCACGAAGATCGGTAGTAAACTTTGGCCTCTGTGGTCATATGAGTCTAAATCGGACGAAAGATATATATGGGAGCTATATCTAAATCTGAACCCATTTGGCTGATATTTTGCAAGATTTTCGAGATTCATAAAATATTTGGGTGTACGGTATTTCAAGAAAATCGGTTGATAAACACGCTAACTATGACCAAATCGGGGATAAATATATATGGCAGCTATATCTAAATCTGAACCGATTTTTTCCAAAACCAATAGCGATTTTCTCTGTCCCACGAAACGGCCCTATGCCAAATTTGAGGACGATCGGACTTAAATTGCGAGCTGTACTTTGTGCATAAAATTACATATACAGACAGACGGACGGACAGACGGACATCGCTAAATCGACTCAGAATTTAATTCTAAGCCGATCGGTATACTAAAAGATGGGTCTATGACCACTATTTCTTGGCGTTACATACAAATGCACAAACGTATTATACCCTGTACCACAGTAGTGGTGAAGGGTATAAAAATAATAGAATTTTTGAAAATATTTGAGATCATATGTTTCTAACGCTTGTCTTAGAATACATTAAAAATCATAAAAAAATTATAAAAATCATTTATTTTGCAAAATATCACAACATATTTTATTTCACATCCAAAACATTGAATTCGGATCACACAAATTCAGTGCAAAGTCTGTTGAAATGGTTAATATCCGTCCTATTACAAGCCCATGTTAAATTCATTTCTTTTGGGCTAATTTTGCATTACTCACGGAAACAAAAAGAACACTACTTTTTATTTTTCCGTTTTTTTATATATATAATTTTTCAAGCCATTTTTTTTTTTGAGAAAGTCACAACTTTAGCTCTTTTTCTTTCCATCTTCTGGGGGTCGAAATCGGCTAATTACTTATTAATTTTCTATACCATTATTTTATAGCTCCACAAGTTGTTTGACTCACACTAAACCTATTCCAAATTATTTTAATTTACAACCATTACATATTAAATTAATAGAATATATACCAATAAAACAAAGAAAATCTAATTTAATTTTAATACTATTAAAAAGGTTCAAAATGAATTATAAATGTCCCATGAACTAGTATAACTGCAAAAGAAGGGCAAACCAAAAAAAAAAAAATCTAACCAAAACCCTTTTACCTATGCTCGCTCAAACTCAAACACAGAAATTCCCCTGGGGGTAACCACAAGTAAAGAATAGTATCTCATGTCAAGTTAACAGGATAAACATAGAAAGGATTCAATGTGGAGAAAAACAAACCAAACAAATTTCGTAGAAAGAAGACGAAAGAAATATGCTAACATGGCTTAACCCCAAACATGAATTTACTAATTTTTGTTCTGGTTTTTGTTTTTTGCCAGACTTTAGCAAAGATGTTGTTAGGCTTATTGTTTGCTTTGTTCCTTCCACTCCTAGGCCTACTATGCATTAAATTTTCATGAAGGACTAAAAGCCTTGGTCTTGGTCATAATCATTGCCATCATAGTCTTCCAATTACCTCCATTCATAAGATACGAAAGCAAAGAAGGAGTAAGAGAGAGTCAACTAACATCAGCAACGCCTTGTCCGTCAACTATGTCAGAGGAAGCCACAAGCATGAATGGTAAATGATTTGCCAATGCAAAAAGGGTCAAACTATAATCCTGTTTTTCTTTGGCTTTCCTTTGTTTTGCCCAGAGGCTTCCAGTCCGCCCATTTTGTGGTCAATCCAGCATTCAAGCATTATGACATTTTTGCACACATGAATCTGTGGTGATGGCATCAGGAAATTTCTAATGTTTTTGTTTGTTACCTTTGCTACCGCCCTTCACACACATAAACACACAAAATACAAAATTTTTTTTGAATATAAAATCTCAAACCTAACCCCAAATACTACTCAATTCATATTCGAAAACATAAAAATGGGCCAGGCAACCGACCACCCGGTGTTATTCTAAAGTAAAATCATCCTTAGTAGTTGGAGTCGAGTAGAATGGAGAAATAGATAGGTTCAATTACCTAGAATCACTTTAAAGGATTTTAAATTACCATATTTGGGTCAATGACTGAAAGGATCTACGATTCGAATTGATAACAAAGAAGGGAGTGAGAGAATGCTTTTACAGCATTCATTGCAGTTGAATGCCTTTTTGAGATATTCATTCACAACCACAAAAGGGCATCAATCAGTTTAAATGATCAAAGTTATTTATTCCTGGGGTTTTTTGTTTTTTTTTTTTTTTTGGTTGAAAAATTGAGCAATATTTGTTCTCCTAATCGAAATTTTATTGTAAGTAACTTTTTCCCTTTAAGGTTGATGTGAGCAATCATTTAGTGAAATATTTTTATACCCTGAACTACTCTGTAAGCCATAGAGTATTATTTATTTGCAATACCCAGAAGGAGATGAGATAGACACTAGAGGTGTGCGCGTGACACGAAATTCTCGTGACACGCGGGATTCACGTGTGAATCACGTGAGTCGTGAACGAAACACAAAGCAACTCTCGTGAATGTGCCTGAGTGGGATTAAAATAAATATGTCGTGCGTGAGCGTGCGTGAAAAATAAAATCGATTCGTGAATGTGCGTGAATACAATTTCTGCAAAATCACGCTCACGAAAATAATCAATATATAATTCATACTCGTATGTTAACTGAAATTAATTTAGCTCTCGAACTATATTCTACTTTTTAATTTTGTTACGTTTGCTGATTTCCGTTTGGAAAATATCGTGAGTCTCGTGTATTTATGGTGAATCACGTGAGTTGTCGTGAATCATGCGTGAGTCTTTTAAAGTAGTTCATGCGTGAGCGTGAGTGAGTACTGGTTTTCATTTCGTGAATGTGCGTGAGTGGGATTAACTATCACACGTATCGTGCGTGAATAAACATTTTGCTTCGTGAATGTGCGTGAGTGTGAGGAAAATTTCAGTCACGCGCACATCTCTAATACACATGGTGTCTTTGACAATAATGTTCATGGCCGGGTCCTGGGTCGATCTAGCCATGTCCGTCTGTCTGTGATTTCTATAGAAAATTTTATCAATCTGTTTTTCTGTAGAAAATTTTGTCAAAACTTTATTTCTATAGAAAATGTTCTCAATATTTTAGAATATAAATTTTTTCAATATTATAGAAAATTTTGTCAGAATTCTATTTCTTAGAAAATTTTCTAAATATTTTATATCTATAGAAAATGTTCTAAAAATTTAATTTCTAAAGAAAATGTTGTCAAAATTCTATTGCTATAGAAAATTTTCTAAATATTTTATATCTATAGAAAATGTTCTAAAAATTTTATTTCTAAAGAAAATGTTGTAAAAATTTTATTTCTGTAGAAAATTTTGTCAAAATTTTATTTCCATAAAAAATAAATAAATAAATTGTGTAAAAATCTTATTTCTATAGAGAAATTTGTCAAAATTTTATTACCGTAAAAAATACAATTTTTTTACAGAAAATGTAAAGAAAAATTTCTCAACATTTTATATATATAGAAAATTTTGTCAAAATTGTATTTTTATAAAAAAAATTCTAAAAATTTTATATCTATAGAAAATTTTCTAAAAACTTTATTTCTATAGGAAATTTAGTAAAAAATTTTTTCTATAGAAAATCTTGTAAAAATTTTATTTCCATAAAAAATGTTGTCAAAATTTTATTTCCATAAAAAAAAATTTTCAAAATTTTATCTCTATAGAAATTTTTGACAAAACTTTATTTCTATAGAAAATGTTCTCAATATTTTATATCTAGAGACAATTTTATTTCTATAGAAAATTTTATAAATATTTTATTTATGTATAAAAAAGTCCTACAAATTTTATTTCTATAGAAAATTTTGTCAAAATTTTATTTCTATAGAGAATTTTGTCAAAATTTTATTTCCGTAAAAAATTTTGTCAACATTTTTTTTTATAGAAATTTTGTCAAAATTTTATTTCTATAGAAAATTTTCTCAATATTTTATATATATAGAAAATTTTCTCAAAATTATATTTCTTTAGAAAATTTTTTCAAAATTGTATTTCTATAGAAAATTTTCTCAATATTTTATATATATAGAAAATTTTCTCAAAATTATATTTCTTTAGAAAATTTTTTCAAAATTGTATTTCTATAGAAAATTTTCTCAATATTTTATATCTATAGAAAATTTTATTTAAATAAAAATGTTGCCAAAATTTTATTTCTATAGAAAATTTTGTCAAAATTTTATATCTATAGAAAGATTTGTCAAAATTTTATGTCTATTTTGTCAACATTTTATTTCTATAGAAAATTTTGTCAAACTTTTATTTCTATAGAAAATGTTCTCACTATTTTATATCTAGAGACAATTTTATTTCTGTAGAAAATTTTGTCAAAATTGTATTTCTATAGAAAATTTTCTAAATATTTTATATCTATAAAAAAGTCCTACAAATTTTATTTCTATAGAAAATTTTGTCTAAATTTTATTTCTATAGAGAATTTTGTCAAAATTTTATTTCCATAAAAATTTTGTCAACATTTTTTTTATAAAATTTTTGTCAACATTTTATTTCTATAGAAAATTTTGTCAAAATTTTATTTCTATAGAAAACTTTCTCAACATTTTATACACTGTTAGAAAAATATGTTTTTCATATGTTCCGATATAAACAAAATGTGTTTCGGGCACAATTTTAAAACACAATATATTTATGTGCAAACATTTAGTGTTCCTAAACTAACACTAAATGTTTGGGACATCTATGTTAATATGTTAGAATATATTATGTTTGGGGCATGAATGTTTCATAGAAATCATATGTGTGAATGCAAACATATATAAATTTACAAATTTCGACTAAACATACATATATTGTAATATTTTATTCAAAGCGACAGAGAGAGTATAGAGAAAGAAATAAAGATGGAAACCGGGAGAGTTGACGAAAGATATCAACATAAATATTATTTAATTTGAATAAAGAGAATAGACATTCGGAACCAAGAGAATAGACATTTGAAATTTTTTTCTTGGTTCGTCTTCATAAAAATAACGAAAGGGCACTATACTCTTTTTAGAGTTGGGACAGTATAATGAAATAAGGAGGAAATAGTGAAAAATTACACAGTAAAATGTATAAAAACAAAGTTTAGTTCCTCTTTATTAATAAGTAGTCCACGAGGAGTTGACGGATACCTTCAATTATAAAAGCGGGCATTAAGTTCGAGTTTTGTAGCTAAAACAATTTAAAAAGTTTATTTTCTTTAAAATGAATTTTTAAAGAAAAATAAAAGGCATTTTAGAGCGATGGTGTTAAATGCTAGTAAAAAACTGTTGACGCCTAAATAAATTTATGTTTATATTATAAAATTATTTATGTATGTTTATATTCGACTCCTCGTTCTTCTTTTGTTACAGTTTTTGAATTCCTTCCAAATTTTAAAGTTTTGTACCAAAAACAGTTTTTTGTTACAAAATTGTTATTTTTGCAATAAAAAAATAATATTTTATCCAAAAATCAGTCAATTTCGTTTATATCAAGCACTGTTACTGACTATAAATCTTTAATAACCCACATTTCGAAGTTTCATTATAAAAAATTAGTATAGTATAAATATAAATGTGTAAATGTGTTAAATTAAAAAAAAAAGTGTTCGGGCGGAGCAGGGATTGAACCCACGACCCTTTGCATGCAAGGCAGACATGCAAACCACTGCTCCACGTGGCAAACAAATGTATGTTTCTGTTAAATAATGTTATGTTTGCATGGGCTCGTGGGCGCTGCAAACTATGCTATATAAATGTAACTTATAACGATAATTATCTACTGGTGACTATAACAGATACGTAGTCCAGTGGATAGTGTGTTGGCTTACAAACTGTTTGGTCCTCGGTTCGATTCTCCGTGCAGGCGAAAGGTAAAATTTAAAAAATTTATAAAAGTGAATAATTTCTTCAACATTATTTGTATTACAGAAAAAGGTGCCAAGAACTAAAATATTTCGTGGAAGTGAAAATTACGAGTATGTTAGGCAATGAGCACAATCGTCTTTGGGAAAAATTCTTCCAAGCATATAATATTTTTGGATTCAAAACGCTTCCAAACATATAATATGTTCACATAAAACAAACATATTAATGTTTCGGCAGTATTCAATAATATATGTGCTTCCTGCACAATATGTTTGGAACATATGTTAAAGAAGCGATTTTTTTTGAGGGTGTATCTATAGAAAATTTTAGTCAAATTTTTTTTCTATAGAACAGAAAGAAAGAAATTTTATTTCTATAGAAGATTTTGTAAAAATTTTATTTCTATAGAAAATATTGTCAAAATTTTATTTCTATGGAAAATTTTGTCAACATTTTATTTCTATAGAAAATTTTCTCAAAATTTTATTTTTATAGAACAGAAATAAAGACATTTTATTTAAATAGAATAGTTTGTCAAAATTTTATTTGTATAGAAAATTTTGTAAAAATTTTATTTTTATAGAAAATTTTATTTGAATAGAAAATTTTGTCAAACTTTTATTTCTATAGAAAATTCGGTCAAAATTTTATTTCGATAGAACATTTATTTCAAAATTTTAATTTGATAGAATATTTGTTTCTATAGAAAATGTTGTCAAAATTTTATTTCTATAGAAAATTTTGTCAAAATTTTATTTCTATAGAAAATGTTCTCAACATTTTAAATCTATAAAAAATTTTATTTCTACAGAAATTTTTTTTCACCAATGTGGTATCACAATGGACTGAATAGTCTAAGTGAGCCTGATACATCGGGCTGCCACCTAACCATGGGAAACTTTCTCAACATATTTTGTCAAAAATTTATTTTTATAGAACATTTTGTCAAAATTTTATTTCTATAGAATTTTTTTTACATAGAAAATTTTGTCCAAATTATATTTCTATAGAAAATATTTTCAAAATTTTATTTCTATAGAAAATTTTGTAAAATTTTAATTCTATAGAATTTTTTTTACATAGAAAATTTTGTCAAAATTATATTTCTATAGAAAATATTTTCAAAATTTTATTTCTATAGAAGATTTTGTCAAAATTTTATTTCTATAATATATGTGCTTCCTGCACAATATGTTTGGAACATATGTTAAAGAAGCGATTTTTTTTGAGGGTGTATCTATAGAAAATTTTAGTCAAATTTTTTTTCTATAGAACAGAAAGAAAGAAATTTTATTTCTATAGAAGATTTTGTAAAAATTTTATTTCTATAGAAAATATTGTCAAAATTTTATTTCTATGGAAAATTTTGTCAACATTTTATTTCTATAGAAAATTTTCTCAAAATTTTATTTTTATAGAACAGAAATAAAGACATTTTATTTAAATAGAATAGTTTGTCAAAATTTTATTTGTATAGAAAATTTTGTAAAAATTTTATTTTTATAGAAAATTTTATTTGAATAGAAAATTTTGTCAAACTTTTATTTCTATAGAAAATTCGGTCAAAATTTTATTTCGATAGAACATTTATTTCAAAATTTTAATTTGATAGAATATTTGTTTCTATAGAAAATGTTGTCAAAATTTTATTTCTATAGAAAATTTTGTCAAAATTTTATTTCTATAGAAAATGTTCTCAACATTTTAAATCTATAAAAAATTTTATTTCTACAGAAATTTTTTTTCACCAATGTGGTATCACAATGGACTGAATAGTCTAAGTGAGCCTGATACATCGGGCTGCCACCTAACCATGGGAAACTTTCTCAACATATTTTGTCAAAAATTTATTTTTATAGAACATTTTGTCAAAATTTTATTTCTATAGAATTTTTTTTACATAGAAAATTTTGTCCAAATTATATTTCTATAGAAAATATTTTCAAAATTTTATTTCTATAGAAAATTTTGTAAAATTTTAATTCTATAGAATTTTTTTTACATAGAAAATTTTGTCAAAATTATATTTCTATAGAAAATATTTTCAAAATTTTATTTCTATAGAAGATTTTGTCAAAATTTTATTTCTATAAAAAACTTTCGCAACATTTTATATGTATATAGAAAATTTTGCAAAATTTTATTTCAATAGAAAACTTTGTCAAAATTCTACTTATATAGAAAATTTTCTAAATATTTTATATCTATAGAAAATGTTATAAAAATGATATTTATATATGTTGTCAAAATTGTACTTCTATAGGAAATTTTATTTATTTCTATAGAAAATTTTATTTCTATAGAAAATTTTGTCATAATGTTATTTCTATATCAAATTTTGTAAAAATTTTATTTAAATAGAAAATTTTTTAAAAATGTTATTTCCATAAAAAATATATAAATAAATTTTGTAAAAATTTTATTTCTATAGAGAAATTTGTCAAAATTTTATTTCCATAAAAAATAAAATTTTTTTATAGAAAATTTTGTCAAAATTTTATTTGTATAGAAAATGTTTTCAACATTTTATATATATAGAAAATTTTGTCAAAATTGTATTTCTATAGAAAATTTTCTAAAATTTTTATATCTATAGAAAATGTGTTAAAAATTTTATTTCTATAGGAAATTTAGTCAAAAATTTATTTCTATAGAAAATGTTGTCAAAATTTCATTTCCATAAAAAATTTTGTGAAAATTTTATTTCCATAAAAAAAATTTGTCAACATTTTATTTCTATAGAAAATTTTGTCAACATTTTATTTCTATGGAAAATTTTGTCAACATTTTATTTCTATAGAAAATTTTGACAAAACTTTATTTCTATAGAAAATTTTGTCAAACTTTTATTTCTATAGAAAATTTTGTCAAAATTGTATTTCTATAGAAAATGTTCTCAATTTTTTATATCTAGAGACAATTTTCTCAAAATTTTATTTCTATAGAAAATTTTGTCACAATTGTATTTCTAAAAGAATTTTGTCAAAACTTTATTTCTATAGAAAATTTTGTCAAAATTGAATTTCTATAGAAAATTTTCTCAATATTATATATCTATAGAAAATTTTATTTAAATACAAATTTTGACAACATTTTATTTCTATAGAAAGATTTGTCAAAATTTTATGTCTATTTAGTCAACATTTTATTTCAATAGAAAATTTTCTAATTTTTTTTCTATAGAAAATTTTGTCGAAATTTTTATTTCTACAGAAAATATTTTCAACATTTTATTTCTATAGAAAATTTTGTCAAAAATTTTATTTCTATAGAAAACTTTCTCAACATTTCAAATCTATAGAAGATTTTGTAAAAATTTTATTTCTATAGAAAATTTTCTCAAAATTTTATTTCTGTAGAAAATTTTTTAAAAATTTTATTACTATAGAAAATTTTGTTAAAATTTTATTCCTATAGAAAAGTTTGTCAAAATTTTATTTCTACAGAAATTTTTTTCATAGAAAATTTTGTCAAAATTTTATTTCTATGGTAAAAATATTTATTTATTTATTTCTACAGAAATTTTTTTCCATAGAATTTTTTCTCAAAATTTTATTTCTGTTTTTTAAAAATTTTATTATTATAGAAAATTTTGATAAAATTTTATTCCTATAGAAAAATTTGTCAAAATTTTATTTCTATAGCAAGTTTTCTCAAAATTTTGTTTCTATGGGAAATTTTCTCAAATTTTTATTTCTATAGAATATTTTGTCAAAATTTTATTTCTATAGAAAATATTGTCAAAATTTTATTTCTTCACAAATTTTTTACATAGAAAATTTTGTCAAAATTTTTTACATAGAACATTTTGTCAAAATTTGATTTCTATAGAAAATTTTGTCAAAATTTAATTTCTACAGAAATTTTTTTACATAGAAAATTTTGTCAAAATTTTATTTCTATGGAAAATTTTGTCAAAATGTTATTTCTATAGAAAATATTTTCAAAATAATATTTCTATAGAAAATTTTGTCATCATTTTATTTCTAACGAAAACTTTCTCAACATTTTATATATGTAGAAAATTTTGCAAAATTTTATTTCAATAGAAACTTTTAGTCAACATTTTATTTCTATAGAACAGAAAGAAAGAAATTTTATTTCAATAGAAAATTTTGTCAAAATTTTATATGTATAGAAAATTTTGTCAAAATTTTTTATCTATAGAAAATGATGTCCAAATTTTATTTCTATAGAAAATTTAATTTAAATTTCTCAAAATTTTAGTTCCGTAGAAAATTTTCTCAATATTTTATTTTCGTAGAAACTTTTCTCAAAATTTTATTTCTATAGATAATTTTCCTAAAATTTTATGTTTTGGAAATACCTGAATAATAGTGGCAAAAGGCATCGAGAAATGGTTCAAACGCATCCAAAAGTGTATAGATCTTAATGGGGAATATTTTGAAAAACAATAAATCCACATTCGATGATTAATATTTGAGTTTGTTTTCTAATCCCGAAATATAAAAGGCAAATCTTGTGCTGCTCTTTTATAGACCATTGCCGGTTTCTGGTTTTTGAACCTCTGAAGTCTGTTACCAAGGCACTTATACTCACCTACTTAATAGTATTAAAAACCACCATTATCTACATCCAAATTACTGTATCATATTTCCGACAGCTTTTACATTTCATTTAATCATTTAAAATTGCAATCTATAAATAATTCATTATTTATATAATTCAACGACATTCTTGTGCAAGTTCTTAAAATCTAACAGAACAAGTTACCCACTAGCATTCCCATCAACATCATCTGGTTATGACACTTGACTTCCATGGCTGCACTCAAGTAGAACGTTTTGCTTGATTACATACACCAGAGTTGATTTTGTTCTTCTGGTGGGCAACTTAATAAAAAAAAAAAAAAACAAATTTGTTTTTAAAATTTTTTCTTTTTAAGTTAGAGTATCTCTTGGTGGTAAAAACAAATTGTGTTTACCCACAAACCACAATCTTGGCAAAGTTGTCCGTCAACACACAAAATTGAGTTGACGTGATTGAAATATTTTGAAGAAAAATTGCAACATATCTTGACTGTATTCCGCAATAATGACCTTGACCAAATGCTGGAAGTTGATGACATAGATTTTTGTGATCATCAAGAAAATCCAATGCAGACACTTTGACAAATCACAAATTGCAAAGCGGAATCTATATTGCAAGGTGGATGCTAAAAAGTTCAAGCAATTTAATCGATAAATGTCAGAAGTTTAAATTGATCTGTAGGTTGTTAGTATGCAAATCTAGGACAAGGTGTTTTTGTATTTATCCACCAAAAAGAAAATATATTAAAGAAGTAGATTTTCTGCAATGGGATTAGAGTTCGGTAGCTGAGACTATTGCAGTGTTGGATTGTTCACTCAAGAATCCGGATTTTTGATGGGAAAGTCGAGTGATATAATAACAGATTACTTGAAAAGTTTCGTCTTTTGTATCCCTAGTTTTGACCAAATTTAAGAAAATACCCTTATATATGTGCTATTATATGTCTTCTTGCCATTCCGGATTTCTGTTTGATTTAGTTGTGAAACCTCATACCCCAGAAGGATGTCATATATTACCAACTTTTTTCCATCAAATGTGAATGGCTAACCAATGGCAAAGAAGATATATGGATCTATACATGTCCTTACACTTATACGCTGATAATGATATACAAATATATGAATACAAGAGAGCATATATACAGTGATACCTCTCAGAAATTTCGAAATGCAAAAGGAGACAATTGTAGTAAGACGTTTGCTATATTATAACATGGGGACAAATTTCTTTGGTGACCATGGGTATCCGAATCGGAGAGGTTTCACTGTAGTTTGAAAATGTAAGTTTGAAAATGTAATATGACACAGAAATACTTTTGTTAAGTCAGCAGAAAAATTGTACTGCAATGGTAACAATTGTTGCCATCGTCAACAAATCTACAATATACAATGTAATATATTTGTATAAGAAATATTTTTCATATATCTTTACAGAAAGGGGTGGTTATTTATGAAAAAAAAAACTCCTTTGAATACACTGCCGAAAATGTTAAACTTAAATTTGAAACAAAATATGTACTTACTAAACCATATCCTTTCATATACGAGGCGTTGCATAACAAAGGATATACTAGAAGACGTTGGTAATAGTGGACAGAAATATATTTCCTTACTGACAGGAATATGGTACTATGGAGGATTGTTTTAGTTATAGAAATAAAATAATGACAAAATTTTTCTATAGAAATACAATTTTGACAATAAATTTCTATATAAATACAATTTTGACAAAAATTTTCTATAGGAATAAAATTGTGACAAAATTTTCTATAGAAATAAAGTTTTGACAATATTTTCTATAGAAATAAAATTTTGACAAAATTTTCTATAGAAATATAATTTTGACAAAATTTTCTATAGAAATATAATTTTGACAAAATTTTCTATAGAAATAAAATTTTGACAAAATGTTCTATAGGTATAAAATTTTGACAAAATTTTCTACAGATATACAATTTTGACAAAATTTTTTATAGAAATAAAATTTTGACAACATTTTCAATAGAAATACAATGTAGACAAAATTTTCTATAAAAATAAAATTTTTTATACAAATAAAATTTTGATAAAATTTTCTGTGGAAATAAAATTTTGACAAGATTTTGTATATAAATAAAATTTTGACAAAATTTTCTATAGAAATAAAATGTTGACAAAATTTTCTATAGATTTATAATTTTGACAAAATTTTTTATAGAAATAAAATTTTGACAAAATTTTCTATAGATATACAATTTTGACAAAATATTTTATAGAAATAAAATTTTGACAACATTTTCAATAGAAATGAAACGTAGACAAAATTTTCTATAGAAATAAAAATTTTTATGCAAATAAAATTTTGATAAAATTTTCTGTGGAAATAAAATTTTGACAAGATTTTGTATATAAATAAAATTTTGACAACATTTTCTATAGAAATAAAATTTTGACAAAATTTTCTATAGAAATAAAATTTTGACAAAATTTTCTATAGAAATAAAATTTTGACAACATTTGCAATAGAAATAAAATGTAGACAAAATTTTCTATAGAAATAAAATTTTTACAACATTTTCTATAGAAATAAAATTTTGATAAAATTGTCTATAAAAATATAATTTTGCAAAATTTTCTACAGAAATAAAATTTTGACAAAGTTTCCTACAGAAATAAAATTTTGACAAAATTTTCTATAGAAATAAAATTTTGACAAAATTTACTATAGAAATAAAATTTTGACAAAATTTACTATAGAAATAAAATTTTGACAAAATTTTCTATAGAAACACAATTTTGACAAAATTTTCTATAGAAATAAAATTTTGACAAAATTTTCTATAGAAATAAAATTTTGACAAAATTTTCTATAGAAATAAAATGTTGACAAAATTTACTATTAAAAAAAAAAATTGACAAAATTTTCTATAGAAACAAAATTTTGACAAAGTTTTCTATAAAAATAACATTTTGGCAAAATTTTCTATAGCAATAAAGTTGTGACAAAATCTTGTACGGAAATAAAAATTTTTTTTTGGTATTTTTTTGGTAATATTTTCTCCAAATTTTGGTGGTCATGATTCCAACAGTTCTACTTTTTACACCCTTAATCGCATCTCTTGATTTTTCCTCATCGGGATCTTGCCATATGATCTTCGTGATCGTTTCGATCGCTTTACTGTTCCAGAGTGCGGGATGTCTTCTATTCCCAGATATTAGGACCTTGGCACCTTATAATTGCCGGGCAGTGAAATACATAATTGTCAAGGGTCTCTTTGTCCTCTCCGCATGACCTACATAAACTATCATTGACCACACCCACACCGTGTGCCTTGAGGTCCGTCATGACCCCACTTCAGTAGCTCTCTTATTTTCCCTTCATCGAGATCTCCATGGTCTTTCCATCGATAGACTTTTTCACATTCTGCATAGGCTCTCTATGTCCATGCCTTTTTCTGTGACCGAGTATTTGCATAGGGTTTGGGATTATTTAAAATTATTTCCCGGCTTCCCTGGCCTTTATCGATACGTCATTAGCACGCTCGTTTCGTTCTACCCCACAGTAAGGAGCCACGTAGATGATTCCAATCGTGCCATACTGGGAGTAAGAATTTATTAACTTTTTGCATTCCAAAGCGGTACGTCATTTCGCTGTATTGAATACTTAGCTCTTAAAGCCATCTGCCTATGGGTGAAACATTTACTCTTAGTTCCGCTTGCAGAATTGAAGAGTTTCGAGAGTTTTCTATGTATACCCCTAATTCCGTTCTATTCCCATCTTGGCTTCATCTGTGTAACAATTTTTAAAAGACTTTTATAAGGATTCCCTTAGACCAAGATTATCTCTCCTGTATCAGAATTTAACATTCGGTCGCCAGTGTTTCTTCAGGTGTACTATTATGGAGCACTCCTAAATCAGACGTGTCTCTTATCATTATCTGTATTATCCTCTTATGATTTGACAATATCATTTTTTGATATATTCTCTGGTTTGAGCCAATCGCTCTTCGATATTGTACCCACACGCAGAGAAGGAAAATTTTATTTTTGTATGGTGACCATGTAACATGTTTGTCACTACAATGTTATTTTCTCGTCAAATATAACCTGCATGCCGAAATCAGATACATGATTTCCGAGAAAATAACATGGTTGCGAAAACACTGTTACATGGTCACCACCCAAACATAGAACATGTTTGAGGTGACCATATTCCTTCTCTGGTTGCAGCGTCTTTGGGCTTTCTCTGCCCTCTACTTGTTGTAGCACTTCCAATTCAATTTTCTGCCAAAGATTACTCCCAAATATTTCACTTTGTCAGATTCTGCTATAGTTTTACTTTGAAAGCTAGATCGTACGTAGTAGCCTATCTTTGTCTTTCTGGTGAAAGGCATATATCACTCTTTGCTGGGTTTAAGTGAAGACCCTTTGGTCTAGCCCAGTCATATGCGATCTTTAGGGCACGTTCAGCTTATTTGGATCCCTGCCTTTCAGAAATATTATAATATCGTCATCAGCTTTAAATTCTTCTTTAGATAGAATCCTTAGTAGACGGTTAGTAGACTGTTAGTAATAGTTGGTGGTGTTTAAATCCCACCCCGTGGTATTCTCCGTTTAAGTTTGTCTCTTTTTTTAAAGAAATTGGAATGATGCATAGGAAGTTTTCATAGCTAAAGGCGGAAATGCATACGATCTTCGTTCAATAAGTTTATCATCATTTCTTCTTAAGACTTGCAATACTACCTTAGAACTAAAGGGTGATTTGTTAAGAGCTTGATAACTTTTTTTTTTTTAAAAAACGCATAAAATTTGCAAAATCTCATCGGTTCTTTATTTGAAACGTTAGATTGGTACATGACATTTACTTTTTGAAGATAATTTCATTTAAATGTTGACCGCGGCTGCGTCTTAGGTGGTCCATTCGGAAAGTCCAATTTTGGGCAACTTTTTCGAGCATTTCGGCCGGAATAGCCCGAATTTCTTCGGAAATGTTGTCTTCCAAAGCTGGAATAGTTGCTGGCTTATTTCTGTAGACTTTAGACTTGACGTAGCCCCACAAAAAATAGTCTAAAGGCGTCAAATCGCATGATCTTGGTGGCCAACTTACCGGTCCATTTCTTGAGATGAATTGTTCTCCGAAGTTTTCCCTCAAAATGGCCATAGAATCGCGAGCTGTGTGGCATGTAGCGCCATCTTGTTGAAACCACATGTCAACCAAGTTCAGTTCTTCCATTTTTGGCAACAAAAAGTTTGTTAGCATCGAACGATAGCGATCGCCATTCACCGTAACGTTGCGTCCAACAGCATCTTTGAAAAAATACGGTCCAATGATTCCACCAGCGTACAAACCACACCAAACAGTGCATTTTTCGGGATGCATGGGCAGTTCTTGAACGGCTTCTGGTTGCTCTTCACTCCAAATGCGGCAATTTTGCTTATTTACGTAGCCATTCAACCAGAAATGAGCCTCATCGCTGAACAAAATTTGTCGATAAAAAAGCGGATTTTCTGCCAACTTTTCTAGGGCCCATTCACTGAAAATTCGACGTTGTGGCTCGTTAGTAAGTCTATTCATGATGAAATGTCAAAGCATACTGAGCATCTTTCTCTTTGACACCATGTCTGAAATCCCACGTGATCTGTCAAATACTAATGCATGAAAATCCTAACCTCAAAAGAATCACCCTTTAGTATTGATTTAAGGTTGTTATCCAAAAAACGATATGCTTATGCAATGGACGGATCTACTGAGATTGCATTGCATGAACTATCGGCTTCCTTGAAAACTCTCTATAATTCGTTGATGAATACAAAATTGCGAATTCAATATGGGATTCGATGTAAATCCACAAATTCTCTGGGTGTATTCACATAACGTTGAACCAGAAGTCCTCATATATTCATTTTTTCAAAAGGACAATGTTTTATGGCACTTTATTTGCTTTATGCCAAGACGATTGTTCATTGCTGTATAATAAAATAACATGCATTTTTCTTCCCTTTGTCATCATTGTCATTTGTAAAATATATATTGAAAAAAATATGCAATATTGTGGAGATTTTTCTTGCTCTTTCATGGATGCATTTCTTTTTGCAGTTGTCCATAACTAAATATTATACATTTACTTGGGTTCGTATAATTTTTTAGTCTCTGTGCTTTTGGTGGCAATGGCATAGATGAAATATATTTTTAAAGTTTCTATTTATCTAAGTTTAAGTTGTACAATTTTATAAGACTATTTTCGGGTAAATTCTAAGATACATACAATAAAAATTGTATAAATTTGCTTCAAATAAAACTTGAGAAGAACAAACTTTCTACACACAGAGAAGGAATATGATGGTGACCATGTAACATGTTTATGGCAAAAATGTTCTTTTCTCGCCAAAAATAATATGCTTGCCGAAATCAGATACATAATCTCCGAGAAAATAACATGGTTGCGACAAACATGTTACATGGTCACCATTCAAAAATAACATTTTGCTCTTGAAACATGGTTGAGGTGATCATATTCCTTCTTTGGGTGTATAAAGAGTTTAACAAGCCATTGAAAGCCATTGAATTTTACAGATATTTTGTCTTAGCCATGACAGTTGACCCAAAGGAAATATTTCTCTGGAACAAAGTTATCGACAAATTTCCCTTTATTATAAAAAAATAGGATTTTTTTTGTGAAATAAAGCTCCATTGCATGAAAAATCATCCCAATATTAAAAAAAAAAAAACAATTCAAAAAGTTAAATGCAGTGATTACATTTTTAAACTCTTATACATTCCTTAAACTTAAATTTATAAAACATAATGGGTACCACTTTTTATATGCGCATTTATTCAAAATCTTCTTCAAAACCTTCACCCAAATAAAGCGCATCCCCATGTTTTCTTTAGCAATACCAATAAAAGTTCCTTTCTTGCAAACTTTGGTCATATCATCTTGTTCCTCAAAAAGAACAACCATAATTATTACGAGTATTATTATGGCTTGTAGTACTTGGTATAAAAATAATTTTGTACTCACGTTAATGTCAGTTTAAGTAAAAATAACTTCATTTAATAACCACACTATATATAGAAAGTTTGCCATCAGCATGATGTCAAAGAAAAAGCTAAACATCTGAAAAGAAATAGGAAAGAGAAAGAAGAGAATTTATCAGCACTACGGCAAGTGAACTTCATTAAATGGTAACAAGTTTTCTTGAACCATATTAGGTGTGGTTTTTAAAATCAATGCGTTTAGATATGGAGACATTTTACGAAAATTCGTCCAGCCGGTAAATAAAAAATTTAAAAACAGGTAGTGATTTTGGTATAGCACTGCAATAAAACAATATTTGATAAAAATAAAATAAAATAAAATAAAATAAAATAAAATAAAATAAAATACAATAAAATAAAATAAAATAAAATAAAATAAAATAAAATATAATATAATATAATAAAATAAAATAAAATAAAATAAAATAAAATAAAACAAAATAAAATATAATATAATATAATAAATAAAAACAAGTATATACGGCCAGATTGCGTAGAAACTTCTTCGAAAGACTGTAATCCACAATCGAATTACTTGGGTTGTGGTATCTTAAAACTTCTTAACATCGTTTTCTAAGTTGTGAGTTAGCCCATACGTGGTATATATTAGACAAAAAAGGTATGTGTAGGTAAGTCTACAAATAACTACGAATCGATATGGACTTTTGCACGGTACGTAGCTCGTTTATATGGGGGCTATATACAATTAACAGGTTGGCTGATAAGTCCCCGGTCTAACAAAGAAAAACACATTTTTTTTGTCAAAATTCCTTTTTATTATTCAACATAGTTCCCTTCAAGAGCGATACAACGATTATAACGACCTTCCAATTTGTTGATACCATTTTGGAAGTACTCCTTCGTTTTGCCTCAAAATAGGCCTCAGTTTCGGCGATCACCTCTTCATTGCAGCCAAATTTTTCCCTGCGAGCATCCTTTTGAGGTCTGAGAACAAGAAAAAGTCGCTGGGAGCCAGATATGGAGAATACGGTGGATGGGGAAGCAATTCGAAGCCTAATTCATGAATTTTTGCCATCGTTCTCAATGACTTGTGGCACGGTGCGTTGTCTTGGTGGAACAACACTTTTTTCCTCTTAATATGGGGCCGTTTTGCCGACCTTCAAACGCTGCAATAATGCCATAATAGTCACTGTTGATGGTTTTTCCCTTCTCAAGATCATCGATAAAAATTATTCCATGCGCATCCCTAAACACAGAGGCAATTACTTTGCCAGCGGACTTTTGAGTCTTTCCACGCTTCGGAGACGGTTCACCGGTCGCTGTCCACTCAACCGACTGTCGATTGGACTCAGGAGTGTAGTGATGGAGCCATGTTTCATCCATTGTCACATATCGATGGAAAAACTCGGGTGTATTACGAGTTAACAGCTGCAAACACCGCTCAGAATCATCAACACGTTGTTGTTTTTTGTCGAATGTGAGCTCGCGCGGCACCCATTTTGCACAGAGCTTCCGCATATCCAAATATTGATGAATGATATGACCAACATGTTCCTTTGATATTTTTAAGGCCTCTGCTATCTCGATCAACTCCATTTTATGGTCATTCAAAATCATTTTGTGGATTTTTTTGATGTTTTCGTCGGTAACCACCTCTTTCGAGCGTCCACTGCGTTCACCGTCCTCATTTCGCTCATTTCACCATGCTTGAATTTTGCATACCAATTAATTATTATTGATTTCCCTGGGGCAGAGTCCGGAAACTCATTATCAAGCCAAGTTTTTGCTTCCACCGTATTTTTCCCCTTCAGAAAACAGTATTTTATCAAATTCCTTTTTTTCATTTGTTCACAATAACAAAAGTTGCTTCACAAAAGACGCTCTATCTCACAAACTAATTGACTTACAGACGTCAAATTTTGACACGAATCAATTGAAGGTTGGTACTATATAAAAATAATATGCATTTAATACTAGCGACGCCATCTATGTGTCAGACCGGGGACTTATCAGCCAACCTGTTATGAATTTGATATCAACCAATTTTTGTGTGATTGGGGATCGATTTATGTGAGGGCTATATATAACTATAGACCGTTATGGACCTAGTTAGGCATTATTGTTAACGGTCATATACTAGCACAATGTATTAAATTTCAACTGGCTCGGATGTAATTTGCTACTCCAAGAGGATCCAAAACCAAATCTTGGGATCGGTTTATATGGCGGTTATATATGATTATGGACTGATATGGACCACTTTTGGCATGGTTGTTAAATATCATATACTACCAACACGTACCAAATTTCAACCAGATCGGATGAATTTTGCTTCTCCAAAAGGCACCGGAAGTCAAATCTGGGTATCGCTTTATATGGGGGCTATATATAATTATGGACTGATATGAACCAATTCCTGCATGGTTGTTGGATACCATATAAATACTAACATCACGTACCAAATTTCAACCGAATCAGATGAATATTAGTCTTCCCAGGGGCTCCAGAGGTCAAATCTGGTAATCGGTTTATATGGGGGCTACATATAATTACGCACCGATGTAAACCAATTTTTGTATGGTCATTAGAGAGCATATACTAACACCATGTACCAAATTTCTGCCGGATCGGATGAAATGTGCTCCTCTTAGAGGCTCCGCACGCCAAATCGGGCGATCGGTTTATATGGGGGCTATATATAATTATGGACCGATGTGCACCAATTTTTGCATAGTTGTTAGAGACCATATACTAACACCATGTACCAAATTTCAGCCGGATCGGATGAAGTTTGCTTCTCTTAGAGGCTCCGCAAGCCAAATCTGGGGATCGGTTTATATGGGTGCTGTATATAATTATGCACCGATGTGGACCAATTTGTGCATGGTTGTTAAAGACCATATACTAACACCATGTACCAAATTTCACCCGGATCGGATGAAATTTGCTTCTCTTAGAGGCTCCGAAAGCCAAATCGGGGGATCGGTTTATATGGGGGCTATATATAATTATGGACCGATGTGGATAATTATGGTCATTAGAGACCATATACTAACACCATGCACCAAATTTCAGCCGGATCGGATGAAATTTGCTTCTCTTAGAGGGTCCGCAAGCTAAATTTGGGGGTTCGTTTATATGGGGGCTATACGTAAAAGTGGACCGATATGGCCCATTTGCAATACCATCCGACCTACATCAATAACAACTACTTGTACCAAGTTTCAAGTCGATAGCTTGTTTCGTTCGGAAGTTAGCGTGATTTCAACAGACGGACGGACGGACATGCTCAGATCGACTCAGAATTTCACCACGACCCAGAATATATATACTTTATGGGGTCTTGGAGCAATATTTCGATGTGTTACAAACGGAAGGACAAAGTTAATATACGCCCATCCTAGGGTGGAGGGTATACAAATTCATCCCCGCTGTGAGATAACCTGTGTGACTTTTTCACTTCCATGGAAGTTCTTTTGAGAAGGTTTTGCAAATTATGATATTTATTAATTTTTAATGAAAAAAAAAATATATGAAAAAAAACAAAATAAAAACGATGTAAAATATAACAAAAAATAATTTTTTAGAAAAATATTTAATAAAAAAATTGCTGCTGGTGAGATTTGATCCATAGTTCTTTATTTTTTCATTCGTAATAATAAAGAACATCTCAGAAAGTAGTTAGAATGTCATGCCGTGGTGTCATAGTAGGTTCATATCAGAAACATTTAAATTGACGTTTCAACGCTTTGTGTTCAATGGCGTTTGTGGCTGAGTGTATTAAGGCGTTCTGTTATGGTGCCAACAAACCCAGGTTCAACCCCCGGTAGAAGCGAAGAAGTTTTTCAGTTTTGTAAAAATTAGATATAAGAAAAAAAGTGTAACCAAAAATGCCGATAAAAATAAAAAGTGAAATTGGAATTTTTTTTTTGTATTTCAGCTTTTGTAAATTCCTCATCCAAATGAACTTCCAAGGCACAACTTCTAAAGCAATGCAAAGGATTTAAAAATGGAGTACTTCTGTCCTATGAGAAGCCCATGTAATATTCACTGGTGATGATCCAAGTTTGCACTACTTGCGGATCACAAATTGGGGATCCAAACTACTTTTTTGGAAGCTCTTTTTATGCTGGACTGTTCCACAGTGTGGAACAATAAAAATAAAAGAATAAAATATTTATTTCGAAGACAAAACTTTTCAACACAAAATTTTTTTAATCCTGACAGATTTTGGGTACAATTTTTTCAAATTTTGGTAGATTATTGTTGGCACGAGTGGCAACCGTTATTGCAACACTAGGGTTGCCCAATCCCGAAATATAAAGTAACATCACACACTGAAAAAAAGCATGCCCGGTTCCAAAGATTTTGTCTTTACTTTAAAAAATTTGGTATTGATTCCGAGCCAAAGAAGCGGAGAATACAAGTAAGGATACTTTTATGACACAATTCTCTTTTAAATTTGGGTTTTGTGTACTTGCTTCTAGGAAGCAAATTTTAATTTTTCGCTTTTTCAGCTATTTTTCTTCATATGCTATCAAAGTCCTTTAAAAACGAGTTAACGACAACTTTTTTTTCCAAATTAAGACTCGACTTCCAGTAGTAATTATGCTATGTTTCAAGTAAAAAACATCTTTAAAATAAAGTGTTGAAAAACATGTCCTATATTTGAACGATTTTTTGCTTTGTAGTCAAGATGCAAAAAGACAACAAATTTTAAGACAATTTCATTAAATTTAAAGAATTTTTCTGAATTATTAAAGTCTAGTTGACCTTAGCTCAAAAATTTTTTCTTTCATGTTATTATACCCATTTTTAAGTGAAATCACTTAATTATAAGGACAAAACGACTTCGTTGAAAAGTTTATCGACTTTTGGGCAAGGAAACAAACTTTATATTAGAGAAATGCGTCTTCTATGCTAAGAAAAATTTGCATTCGTATTTTAAAGACATGAAATCTTTGACCTCACGACAATATATTTTTCAGTGCATACCCAGCAAAAAAAGCGTCGCCAAAAAAGTAATGAAAATGTTCTTTTTGAATCCTGAACGGGTGCAAAATTGACGCTGAAGCGACGTATTTAATATGGGCTTGTCATAAGACGGAAGTCCTCCATTTCAACAGCCGGTGCACTGAACTTGCATCACTTCTTTAGGTGTAATCCGAATTCAATGTTTTGGATGTAAATTAACAAATTCTGTCCTATTTTGTCAAATAAATAATTTGTATAATTTTTTATGATTTCTAATGTTAGAATCCATGCTTGTCTGAAACGTTTGACCCCATATATTTTCAAAAATTTACAATTTTTTTCAGATTGGATTTAGCATTTTTTCGGCAAAATTTAAATAATTTTACCATTTTATGAATTCTTAAACTGTTTTAAACCAATTTGAAACAAAAAAGTTAAAATTATCCATTAAAAATATGAACATCTTATAATGTAAAAAAATTGAATGAAAAGAACTACCTGTGTAGTTAAAATAGAGAACATCATTGGGAGTACATCTTCTGGAAGTGCTTTTAAAGTTGTGCCTTTGGAAGAACTTCTAAATTCCTCCAAAAGTCTTCGGAAGTCAAATCTGGGGAACGGTTTATATGGGGGACAAAAAAGAATTTTTTTTCTGTGTAACTACGTTTCATCTTTTTAATGCCTAACTATAATGAAATGCCTCATAAATGTTATGCTGGGTTATGTTTATGGTCAATGCCCCATAAAAGTCAATATAGTGGGAAGGTTATGCAATTGCATGACAAAATAAATGACTTTGCCATCTTATAAAGCCGGTGTTCCCGATTGTCATCTCCATGCTGTTGCTGTTACGCAATTATGTTTTGAGATGATAGCCACTATCACAGGTTGCAGCAAGTGGCATTGCATTGCGGTAGCATGTTTACCAGTAATTACAATCAATTCAAATCGCTGCCTAAGTGCCAGCGAATGCATGTTCTAAAATGACAAGTTCAACAGCTAGAAAGGGAATTGCACAGCGTCCCATGCCATCATTACTCCAAATAGCATGCATTCACATACTATAGTTGAACTGAAGATGAAGCTCTTGGGACAGGGGGCGAATGATGATATGGTGCCACTACAGAAGGTGGGAGAAGTTGCATACTTTAGTGCGACATGAGCTTATGCCTTCAATGGGAAGCAGAGCAGTAGAGTACTAGCACTAGTACTAACATTGGGTACTTTACTCCGTATAGTAAAAGTTAAGAGCACTTCCTTGTTCCTTTAACGGTGCTGCAACGACTTGAAAACATGATGTTACAACCAGCAACTGTTTCGCATAGGTTTCGCATGTTACCAGTCCAACAACCACACTATTTCGAGAGATGTTTCAAGATGATGGTGGTGCCATTGCCATTGATGCTGCCTATGATGATGATGATGATGATGCTACAAGAAAACCATACTAATTTTATGGCGTTTATAAGAGACCCTTTTATGGTATTCTAGAGAAACTTCTTGCTTGTCGTTTTTTGCCTTTGCCTCCTTATGTTCTCCCATTTGGCTCCATGTGAATACAATGACCAGTAGTAGCAATAGCAATAGCATCTAGCCTACACCACCTCCTTCTTCAACGTTTGCTTATTTATTTAATATGGCCCGACAAGTAGCTATGTGCTAGCATCATAAAACTCCCTTTCTCACCCCCTTTGTAGTCCGCATCTCTTGCATCCTAGCAAATGGAAAAACTTTCTTAAGGAAATTACTAAAATTAGACAATGGAAGCAAAAGAGCTACTTGCCAATAATGGTGGTACTCTATGGTGGCCCAACAACACCAGCAACGTTTTCCATTTGCTCTAGCCAATTCTCCAAGTAACAAGTCTCTCTCTCCAGTGTCCATTTTGAGATTATTGTAGTTATTATGAATATAAATGTGACCAAATGGTTGCATTTAATTACTTGGAAATTATAATTAATATAATGATAGGATAATGTGAGCGAGAGGGACACTGACTCAGAGATTCCTTGCATAGGCATAAGATGCAATAATAGACTCCGAGATGATATCAGTGATGATGGTGGTTATGCTGGTTGGTTGGTGTCGTTGTTATTGGTATTTATGACAAGAAAATTATTTTAAATACATTTCTTTTAAAATGGGATTAAATGATAGTGATTTATAGATGTGAAATGGTCATGAAATAAAACGTAGATCTGCACTGAAAAAAAAGCATGCCCGGTTCCAAAGATTTTGTCTTTACTTTAAAAATTTTGGTATTGATTCCGAGCCAAAGAAGCGGAGAATACAAGTAAGGATACTTTTAAGACACAATTCTCTTTTAAATTTGGGTTTTGTGTACTTGCTTCTAGGAAGCCAATTTTAATTTTTCGCTTTTTCACCTTATTTTCTTCATAAGTCATCAAAGTCTCTTAAAAACGAGTTAACGACAACTTTATTTTCCAAATTCAGACTCGACTTCCAGTAGAATTTTTGCCATGTTTCAAGTAAAAAACGTCTTTAAAATAAAGCGTTGAAAAACATGTCCTATATTTGAACGATTTTTTGCTTTGTAGTGAAGATGCAAAAAGACAACAAATTTAAAGACAATTTCATTAATTTTAAAGAATTTTTCTGAATAATTAAAGTCAAGTTGACTTTAGCCCAAACATTTTTTCTTTCATGTTATGATACCCATTTTTAATTGAAATCACTTAATTATAAGGACAATACGACTTCATTGGAAAGTTTATCGACTTTTGGAGAAGGAAAAAATCATATTACATGTTAGCCTGATATCGAAACAGGCAATTGACGTCCAAATGCATTATATCTAATTATACAATTATTATTCGAGCTTTATGGACAGATATAGATTAAGGAACATGGTTAATAGAGCCATTGAAAAGAAAACGCCAGATACAAATCTATACACGCCTGGACTGTACATGTTTCGGTTCGGGCGAATGAACCTTTCCACAGCCTTTAGTATAGATCTGGCTGGGAGAGATAACTCAATTTTGGGCCCTTTATTCTAACTCCTTATGGAGAAAACATTTGGGAAATTTCCTCTTACAAATTGAATCATCTTTTCTCCCACTGTACATCATCTTTTCATATAACTTTTCATATAACTGTTTCGGTATCAGGCTAACATGTAATATAATAAGCAACGATGAGCCCGTCGTAAAACTAGGAAAAACACGACTAATGTACGCGTTAGAATTGTTGTTGTATCCTGGAAACCAGTTTCTGTTAATTGTCATATGTTGTAGTTGACTGTAGAAACAATAAGCATTATTCGACTGTTCACCACTTAGGTGAATTCTAACAAATTAGCTTTCTAAAAATAAATTTCGTGTTGTTGCATTACTATGTAACAAAGCGAAATAAAAATAAGAAAAAATCTTTATATTAGAGAAATTCGTCTTCTATGCTAAGCAAAATTCGCATACGTATTTTAAAGACATTAAATCTTTGACCTCACGACAATATTTTTTTCAGTGTGCGTGCAAATTTGTCTATACTCTAGAAAAAGTTTCCTTGGATGCATTATTTTAGTATTAATTCCGTACCAAAGACGTGGCCCTTTTAAAACAAAAACCTGTTTAGGACCTATCTGGCCTTAAATCAAAGATCTATAAATAATTATCTAAAGCACTCAAGTTTCCAAAATTTTTAATAAAATATTTTTTGAAACTAAGATTAGAAATTTGTTTTAACCCTTATTTTTATAGAATATTTATGGGGGTATAATAAGTTTGTAATTCCGTTTGTAACACATCGAAATATCGATTTCCGACAATATAATGTATATATAATCTTGATCAGTGAGAATTTGAAAGACGATATAAGCATGTCCGTCTGTCTGTCTGTTGTAATCACGCTACAGCCTTCAATAATGGCGCTATCGTCTTGAAATATGTTACAGATTCGTTTTTTGTTTGCAGGCAGGTAAAGTTCGAACTTCGAAGATGGTCTATATTAGAGGTGTGCACGTGAGTACTAGTTTACTCACGCTCACGAACACTCACGACTGAAAAATCATACTCACGCACGAAAACGTCGTGACTCACGAAAAATACCGTGACTCACGAAAAATATCGTGATTCACGAAAAATATCGTGACTCACGAATAATTTTATGATTAATTTACCTTACCGAAGTGTCTGAAAACATGAGCATTATTAAAATCGAGAGTGTTATTAAACTCTTAACATCCCAGGTGTCACTAAAATTGTAATTGAATTTAACTCTTAAGCGTTTTTTATGTTGGTGAGCAGGAATATTTTCGTGAGTGTATTTCGTTACTCACGCACACTCACGAAGATATTATTTTCGTGACTCACGCTCACGCACGACATTTTGGTTTGTTAATCACACTCACGCACACTCACGCTGTTGTCATGAGCGTGTCTCACGACTCACGCATGAATCACGAAAATTTTCGGGAGTCACGACAATTTCGTGTCACGTGCACACCTCTAGTCTATATCTTATTTATTTATTTATTTCAGTCTATGTAATATATCAGGTTTTGATATAGTCCCCATATAAACCGACCTCCCGATGTAGGGTCTTGAAGAAGTTCACCAATGTGGTATCACAATGGACTGAATAGTCTAAGTGAGCCTGATACATCGGGCTGCCACCTAACCTAACCTAAACCTAACCTAGGGTCTTGGGTTTATAAAAATCGTAGTTTTGCCTCGAATTCTAGGGGTTTTTTAGGACCATCAAAAGGTGTGTCGGTCCATGTTTTGGTATAGCCATCATTTAAACCGATCCCTCGATTTTACCTCGTGGGGATTTTACCTCTTTCAGAAACTGTATTTACTATCCGATTTGCCTGCAATTGAAACTCCAGAGGTATTTTAGGACCATTAAGAGGTGTGTCGAACGTTGTCCTTATCGGTCCATGTTTTGGTGTAGCCCCCATATAGAGCAGTCTCCCGAATTTACTTCTTGGGCTTCTAGAATCCTTAGTTTATATCCAACTTGCCTTAAATCTAGAGGTATTTTAGGACCATAAAAAGGTGTGCCGAAAATGGTGATTATCGGTCCATGTTTTGGTATAGTCCCCATATAGACCGATCTCCCGATTTTACTTCCTGGGCTTCTAAAATCCGTAGTTTTTATCCAATTTACTTGAAATTAAAAATCTAAATATATTTTAGGACCATAAAAAGGAGTGGCGAAAATGGTGATTATCGGTCCATGTTTTGGTATAGCCCCCATATAGACCGATCTCCCGATTTAACTCCTTGGGCTTCTAGAAACCGTAGTTTTTATTATACCCTCCACCATAAGATGGGGGGTATATTAACTTTGTCATTCCGTTTGTAACGCATCGAAATATTGCTCTAAGTCCCAATAAAGTATATATATTCTGGGTCGTGGTGAAATTCTGAGTCGATCTAAGCATGTCCGTCCGTCCGTCCGTCTGTTGAAATCACGCTAACTTCCGAACGAAACAAGCTATCGACTTGAAACTTGGCACAAGTAGTTGTAATTGATGTAGGTCGGATGGTATTGCAAAAGGGGCCATATCGGACCACTTTAAAGTATGGCCCCTCATAAAAACGGACCCCCAGATTTGGCTTGCGGAGCCTCTAAGATTAGCATATTTCATCCGATCCGGCTGAAATTTGGTACATGGTATAAGTATATGGTCTCTTACAACCATTCAAAAATTGGTCCATATCGGTCCATATCGGTCCATAATTATATATAGCCCCCATATAAACCGATCTCTAGATTTTACCTCCGGAGCCTCTTAGAGGAGCAAAATTCATCCGATCCGGTTGAAATTTGGTAAGTGGTGTTATTATATGGTCTGTAACAACCATGCAAAAATTGGTCCATATCGGTCCATAATTATATATAGCCCCCATATAAACCGTTCCCCAGATTTGATCTCCGCAGCCTCTTGGAGGGGCAAAATTCATCCGATCCGGTTGAAATTTGGAACGTGGTGTTAGTATATGGCCGCTATTAACCATGCCAAAATTGGTCCATATCGGTCTATAGTTATATATAGCCGATCCCCAATCACACAAGAATTGGTCCATATCGGTTCATAATCATGGTTGCCACTCGAGTCAAAAATAATCTACCAAAATTTTATTTTTATAGAAAATTTTGGCAAAATTTTATTTCTATAGAAAATGTTGTCAAAATTTTAATTCTATTGAAAATTTTGTCAAAATTTTATTTCTATAGAAAATTTTGTCAAAATTTTATTTCTATACAAAAGGTTGTCAAAATTTTATTTCTTTAGAAAATTTTCCGACGTAGATCACTTACAAGCAGAATGGTTCGACATTCCTCATGAGATGATCATATCGCGAGAACGGATTCAACAAATATTGAAAAATAAACTTGGACTAAAGCCATTGAAGTTTCAAAAAGTCGTTCGTTTCGATACACAAAAAAAAAGTTAGACTAGAAGAAGCCATGAAGATTCGCTTGCACGAAAGTGGCCAGTTAGCGAATTTGATTTACTCCAATTAGAAGCCATTTCAAATTGAGCAGTTTGTGAAAAAAAACAAATGATCAAATTGACTTGCCAATGAGGTCAACTGAAAATGTACACCTTCGATTGGCGACTCACTCAACTCAACTCCCGCTCGCTCTTCGTTCGTATTCATCGGCCATTGGGTCGAAATAAATGGTAATGTTCGGGAAAATGTCATAAAGACAGTATGAAGCCCTGAGCAAACAAATATTTCTATCGCAAATCATGGACTTTCAAGCAGAACTGAGTACAGCCAGAACGCGTCAACCACACCCTCAAAAAAAATCGCTTCTTTAACATATGTTCCAAACATATTTTGCAGGAAGCACATATATTATTGCATACTGCCGAAACATTAATATGTTTGTTTTATGTGAACATATTATATGTTTGGAAGCATTTTGAGCCAAAAATATTATATGCTTGGAAGAATTTTTCCCAAACACGATTGTGCTCATTCCCTAACATACTCGTAATTTTCACTTCCACGAAATTTTTTAGTTATTGGCACCTTTCTCTGTAATACAAATAATGTTGAAGAAATTATTCACTTTTATAAATTTTTTAAATTTTACCTTTCGCCTGCACGGAGAATCGAACCGAGGACCATACAGTTTGTAAGCCAACACACTATCCACTGGGCTACGTAGCTGTTATAGTCACCAGTAGATAATTATCGTTTTAAGTTACATTTATATAGCATAGTTTGCAGCGCCCACGAGCCCATGCAAACATAACATTATTTAACAGAAACATACATTTGTTTGCCACGTGGAGCAGTGGTTAGCATGTCTGCCTTGCATGCAAAGGGTCGTGGGTTCAATCCCTGCTCCGACCGAACATTTTTTTTGTTTTTTTTTTTTTTTAATTTACACATTTATATTTATACTATATTAATTTTTTTAAATGAAACATCGAAATGTGCGTTATTAAAGATTTATAGTCAGTAACAGTGCTTGATATAAACGAAATTGACTGATTTTTGGATAAAATATTATTTTTTTATTGCAAAAATAACAATTTTGTAACAAAAAACTGTTTTTGTACAAAACTTTAAAATTTGGAAGGTATTCAAAAACTAACAAAAGAAGAACGTGGAGTCGAGTATAAACATACATACATAATTTTATAATATAAACATAAATTTATTTAGGAGTGAACAGTTTTTTACTAGCATTTAACACCATCGCTCTAAAATTCCTTTTATTTTCTTTAATAATTCATTTTAAAGAAAATAAACTTTTTAAATTGTTTTAGCTGTAAAAGTCGAACTTAATGCCCGCTTTTATATTTGATGGTGTCCGTCAACTCCTCGTGGACTACTTTTTAATAAAGAGAAACTAAACTTTGTTTTTTTTACATTTTACTTTGTAATTTTTCACAATTTCTTCCTTATTTCATTTTACCGTCCCAACTCTAAAAAGAGTATAGTGCCCTTTCGTTATTTTTATGAAGACCCCTGATTTCTTTTAACGAACCAAGAAAAAAATTGTGCCCATAATGCCAAAATGATAAACAAAATAAATGTCCACACATACATAAAATGCTGCTCTCAAGGCGAAAACATAAGCTGTTTGTTTTTCAAATGTCTATTCTCTTGGTTCAGATTGTATATTCTCTTTATTCAAATTAAATAATATTTAGACTTAAACATATCAAATTTTTGGCCTTATCATAAAACAGTTTTCCGAAACAACATACAAGCGGTTTCACAGAAATTGTTCTCTTTTGACTCTTTTGCTGTGTTATATTGATATCTTTCGTCAACTCTCCCGGTTTCCATCTCTATTTCTCTCTATACTCTCTCTGTCGCTTTGAATAAAATATCACAACATATGTATGTTTAGTTGAAATTTGTAAATTTATATATGTTTGTATTCACACATATGATTTTTATGAAACATTCATGCCCCAAACATAATATATTCTAACATATTAACATAGATGTCCCAAACATTTAGTGTTAGTTTAGGAAAATTACATGTTCGCACTTAAATATATTGTGGTTTAAAATCGTGCCCGAAACACATTTTGTTTATATCGGAACATATGAAAAACATATTTATCTAACAGTGCAAGAAAGTCTTAAAAAGCAGGTTTCTCATTTAATTTCTATCGCATAATGACCACAAACATCTCTGGATCTCAACCTGTTAGAGTTTGGGGGCATGGGGCATTTTGGAGAATAAATTTGGCACTAGAGGTTTTCGCTAATGAAGAAACATAGCTCGCGCACGATATGTAGATGAGAATTCACGCAACGCTTAAAACCGCACGCTCATGCACGATTCACGAAAATTATGGTGATCCGCGAACATTTTCGAGACACAACAGAATGACATAATTCGCGGACAGTTTAGCGATACGACAATGAGGCGATTTCTCACGATTTGGGGGGTCGACAGTATCACTAGGCTTAGTATCACTACGGTCAAACTGGGCAAATATATGACAAAATTCAAAAACAGAATTCGTCGCCACAACCAAACGAGCAAACATTTTTAGTTCATACTGCATATATTACGTCACGATAAGTGTATTTTCCAAAAACGGTATCCACATATTTAGAAAGTGATCATGGAATAAAATGTGACACTCATTTTGGGCAAATATTTGCCTAGGGTATGGTCACAACCCTTTCCAAAATTACAAACTCTTTAGGAGTTTTATAGACAGTTCATACAAGTCTCTTCTCCAAACGACGGACTATCTTCCCAGGTCGTCCTGATTTTGGCTAATGGATGCAATTTTAAGATAATAATAAAAATCTCAATAATATAGCATTGCCACTTCGGATGATCTAATTTAAAGCTAATTCCTTTTTAGGGGAAATAACATGAAATATTAATTCAGAATATCCTTAGCCACAGGTGTTTCTGTTTCCCGGACATATTCTGCTACAGAAAACGCATTTTAACTCACAGCCAGTGAAAACATCAAAATACCAGAAAAGCGAACTTGAGCACTGAGTGCCACTGCTACTCTAAAGTATGCTGTCAAAGGATAACCAAATGCTAACCAATGTTAAATTCGTGAAATATGTCATGAATTTCATATCAAAATTCATAAAGATTTTTCCACGTCAATCTATGAATCAACAAACAATACAAGGATTTATTTTTAGGAGTTTGTGCTATCCAATAGCTAAAACTGTGAAATAGCTTTACGTGAGGAAGTATGTATGTATAAGCCATTGTCCTATTGTCATATCATGGTTCCGTCCATGACTCTATGATCTTCTATTTATGCACATACAATTGAATGTGTATTAGGGTGTGAAGATAGCCGTAGTTTTAGTTATAGACACAATTCCTTTATGGTAATATTCATAGTTACCTTTCTCCATTGAACAAGGCGTGTAGCAATTTAAATATTTTGCATATAACTCCAATATAACATAGATTTTAGTTTTATGTATGTAAGGTGACTAATTTAGTACTTGCACAGAAAAAAATATCACAAAAAAAAAAAAAAATCAAATTAAAAAGTTAATTGAAGTTAAACATTTTTTCAATTAATAAGTAAATTGATACAATTAACTTTTTAATCATGATAGAAACATTAAGTTAATTAAGTCAATTATTCAAAATTTTAAAATTTTTAATTAAAAAAATAATTGATATAATTAACTTTTTAATCAAATTCGGAAGACTAGTCCACTTAAAAAAAGTGTTGATTTTTTTTTTAATTTTTAATTAAAAATGTATTTCAAACAATCATTTGTTAATCCAAATAAGAACTCTAAGCCAATTCAGAAAGTAATTAAAAATAGTTACCTCTTTTAATTAATAAATTAATTGAGTTTTGCAATCAACATCAATTAAATTTTTAATTGAATCAATTAATTAAAATTAATTGAAATTTGCTAAAAAAAATCAATTAATTTTTTAATCGAGAATTTTTTCTATACCCAATTAAAACTGTGATTGATACTATCATTTACGTAATTGAAGACATTTCAATTAAAAAATTAATTGGATCAATTAATTTGGTGATTGAATCAGAAAAAAATGTTTGTGTGTGCTACTGAACAAAACTGAGGAAAATCCTGCCTCAGATTTATGTAATTTTTTACTTTTTTTAGATCGTCGACTTGGCTGTCGTTGGTTTGTAAAAAAAAGCTTCAATATGCTGTAGTAGTAGGCGTGTACATAATTTATCTGCTTTGAAGTGTACGTGCCATGGTTAACATGCCCGCCTTGCATACACAAGATCGTGGGATGGATTCCTGCTTCGACCGAACACCAAAAAGTTTTTCAGCAGTGTATAATCCCAACGCAGCAATCGTGGTGGTATTTCTGAGGGTTTCAAAAGTGGTTTTACTCCAATCCTGAACGCCGTTCGGACTCGGCTATACAAAGGAGGTCCCTTGTCATTGAGCTTAAACCTTTCACTACCGATGTCCACCTGGGAGGACATGACTTTGAGGGTCGATTGTATATTATCCTTATACGCTTTATTTAGTGCCTGTTCGTGGAATTTTCGTTCGCCTCGAGACGAATAATTCGTCAAAAATCCCATATTGATATCTCGAAAACCAGAGTCTGTGGAATCTTAATTGTCTCGGTGTTCGATAGTAAATCATAAATAATTACTTCATGACAAAGTTCAGGATTTTCTAGCAAATGTATCTAAAATTATTTTAGTTTCAATCTAGACGAACGATTCGTCTCGAGTCGATTTTGTGTTTCATGAACGGGCAGTTAATATTTTATTTGAGTATATTAAGCTTGTCCTTCTAATATCAATCAAAAAGTTATATATAGTAGAGAATGGGTTTTTGTCAATTTTATTTTATTTTATATGGAAAAAGTGAAATTTCCATTTTTTGTCATTTCCAATATTGCCCTTGAGAAATTAAGGTGACCTCTTTATACTATAAACATGTTGATTTTTTCTGCATGAGGGGAAGTGTTAACTAACTAAAGGGCGTTAAAAAAATGAAAATTGGGTATACGATATATACAGCGTAAGTCGATAAAGTCATGTCCTCTATAATGGACATCGGTAGTTAAAGATTGCAAAAGTTTTGCAATCGTTTAAATAGTATTAGACAAAAACTGTTATATGGAATGGAACAATTCGACATTATTGTAAACAAGTATATACAGTAGTAAGTTCGGACGGGCCGAATCTTAAATACCCACCACCATGAATCAAATATACTAGTTTCCTTTGAAAATTTCAGGAGGGTTTGATGACAGATATTTTCCCAAGCAGATCAGTTCACCAGTACGCTTCCCACAGATAAATGTAAAGATTTTAGCTATGAAGACCAGATCAGATTCTGAATTTATAAAAACCATTTTTTGTTTGAGTTTTAGAGGTATCATA
This sequence comes from Haematobia irritans, assembly GCF_050003625.1. Lineage (NCBI taxonomy): Eukaryota > Metazoa > Arthropoda > Insecta > Diptera > Muscidae > Haematobia > Haematobia irritans. Next base: position 191,418,455 of record NC_134399.1, on the reverse strand, counting down.
AACATCTCTTATAAGTGTGCAAGAAAATTATGAAATAACGCCTTGATTTGAAATCTAAGATATGTAGAATTTCATCCCAATTATTTAAAATCAGGAAATTTTGCATTTAGTTTCAAGTGATTTTCATGATCAGTGCGCCTTCTATACCCTCAATAAGTGAAATCGGTCTATATGGAGTAGAGGTGTGCACGTGACACGAAATTGTCGCGACTCACGAAAATTTTCGTGACTCACGCGTGAGTCATGAGTCACGCTCATGTTAATGGTGTGAGTGTGATTAACAAGCCAAAATGTCGTGCGTGAGTCACGAAAACAATATAACGTAACGAATTACGCTCACGAAAATAATCCCGCTCTCCAACATAAAACGCTTAAAAGTTAAATTAATTTGCAATTTTAGTGACACCTAGGCTGTTTAGAGTTTAATAACGCTCTCAATTTTAATCGTGCTCATGATTTCAGACACGTCCCTCAGGTAAATTACTCATAAAATTATTCGTGAGTCACGATATATTTCGTGAGTCACGATATTTTTCGTGAGTCACGACAGTTTCGTGCGTGAGTGTGCGACCTATGTGAGACCTACCAAACAATATCGTGCGTGAGTAAGATTTTTCCGTCGTGAGTGTGTGTGAGCGTGAGTAAAATATTACTCACGTGCACACCTCTAATATGGAGGCCTTACCAAATGGACAGATAAAACTATATCATATACACTTTTTTATGGGTCTAAAATGCCAGTATATTTTCAATTTGTGGATAATCGGATAAAAACTAAATTTTTAGAAACTCTATGAGTTAAATCGGAGTTCGGTGTAATGGGGGCTATACAAAAACTTGGAAGGATACACACATTATTCAGCACATTTAATTGTAGTTCTACAATTTAGACCCCAAATCGGAGGGCCGGTTTATAAGCAGCCTATATCAAAAACTGTACCGATACTCAATATATTCGGCACACCTCTTTATGGTCCTAGAATACCTCTACATTTCCAATGTCAGGCAACTTGGATAAAAACTACGGATTCTAGAAGCCCAAGAAGTAAAATCGGGAGATCGGTTTATATGGAAGATATATCAAAACATGGGCCGATAATCACCATTTTCGGCAAATCCCTTTATTTTCCTATAATACCTCTAGATTTCCAATTTCAGGCAACTTGGATAAAAACTACGGATACTAGAAGCCCAAGAAATAAAATTGGGAGATCGGTATATATGGGGGCTATATCAAAACATGGACCAGTACTCACCATTTTCGACACACGTCTTTATTGTCCCAGAATACCTCTAGATTCCAAATTTCAGGCACATTGGATAAAAATTACGGATTCTAGAAGTCCAAGAAGTAAAATCGGGAGAATGGTCTATATAGGGGCTATATCAAAACATGGACCGATACTCACACGTGTTAGGGTCCTAGAGATCCTCTAGATTTAAAATTTCAGGTAAATTGGATTAAAACTACGGATTCTAGAAGCCCAAGAAGTAAAATCGGGAGATCGGTCTATATGGGGGCTATTTCAAAACATGGACCGATAAACCCCATTTTCGGCACACCTATTTATGGTCCTAGAATACCTCTAGATTTACAATTTTAGGCAAATCGGATTGAAAATACACTTTCTAGACGCCCAAGTATCAAAATCGGTCCATATGTGGGCTATACCAAAACATGGACCGATAGGTACCATTTTCGGTACACTTTTTAATGGTTCTAAAATACCTCTAGATTTCCAATTTCACGCAAATTAGATAAAAACTACAGTTTTTATGAGCCAAAGACCCCAAATCGGGAGGTCGGTTTATATGGGGGCTATATCAAAACTTTGACCGATATAGCCTATCTTCGAACTTCACCCGCCTGCAAATAAAAGACGAATCTGTGCCAAATTTCAGGACGATAGCGCCATTATTGAAGGCTGTAGCGTGATTACAACAGACAGACGGCCAGACGGACATGTTTATATCGTCTTAGAATTTCTCCCTGATCAAGAATATATATACTTTATATAGTCGGAAATCGATATTTCGATATGTTACAAAAGGAATGACAAACTTATTATACCCCCGTCACCATTCTATGGTGGTGGGTATAAAAAGAGATTGTATGGGGCTCTGAAAATCCCATAGGAGTTGCAAAAAAATATTCACGACTTTGAGATGTTAAGCAACACGACTCAATTTTGATGAAAAGTATTCAAGAACTGAACAAGTATATACGGCCGTAAGTTCGGCCAGGCCGAAGCTTATGTACCCTCCACCATGGATTGCGTAGAAATTTCTTCTAAACACTGCCATCCACTATCGAATTACTTAAGTTGCGGTAACACTTGGCGATGGCAAGGTATCTTAAAACCACCTGACACCGTCTTCTAAATTGTATGTAAGTCCATATATATTAAATCAAACAAGTATATACGGCCGTAAGTTCGGCCAGGCCGAAGCTTATGTACCCTCCATCATGGATTGCGTAGAAACTTCTTCTAAACACTGCCATCCACAATCGAATTACTTAAGTTGCGGTAACGCTTGCCGATGGCAAGGTATCTTAAAACCTCCTAACACCTAAATTGTATGTAAGTCCATACGTGGTATATCATCAAATCAAAAAAGATCGATCCAATACGTATATAATTCAGTTTTACAAAGTAGACATACAATTTTGACAAAATTTTCTACAGAAATAAAATTTTAACAAAATTTTTTATAGAATTAAAATTTTCACAAAATTTTCTATAGAAATAAAAATTTTGACAAAATATTCTATAGAAAGAAAATTTTGACAAAAATTTCTACAGAAATAAAATTTTAACAAAATTTTCTATAGAAATAAACTTTTGACAAAATTTTCTATAGGAATAAAATCTTGGTAGATTATTTGTGGCTCGAGTGGCAACCATGATTATGAACCGAATAAAATTTGAACAAAATTTTCTATAGAAATAAAATTTTGACAAAATTTTCTATAGAAATAAAATTTTGGTAGATTATTTTTGGCTCTAGTGGCAACCATGATTATGGACCAATTTTTGTGTGATTGGACCAATTTTGGTATGGTTGTTAGCGACCATATACTAACACCACGTTCCTAATTTGAACCGGATCGGATGAATTTTGCTCCTCCAAGAGGCTCCGGAGGTCAAATCTGGAGAACGTTTTATATGGGGGCTATATATAATTATGGACCGATATGGACCAATTCTGGCACGGTTGTTAAAGATCAAATACTAACACCATGTTCCAAATTATGTGGATGTGGACCAATTTTTACATGGTTGTTAGAGACCATATACCAACATCATGTACCGAATTTAAGCCGGATCGGATGAAATTTGCTTCTCTTTGAGGCTCCGCAAGCCAAATCTGGGGATCGGTTTATATGGGGGCTATATATAATTATGGACCGATGTGGACCAATTTTTGCATGGTTATTAGAGACCATATACCAACATCATGTACCAAATTTCAGCCGGATCGGATGAAATTTGCTTCTCTTTGAGGCTCCGCAAGCCAAATCTGGGGATCGGTTTATATGGGGTTATATATAATTATGAACCGATGTGGACCAATTTTTGCATGGTTGGTAGAGACCATATACCAACATCATGTACCAAATTTCAGCCGGATCGGATGAAATATGCTTCTTCTAGAGGCTCCACAAGCCAAATCTGGGGATCGGTTTATATGGGGGCTATATATAATTATGGACCGATGTGGACCAATTTTTGCATGGTTATTAGGGACCATATACCAACATCATGTACCAAATTTCAGCCGGATCGGATGAAATTTGCTTCTCTTTGAGGCTCCGCAAGCCAAATCTGGGGATCGGTTTATATGGGGGCTATATATAATTATGAACCGATGTGGACCAATTTTTGCATGGTTATTAGAGACCATATACCAACATCATGTACCAAATTTCAGCCGGATCGGATGAAATTTGCTTCTCTTTGAGGCTCCGCAAGCCAAATCTGGGGATCGGTTTATATGGGGTTATATATAATTATGGAGCGATGTGGACCAATTTTTGCATGGTTGGTAGAGACCATATACCAACATCATGTACCAAATTTCAGCCGGATCGGATGAAATATGCTTCTTCTAGAGGCTCCACAAGCCAAATCTGGGGATCGGTTTATATGGGGGCTATATATAATTATGGACCGATGTGGACCAATTTTTGCATGGTTAGTAGAGACCATATACCAACACCATGTGCCAAATTTCAGCCGGATCGGATGAAATATGCTTCTGTTAGAGGCTCCACAAGCCAAATCTGAGGGTCCCTTTATATGGGGGCTATACGTAAAAGTGGACCGATATGGCCCATTTTCAATACCATCCGACCTACATCGATAACAACTACTTGTGCCAAGTTTCAAGTCGATAGCTTGTTTCGTTCGGAAGTTAGCGTGATTTCAACAGACGGACGGACATGCTTAGATCGACTCAGAATTTCACCACGACCCAGAATATATATACTTTATGGGGTCTTAGAGCAATATTTCGATGTGTTACAAACGGAATGACAAAGTTAATATACCCCCATCCTATGATGGAGGGTATAAAAAGGTCGATCAAATACGTATATAATTCAGTTTGACAAAATTTTCTATAGACATAAAATTTTGACAAAATTTTCTATAGAAATAAAATTTTAATAAAATTTTCTTTAGAAATAAAATTTTGACAAAATTTTCTTTAGAAATAAAATTTTGACAAAATTTTCTACAGAAATAAAATTTTAACAAAAATTTTCTATAGAACTAAAATTTTGACAAAATTTTCTATAGAAATAAAATTTTGACAAAATTTTCTATAGAAATAAACTTTTGACAAAATTTTCTATAGAAATAAAATTTTGACAAAATTTTCTATAGAAATAAAATTTTGGTAGATTATTTTTGCTCGAGTGGCAACCATGATTATAAAGCGATATGGACCAATTTTCGTGTGATTGGAGATCGGCTATATATAACTAAATATAGACCGATATGGACCAATTTTGGTATGGTTGTTAGCGGTCATATACTAACACCACGTTCCAAATTTGAACCAGATCGGATGAATTTTGCTTCTCCAAGAAGATCCGGAGGTCAAATCTGGAGAACGGTTTATATAAAATGCATGCAAAAACAACAACATTTTTCTAATTATACAATTATTATTCGAGCTTTATGGACAGATATAGATTAAGGAACATGGTTAATAGAGCCATTGAAAAGAAAACGCCAGATACCAATCTATACACGCCTGGACTGTACATGTTTCGGTTCGGGCGAATGAACCTTTCCACAGCCTTTAGTATAGATCTGGCTGGGAGAGATAACTCAATTTTGGGCCCTTTATGCTAACTCCTTATGGAGAAAACATTTGGGAAATTTCCTCTTACAAATTGAATCATCTTTTCTCCCACTGTACATCATCTTTTCATATAACTTACAAGTCCCTTAATCTTATTTTTATTTCGTTTTGTTACATAGTAATGCCACAACACGAAATTTATTTTTAGAAAGCTTATTTGTTAGAATTCACCTAACAGAATTGAAGTTCACGTATTAAAAAGTTTCTAAATATATTTAAGTGAATTGACTCCTTTGACTACCAATGTCCACCTAGGAGGACATCTTGCTACATCCATGTTTACATAAGAAACTTCCAAAAATTGTTGTTTCGTACTCTATACCAATAGAATAAAAAAGAAGAAAAAATAATTTTGCAATAGCTACTTTTAATTCGGTAGTGACTGAATAGTCTAGGTTAGGATAGGTTAGGTTAGGTGGCAGCCCGATGCATCAGGCTCACTTAGACTATTCAGTCCATTGTGATACCACATTAGTGAACTTCTCTCTTATCACTGAGTGCTGCCCGATTCCATATTAAGCTCAATGACAAGGGACCTCCTTTTTATAGCCGAGTCCGAACGGCGTTCCACATTGCAGTGAAACCACTTAGAGAAGCTTTGAAACCCTCAGAAATGTCACCAGCATTACTGAGTTGGGATAATCCACCACTGCAAAACTTTTTGGTGTTCGGTCGAAGCAGGAATCGAACCCACGACTTTGTGTATGCAAGGCGGGCATGCTAACCATTGCACCACGGTGGCTCCCACTGAATAGTCTAAGTGAACCTGATACATCAGGCTTCCACCTAACCTAACCTAACCTAACCTTCTTTGAAGTGTATCCTTACTGCAAATCTCCATTTCTTTGCCTCGGAAGCTTCTATTGCTTATCATTATTAACGTCATAACTTCCTCTTTATTATGAAATCTTATAATTTTCAAAAAAAATATATATATTTTTTCTTACTGGAAACATCTTTAATGCCTCATGTATGTGGCGGTATAGTTCTGTAGACTTGGCTTTTACTGATTTATGAAACTTTACTCCACCCTATTATATCGCCAACAATTGCTGCTCCTTTGGCATCAGTAATATTTTATGAATTCATGGATAAATTTGTTTGCATGTCAGATAATATCGATATTGAAATGTTAAGCAACACAAACCAGTCAATGGCAATGACACTGATACTGACTAAATGTCTATCACGATGATGTTTTGTCACATAAATGAAGTTTATGTGTCCGCGGACATGTCATCATTTGAAAGTGTAACTTTATGTTTCCTTTGACAATCATTCGAAGAACAAAAGGTAACTCTGATGGTGGTGGTGATGGTGGCAGTATCTAGCTAAATTCCCATGGAATCATTTAATGTCATTTTTGTCACATGCATAATTTTATTCACACAAGAAATGTCAAACAAAAACAGAGCACAACAACAACAACACAACTCTTAAACAGAGCATAGTTAATATTGTTGTTTGGTTGGAAGGGAACTGGATCAGTAACAACCATCAGAATTTACCATAGAATGGTTTATTTACATCCACCAGCAGCTACAGCAGTTGTAGTGACACGACCAACAAATGATAATGAATTGTTCACCGATGTGTGACCAAAGAATTACATATTCAGGTGTTTTTTTTTCTTACTATGCCAACGATGTATGAACGAAAGAATTCTGTAAATGAGTCATGGTTTTGTACAATGGGAGAAATAGTGAATTTAGTTCCATGAAAATTTTGAAAATAAAATCGATGCTCCTTTATTCTTCTTTCAAAAAAAAAAAAAATATATATTGTGTTGTGTTCAAACATTGCTTGTCCTTATACGCATTGCTTATACTAAGCGGGGTTCACATAACATAAAAAATGCATTTCTCTGCTACAAAGATTTTCTGAATTTTTTTCGCAAAAAATTTATAAACTTTTCAATGAAGTTGTTTTGTATTTAGTGTTAGTAGATTCGACTTCAAAATAGGTATCTTTCAATTCTATACAAGCTAAAAAACATTTGGATTTTCTTCTAAAATTTCAAACTTTTGTCACCAAAAAAAAAAAAAAAATTGTTACAAAACTTTTACTTTTGCAATAAAAACATTTGTTGATTTGCGGTTCGATACTCAGTCCAGGCGAAAGGTAAAATTTATAAAATCGAAAAATGAAGAAGAACTACATGGTTTGCATTGCAGAAAAAGGTTCTAAGAACTAGAGGTGTGCACGTGACACGTAATTGTCGTGACTCACGCGTGAGTCGTGAGTCACGCTGATGGTAAAGGCGTGAGTGTGCGTGAGCGTGATTAACCAAACAAATGTCGTGCGTGAGTCACGAAAATAATATCTTCGTGAGTGTGCGTGTGTGACGAATTTCGGAAAAACACGCTCACGAAAATAATCCCGCTTACGAACATAAAATGCTTACCAGTTCAATTCATATATAATTTTAGTGACATCCTAAGTGTTAAAAGTTTTATAACGCTCTCGATTTTAATCATACTCATATTTTAGGTTAGGTTCTATAGGTAAATTACTAATAAAATTATTCGTGAGTCACGACATTTTTCGTGAGTCATGACATTTAAAAGATTTTCGTGCGTGAGTGTGCGTGAGTACAAATTTTCTCTTCCTGAACGAGCGTGAGTCCTACCAAAAAATATCGTGCGTGAGTGTGCGTGAATAAGATTTCTCCGTCGTGAGTGTGCGCGAGCGTGAGTAAAATATAACTCACGTGCACACCTCTACTAAGAACTAAAACACCTCGTGAAAATGAGACAGATGTGAGGGTAGATGCAATTAGGCAGAAAAGATTTTTTATACCCTCCACCATACACTCAGAGAAGAAACATGATTGTCACAATCATATTCGAAGAGCAAAATAATATGATAGGAGCTATTTTTGCTGCGACCATGTAACATTTTCACCTGCAACCATGTTGGCTCAGTGAACATGGTTCTAAGAAAAATAAAATTGTCCTCATCTAAAATGTTATTATATTAAAAAAAATTTTTGTTTCCAAATGTCAAAAATGGTTTTCTTCCAGTTAAAAGAACATGGTCACAACCTAAAATGTTTTGATCTTCATGAAAAAACTTTTTTCGTCGTCGAAAAAAGGACGCCACTTGAGAAAAGACAACACAAAATCAACTTTATTTATTTATAAACTAATTCATTGTTTGCTTGTATTTATAATATCGTGAAAGCAAACATCGAATATTTTTATACTCTCTATTTTGGTTCAATTTCGGCAATAAGTAATCATTCCATATTTATTTCGTGCCCATCAAATGTACCAACGCAGACATCATGTAACTGCATGTAAAAATAAATTATACCATATATCAAAATGCAGAACAAAAAACAGGTACATTTTTTCAATTACACTTTCCTTTTTTGTATGCACTTAAAACCACGTGAAACTTCTGAATAAATAAATTAACACAAAACACAGTATTCCGTACTCTCCCTCCGTCTATTCCAAGAAACAATCAACACACGACTGACGCGCAAAATGGAAATCTTGTGTACCTGCTCAATGTTTTTATAAAATTCTGCAAAAAATTAAATGGTCACAAATTCTATCATTTAAATAATAGAACATGTTTGCGGCATTCGAGAACCATTTAAATGCTTATTGCCTACATATATTTTTCTCCGCTCGAAAATTATTTTTACAAAGACATATAGCCCCCAATAAAAGGACCCCAGAGTCGGCTTGCGGAGCCTCTAAGAGAAGCATATTTCATAACATCCGGTTGAAATTTGGTACATGGTGTTGGTATATGATCTCTAACTACCATGCAAAAATTGGTCCACATAGGTCCATAATTATATACAGCCACCATATAAACCGATCCCCATATTTGGCTTGCGGAGCCTCAAAGATAAGCAAATTTCATCCGATCCGGTTGAAATTTGGAACATGGGGTTAGTATATGGTCTCTAACAATCATGCCAGAATTGGTCCATATCGGTCCATAATTATATATAGCCCCTATATAAACCGTTCTTCAGATTTGACCTCCGAAGCTTCTTGGAGCAGCAAAATTCATCCGATCAGGTTCAAATTTGGAATGTGGTGTTAGTATATAGCCGCTAACAACCATACCGAAATTGGTTCATATCGGTCTATATTTAGGTTAGGTTAAAGTGGCAGCCCGATTAAGTTTCAGACTCACTTAGTCCGTTGTTATATATAGCCGATCCCCAATCACACAAAAATTGGTCCATATCGGTTCATAATCATGGTTGCCACTCGAGCCAAAAATAATCTACCAAAATTTTATTTCTATAGAAAAAAATCACCATAGATTTACTCGCCTATTTATAATTTTTCTCCCACTGTATTCAACTGCTTCACTTGTTGTACCATTATATTGCTGTTTTGTAAGACTCCTTGGAGGGATAATTATTTTTCCTTCCCGCTTATTTTGTCAAATCATTTCTTTTGTGTTTTATTCAGGCATTATAATTATTTTGTTGTAGGTGTAGTGTGGGCGTATGACTAAGTGTGCGTGAGTATGCTCTCTTCACTTAAGTATGTGTATGCATGTGTTTCTTAGCTGAATGCATAGTAGTGCAGAAAAATGGGAAGTAATAAGATCAGTATCAGTGTTGCCAATTTGGTGCTTTTAGCACCAAATTTAGTGCTTTTTGATTTCTAAAAAGCACCAAATTGCCTTTTTGGTGCCTTTTCAAAAAAAGCACCAACTTGGTGCTTTCTGGCATTTTCATTTAGTGCTTTTGGTGCTTTTTTTATTTTCAACAGTATTAAGTTTAATTGATACAAAAATTTTGATTAGACTGTCAAGAGCCGAAGAAACTGAAATTTATTGCCAAATATAGAATTTGATTGTTAGGAAGTTGGTATTGATTATTTTTTAATTAATATTGTTATTTAGGGTATTCTGTAGGAAAGTCGAGCGATGAGTGTCGAATTTTTGAATTTGGTAAAGATGTCATTAAAAACGTTTGTATTAAATTCACAAAAGCACGCACAACTGAAATAAGCAATAGACTCCTTCCATATATTAATATTTTGAAAGGTGAAAAACATCACTGATCAAAATGAATTGGACGAAAGCATTAAAACTGATCAAGGTGTATACTTGAATAGCGGTTCATAATGGTGAGTACTAAGTTTGAGTGTTGCCGCTAAAGTGAAAACTATTTCAGTAAAAATGGGCATAAAATTATGCATATTTGCTACAAATTTTATTATACCTTGATGGGGAATAACCAAAAGCAAATTTTCACAAAGTTTGCTAAAATGACTATTTTAGCGGCTAAACTCGATCTTAATACCCCTCTTAATACATCTTCGGAAGTTTTTTTTTTTTTTTTTTTTTTAGTAGAGCATTTAATTATCGATTTTGTGGTGGAAGGTGGTATGTTAGAATTTATAATATTTTTTTTGGTGCTTTTTGGCCTTGGGGAGTTGGCAACACTGATCAGTATAGTGATAATGGAAATAACGAGAGTATATGGGGTGGGGGAGGGAAGAATTACGTTGCAATAACTACAACCACAACATCAATAAAAGCACAACGATGGTTGTGTGCACTTTGATGCCATTGAACTGAAAACACTGTTGTTAAGAATTAAGATGACAATAAAACAATCCACCAAACAAAAATGCTATATCAACAACAACAACATCGTAAATAATAATAATAATAATGATGACATTGAGTGTAATGTACTATTTTCTGTGGTCGTACTCTCTTTCTCACTATCTTTCGCTCTTTGTTGTCCTCCCTGTAATTATGAATTTGAGCAGCAGAGTTGTTGACTGTGTTTGTTGCATCGTTTCTTTGTTTTGCAATGCTTCAGTTGGTTGAATTACCAAGAACTTCTTCAACTAAGCCATTGTTGATGTCATTAGAATTTGCATTTTAATCAAAAAAACAAAACAAAAATTATATACCTAAAATTCTTTGAGTTTGTTTATCACTTGTTTGCGGAGGGTATAATAAAATTAAGATACTGGTGAACACAAGGATGAGCCGAAAAAATAGTGGGTTACAAATAGGGTCACTAAAAACCTTTTTTTTCGGTTTTCGATTTATCCCAAAATTCAAATTTTTTGTGTACATTTGAAAAAAGGTAAGACGTAAATAATGATGGACTTTTAGTGTAATAACATTTAATACCGATTTTACTGAAGGTAGATGTCGCATTAAAAGTCATCAGTATACAGTATACAATTATATCTTGTACATTCAGTATTATCGAAGAATGGAAAATCATATAAACAAAGAGTAGTGTTTTTAGCGAAAACGTGTTGTTATGAGACATCTTTTTAACTTCTTCACAAAGTTCACTTCCATGATAGAAATACAATGAAACCTTTCAAAAATGGACACTCTGAAAACTGGACTCCCAAACGTAGACAGTTGTCTGGGGACAACTGTCAACTTGGGAGGTGTCCACTAATGAGATGTTAATTTCAATATTAACCATTTGAAATTAACATCTCATAAGTGGACACCTCCCAAGTGTGGACAACATTTTAGGCGACCGTGAGTGTCAACCTTTCAGAGGTTTCACTGTAGCGCAGTGAAACCTTCTACGTTTGGGAGGTGTCCAGTTTTCGGAGTGTCCAAATTTAGAAGTTTTACTGTATTTCTATCATGAAAGTGAACTTTGTGAAGAAGTGAAACAGGTATCTCATAACAACACGTTTCATTCAACTGTTGTTCATACTCGACTAACGGATTAAAAATTGTTTCCATATTTTATTTCTATAGAAAATTTTGTCAACATTTAATCTCAATTGAAAATTTTGTCAAAATTTTATTTCTATTGAAAATTTTGTCAAAATTTGATTCCTATAGAAAATTTTGTGAAAATTATATTTCTATAGAAAATTTTGTGAAAACTTTATTTCTATAGAAACTTTTGTCAAAATTTAATTTCTATAGAAAATTTTATTTCTATAGAAAATTAAACTGTTGTTCATACTCGACTAACGGATTAAAAATTGTTTCCATATTTTATTTCTATAGAAAATTTTGTCAACATTTAATCTCAATTGAAAATTTTGTCAAAATTTTATTTCTATTGAAAATTTTGTCAAAATTTGATTCCTATAGAAAATTTTGTGAAAATTATATTTCTATAGAAAATTTTGTGAAAACTTTATTTCTATAGAAACTTTTGTCAAAATTTAATTTCTATAGAAAATTTTATTTCTATAGAAAATTTTGTGAAAATTTAATCTCTTTTGAACATTTTATTTCTATTGAAAATTTTGTCAAAGTTTTATTTCCATAGAATATTTTGACAAAAATGTTATTTCTATGGAAAATTTTAGCAAACATTTTATTTCTATAGAAAATTTTGTCAAAATTTTATTTCTATAGAAAATTTTGTCAAAATTTTATTTCTATAGAAAATTTCGTCAAAATTGTATTTCAATAGAAAATTTTGTCAAAATTTTATTTCAATAGAAAATTTTGTCAAGATTTGATTCCTATAGAAAATTTTGTCAAAATTTTATTTCTATAGAAAATTTTGTCAAAATTTTATTTCTATAGAAAATTTTGTCAAAATTTTATTTCTATAGAAAATTTTGTCAAAATTTTATTTCTATAGAAAATTTTGTCAAAATTTTATTTCTATAGAAAGTTATGTCAAAATTTTATTTCTATAGAAAATTTTGTCAAAATTTTATTTCTATAGAAAATTTTGTCAAAATTATATTTCTATAGAATTTTTTTTTATCAAAATTTAATTTCTATTGAAAATTTTGTACGAATTTCATTTCTAATGAACATTTTGTAAAATTTTTATTTGTATAGAAAATTTTGTCAAGTTTTTTTCTATAGAAAATTTTGTAAATTTTTTTTCTATAGAAAATTTTGTCAAAATTTCATTTCTATAGAAAATTTTGTCAGAATTTCATTTCTATAGAAAATTTTGTCAAAATTTGATTTTTATAGAAAATTTTGTCAAAAGTTGTATTTTATAGAAAATTTTGTCAAAATTTTATTTCTATAGAAAATTTTGTCAAAATTTTATTTCTATAGAAAATTTTGTCAAAATTTTATTTCTATAGAAAATTTTGACATAATTTTATTTCTAAAGAAAATTTTGTCAAGATTTGATTTCTATAGAAAAGTTTATCAAAAATTTATTTATATAGAAAATTTTGTCAAAATTTTATTTCTATAGAAAATTTTGTCAAAATTTTATTTCAATTTATTAATTTTCTTTTTATTCGACCTTTTATCAATATATAATGAAATGATTAGTCAAGCTCGAGGTCTTTATGTTTTTATTTATTTATTTATTTGTCGATATTTCGCCTTAATATGTAAGGCATTTTCAAGACAACCTATCAAAATAACATAAAACAAATACGTAATAAGCCAAGCATGTTTACATTCTTTTACATTGAATTCTCTTTTTTCACTTACATTAACAATAGTACAAAAAGCACAAACAAAACTTAAAGTTTATTAATCAACCTGTTCGGTCTCCGTTTGTTTTGTCACTGACGTCTTCTATGCGTTATTGGACTTTGTTCATTCGTTGAACCAACAAGCGATAGTTACTTGCACATCCCTCTATGTCTGCTTTGTGGTTCATACGTTTTGTTGTTGTTGTGTTGATGATGTGTAATGTTTCTAATGTAAGTCTCTTATTGTAATTTATCTCGTTATCTATCACTCTCACTCCTTCTAAGTCTGGCTCATGCTTTTCTCTTGCACAGTGTTCTGCTAATGCCGTTTTTTGGTTTGTATTTCTGTTTCTTAATTTTATATCTGATTTGTGTCCTGCTAATCTAGATTTTAGTTTGTTCTTTGTGGTTCCAATATAAATTTTTGGACATTGTGTTAGGCCATCGCCGTTGCATTCTATTTTGTAAATTATCTATTTACGAACACCAAATCAAAAGTTGGCAAACTGGACAAATCAAATGTAATTTACAAAATAGAATGCAACGGCGATGGCCTAACACAATGTCCATAATGTAATAACATTTAATACCGATTTTACTGAAGGTAGATGTCGCATATATATATATATATATATATATATATATATATATATATATATATATATATATATATATATATATATATATATATATATATATATATATATATATATTACCTACACATACGTTTTTTGTCTAATATATACCACGTATGGACTAACTCACAATTTAAAAAACGATTTAAGATACCACAACCCAAGTAATTCGATTGTGGATGACAGTCTGTCGTAGAAGTTTTCACGCCATCCATGGTGGAGGGGACATAAGATTCGGCCTGGCCGAACTTATGGCCATATATACTTGTTTTTTTTTTTTTTTTTGTAGAGTTCTACCAACTGTGGCAACCGTGCTCGTGTGTTGTGATTTCCCTTTTACTTCGGGACATCCCAATATATACATTGGTGTGCAAGACAGTAAAATGTAGCGCCCAAAGGCGAACGGTTTTTACGATGCTCCAATAATTTTTGGACTACCATCCCTTGATAGTTGTGTATATGTAGTGCGTTTTAAAAGTCTAAACTTCTTCCAGGGAAAAACAGGTGTCAGAGATTCCCATCTACCATAACAATAAAGAGCTGCATGTCATTATTTCACTTGCCATTGTTTTCTGGTTTCCCGTTTGAGGGCATATATTAAATTAATTGCAGCGGAACGATGAGTCAAAATTTTCGAATAATTAAATGGGACTGTTTTTATGTAAGTAAATGTAGAGACGTTAGAGATACATAAGTTCGGTATCTATGTGGACAGACGGACATGGTTAGGTCCACTCAAAAGATTTAGACGATCGTATATAATTTATGAAATATCCAATGTTGAATTTGGCTTTTTCTTGAACTTGGCCTTTCCTTGTGGATTTTGGTATTGATTCCAATCGAAGGAAGCGGCAATATTAAACTACAAGCTTTATTAAATTAAAATTCTCTTCTCTGCATTCTCTTTTTACGATATACTAACAAATCTATTCATATACAAATGTCAGTTTAAATATCCATATAACAGCAGATATTTCAAAGTAAAATATGTTTTTTTTTAATTTCAACATAAGATTTGGCATATATTTGAAATTGAATCTTGAATTTAAAGATTTAATAAATTTGAACATTATTTCGCTAATTAATAAAGTTTTCTCGACTTTAAGGAAAATGTACCGTACTTGGGTGGCCTTATTTTAATCTCCCCAATGTTCAACTGCTATTAGCTCCCCCCTAATAAAATCCCTATTTAAACAATTATTACTTATGTTCTATTAACCAATTTATGAAATTTTAAAAGTTTACTTATAATTGCCAACTTTTGAGAGCAATCGAATACATTTCATGATAACAATTGTGCTTACCCTTTAACATTTTCAATGGCCATCAAAAGAGTTTTTTTTAATCTAAAATCTGCTTAAATTTCGTTTCTCTGTTCCATCTGTTACCAGTAATTTTAGAAACTCTCGTATATAACCAAATTTGAACATTTTTAATGGCCAGTCTGAGTAACGCAAAAAAAGCAGTATTGAGTGTTCTTTATGGCCATTGCACGTGCTGCAAATGCCACCCCTAATCATTGCTAATGCATGGGGGGTATAGTATGTGTATCTTCCCACGACAGGGAATGGATAACGGCCAAAGAAGAATTCAGATAATTTTTTTAATGTTCATATTGAAAAGCAGATGAACCCTGGAAGCATAAATTAACCGGGTAGACCGATGGGAAAAATATCCTCATTTTCGAAAAAGGAATTAGAAAGATATTTATAGACACAATAGGAAGCTTTACCCAGCAGGCTCTTATACAAGAAAAATATTTTTTTGAAGTTAATTGATCCAATTAATTTTTATATAAAATTGTTCATTAGCCGAAAATTTAGTCTCAATGAAAATAAACCTATTTTTATTTTATTGATTAATTACATTTATAATTAAATTATGAATATAATCCTAAGCTTCAATTAAAAAATCAAATGACATAATTAATTTATGTGACTAATTCTTGTTTTGATTAATAAATTTAATTGAATCAATTGAATTTTTATTTGAATATTCGTTCAAATCCAATTAAAATGTTAGTGTTAGTTTTTTTTTGTGAAAACTACACCATCTAGGCTATTAATGTTTAAATTTCAGATTTGGAGAAGTTTTAATACTGCTACTACAACAAGAAATATTTCAAATTGAGATTTTATTCGATTCAAAGTTAGCGAGACCATGACGATTATGCATTTAAAATAAAGTTTACTTGGATCCAAAGATTATGGCCTTCCATTAAGGATTTTGGTATTGACTTGGAGCCAAAGATGCGATTTCTTTAAAACAAAGAAGATTTTTTAGCGACTTATGCGGTTTTAAATCTACGATCAATAAAATTAAAATTTGGATAGTGATTTCATTTATCGAATTGTCATTCTCTTTTCGCGGTATGTTCATAAATATATTCAGTTTAAAAATCCAAATTATAACGGATACTTCAAAGTAAACAAGTATATACGGCCGTAAGTTCGACCAGACCGAATCTTATGTACGCTTCACCATGGATTGCCTAGAAACTTCTACTAAAGACTGTTATCCACTATCGAATTACTTGGGTTGTGGTAATACTTGTCGATGGCAAGTAGGCAAAAAAAAGGGCAGATTAAAACCTATATAATTCAGTTCTTGACCGGTATTAATTTATAAGCGGTAAAAGAGAGGCAGAAGCGAAATATGGGGGTTGGTTTATATGGGGGCTATATACAATTATGAACCTATATGGTCAAATTTTTGTGTGATTAGTACCAAATTCAAATTAAATTTGCTCATCCAGGAAGAAGTCAAATCTGGGGATTGGTTTATCTGGCGGCTATATATAACTATGAACCGATATCGACCACTTTTGGCATGAATGTTAGCGACCATATACTAACACAACGTATCAAATTTCAGCCAAATCGGATGAAATTTGCTTTTCCATGAGGCTCCCGTTCTGTTATGGGCATCTGGTTGGTTGTTCTACGATTTCTTTTAAAAAAAACCGAACAGGTGGAAGATCTGGGACTATTCCAAAGGGGATTGCATCGGAAGGAAGAAGATGGAAAGATCACATCGCGGATTCACAATGGACCTATATTGGTCTAAGTGGACATCAATTTAACACAAAATTGATGTCATCCTCTACAAACTAACCTATGACAAGCCCATGTAAAATTCATTGCAGATAATCCAAGTTTGCACTACTTCTGGATCACACATTGGGCATCCAAACTACTTCTTGGGAAGTTATTTTTTTGCTGGGTAATTATAGACCGATATGGACCAATTATTGCATGGTTGTTAGATACTATATACTAATATAACGTAAAAAATTTTAACCGAATAGGATGAAATTTGCTCTTCCAAAAGGATCCGCAAGCAAAATCTGGGGATCGGACAAATTTTTGCATGGTTGTTAAAAGTCATATAATAACTTTTAACTAGATCTGGTGAAATTTGCTCCTCCGAGAGCCTCCGCATGCCAAATCTGGGGGTGGGTTTATATGGGGGAAACCTACCCCCAGAAACGGAAACGTGGTCCGATATAGCTCATTTGCAATACCATCCGACCTACATCAATAACAACTACTTGTGCCAAGTTTCAAGTCGATAGCTTGTTTCGTTCGGAAGTTAGGGTGATTTCCACAGACAGACGGACAGCTGGACAGAAGGCATACGAACGGACACTCAGAATTCCACCACGAACCAGAATATATATACTTTATGGGGTCTTAGAGCATTATTTCGATGTTTTACAAACGGAATGACAAAGTTAACATACCCCCCACCGAGGTGCAATGGTTAGAATGACCGCCTTGCATACACAAGGTCGTGGGTTCGATTCCTGCTTCGACCGAACACCAAAAAGTTTTTCAGCGGTGGATTATCCCACCTCAGTAATGCTGGTGACATTTCTGAGGGTTTCAAAGCTTCTCTAAGTGGTTTCATTGCAAAGTGGAACGCCGTTCGGACTCGGCTATAAAAAGGAGGTCCTTTGTCATTGAGCTTAACATGGAATCGGGCAGCACTCAGTGATAAGAGAGAAGTTCACCACTGTAGTATCACAATGGACTGAATAGTCTAAGTGAGCCTGATACATCGGGCTGTCACTTAACCTAACTTAGATCGACTCAGAATTTCACCACGACCCAGAATATATATACTTTATGGGGTCTTAGAGCAATATTTCGATGTTTTAAAAACGGAATGACAAAGTTAATAACCCCCCATCCTATGGTGGAGGGTATAAAAATGTTTTTTTTTCTAATTCCAAAAACACTTTAAACCAAAGATGCTAAATTCTCAAAATAAGTGTTGGCATATATTTGAAAAGTTTTTATCTTAAATCTTAAGATTCCATATTTCATTTAATTTAAGGATAATTTCTTTAAATAAAAAATGTGCTACTTTATTTTAAGGAAAATTTGCCTTAGTTCAAAGACATACAACGCAAATTATCAATATTTGTGACCTAAATTTAAAAATTTAGTCCATTTTTAATTTAGGTTTAAACATTTAGGTTACTTAATCTTAAATATTATGTAAATATAGCAAAAATGCATGGTGTTTTTCAAAACTTTCTTATATGCATTTTGTTGTTTTCTTTGGTGGGTACTATGTTGAGTTTTTCCTTCAAAACTATAAAATAAAACTTCAATTATAAACAAGACGATAATTATATTTTGAACAATTCTTGTCGCAATCACGGTTGACACTCGAGCCATTAAACCATGAATATCGATTTTTTTTCTAAACTTTATTTCTCTAGAAAATTTTGTCAAAAAAAAAGTTTAACAAAAATTTAATATATATAGAAAATTTTTGTCAGAATTTCATTTCTATTGAAAATTTTGTAAAAATTTTATTTTTATAGAATATTTTGCCAAAATTTCTTTAGAAAATTTTGTCAAAATGTTATTTCTATAAAAAATTTTGTCAGAATTTCATTTCTATCGAAAATTTTGTCAAAATTTTATTTCTATAGAAAATTTTGTCAAAATTGTATATTATAGAAAATTTTGAAAAAATTTTGTCGAAATTGTAATTTTGTAAAAATTTTGTCAAAATTTTATTTCTATAGAAAATTTTGTCAACATTTTATTTCTATAGAAAATTTTGTCAAAATTTTATTTCTATAGAAAATTGTGTTAAAATTTTATTTCTATAGAAAATTTTGACCGAATTTCATTTCTATAGAAAATTTTGTCAGAATTTCATTTCTATAGAAAATTTTGTCAAAATGTTATTTCTATTGAAAATTTTGTAAAAATTTTATTTATATAGAAAATTTTCTATAGAAAATTTTGTCAAATTTTCTTTTCTATAGAAAATTTTGTCAAAATTTTATTTCTATAGAAAATTTTGTCAAAATTTTATTTTTATAGAAAATTTTGTCAAAATTGTATTTCTGTAGAAAATTTTGTCAAAATTTTATTTCTATAGAAAATTTAGTCAAAATTTTATTTCTCTAGAAAATTTTGTCAAAATTTTATTTCTATAGAAAATTTTTTCAAAATTTTATTTGTATAGAAAATTTTGTCAAAATTTTATTTCTATAGAAAGATTTGTCAAAATTTTATTTCTTTAGAAAGATTTGTGAAATTTCCTTTTCTTTAGAGAACTTTGTAAAAAATTTATTTCTATCGAAAATTTTGTCAAAATTTTATTTCTATAGAAAATTTTGTCACAATTGTATGTTATAGAAAATTTTGTCAAAATTTTATTTCTATAGAAAATTTTGTCAAAATTTAATTTCTATAGAAAATGTTGTCAAAATTTTATTTTATAGAAAATTTTGTCAAAATTTTATTTTATAGAAAATTTTGTCAAAATTTTATTTCTATAGAAAATTTTGTCAAAATTTTATTTCTATAGAAAATTTTGTCAACATTTTATTTCTATAGAAAATGTTGTCAAAATTTCAGTTCTATAGAAAATTTTGTCAAAATTTTATTTCTATAGAAGATTTTGCAAAATTGTATTTTATAGAAAATTTTATTTCTATAAAAAATTTTGTCAAAACTTTATTTCTATAGAACATTTTGTCACAATTTTATTTCTATAGAAAATGTTGTCAAAATTTTATTTCTATAGAAAATTTTGTCAAAATTTTATTCCTATAGAAAATTTTGTCAACATTTTATTTCTATAGAAAATTTTGTCAAAATTGTATTTTATAGAAAATCTTGTAAAAATTTTGTCAAAATTTTATTTCTATAGAAAATTTTGTCAAAATTTTATTTTATAGAAAATTTTGTTAAAATTTTTCTATAAAAAATTTTGTGAAATTTTTGTTTCTATAGAAAATTTTGTCAAAATTTTATTTCTATAGAAAATTTTGTCAAAATTTTATTTTATAGAAAATTTTGTTAAAATTTTACTTCTATAGAAAATTTTGTCACAATTTTATTTCTATTAAAAATTTTGTAAAAATGTTTATTTGTATAGAAAATTTTGACAAAATTTTATATCTATTGAAAATTTTGTCAAAATTTTATTTTATAGAAAATTTTGTCAAAATTTTATTTCTATTGAAAATCTTGTCAAAATTTTATTTTAGAAAATTTTGTCAAAAAATTTTTTTATAGAAAATTTTGTCAAAATTTTATTTTTATAGAAAACTTTTTCAAAATTTTATTTCCATAGAAAATTTTTCAAAATTTTATTTCTATAGAAAATTTAATTTATATAGATTTTTTTTGTTTCAAAACCTTATTTCTATACAAAATTTTGTTAAATTTGTATTTCTATAGAAAATTTTGTCAAAATTTTATTTGTTGTTGTTTTTTATTTCAGCTTAAAACCATACATTGACTAAACTACAAGAGTAGCTTAACCAACAGAGGAAAAGAATGTTTGTCAAATTTATTTGGGCAAAGCCCTATAGACTGCAAGATGGTTGGATGGACGCACGTTTCGGAATTACCACATTCCTCATCAGCATCCTCTACTTGCAGCAAAACTATCAACCAATTATCAGAATAAATTCAGGCAGTTTATTAAACCCAACAAAAACCACACTTGAACCCTCCGAAAAAAGGTTTTACATTGATAGCCGGCTTTTGCCGAAATAAATTCGAAACAAACATATCTCTTTTCCTGAATTTATTCTGATAATTGGTTGATAGTTTTGCTGCAAGTAGAGGATGCTGATGAGGAATGTGGTAATTCCGAAACGTGCGTCCATCCAACCATCTTGCAGTCTATAGGGCTTTGCCCAAATAAATTTGACAAACATTCTTTTCCTCTGTTGGTTAAGCTACTCTTGTAGTTTAGTCAATGTATGGTTTTAAGCTGAAATAAAAAACAACAACAATGCTTAAAGAACAAAACCAACAATAACAAAACAAAACAAATGGAAATTTTATTTCTATAGAAAATTTAGTCAACATTTTATTTCTATAGAAAATTTTGTCAAAATTTTATTTCTATAGAAAATGTTGTCAAAATTTTATTTCTATAGAAAATGTTGTCAAAATTTTATTCCTATAGAAAATTTTGTCAAAATTTTATTTCTATAGAAAAGTTTGTCAAAATTTTATTTCTATAGAAAATTTTGTCAAAATTGTATTTTATAGAAAATTTTGTAAAAATTTTATTTCTATCGAAAATTTTGTTAAAATTTCATTTCTATAGAAAATTTTGTCAAAATTTTATTTCTATAGAAAATGTTGTCAAAATTTTATTTCTATAGAAAATGTTGTCAAAATTTTATATCTATAGAAAATTTTTGTCAGAATTTCATTTCTATTGAAAATTTTGTAAAAATTTTATTTGTATAGAATATTTTGCCAAAATTTCTTTAAAAAATTTTGTCAAAATGTTATTTCTATAAAAAATTTTGTCAGAATTTCATTTCTATAGAACATTTTGTCAAAATTCTATTTCTATAGAAAATTTTGTCAAAATTGTATGTTATTGAAAATTTTGTAAAAATTTTGTCAAAATTGTAATTTTGTAAAAATTTCATTTCTATAGAAAATTTTGTAAAAATTTTATTTGTATAGAAAATTTTGTAAAAATTTTATTTCTTCAGAAAATTTTGTCAAAATTTTATTTCTATAGAAAATTTTGTCAGAATTTCATTTCTAATGAAAATTTGGTAAAAATTTTATTTGTATAGAAAATTTTGTCAAATTTTTTTTCTATAGAAAATTTTGTCAATTTTTTTTTTCTATAGAAAATTTTGTCAAAATTTTATTTCTATAGAAAATTTTGTCAAAAATTTATTTCTATAGAAAATGTTCTCATACAATTTTATTTCTATAGAAAATTTTGTTAAATTTGTATTTATATAGAAAATGTTGTCAAAATTTTATTTCTATAGAAACGTTTGTGAACATTTTATATTTTTTAGAATATTTGTGAAGTACCTGCCAGGAATTTCATCAATCTGCCAAACAGTAAAAAATCGACCATTTTTGGTAGAATTCTACCAACTGTGGCAATGGTGCTCGCAACCCGAACATGGTACCCACCTTTATATGATATATATGTTTATATCCGTTCCATGCATACTGTATACCATTTACTTACTCTGTACACATGTATATGTTATAAGCATTGCCACTAACCCGCCACTTTAGTGCAAGCGACAGACAAGTGCTATTATTTTCAGAGATAACACAAGTTTCTTATATTTTGTTTATTAGATTTTCTTATTGTAATGAGAAAATCAATAACTAATGAATCTGATGCACTGAACTTGTATTAAACATATTTAGTAATTCACTTATTCACTAAGGGTTACTCAAAGAACCACTCATTGAAGGGTTGTAGGTTTATTATTAAAATGGCTAAGGAGAGCCAATTACACAAACACACCAGATATCCTTAATATAATTTTTCATTCTATTTATGTTATATATTAATTCTTTTGATTTTCATTTCACACACTATAAATTCACTTTCATTTATTGTTTTAATGCTTTTGTTTTCTTCAAAACTTTTTCTTCACAGAAAAAAACACGACTTTTTGCGGCAGCCGGTAAAATGTTTTGAAACATTTTGTTTTGTCGTCTGCCACAGGCTTGTAATATGTGGTGATATTTTGGGTAAACAAAAATTGACGCATGTGTAATGCGGTGTGTTTGTTGCTAAACTTCCACTCCTGTGAACTGAGTAACACACACACATACACAAGTGTTGGTACCCTAGCAACATAGAAACATGAAAAGCATACTAAGCTGGTAAGCAACATTTTATTAATCCATGGACAGTGGTATTTATATACCTTTACGAGAATTTATTTACAAGGGAAAATTAGATATTAGAGGGGGTAAATCATATACAATATAGAACTGTTTTTTATTCTTTGTTTTTATTTTCAGCAAAATTTATGATATGAATTGTATAGAGTTCAAGTAATATTTGCTAAAAAATCAGCACAGGCTTTGCGAACGAAATATAGATTTGGTAGTTGACTTAAAAAATCTCTAGTTGCAAATAAAACAGAGGTTTATATCACCCTTAATTTTTTTTTTTGCGAGGAAAAAGGAATTGTGTCTGTATGAAAAACTAATTTTTATGGAATGCACAAGATGTTAAGTTTGTGAAATTCCACAAATGAAGGCCCCTTGGTCTTTAAATGAATTTCTTCAAGGATGAAATAAATAAAATGGAGCTTGTGCTAGGTTTCACATAAATCCAGGGTGATTTTTGCTTTATGATAGAAACGAAATGGATATATCGTTTCGACAAAGGAGAAAATCTTAATTGCTTTCACATTCTATACACTAAAAAAAAGCATAGCCGGTTCCAAAGATTTTGTCTTTACTCTAATGATTTTGGTATTGATTCCGAGCCGAGGGATTTGATATCGCCCATTAAAAAGTTTTAGCAACAACTTAAATTTTCATATTCAGACTCGACTTCAAGTAGAAATTATGATATGTTTCAAGTAAAAAACATTTTTAAAATAAAGCGTTTAAAAATGTCTTCTAGTTTTAAAAGCATTTTTGCTTTGTGATCAAGATGCAAAAAGTCAAAAAATTTAACGATGATTTCATTATTTTTAAAGAATTTGGCAAAATTATTAAAACCAATTCTACCTTAGTAAAACGAAATTTACTTTCAAGTTAGGACACCCAATTTTAAATCGAATCACTTAACTCTAAGGAAAAACCGACTTTATTAAAAAATTTATTGACTTTTGGACGATGAAAAAAACTTTATATCAGAGAAATGCCACTTCTAAGCTAAGCAAAATTCGCATTCCAAATTTAAGGACATGAAATCTTTGGCCTCGCGACAATATTTTTTGTCAGAGTAGGTTAGGTATAGTGGCAGCTCGATATTTCAGGCTCATTTAGACTCTCCAGTCCATTGTGATACCACAGTGGTGAAATTCTCTCTTATCACTGAGTGCTGCCTGATTCTATGTAAAGCTCAATGACAAGGGACCTCCATTTGTAGAGCCGAGTCCGAACGGCGTTTCACATTGCAGTGAAATCAGTTCGAGAAGCTTTGAAATACTCAGAAATGTCACCAGCATTGTCAGTGTAAAGAGAAAAAAATCTGGAGGACGGTAGATTTATTTTTAACATAGTCAATTAAAGCCTCTCAACTCATCTGAAAAACACCTTTCTTGGCGCCTACAAAGTAGACTTCAGGGCAGCGATTTACTCTTCATTCGACTAAGTTCTTGGCCCAATTTGGCCATGATGAGGCTGAAGCTAAAAGTGAGGCCGATTTTTCTTCAGCTTTGAATCAGCCCTATTATTCGACATCGTATAGCTCTTTTTTAATTTTTCCTTAGTCCCGACGGCTTGCAACTATTGTGAGTGATCAAGCCTCACTATTACCATGGCAATAGTTTTCTAAAATCCAAAATTTTATGCACTTATTTTATCATATTTACGTGATCTCTTCATATATTCCAGCTATCTCGTACATTCTCGACTGACGGTCAGACACTGCGACACCATGGAATTTGTCGCATAATGTTATGTGGTTGCCGATTTTCCGGCTCTTGGATGTGGTACAGTAGTCATCACAGAAGTCAACGTACAAAACATCCAAAAGCTCATAAATTTCGCTCTAACAGGTTGGCTACACATAGATGGCGTCGCTAGTATTAAATGCATATTATTTTTATATAGTACCAACCTTCAAATGATTCGTGTCAAAATTTGAAGTCTGTAAGTCAATTAGTTTGTGAGATAGAGCGTCTTTTGTGAAACAACTTTTGTTATTGTGAGAAAAAAAATGGAAAAAAAGGAATTTCGTGTTTTGATAAAATACTGTTTTCTGAAGGGGAAAAATACGGTGGAAGCAAAAACTTGGCTTGATAATGAGTTTCCGGACTCTGACCCAGGAAAATCAACAATAATTGATTGGAATGCAAAATTCAAGCGTGGTGAAGTGAGCACGGAGGACGGTGAACGTAGTGGACGCCCGAAAGAGGTGGTTACCGACAAAAACATCACAAAAATCCACAAAATGATTTTGAATGACCGTAAAATAAAGTTGATCGAGATAGCAGATGCCTTAAAGATATCAAAGGAACGTGTTGGTCATATCATTCATCAATATTTGGATATGCGGAAGCTCTATGCAAAATGGCTGCCGAGCTCACATTTGACAAAAAACAACAACGTGTTGATGATTCTGAGCGGTGTTTGCAGCTGTTAACTCGTAATACACCCGAGTTTTTCCGTCGATATGTGACAATGGATAAAACATGGCTCCATCACTACACTCCTGAGTCCAATCGACAGTCGGCTGAATGGACAGCGACCGGTGAACCATCTCCGAAGCGTGGAAAGACTCAAAAGTCCGCTGGCAAAGTAATGGCCTCTGTTTTTTAGGATGCGCATGGAATAATTTTTATCGATTATCTTGAGAAGGGAAAAACCATCAACAGTGACTATTATATGGCGTTATTGGAGCGTTTGAAGCTCGAAATCGCGGCAAAACGGCCCCATATGAAGAAGAAAAAAGTGTTGTTCCACCAAGACAACGCACCGTGTCACAAGTCATTGAGAACGATGGCAAAAATTCATGAATTGGTGATCGAATTGCTTCCCCACCCACCGTATTCTCCAGATCTGGCACCCAGCGACTTTTTCTTGTTCTCAGACCTCAAAAGGATACTCGCAGGGAAAAAATTGGCTGCAATGAAGAGGTGATCGTCCAAACTGAGGCCTAATTTGAGGCAAAACCGAAGGAGTACTACCAAAATGGTATCAAAAAATTGGAAGATCGTTATAATCGTTGTATTGCTCTTGAAGGGAACTATGTTGAATAATAAAAACGAATTTTGACAAAAAAAATGTGTTTTTCTTTCACGCACAGAAAAACCATGTTTGGACATGGTTGCCGCATCCATTTAATGCTTATCTAGAGCATGTAATTGCCGCGAAAACCATGTATTTTGTCTTTGTAAAAATAGTTTTCGAGCGGAGAAAAATTTATGGTGGCAATAAGCATTTAAATGGTTCTCAAATGCCGCAAACATGTTCTATTATTTAAATGATAGAATTTGACACCATTATATGGTCAGGAAAATCATGTACCTGACCATTCAATTTTTTTTACTTTTTTACAAGGAAAAAAGTATTTTTATAGGTTAAGTATAGACATGTCTAGAACCATTACATGGCCATAAAGACCATTTACATTTTTTTCGTGACCATTTAATTTTTTAATTTGTTTGCAGCGAAAAGAATTTTATAAAAAAAATTGAGAAGGTACACACGATTTTCATTTTGCGCGTCAGTCGTGTGTTGTTTCTTGGAATGGACGGAGAATACGGATTTACTGTGTTTTGTGTTTATTTATTTATTCAGAAGTGGCACGTGGTTTTATGTGAACACAAAAAAGGAAAGTGTAATTGAAAAAATGTACTTGTTTTTTGTTCTGCATTTTGCTATATGGTATCATTTATTTTTATTTGCAGTTACATGATGTCTGCGTTTGTACATTTGGTGGGCACGAAGTAAATATGGAATGATTAATTATTGTTGAAATTGAACCAAACTAGAGTGTGTAAAAATATGTGAAAAAATATAAATACAATATAAATATATAAATATATATAAATACAAATAAACAATGAATTAGTTTATAAATAAATAAAAACAAATAAATAAAGTTGATTTTGTGTTTTCTTTTCTCGAGTGGCGTCCTTTTTTCGACGACGAAAAAAGTTTTTTCATAAAAATCAAAACATTTTAGGTTGTGACCATGTTCTTTTAACTAAAAGAAAAACATTTTTGACGAATAACATAACATTTTAGATCGTGACCATTGTCTTTTAATGGAAACAAAATTCTTTTTATCAATATAATAACATTTTAGATGGAGACAATTGTATTTTTCTTAGAACCATGTTCATTGCGCCAACATGGTTGCAGGCTAAAATGTTACATGGTCGCCGCAAAAATAGCTGCTATCATATTATTTTGCTCTTCGAATATGATTGTGACAAACATGTTTCTTCTCTGCGTGTTGTTAGACTGGGGACTTATCAGCCAACCTGTTACAGTAGCCACCACAGAAGTCAACGTACAAAACATCCAAAAGCTCATAAATTTTGTTCTTTACATTAAAATTATATTTTTCTAATTATATTTTTCTCTCACACTGAGAAAAAATTATCTCCAAAATATTTCCAATTAAAAACTTGATTGAAGTTGGATTTTTTAAATTAATAAATTAACAGATACAATTAACTTCTTAATCAAGATAGAAACCTTAAGTTAATTAAGCCAATGTTTGAAAATTTTAAAATTTTTAATTAACAAATTTATTGATACAATTAACCTTTTAATCAAATTCGGAAGACTAATTCAGTTAAAAAAGAGCTACGGATTTTTTAATTTTTAAATAAAAATAAAAAAAAAAAAAATTAATCCAACTAAAAACACAACGTCAGATAAGAAAGTAATTGAAAATAGTTAATTTTTTAATTTAAAAAATTATTCAAATAAACTAAGTGATTGCAAATCAACATCAATTAAATTTTTAATTTAAAAAAAATTAAAAAAATTAATTGAAATTTTCAAATTAAATCAATTAAATTTTTAATCAAACATTTTTTTTATTTCCAATTAAAACTGTGATTGATACTAACATTGTTGTGATTGAAGACATTTCTATTAAAAATTAATTGGATTAATTAATTTTGTGATTGAATCGGAAAAAAATTTATTTGGGTGCAGAAATCTTTTACTAGTCGCAAGATAAAAATTTTGCAAATTTACCTATTATTGATGCTTCTTCGAACTCGGCTTCATGTAGCCGATGAGGTCCTCTATAATTGAGCTAAATATAGAATCGACACTGATTCATAAGGGAAATGTCGACCATTTCTGGTATCACAATGAATTTGTTAGCCTCGGAAGAAGCAGTTAGTAATTCTAACCTAAAATAGAATATGAACTTACTTTGAATTATATATGGCTTCAGTTATGACAAGGCTTATTGAGTTCTTTAAATTTGGAGCATTTTGGTTCTGCATCAGATTTATGCCGAAGTTTTATATAGAAAAAATGACGGTTCCATACTCAAGATGGTTACAGTTGTGAGGGAGACATGGTGCAAGCCACTGCTCTTTTGTTTCTTTAATAAATTAACCCCTTATTACGCTTAAAACCTCCTTTATCTAAGTTACATAAAGATATCATGAAATTTTCGCCCACTGTGAGTATATGCCCATTTAGCAGATTTCGCTTTTTATGCTCAACAACACTCACATTGTGGTGGCATGACCGTGAATTTCTCTTCGTGGTTTTTGTGTTCTCCCCTAAAGTATGCTACACATTTGGCCGTAATATGATTTTGACAATACACAGAGTTGAGTGTGTACAGTACAATGCTTGGTTATTTCTCTGTGGGTGTTGTGTTGAAAATATCCCAAAATACAAAACAAAAAAGAGTATAGCATATCTAACGGAGGGGAAGTTGAATTCCCATAGAGTTACCAAGGTTATAAAGCCTTAGGCCTCTTGAACACAACCACCAGACGCATTCCCTCTCTAACGGTCGAACGAGAAGGTGGATTTTTATCAAACACGGTGATATTTAGATTTTTGTAAAAGCCGAGAAGAAAGTTAAAGTAGAAAAAAAAAACAAACACACACAAAACGAAGAAAAAGAATTTTGTTTACAAACATCGAGTAAACGAATGTATGTATGTGTGTGACGGTCGGGAACAAAGTGTTTGAATGTAGTAAACATTGTGTGGCGGTGAACGGTTCCGTAAATTGTCTTCTTTGTGTGTTTTAATCGGTTGCCCGTTGTAATGTTAGCTACAGAGAGAACGTGTGTGTTTTTGTTAGTTAGTTATGATGTTGAGGCTGTGAATTATATCAATATGTAATCTCTTGTAAATGTCCCATCATATATTCTCATCATTCACTCTGTAACCGTCAACCAGAGATGGTAGATTGTTTATGTTACGTATGTGCGGTTATTTCTTCGATACACAAAAAGGTAGATAACCTTTATTTGCGTAATTTTATGTGAACAATGTAAATTGTAAACGAATGATACTGCCATGAAAGTTGAATTCAAAATATTGTACATCATTTTTTTTTTTTTTTGTAATTTAAACAAATAAATTTTTAAGGTTCGAGTCTTTGGGATATAGGTGAAAAATAAAATAATCGCTATCACTATTATTTTATTTTTTTAGTTGCCATTATTTTTGTGAAATATAAGCAAAAAGTTTATTTTGAAAGATTTTGAAAGAAATTTGCCAGTGGTGATTGTGGAAATGTCAAGAAAAAATATAATAATAATAATAATGATAAATAAGAAGCCCGTATAAAAGTTTTATGGAAGTTTCTAACATTTGCTTGTTTTATTGGAATATTGAAAAAATATTTTATCATGTGTCACAAAAAGGACTGTAA
Organism: Haematobia irritans; assembly: GCF_050003625.1. Classification (NCBI taxonomy): domain Eukaryota; kingdom Metazoa; phylum Arthropoda; class Insecta; order Diptera; family Muscidae; genus Haematobia; species Haematobia irritans. The sequence continues at coordinate 191,388,245 of NC_134399.1, read as the reverse complement.
TGGTAATTGTTAGAAATGAACAAAAAACAAATTTTAATAAATCTTTAAAATAAAATAAAAAAAAATGAATTTCCGGCTCTTTGGGTTAAACTGAAAAAGCTATTTTCCACAGCAAAAAGGAATCAATCGGATTTTTAAATTTGCCAATGGTGATTGTTAGAAATGTAAAAAAAAAAAAAATAATAGTATAAAAATTTTATTGAAATTTCTAAAATTTTTAATATTTTTTTTTTTAAATTCAAAAAATAATATATCTGTAACTTTTATTTTTTTTATTAGTTGCCAATATTTTTTTGTGAAAAATTAACAAAAAATGTATGCTGAATGATTTACGCATAAAGATAGAAATCAAAACTTGTTATAAAAAAATTGTTGACCCGGGTCTTTGGAATAAAGTAAAAACTATTTTCCACAGCAAAAAAGAATAAATCTATAATTTTGGATTGGATATGTGATTATAAAAATATTTTATTATGTGACAAAAACGGAATCTTAAATCTGTCATTGGTGATTGTTAGAAATTACAAAAAAAAAAAAAAATAATGAATTTATAAAAAAATATGGAAGTTTGTATTTTTTTTTAATAAACTTTTTGAATAAAATTTTTTAAATTCAAAAAATAATAAATTTCTAACTTTTATTTTTTATTAGTTGCCAATATTTTTGTGCAAAATTAACAAAAACTGTATGCTGTATGATTTACGCATAAAGATAGAATTCAAAATTGTTGCTCCGGGTCTTTGGAATAAAGTAAAAACTATTTTCCTTAGTAAAAAAGAATAAATCTATAATTTTGGATTGAATATGTGATTACAAAAATATTTTATTATGTGACCAAAAAGGGAATCTTAAATCTGGCAATGGTGATTGTTAGAAATTACAAGAAAAAATTAAGAATTTATAAAAAAATATGGAAGTTTGTAATTTTTTTAAGAAACTTTTTTAATAAAATTTTTTAAATTCAAAAAATAATAAATTTCTAACTTTAGTTTTTTATTAGTTGCCAATAGTTTTGTGCGAAATTAACAAAACCTGTATGCTGTATGATTTACGCATAAAGATAGAAATCAAAATTGTTGCTCCGGGTCTTTGGAATAAAGTAAAAACTATTTTCCACGGCAAAAAAGAATTAATCTATAATTTTGGATTGAATATGTGATTATAAAAATATTTTATTATGTGACAAAAACGGATTCTTAAATCTGTCAATGGTGATTGTTAGAAATTACAAGAAAAAATTAATAATTTATATAAAAATATGGAAGTTTGTATTTTTTTTAATAAACTTTTTAAATAAAAAAATAATGAAATGATTGATTAAAGGTCGAATAAAAAAAAATTAATAAAAAAATAAGAATTTAATTTCGGGGCCTAAAAAAACTTGCAAAATAACGAAAAATAAATCTATCACTATTATTTTATTTGCATTTAATATTATTTGCAAATTTTGTTGTGAAATATAAGAAAAAACGAGGATTTACTTATAAAGATAGAAATAAAATCGGCTATAAAAATGTTCTTCCCGTTTTTTGTTTTGGAATATTGGATATGTGATTCAAAACCATATTTTATCAAGTGAAAAAACTTATTACAAAAAAGAAATAAAAAGCCCTGATAAGGGCTAATATCGGCTATAAAAATGTTTTTCCCGTTTTTTTTTGGAATATTAGATATGTGATTCAAAACCATATTTTACGAGTATCAAGTGAAAAAACTTATTGCAAATAATAAATAATAAGCCCTAATAATATTTTTTTTTAATAAAAAAAATAAATAAATAATAATAATAAGTTTGGGGTCTTTAGCATGATAGTGATACAAAATTTTCCTTATAAAACAAAGAATAACCCCCATATTCATAAAAGTTTACGTAAACTTTAAACCTTTCCTTTGATAAACTGTCAGTAAATTATTATGAATATGGGCATAAATCTACCAATATTATAAAAAAAACTAATAGCGTTTTTAAATGTTTTTAATAAACTTTTTAAATTTGAACAAATAAAAATTAGAGTTTGGTGCTTTGGTAGATAGGCGAAAAAAAAATTATTTTCCGAAGAATAACATTTATTATTTGCCTATCTTTTGTGAAAAATAAACAACAAAAAAATATGTTGAAGAATTTATTTACAAATTATATAAAGCATATCGTGTACAACAAAATACTTACCCAGTTTATTGGAACATTGAATAAGTGATTAAAAAAATATTTTATCATGTGACAAAATCAAGTTTTTTTCAGTTGCCGATGGTGATTATAAAAAAATAAATAAAATAAATATTGCATATGTTATCCAAAAAATATTTTATCATGTGATGGATCTCTTCCGTTGGTGATTGTAACAAATTAAAGCCTGCATAGAAGTACAATGGAAGTTTAGAGTATTTTAATAAATTTTTTATCATTAAAAATCAATTAAAATTTAAGTTGGTGTTCTTTGAGAGAAAGGTGACATTTAAAATTTTATTTTTTTAATTATGTGCAAATTTTGTTGTGAAGTATAAGCAAACATTTTATGTTGAAGGATTTGTGTATAAAGATAAAAATCAAATAGATTAAAAAAATGTTAGACAATTTATTGAAATATTGTATATGTGATCAATGGATATGTTATCATGTGACAAAAACGAATTATTATATCTGCCGATGGTGAAATGACTAAAAACAAAATAATACAAATAATAAAAAAAGACCGTATAAAAAAATTATAGAAATTAGCTCATGTTTTAAATAAAAAATAATAATAATAAGAAACAATTTTTTTTTTAAGAATTTACATATAAAGATAAAAATGAAATTGGGTACAACAATACTGTGGCCCGTTTTATATAATATTGAAAATAACACAGAAAATAACACAGATTGTAAAAATTTGCCTATGGTGATTGTTAGAGATGAAAATAATTAAAATAAAAAATCTAATATAATCTAATTGATGTATATTTTATGCACAATTGATATTCAAATGTTTTATTGAAAATGTGGAAATTAAATTAAAATGTAAGTTTTTCCCGGAATGAAAAAAAAAAAAATAATAATTTTTAAAAATTTTCGAAAAAAGTGACTTCACCCAATGAAAATTTGATATCAATTCAATTTGAAAGGCAATTGTGAATTATATATTATGAGATTAATGTGATGACGCGTTTCTAGGATATAAATTGAAAATCTTAAATCTACATCTGTTCAATACAAGAATATATGGACAGATGCCGTCCTATTTTAGAAGTTGAAAAAGTAACATTTGTTTAAAAGCGTATATATAGTTTTTACAGAAAAAATCGTTTTTTATATTTCCTGAAATAACACTATCTACTACCAACTCAACTCGAAAGGCAATTGTGTAATATATTTTATGAGCCCAGCAAAAATATTTGGAAGTTCTTCTAAAGGCACAACTTTAAAAGCACTTCCAAAAATGTCCTCCCTAAGATGTTATTTATTTTAACTGCACAGGAACCCAGCAAAAAAAGCGTCGCCAAAAAATTAGTGAAAATGTTCTTTTTGAATCCGGAAGTGGTGCAAAATTGGCGCAGAATTTAACATGGTCTTGTCATAGGACGGATGTCCACCATTTCAGTAATCGTTGCACTAAATTTGCATCACTTCTTAAGGGATGAAGCGAATTCAATGTTTTGAATGTGAATTAATAAATTTTGTGATATTTTGACGAGTTTTTATCAAAACTCTACCAAATATACAAAATTTTAGTTTGAAGTTTTTAATGAAAATTGTGCCAAAAGTTTATTTCTCTAGAAAATTTTTGTCAAAATTTCATTTCTCTAGAAAATTTTGTCAGAATTGTATTTCTATGGAAAAACTTGCCTAAATTGTATTTCTATGGGAAAATTTGACAAAATTTTATTTCTCTGGAAGATTTTGTCAAAATTTAATTTTTTATAAATTTTATCAAAATGTTGTTACTCTAGAAAATGTTGTCAAAATTTTATTTCTATAGAAAATTTTGCCAAAATCTTGTATCTACAGAAAATGTTGCAAACATTTTATTACTCTAGAAATTTTTGTCAATATTTTATTTCCATTGAAAAATTTGCCACAATATTGTTTCTAGAGAACAATTTCTCAATATTTTTTTCTCTAGAAAATTGTGTCAAAATTTCATTTCTTTAGAGAATTCGGTCAACATTTTATTTCTCTACAAAATTTTGTAAAAATCTAATTTTTTAGAAATTTTGTTACTCTAGAAAATTTTGCCAAAATTTTGTTTTTTTTTTTTAGAAATTTTATTACTGTAGAAATTTTGTCAATATTTTATTTCAAATGAAAATTTTTCCAAAATCTTGTTTCTATAGAAAATTTTCTCAAAATTTTTTATACCCACCACCATAAAATGGTGACGGGGGTATTATAAGTATGTCACTCCGTTTGTAACACATCGAAATATCGATTTTCGACTATATAAAATATATATATTATTGATCAGGGAGAAATTCTAAAGGGTGATACGGTCAAAATTTGGTCAAGGGAAAACGCGTGTAAATCGGTGAAATCGGTTATTTAAAAAATCAAATTAAATTTCTTTTTCAAGTTCAATTAGTATAAAATTCAGGATAAATATTCAGTTAGGCTTTCGCTTTTCCAAATCCGAATTGCCGGGCCTCACGCTTGACACCTGCCATCAGATTTTGTACAGCCACCTTGTCCACCTTCTTCGCCGCAGAAAGCCAGTTTGCCTTGAACTGCTGCTCGTCCTTAGCAGTTTTTGGTCTTCTTTAGGTTCCGCTTGACAATAGCCCAGTATTTCTCAATTGGGCGGAGCTCTGGCGTTTTGGGAGGGTTCTTGTCCTTGGGAACCACCTGCACTTTGTTGGCGGCGTACCACTCCATGGCCTTTTTACCGTAATGGCAAGATGCCAAATCCGACCAAAACAGTACGGAACAACCGTGTTTCTTCAGGAAAGGCAGCAGACGTTTATTCAAACACTCTTTCACGTAAATTTCTTGGTTGACAGTCCCGGAAGCTATGAAAATGCTGCTTTTCAAGCCACAGGTACAGATGGCTTGCCAAGCCAGATATTTCTTTGCGAACTTTGACAGTTTTATGTGCTTGAAAATATCTGCTACCTTTCCCCTTCCTTTTGCCGTATAAAACTCCTGTCCCGGAAGCTGCTTGTAGTCAGCTTTGACGTAGGTTTCGTCGTCCATTACAACGCAGTTAAACTTCGTCAGCATCGTCGTGTACAGCCTCCGGGATCGCGCTTTGGCCGTCGTATTTTGTTTATCATCGCGATTTGGAGTCACTACCTTCTTGTAAGTCGATAGTCCGGCTCGTTTTTTGGCTCGATGCACGGTTGTAGACGATACACCCAGTTTATTTGCGGCATCTCGGAGAGAGAGGTTAGGTCCAAGTTTTGATATAGTCCCCATATAAACCGACTTTCCGATTTGGGGTCTTGGGCCTATAAAAACCTTAGTTTTTATCAGATTTGCCTGAAATTAGAAATCTAGAGGTATTTTGGGACCATAAAGAGGTGTGTCGAAAATGGTCCGTATCGGTCCATGTTTTAGTATAGCCCCCATATAGACCGATCTCCCGATTTTGCTTCTTAGGCGTCTAGAAACAGTATTTTCTATCCGAAATTGAAAATCTAGAGGTATTTTAGGACCATAAGGAAAAATCGAAAATCGTTCGTATCGGTCCATGTTTTGATATAGACCCCATAAAGACTGATTTCCCGATTTTGCTTCTTGGGCTTCTAGAAACTATATTTTCTATCCGATTTTTCTGAAATTGAAATTCAAGAATTCTTTTGGGACCATAAAAAGGTGTGCCGAAAATGGTGCCCATCGGTCCATTTTTTGATATAGCCCCCATATACACCGATCTCCCAATTTGCTTCTTTGGCTTCTAGATACTATATTTGCCATCCGCTTTGCCTGAAATTCTTGAGCTACAATAAACTGTATTTATTACATGATTTGCCTGAAATTCGAAATCTAGAGGTATTTTTAGACCACAAATAAGAGTGCCGAAATTGAGGTATATCGGTCCATTTTTTGGTATAACCCCCATATGGCCGATTTGTTTGAAATTGAAAATCTGGAGGTATTTTAAGATCACAAATATGTGAATAGCAAATGGTGCCTATCGGTCCACGTTTGCCTTTATTCCTTGGGCTTCTAGAATCCGTAGTTTTTATCCGATTTGCTGGAAATTAGTAATCTATAATAAAATTTTAGACAAACGAAATTTCTTTTTCTTATAAAGTATTTTCGTTTATTCAACGATTGTCTCTAAAATTTGTGTCAAACGAAAACTCTGCTTGTCTAAAATAACGTTTCTCAGAAAAGAAAACACTTCTTTCAGGGTATAGCAGGCGCACTGATCATGAACATTGCTTCAAACTGAAAGTAAAAGTTCCAGATTTTACTCATCGTATTTAAATAAATGCGGAAAAATCTACAGATTTACGCTTTTAAATCAAGGCGTAATTTCAAGATATCGTGTATATGTTTATATTTTCTCTAAAACTCAAACAAAATTGGTTCTCATAAATCCAGAATCTTATCTGGTCTTCATAGGTAGAATCTTTAAAGTTTGTCTTCTGGAGCTGGCTCGTTTGGGAGAAGATTTGTCATCAAACCCCCTACAATTCTATATATTATCAAGTAACCCACTACGACGAAGAGTTTTCATAGTAAACTATTATACTTGATTCATGGTGGTGGGTATTTAAAATTCGGCCCGGCCGAATTTACTGCTGTATATACTTGTTTTTTCTATAGAAAATTTTGTCAAAATTTTGTTTTTAGAAAGTTTGTCAAAATTTTTTTACTTTAGAAAATTTTGTCATTTTTTTCTATAGAAAGTTTTGCCTTAACCTTATATCTTCAGAAAATTTTGCCAAAATTTTATTTTTTTTTCGTAAATTTTGTTACTCTAGAAAATTTTGTCCATATTTGATTTCTATGGAAAATTTTGTCAATATTTTATATCTATAGAAAAATTTTTCAAAATCTTGTTTCTATAGAAAATTTTCTCAAAATTTTTTTCTGTAGAAAATTTTGTCAACATTTTTTCTATCGATTTTTTTTTAAATTTTTTCTATGGAAAATTTTGTCAAAATTTTATTTTTTTAGAAATTTAGTCAAAATTTTATTTCTTTGGAAATTTTGTCAAAATTTTACTTCTTTAGAAAATTTTGTCAAAATTTTATTTTTTAGAAATTTTATTACTCTAGAAAATTTTACCAATATCTTATATCTATAGGGAATATTGCCAAAATCTTGTTTCTATAGAAAATTTTCTCAATTTTTTTTTCTATAGAAAATTTTGTCAACATTTTTTTTATTGAAAATGTTGTCAATTTTTTCTATCGAATATGTTGCCAAAATTGTACCAAACAGTAAGAAATTTATCATTTTTGGTAGAACTTTTACCAACTGTATGGCAAGTATTCTTTAATAGTATGGGACGAATTCTTGGGGTCATTATCTTGGACAAACACAAATCCATTTTCCACACCCATTTTTTTGGGCAGATTCAGCCAAATTTTTCGTCTGAATAGTTAAATTATTTATTTTGTGTATATTTCCTTCAAGAAATATTAGGTTTCGAACGCCGTTTGTATGCTGTGATATATCTACCTACGTGGTTAACAGTATGTGTAATATAATACATATATATTTACTTCATATTTTTCATAAGGTTTCACAATTTATTTCATATTGATTGGTGTACAACTTTTATTTTTTGCTGACTGTATATACACATTTGGGTTACTTAACCATTTCATCTCCAAAAGAAATTGGATCATTGCATATATCTATATATAAAGTATGGGAAAATATTCAATGATAAGCATTAGTTTGACAAGAAGCAAATTTGATAGACTGAGAGTGATACAGTGACTGGGATAAACAAAATGAAATTCATAATTCTCTTGTCTTTGGTCATTATTTGCATAGCCATACCATCCTTAAAGGCGGCAAAAGTTTGTGTCATCCAAACTAGCACTTGTAGTACTGACACCACCAATGTTTGTGGTCGTTATGGACGATCAACTTTGTGCAAGAGATTTAAAAACAATTGTGCCCTGCAAATGGCCAATTGTGCGGACAATGTCGGTGAGTTGGATTAGATGAGGGTTTGTTCTTTTCGGAGAAACGAAATTGTAGACAAGCAAAGTTTTTTTCGTAAGAGAAAAAATACTTGGTGAGCAAAATATAAAGATTCGACAATGTCATTGCTTCGCTTGTACTAAATTCGGGTTTATTTGCTCTTAAAGAAAATAATTTACAAAGAATATTGTTTATAAAAAAATTCGTTCCGGAGGAAAGATTTTTTTAAAATTTTTAATCAAAATTATAATTAATATTGTGAATATATTTTTTATAGGCTATACATTAGTGAATGCTACCAACTGTAGGAATATAGCTCTCAATAAACGGGCTGTTTGTGGCAGCAGTTCATCCAGTAGCAGTAACGTTACTCCCATTATTATAAGTGCCGGAAAATAAGAACTCACAACATTTAAAATTTTATATTATAAGTTAATTTATATTACAAAGTAATTAAATATATAACATATAAATACTAATACAATTTCTAATATATAAATACAAAAATTTATTTCGATTAAACGAATTGTGAAAACAGTGTAATAAAGATCAAAAATAATAAAAAAAAGTATATACGCCCGCAAGTTCGGCCAGGCCGAATCTTATGGACCCTACACCATGGATTGCATAGCAAGTTCTACAAAAGAGTGTCATCCACAATCGAATTACTTGGATTGTGGTAATACTTACCAATGACAAGGTATCTTAAAACTTCAACAACATATTAAATTAATTTTTAATTTTAATATGGTGAACCGTTTTCAAGTTATTCCAATATACGTAGCGAAAGTGCCTTAATTTTGAACATAACGGTATATCTCGAAAAGTCGAGTTGAAAAAAAAAACCAAGTGCAGATTTAGATTCAGCGTCCCAAATAACCTTAAAAACAATATTCAGTTCTTAATCAGCAGAACCATAAAAAAATATCTTATATCTTTATATCAATTCAGTAAATATATATATAAATCGATATTTATATCAATTCAGTAAAATCAAAAGTTGTGCACCGATTGTAATGAAATAAAGCTTAGTTTATTCGAAATATATCTAAATAACAGATTCTGGAACAAAACTGTGATATTTGTCCCATTTTTAATTTTTAGGAATTTTTAAAGAAAAAAAAATTTGTTGTTAAAAATTAAAATTTTTTTCTTCAAAAATTTCAACGATATCTCTAAAACTTCTAGGAAAATTGAAAAACAATGTAAAGACGGCTTAAAGACAATATTGTTCGGGATTTTCTGATATTCTTTTAAATTTAACATGTTGAACCGTTTTCAAGTTATTCCAATATATGTATGTTTTTTTTTTTTTTTTTTTTTTGAATATTAGCTATCACGTTCGACAATTATACTTAATTGTATTCCATTTACACATTGGGATACGACTTGGACTCATTTCAAAGGACAAGTCGTGGGACACGTTTAGTAAAAATTACCCCATAGACAGGTCCTTATGAAAACGTCTGGGAAAACTCTTAGGAATTCATTTCATTAATAACCAATAAATGTAATCAGAATTTAGTATCCAGAGACTACAGAAATTCAAAAAAAAATTATGAAAATTTAAAAATTGCCACAACTTGGAGCACCTGCATCACTCCTGTGATAAATCCGTTAGTGGCAACTTGCACCAATTTCCCGTTGCAGTTTATACTTTCTTAAGATTTTCCGGTCTCAATTATAGTGTGATTTTCTTTTTATACTCTCTACCATAGGATGGGGGTATATTAACTTTGTCATTCCGTTTGTAACACATCGAAATATTGCTCTAAGACCCCATAAAGTATATATATTCTGGGTCGTGGTGAAATTCTGAGTCGATCTGAGCATGTCCGTCCGTCCGTCTGTTGAAATCACACTAACTTCCGAACGAAACAAGCTATCGACTTGAAACTTGGCACAAGTAGTTGTTATTGATGTAGGTCGGACGGTTTTGCAAATGGGCCGTATCGGTCCACTTTTACGTATAGCCCCCATATAAACGGACCTCCAAATTTGGCTTGCGAGACCTCTAAGAGAAGCAAATTTCATCCGATCCGGCTGAAATTTGGTACATGCGGTTAGTATATGGTCTGTAATGATCATGCAAAAATTGGTTCACATCGGTCCATAATTATATATAGCCCCCATATAAACCGATCCCCCGATTTGGCTTGCGGAGCCTCTAAGAGAAACAAATTTCATCCGATCCGGCTGAAATTTGGTACATGATGTTAGTATATGGTCTCTAATGACCATCCAAAAATTGGGCCATATGGGTCCATAATTATATATAGCCCCCATATAAACCGATCCCCCGATTTGGCTTGAGGAGCCTCTAAGAGAAACAAATTTCATCCGATCCGGCTGAAATTTGGTACATGATGTTAGTATATGGTCTCTAATGACCGTGCAAAAATTGGTCCATATCGGTCCATAATTATATATAGCCGCCATATAAACCGATCACCAGATTTGACCTGCGGAGCCTCTTTGAATACCAAAATTCGTCTGATTCAGTTGAAATTTGGTACGTGATGTTAATATATGGCCTCAAACACCCATGCAAAAATTGGTCGATATCGGTCCATAATTATATATAGGCCCCATATAAACCGATCCCCAGATTTGACCTCCGGAGCACCTTGGAAGAGCAAAATTCTTCCCATTCGGTTGAAATGTGGTACGTGATGTTAGTATATGGTATCCAACAACCATGCAGGAATTGGTTCCTATCACTCCATAATTATATATAGCTCCCATATAAACCGATCGCCAGATTTGACCTCCGGTGCCTTTTGGAGAAGCAAAATTCATCCGATCTGGTTGAAATTTGGTACGTGGTGTACGTATATAGTCTTTAAAAACCATGCAAAAATTAGTCCATATCGGTCAATAATTACACAGGGGACGCTGAATCCAAATCTGCAATTGGTTTTTTTCTATCAGCTCGATTTTTTCTTGACTTTAATAACTTGTTACGTACGTTAGTTAAATTAACTAAAAAATGGGAAAATTATACACATATCAAGCAAAAAAATTACTTAATTCGTGTCCAACAAAATAGTTCAGAATTTCTGGCAAGAATGTCTTTAGTGACATACGAAGTTCAAGATGGACCCATATATAGTAAATTTTATAAATGTAAAGAAACATTGAACTATTTTGTAAGAAGTACGAATTTAGTATTAATTTTTTCCAGTTTTTATTCCAACTACCAAAGAATGGTGACGGGGGTATAATAAGTTTGTCATTCCGTATGTGTAATAGCCCCCGTAAGACCGATCTCCCGATTTAACTCCTTGGGTTTCTAGAAATCGTAGTTTTTATCCGATTTTCCTGAAATATACTGGTATTTTAGACTCACAAAAACGTGTATCGGATTTAGTTTTTATCCATTTGGTAAGGCCACCATGTAAACCGATTTCACTTCTGAGGGTATAGAATGCGTACTGATCATGAAAATTGCTTGAAACTGAAAGTAAAATTTCCAGATTTTACTTCTCGTAATCATCTAAATAGTGGGTGTGAAAATTTACAGATCTTAGATTTGAAATCCAGGCGTTATTTCATCATTTTCGTGCATACTTACAAGAGATGTTAATGATTCCCTAAAACTCAAACCAAAATGGTTCTTATAAATCCGGAATCTGATATAGTCTTCATTGGTAAAAACTTTAAATTTATCTTCGGAAAGTGTAATATGTTAGTTGAACTGCTTTGTTTGGGAGAATATCTGTCATCAATCCCCCGTGAAATTTCTAAGGAAACTATAATATTTGATTCATGGTGGTGGGTATTTAAGATTCGGCCCGGTCGATCGTACTGCTGTATATACTTGTTTGTACGCAAAATATTTTTAGTGTAAAGGAAACTTTCTTCAAACATAATAATTCAATGAACTAAAATAAAGTTAAATTGGCTTTAGTGAAATAGAGAGTTCACTTTTTTTTTTGAGTGTAGTGCCAATCTTCCTTTTGAAATCTTGTGGAAACATATGTAAAATTGCATGACTTCCATTTCGGAAAGGTGTATTTGATACATTATTCTCAAGAAATTAAACCGAATAAATTGGTTTATTTTTATACCCTGCGCCACACTGTGGTACAGGGTATTATAAGTTAGTGCATTTGTTTTTAACACCCAGAAGGAGACGAGATAGACACATGGTGTCTTTGCAAAAATGCTCAGGGTGGGTCCCTGAGTCGATATAACCATGTCCGTCTGTCCGTCCGTCTGTCCGTCTGTCTGTGAACACATTTTTGTGATCAAAGTCTAGGTCGCAATTTAAGTCCAATCGCCTTCAAATTTGGCACATGTTCCTAATATGGGTCAGAATAGAACCTTATCGATTTTGGAAGAAATCGGTTCAGATTTAGATATAGCTCCCATATATATATATATATATATATATATATATATATATATATATATATATATATATATATATATATATATATATATATATATATATATATATATATATATATATATATATATATATATATATATATATATATATATATATATATATATATATATATATATATATATATATATATATATATATATATATATATATATATATATATATATATATATATATATATATATATATATCTGTCGCCCGATATAAACTAATATGGACCCAACAGCCAGAGTTTTATACCGATTTGCTTGAAATTTTGTACAAACATAACACTTAGTCGTATAGTCAAGTGTGCAAAATTTGATTGAAATCGGTTCAGATTTAGATATAGTTCTCATATATAGCTTTCGACCGTTTTACACTCATATGATCACAGAGGCCAATTTTTTACTTCGATTTAGTTGAAATTTTGCACAGGGAGTAGAATTAGCATTGTAGCTATGCGTGCCAAATTTGGTTGAAATCGGTTTAGATTTAGATATATCTCCCATATATAGCCTTCGCCCGTTTTACACTCATATGACCACAGAGGCCAATTTTCTACTCCGATTTAGTTGAAATTTTGCACAGGGAGTAGAATTAGCATTGTAGCTATGCGTGCCAAATTTGGTTGAAATCGGTTTAGATTTAGATATATCTCCCATTTATAGTTTTTGCCCGATATGACCACAGAGGCCAATTTTTTACTCCAATTTAGTTGAAATTTTGCACAGGGAGTATAATTAGCATTGTAGTTATACGTGCCAAATTTGGTTGAAATCGGTTTAGATTTAAATATATCTCCCATATATAGCTTTCGCCCGATTTACACTCATATGACCACAGAGGTCAATTTTTTACTCCGATTTAATTGAAATTTTGCACAGGGAGTAGATTTAGCATTGTATCTATGCGTGCCAAATTTGGTTCAAATGGGTACAGATTTAGATATAGCTCCCATATATAGCTTTCGACCGATTTACACTCATATGATCACAGAGGTTAATTTTTAACTCCGATTTAGTTGAAATTTTGCACAGGGAGTAGAATTAGCATTGTAGCTATGCGTGCCAAATTTGGTTGAAATCGGTTTAGATTTAGATATATCTCCCATATATAGCCTTCGCCCGATTTACAATCATATGACCATAGAGGCCAATTTTTTACTCCGATTTAGTTGAAATTTTGCACAGGGAGTAGAATTAGCATTGTAGCTATGCGTGCCAAATTTGGTTGAAATCGGTTTAGATTTAGATATATCTCCCATATATAGCTTTTGCCCGATTTACACTCATATGACCACAGAGGCCAATTTTTTACTCCGATTTAGTTGAAATTTTGCACAGGGAGTAGAATTAGCATTGTAGCTATGCGTGCCAAATTTGGTTGAAATCGGTTCAGATTTAGATATAGCTCCCATATATATGTTTTTCTGATTTCGACAAAAATGGTAAAAACACCAACATTTTCCTTGTAAAATCGCCACTGCTTAGTCGAAAAGTTGTAAAAATGACTCTAATTTTCCTAAACTTCTATACATATATATCGAGCGATAAATCATAAATAAACTTTTGCGAAGTTTCCTTAAAATTGCTTCAGATTTAAATGTTTCCCATATTTTTTTACGAACATTGTGTTCCATCCTAGTGCATTAGCCGAGTTATATGTTGAGTCTATAGATTGTATGAAAGTCTATCAAATTCTGTCCAAATCGAGTGATATTTAAATGTATGTATTTGGGACAAACCTTTACATATAACACCAAACACATTTGACGGATCCACTTTGTAAATCTAAATTTTCGATACCATATCGAAAATTTGGATCTACAAAGTGGCGCAGGGTATAATATAGTCGGCCCCGCCCGACTTTAGACTTTCCTTACTTGTTATAAATAAATAAAGTTCTTTAATTCTTTACTTAAACCCGAATTTATGAAAACCAACGTTTGTCTCCAATCCTTGTTGATTTCCTTTAAATAAAGTTATTTACCATCAAACAAAAAATCTTTGCTTGTCTAAAATTTCGTTCCTCAGAAAATAAAATTCTTCTTTCAGTGCAATTCTATTCTGAAATTCTTATTTTGAAATTTGATCTTATTTTTGATATTTTTTGCTCTTGGACAATAAAATTTGAAAAAAAAATAAAATAAAATAAAAACGTAGTGCTCTACCTGGTTGTATTAAATATCAGCCACCCTGTATATATGTTTACCATGAAATATAAAGATGTTTCATATTTGTCATTCGCTTTTCCTAAAAGGATAGCGTTTAATAAACACGGTTGTGGTTTTAGGATAAAAAGGGTTTTATTTATTTATTGTAACAATTTTTTTGGTGGTAAAATATCCAAATATTTGAGGTGTGTATTTAATATTTTATGTCTCTTATGTTAACTGATGGCAATATTGGATATAATGATTTCTGGCTCTTTAAAGAAAATTCCTTCAGCTCCTAAGAATATCATTGCAAAAATTCACTTTGGAAAATTTATTTTATTTATTATTTTTCTTTAAGCAGTTTGTTGAATACCAAGGGAGTTTTAATAATATAGTAAAATATCTGACATATCAAATATGATTTGGATATTATGCTAATCAAATGATTATATATCAATCTAACTAATCAGGCCATTAGGCAATTTTGTTAAACCTTTAATTCAATTGAATGGCCAAAGGGAAAATAATTTTCATTAGAAAGACAGTTTAATTTGATATAAAACAGAAGAAATTACTAAATTCTCGAAGAAAGCTTTTAATTATGTTTAACTAAAGAGAAAGCACAATCGCACACACACCCACGCACATATATGAACACACCAATAAACAAAGTCAAAGAAAGACAGACAAGTCATTTAATTAAAATGTCATTTGTATTCTATTTTTCAGATACTTAAGATGTCATGTCCCTCTTCATCATCAAATAACAGGGAAATGATAACAAATAGCATGGACTACATACACACACACACACACAAACACAAAGAGACAACCATGTTAAGCCTTCTAAAGACTGAATAGAGAAGACGAGAGAACAAGAGAACTCAATCAAATGTTGCATTCATCCAAGAAGGAAGAAGAAGAACTAAGAGTATGCAACGACAACATCAACAACAACAACCAATAGATGTTAAACGAATAAAGAAATGAATGAGAAAATGTTATTTCAAATAGTTTCTCCATACATTTCACAAATATTTTTCTAAAGCTTTAATTGTTACCAAAGAGTGTGTGTGAGAGAGAGAGTGACAGAGAAGAGAGAACGAAGAACTCTAAAATTAAAAGAAACTACGATGTTTTAACCTCTGGATATAGTTTAGAATATTTCTTCAAACCCCTATATGCAGCATAGGGAATATTTCCTGCATCTTAGGAGGCTGTAGGAGTTGGAGAAACTTTATCCTTTTGCTGGCATATGTATAAGAAATAGAGACATCCATAGACTTCTGTAACTTTTGTATTTCATTCAGTTCAGAGTAGTGAGATATTTCTTAACTGTCGCCAGAGTTGTTGCATGATCTTGAATTAATTATGCAAATTGAATTGAAACTGTCAACAGTTGAAATAACAACAGAGACCTAAGACAAAAGACAACAGCATACCAAAAGGGCTATATAGAGAAGTCAAAACTAAAGAGCAATATCAATCTTGTTTGTATTTCCATTTCATTTACATTGACTAGAAAAAGGAATAATGGAAAATATTCACAATATGAAATGCCCGGCAAATTGCAACAATCCATTGCATGGATTCCACTTGTCCTCGAAAATCGCAACACCTACTACAGACTCTGCTACGTCAGAAATTTCAGTTTTAACATCACCATCGTTGTCATTAACACCAAAACTGACCATGTCCTCAAAAATAGTCGGCCATCGACCAACTACAATATTTGATGAGAGCAAAAATCTATCGTCAGCTATATCAGCAACACCAATATCTGCTGCACTAAAATTCACAACGAAATCCTCTTCGCCAGAAAAAAGAAAAAAATGTCATCCTATAACACTACAAACACCAATGTGCTTATTAAAAATTCTTAGAAGGGCCATGGCAATGGAAAATGCCACCAGAGTATGTCACTCAAGTGGAGAGGAGTCGAACCCTACGTGTTGGTTCAAATGGATCATCAACAATACAAATGTCAAATTCACAATATTGCAACAGCAACAACAACAGCAGCAGCAGCAACATCAGCATAAACATCCTAGTCTCACCCAAGAGTCTCATGGTAAGCAATCCTATAGGACAAGGACTGGTTTGAATCTCTCCCACACTAGCAAATATCATCAACTGCAAGAGCAACAATATTTCCACTTTCCACCAAACGAAAACCATAGTGCCATGTTTTCATTACATCGCCAAAATAGCAAAAATATTTTACAGCATCAGCAATATCGTCAGAAAAAGCATCAGAAAGTGCAAGAATCACAACAGCTTCATCACAAAAGTGTTAGACGGTTAGCCAGAGCTAGCGGAGGGCGACAATATAAAGCTCTCAAATTCTTACAGTTGCTGACATATTTCGCAGCAATTATCACAACATTCGCAATGACACTGCCACAGGCTAGTGCCAGTGAATATAGGAGTTTAAAGGCAAGCGCAGCAATAACAGCAACAACGACATCATCACCCAATACATCCTTGACAAACTTCACCATAGATAAGGACATTCGAAGTAACCATATAGAGGATATTGTAACCCCTTCAACAACATTCCTCGAAACGAATGTGATGACACCTACATTATCAGCAGCAGCATCATCATCATCATCGTCGTCATCGTCACCCAATAGCATTGATTCTAGTCCTCCTGTTGATGGACATGGGATTATCCTTTCACGCTTTATTCGCTCCCTTGATGGTGTCAGTGGTTTAGGCAACTCTGGTAGTGGCCATAGCGGCAGCAGCAGCGGTAGTAGTTCCAGCATTTTCAGTTCATCTCCCAGTGGCTCATCGGGTTTAATGAATATTTACAATCAAAATTTGGACATTGGTCTTGGCAACAATATCGAATGTCCCAGCTTTGATGAGAGTTCAGCGTGTCCTTGTTATAAATTTGAAGATGGTAAGTAAATAAATGCAATGCTATGAAGGGCACATATTTATTTTTTAAACATAGACTAATATGACTTGGACGACTTTGGGGAAGTTTTAAAGGGTGATTTGTGAAATTTGAGGGAATTTCGGTTTGTAAAAAGACATACAAAAATTGTATCGGTAAAAGTTGATCATACTTTCAATAACGGTTAATAACACTGTCATTAAAATGTTGAATATATCTGGGGGTTTTTTGGTGTCCTTGATCAAACAGACAAATGTCATAAGTGCACGAAAGTGACGATATTTTTCGATAAATTTAAGAACATTTATTAGATGTAATTATTTTTATACCCTGCGCCACACTGTGGAACAGGGTATTATAAGTTAGTGCATATGTTTACAACACCCACAAGGAGACGAGAAAGACACATGGTGTCTTTGGCAAACATGGTCAGGGTGGGCTCCTGAGTCGACATAGCCATGTCCGTCTGTCCGTGAACACATTTTTGTAATCAAAGTCTAGGTCGCAGTTTTAGTCCAATCGACTTCAAATTTGGCACAAGTATGTGTTTTGGCTCAGAATAGAACCCTATTGATTTTGGAAGAAATCGGTTCAGATTTAGATATAGCTCCCATATATATATATTTCGCCCGATATGGACTTATATGGCCCCAGAAGCCAGAGTTTTACCCTAATTTGCTTAAAATTTTGCACAAGAAGAACAATTAGTACTATAGTCAAGTGTGCCAAATTTTATTGAAATCGGTTCAGATTTAGATATAGCTCCCATATATATCGTTGCCCGATTTACACTTATATGACCACAGTGGCCAATCTTTTACTCCGATTTAATTGAAATTTTGCACAGGGAGTAGAATTAGCATTGTAGCTATGCGCGCCAAATTTGGTTGAAATCGGTTCAGATTTAGATATATCTCCCATATATAGCTTTCGCCCGATTTACACTCATATGACCACAGAGGCCAATTTTTTGCTCAGATTTAGTTGAAATTTCGCACAAAGAGTAGAATTAGCATTATAGCTATGGGTATCAAATTTTGTTGAAATCGGTTCAGATTTAGATATATCTCCCATATATATGTTTTTCTGATTTCGACAAAAATGGTCAAAATACAAACATTTTCCTTGTAAAATCACCACTGCTTAGTCGAAAAGTTGTAAAAACGACTCTAATTTTCTTAAACTTCTAATACATATATATCGAGCGATAAATCATAAATAAACTTTTGCGAAGTTTCCTTAAAATTGCTTCAGATTTAAATGTTTCCCATATTTTTTTACTAACATTGTGTTTCACCCTAGTGCATTAGCCGACTTAAATTTTGAGTCTATAGATTTTGTAGAAGTCTATCAAATTCTGTCCAGATCGAGTGATATTTAAATGTATGTATTTGGGACAAACCTTTATATATAGCCCACAACACATTTGACGGATGTGATATGGTATCGAAAATTTAGATCTACAAAGTGGTGCAGGGTATAATATAGTCGGCCCCGCCCGCCTTTAGATTTCCTTACTTGTTTTTACTAACATTGTGTTATACCCTAGTGCATTAGCCGACTTAAATTTTGAGTCTATATATTTTGTAGAAGTTTATCAAATTCTGTCCAGATCGAGTGATATTTAAATGTATGTATTTGGGACAAACCTTTATATATAGCCCACAACACATTTGACGGATGTGATATGGTATCGAAAATTTAGAGCTATAAAGTGGTGCAGGGTATAATATAGTCGGCCCCGCCCGACTTTAGATTTTCCTTACTTGTTTTTCACTTGTTAAAGAAAATTTCGTAGTTTGAAGGAAATATTGTGCATTTAACGCAAGGGAGCCACCGTGGTGCAATGATTAGCATGCCCGCCTTGCATACACAAGGTCGTGGGTTCGATTCATGATTCGACCGAACACCAAAAAGTTTTTCAGCGGTGGATTATCCCACCTCAATAATGCTGGTGACATTTCTGAGGGTTTCAAAGCTTCTCTAAGTGGTTTCACTGCAATGTGGAACGCCATTCGGACTCGGCTATAAAAAGGAGGTCCCTTGTCATTGAGCTTAACATGGAATCGGGCAGCACTCAGTGATAAGAGAGAAGTTCACCAATCACAATAGACTGAATAGTCTAAGTGAGCCTGATACATCAGGCTGCCACCTACCTAACCTAACGTACGCAAAAAAAAAAAAATGATTAAAGTGTAGGAACATTTCTCAAAACATAATAATTCCATGAACTAAAATATTTCACACACACAATTATTTTTTTTAATTCAATCACGAAATTAATTTTTTAATTGAAATGTCTTCAATCACAGAAATGATAGTATCAATTAAAAAATTATTTGATCCAATTAAAACATTAATTGATACTATTAATTTTTGTTTCAATTAATAAATTTGTTGAATCAATTCAATTTTTTTTTATCCTAATTAAGACTTTCTTTGGAAAATTTTCCTGAATTTTTTTCTGTGCATTAGTGGGTAGAGCCCATATAGATCCATATCCCGATTAGACTTCTTGGGTTTCTAGACACTGCAATTTTTATCCGATCTAGAGGTAATTCATATCCATAAACGAGTGTGCCTAATATCGGTTCGAGATTTGATATAGTCTCCAAAACATGGACCAATCTCCCGACTGGATTTCTCGGGCGAATATACTTCCCCACAAGGCCCAAAAAGACTGTTTTCATATGTTGTTTTCAAATTGCTGAAACCGTGAAAATTGTTGTGGCAAAAATCGGATTTAGTTACAACGTGTGGGCATGCAAAAATTAACACGATTTTAATACGGTTATTTGAAATCCAGGTGGCAGTAGTACGCCTATATTTTCTTACTATACGTTTTTATAAGAAAAAGGCATTCTCTAAAACTTGCCAAAAACTAAGTATTTTACGACCTTTTTGACGTATGGTAAATACGCCGTAAATGTATGTCAAATACCTTACAGTTTACGACAGACCATCTCTGATTGTAAAGGGTGATACGGTCAAAATTTCCCCCCGATCCAGACTTCCTAGCTATCGACAAACGTTCCCCAAATACTTTAATTACATTTGTAATGGTTGATTTGGCAACTTTTAGCGATTTTGCCAGCTTTGCGTGCGAGTAGCTCGGATTTTCGTGATGCGCGAGCAAAATTTTGATACGCTGCTCTTCTTGCTTGGACGGCATTTTTACAAATGAAGAGTGAATTCCAAAATCAAAATAGGACCAACATTCTACACACACACATACCTTCAAAATGAGGGGTGTCCAGGTTTTTTAAATGCAAAATTGAAAGAAATACGTCAAGTTTATATTGACCAAATCTTGACCGTATCACCCTTTACAAGGTCTTGTCACCGCACGAAAGTTCTCCGTTTTCGGAACATTACATTTCTTTTGTTGAATGAAGAATTGAAATAAAAACAAAATTTTTAAAATATGTTCACTAATATTGTATCCTAGCTTTATTAATTTTAATAAAGTTTTATTTTTATCTTAACAGAATTCTTAGCAGAATTTCGTGAATAATAGTTAAAAATTCAATAATCTCAGTAAATTCTCTTTATTTTAACGACGGATTATGAAAATCTCAAATATAAGGAATACTAACCAAAAATTTAAAAATGTCTTGCGTCTTAAATGCATCCTTAGGGTAATTCCTCCCTTTCTTTCTCAGGGAGCATTCTATACAAAGGGTCATATTAAATAGACATTTAAATTGTATTTTAGTTATAATAAATATAAATTATTTCAACCACTTGCTTTTTGTATCACATTAATATTTTTTTTTTTATTTCCCTTGTAAACACATTTCCATTTGCCAGGCCTTTTCCTCGAATGTCCAGGAACGACAGCAATTTCATTGCGTTCAACGCTGGAGCACATATCATCGCCCATCCATTCATTGTCAATTTATGATTTTGATCGTTCGGTCACGTCTCTATCACCGGATGTCTTTCAACCTGGTGTCAATATAAGACATTTACAATTTTCCCATTCGCATCTGGAAACATTGAAAGATAATAGTCTGAAGAATGTACGTGGATCATTGGAATCGTTGAGCATCGTTAATGGTAAATTAACACAGGTACGTACATCATACAACATAACGATAATGACATATTGTAGTAAAGGGAGTGTATACAGCTGCACTCGCACTTACATTGTGCGACATATATGTATACGATAATTATATTTTAATTAAAACAAAAATTATAATATTTTTGTTAAAATTTTACTTCTTTGAATTTAAATTAAATTAAAATTTCTTAAAAAGACAAAAAACATTAATTTGTGAAATTCTAAAAAATCCTGGGTGAATATAATTCAAAACATGGAATTACTTGGGTTGTGTTAACACTTGCGGTTGGCAACTTATCTTAAAATTTCTTAACATTGCACTATGGGGCAAATGACCGGATAATGCGGCAAAAAGTCCGTTTTTCGATAGTTTAAATTGGAAAAACTGACACCGTTATTCTGTTTCAGATATCCCAGTAGCTCGAAATACAAAATACTAGAAACATATGGCAACTCATTCCATTTGAAACAAGCTGGTAAAGTTGGCTGTTTTTAGATTGTTTAAATTTTGAATCGCTAGGTAAAAAAACACATTGTAGAAAACTGGCTATAAAAAATAAACTAATAAGTGTATCTACATTGTGAAAAAGGAAAGTATTACTACAGGTATGTAGAATAATATAAAAAATATTAAAAGTTCGTATATGTTTGTGCGAAAAGAAATGTGTTGTGTTAAAGTTGTAAGTTTTTGTTTCATAATTTTCATGTAATATTTGTGTTTCGTGGAATGGTACTTTCTGTATTCACGTGTATTCACCGACATTTTGGTATGGAAGAAAGGTCCTTGTGTACACTTTTAGGTGATTTTAATTTCAGTTCCGGCTGCGTCCGGAAAAATTCAAAAAATTCAGTGTTTCTAAAACTAAAAAAAATTGAACTCATAACATTTTGACTTCAAAACGGTCGGGATTCCTTTATATTCGAGGAATGCAAGGTAAGCTTGCATGGCATTAATAATTAAGAAAACTTGTAGTATTTTCGCTCGAGCCAAACAAAATTGGAAGAAACAGAAATATCAGATGCGTTGCATTGGCAGTTTGCGAGAAATGCTTCACTAAATAGAAATAAATGTTATAATAAAGCCTTGATCATGCAAAGAAGGACTCGATGATTTGCAGAATAAGGGATCTTTTCAATAGAGTCATATTTTTGTGCAATTTGAAGCAAATTAAGGTGGCCTCTGGGACCAATAAAGTGAATATAAGATGAACGATATATATGAAAGCTATAAGCTAAATCTGAACCCAGTTCCACCAAATTTGGCATGTATTGTTAGAATGTTAATTCTGCTCCGTGTGAAATGTCACGTAACTCGGAGTAAAACTTTGGTCTCTGTGGTCACATTTGTGTAAATCGGACGAAGTGTATATATATATATATATATATATATATATATATATATATATATATATATATATATATATATATATATATATATATATATATATATATATATATATATATATATATATATATATATATATATATATATATATATATATATATATATATATATCAATTTTACCCTTTGTACAAAATTTGAAGAAAATCGGGGCGGTACTATGGCTTCTTGGGCCTAATATGTGCATATCGGGCGTAAAATATATATGGGAGCTACATCTAAATCTGAACCGATTTCTTCCAAAATCAAGTGTGCAAAATTTAAAGTCAATTGGTCTAAAGGTGCCACCTAGACATTGAATACAAAACCACAGTCTAGTGGAGGGTGTAAAAATTAACGGTTTCAGTAGGCGTGTCAGTGGGCGGATCGATCTGAAAATTTCTATGAACTCTTCTGACATTATGCACAACATGTGTTCCAAATTGTAAACCGATAAGTGCATTTTTGTAGTTTTTGTCTCAAAATCCCGTCGTTGGCCCCATAGTGCATTGTCTAAATTATAAGTTAGTCCATATGGAGTCTATGTAAGGCAAAAAAAAAAGCCGGAATAAATATCTATATAAGCCAATTTAGTTCTTGCTCGATTTATGAACTGATACGACAATTAGGGAGCCAAATTTCAACAAGATTCGATGAAATTTGTTCCTCCAGAAGTAAAATTTGGGGGATCGGTTTATATGGAGGCGTGATTGGTAGAAAGCACATACTGCACTCAAAAAAAAAAAAAAAAAAAAAAAAAAGTGAACCCTCTATGCCACTAAAGTCAATTTAACTCTATTTTAGTTCATGGAATTATTATCTTTGGAGAAAGTTTCCTTTACTCGAATGTTTTTTTGCGAACGTTAGTTAAATGATCAAAAAAAAAATGGGAAAAAATTATACAGAAATGAAGCACACACATGTGGTGTCAATTTGACAACGATATATTGATAATATGCGTTGTCAAAACAACAACCAACGTTCATGATCTGGAAATGTAATGATTTCAAATTTATACAAGACAATCCGATACCCTGACTCCAACCTAAATTATCTACTCCATACGCGTAACTGTCGCCTTAGCATATTGTACCATCGACGAAGTTTCCACAGGCACCGTTGGGAGCCACCGTGGTGCATGCCCGCCTTGCATACACAGGGTCGCGGGTTCAAACCAAATTTTGATCAAAACACAAAAAAAAAAAACTTTTCAGCGTTGGATTATCCCATCTCAGTAATGCTGATGAAATTTCTGAGTGTTTCAAAGCTTCTCTAAGTGGTTTCACTGCAATGTGGAACTACGTTCGGACTCGGCTAAAGAAAGGGGGTCCCTTGTCATTGAGCTTAACATAGAATCGGGCAGCACTCAATAATAAGAGAGAAGTTCACCACTGTGGTATCACAATGGACTGAATAGTCTAAATGAGCGTGAAATATCGGGCTGCCACTATAACTAACCTAACCTATCCATAAGCATGTCTAACGAACGTTTTCGTTTCATTTTGTTGTCGTCAGTTCACGATTTTGGAATGTAATATTTTTTAACTTTGTCATAATATTTATTAACTTTGGTATATTAACTTTGTCATTCCTTTTGTAACACATCGAAATATTGCTCTAAGACTCCATATTCTGTGTCGATCTAAGCATGTCCGTCCGTCGGTCTGCTGAAATCACGCAAACTTCCGAACGAAGCAAGCTATCGACTAGAAACTTCGCACAAGTAGTTGCTATTGATGTAGGTCGGACGGTATTGCAAATGGGCCATATCAGTCCACTTTTACGTATAGTCCCCATATAAACGGACCCCCAAATTTGGCTTGCGGATCCTCCAAGAGAAGCAAATTTCATCCGATCCGGCTGAAATTTGGCACATGGTGTTAGTATATGGTTCTTAAGAACCATGCAAAAATTGGTCCACATCGGTCCATAAATATATAGCCCCCATATAAACCGATCCCCCGATTTGGCTTGCGGAGCCTCTAAGACAAGCAAATTTCATCCGATCCGACTGAAAATTGGTACATGGTGTTAGTATATGTTAGTACGGTCTCTAATGATCATTCAAAAATTGGTCCACATCGGTCCATAATTATATATAGCCCCCATATAAACCGATCACCAGATTTGACCTCCGGAGCCTCTTGAAAGACCAAAATGCATCTGAACCAAAATGCATCTGAAATTTGGTACGTGGTGTTAATATATGGCCTCAAACACCCATGCAAAAATTGGTCGAAATCGGTCCATAATTATATATGGCCCATATAAACTGATCCCCAGATTTGACCTCCGGAGCCCCTTGGAAGAGCAAAATTCATCCGATTCGGTTGAATTTTGGTACGTGATGTTAGTATATGGTATCCAACAACCATGCAGGAATTGGTTCATATCAGTCCATAATTATATATAGGCCCCATATAAACCGATCCCCAGATTTGATCTTCGGTGCCTTTTGGAGAAGCAAAATTCATCCGATCTGGTTGAAATTTGGTACGTGGTGGTAGTATATGATATTTAACAACCACGCCAAAAGTGGTCCATATCAGTCCATTATCATATATAGCCCCCATATAAACCGAACCCCAGATTTGGTTTGCGGAACCTCTTAGAGAAACAAATTTCATCCGATCCGGTTGAAATTTGGAACGTGGTGATACTATATGGTATCTAACAAGCATTGGTCCATATCGGTCCAAATTGCTCCATATCGGCCCATAATTATATATAGACCCATATAAACCGATCCCTAGATTTGACCTCCGGAGCCTCTTGGAGGATCAAAATTCATCCGATTTAGTTGAAATTTGGTACATTGTGCTGGTATATGGTCGCTAATAACCATGTCAAACATGTCTCTTATCGGTCTGTAGCTACATGTAGCCCCCAGATAAACCGATCCCCAATCACACAAAAATTGGTCCATATCGGTTCATAATTGTATATAGCCCCCTTATAAGGCGACCCCCATATATAAATTCTGGCTCTCTAATTACCGCGCAAAAGTTCCTATTGGTTCGTAGTTATTTGTAGATTTCCCTATATATACCGGTCAAGAATTGAATTACATAATTATTTAATCTGTCTTTTTTTGCCTAATATATACCACGTATGGACTAACTTTCAAATTAGAAGACGATATTAAAAAGTTTTAAGATACATGACCATCGGTTAATATTACCACGACCCAAATAATTCGATTGTGGATGACAGCCTCTTGATGAAGATCCTACGCAATCCATGGTGGAGGGTACATAAGATTCGGCCTGGCCAAACTTACGGTACATATACATGTTTTTTATTAGTGTATATAAAGATGGACTCATGTGGACCATTTTTTGCATGGTGATTAGAGGCCATAAATTAACATCGCGTACCCTATTTCAACCAAATCGGATAAAATTTATATCTCTAGGAAGCTCCGGCAATCAATTCTGGAGATCGGTTAATATGGGGTCAATATTTATGTGATTAGAAGAAAGCATTACTTACAAAATTTCAACCGGATCGGATGTTTTTCCAGGCGCCTCAAGAGTTATAATCTCGAGATCGGTTTATATGGGGCCTATATATGCATTGAAAAATTATTTACATGATCGATTTTAAGATGCGCAATTTATAAAATATTAAAAACAAATTTCTTTAAACTAATGAAGTTTTAATTAAAATAAAGTATATCATCTTTGCCTCAAAAATTTTAAATTTAAAGCAGCATTTTCATAGCTTCCGGGACTGTCAACCAAGAAATTTACGTGAAAGAGTGTTTGAATAAACGTCTGCTGCCTTTCCTGAAGAAACACGGTTGTTCCGTACTGTTTTGACCGGATTTGGCATCTTGCCAATACGGTAAAAAGGCCATGGAGTGGTACGCCGCCAACAAAGTGCAGGTGGTTCCCAAGGACAAGAACCCTCCCAACACGCCAGAGCTCCGCCCAATTGCGAAATACTGGGCTATTGTCAAGCGGAACCTAAAGAAGACCAAAAAAACTGCTGAGGACGATCAGCAGTTCAAGGCAAACTGGCTTTCTGCGGCGAAGAAGGTGGACAAGGTGGCTGTACAAAATCTGATGGCAGGTGTCAAGCGTGAGGCCCGGCAATTCGGATTTGGAAAAGCGAAAGCCTAACTGAATATTTTTTAAGACAAAATTTTTTACTTTGAAGTAAAATTCAAATTACATTGGATTTTTGAAATATCCGTTATATTTGGAATTAATTTTTAAATGTTTTCACTAAAAACAAAAATCGGCATGTTTGGCTTAAGGAAGGGTCAAAAACTTTGGACCTAGTATTATGTTGTTTTGTTTGCATTTTGTTCCAAAAAAAAATTGAACTACACTGTGCATTTGTTGCTCTTCCAAGTTTCGTGGCAGGAATTCAAATCCTAATACAAAACTGAATATTACGCGAATAATACTACGTATTATGCCTGTACATCTACATAAGGTCTGGATCTGGATGCCACATATACGAATTTCGGCCCTTAGCTTGTGGTAAACACCATGTGCATGCACCAGAATTGAAAGGGAAATGGATGTGTTACCTACATGAGGAAGCAAGCATTCGAACTCACACGTTATGCGAACGTGTTTCTCATACATACACACGCATACGAATCAAAGAGAACTTACATATCTGCTTAAACATACACGCACACACTCTACAATCTGCTATGATTATATCCATGATGCTCTTCTTGTTTCTTATTTTGGGGTATTCTCATTTCCATGTTATTGAGCAGCTTAGCTAAGCTTGTTTTCTGTCCTTGTGTTGCTGCTGCATGCGTATGTGTTTTGGTATTCCAACGAATTCGTATGTAAATGCCAAAGGATCTACAACGAATTGAATACGTGCTGAAAAGAGATTCATCAACGAGGTGTCCGTGTGTCTCTGTGTGTGTGTGTGTGTTTATGTACAAGAGTGTAAATTTAATATTTAATTTGAAACATGAATAATTTCCCCCAAACATAACATGTTATGATGACGATGGCAATGACTACCACTGTTGTCCTTAATGTGCAGCGGTGTGGGTGATTGTGTGCGAGTTATATGAAATTAGATTGCTTTGTTTTGTGTATTCAAATAGAGAGGTGCGTGTGTGTGTGTTCTCTTATTTGCCACCATTACAATTATAAATCTCGAAATTTATGTTAAATCTAACAAGATTTTCTCTCTCTCTCCCTCCCCATATCCTCTTTCTAATACCAGAGGATGCAAAGAGAACTGGAGCAATAATGTTTTCACAATGCAAACATAATTTGCAAATTATGGCCATCTACCACAAAATATAAATCCACTGTGTTGTTGTTATTGTTGATGTTGCTGCTGAAGTGTGACTTAACAATGGTGACATGGAAAATAATTCAAGTGAAATTGATCCCTTGAGATTAAATTAATGCTTTTTAGTTTGTCAAAAGAATTGAAGAGAAACAGAGTTTTTGACTTATTTTAGTGAAGTCAAAAGAAAATTTCAAAGAAATGTGAGGTCCTTTTTATTTCTATTGCATTTATTTGACACGAGTTATGTTGTTTATAAATGCAAGCATTATCGTATGGTACATTGAATTTTTTTCAAGAGTAAAAACTTAGACTTGTTGTCGACCGAGGTTGATTGCACATTGTGGACAATATTTTATTACAGCCTTTAGATAGATTTATTTTGGCATTTAATTAAGAGTAGTTTTCAACTGACTGAATCTATTAGTTCCCAGCAAAAAAAAAACGGACTTCCAAAAAAGTAGTTTGGATCCCCCCAATTTGTGATCCGGAAGTAGTGCAAACTTGGATCCTCTTCATTGGAATTTACATGGGCTTGCCATAGAACGAAAGTACTCGATTTTTTGATCCTTTGCATTGCTTTAGAAGTTGTGCCTTCGAAAAAGATTTTTTCCAATTTCACTTTGTATTTTTATCAGTATTTTTTGATATACTTTTATTTTCTTATTATCTAATTTTTTACAAATTGAAAAACTTCTTCGCTTTCACAGGGGGTTGAACCTAGGTCTGTTGGGACCATAACAGAACGCCTTAGCACACTCAGCCACAAATGCCATTGAACACGATACATCAAAACGTCTATTCAGAATGTTTGTTATATGAACCTAATATGACACCACGGCATGACATTCTAACTACTTCCTGAGATGTTCTTTACTGTTACGAATGAAAAAAAAAACAACACTGGTTCAAATCTCACAAGCGGAATTTGCTTTATTAAATACTTTTCTAAAAAAAAAAAAATTATGTTATACATCGTTTTTTTTGGCATATATTTTTATATAAATATATTTTTTCCATTAAAAATCAACAAAAAATTAAAAATTTTCGTGATTTGCAAAACCTTCTCAAAAGGACTACCATGAAAGTGAAAAAGTCAAACGGCACATGTTCAAATCCCAGCGGGGATGATTGTTTTATTTATTTTTAAATTATTTTTTTTGCTTTTTTTATTGATTTTCTAGTCTTGTTTGTGAAATTTAATTATCCAAAACTTAAATTTTCACTTGGCCAAAGAGACTGCATCGAAAGTGGAAAAAATCGATAGGGGATCCCGGGATGGGCTTTAAAAGAAATGTTTGTGGACTTGTCGATAAGGATGGCATCGGAAGTTGAAAAAAGAAATGATTCCGGGATGAGCTTTAAAAGAAATGTTTGGGGAACAACTTCCAATTTTTTTTGCTGGGTTGTGGAATGTACAGGAAGATTAATTACCGAAGATAAATAGTTTTTCGGTATTTGATCCATTGCCGAAAATTCAAGTCAAAGTGAGATCCATGAAATGTGGACGAACAAATTTGTTAATTACAGTGTTTCTGATATATATTGTAACCAACTTCATTTGTAAACCGCTCGCTGACGAATATAATCCTATGCCAGTTTATTTTAATGTTTACAAGCTTACAAAAGCATTTTGATTTATTGCATTCAGAAATAAAGTTATTCATGATATAATTCAAGCGCGATACACTCAAAAAACAATGAATTCGGTGGAAAATTTTTATTAATTTTAGACAATTTTAATAAAACTATATAACAAACGTCATTACGCTTTAGTAAGATTTTAGTCGCATCTGGGTCAAATTTCAAGTCGTCGTTCGATGCGTCTTAACCTTCTAATGCCACAATTTTTTTGCCAGCAAGCACAAAAGCAAGAAAACTAAACAAGAAATTTTTATACGGTCAAATTCAGTATATGCTGCAAAGCCTCTTGAACAGTTTCCACTAAGTTTTCTTTTCATCTTACCCATTTTTGTTGTCTTAAGGAGTGTTTTACTAAAAGCTTCATTACACTAGGTAACAACACACAGAGAACATATTAGTTGAAAATTGATTGTTGTAATAAAAATTCTGCATCTACAATGAAATCACAGTTGTGTCAATCAATTTACATTATTTACAACCTTAATTCGTTCCTACTACCATTTGACGATTATTATTATAGAGTTTTGTTTGTAATACAAGTCAAATAGTTGTCCGAACTAAATGTCTCTCTTTTTAAAAAATTTGATTGAATTCGATACGCGCAACCAACCTTAAAAAACCTTCATAACTGTCATTTAGTATTCAGAACTTACAATTGATATTCACAACCGAATTCCTTTGGAAATATTTCTCAAATGTCATTAATATTATTAAAAATTATTCAATGTTGAAGGAAAACGTGTCTTTTCAATTTAAAACAATAAAAATTACTGAAATCAGAGTATTTTCAGCTTCAGTTTATTTGAACTCTTGGTGGATTGCCTATCAAATATTTCATGAACAACTCGCGCAGTGTGAAACTGTTCTAAGTACACCATATTCGATACGAGTCATATAAACAGTTCCTATCTTCAATTGTTTGGGATCGAGTTTTAGATGTGGAACAATTTTATAGTGTTAAAAGGTAAAAGTTTGAACCATGTTACAAATTTAAAGCGGCTCTAATGGGAAAATTCATCTCCACGTCTTTCTTTATCTATGGAACACATAAGGAAGTGATGGTGGCGAGTATGTTCTTATTTATTTTTTAAAACTCCACACTAATTTTCTGATTTAATTTGTTGCGTTTTTAGACTGGCTATGTCATCCCATTTATCATGTGCTCAGTTCGGACGCCACTTATAAATACTTGTATACTAAGAGTTCCAAAGATTTAACTACCATTGCCTGTCAATTCTGCAATCAATGCTGGAGGGTGTACTTTCAAAGGTGTATATTTTTTAATTGTTAATGTATTGTAATTTTACGTACTTTTCTGTTATTCAAAAAAATATGAATAAAATACAATATTCTGAAGGGAAAAAAACATTTTTAATTCGGTTAAGGTGGGTGATATAACCATATAAAGAAAGGAGCAACGACCAATTCTATCGTCTAATACAACCAACTCTATATATAGTATTAGTTGGATTTTCCATAATTCGATTGTGTCGACCGAATTTGTCGGGTGTCACAACTGCTAACAGAAGGTTGCTGCAACTGCCAAAAGGAGGTTGGCAATAAATTCGGTTATCACAATCAATCTGTATTCTCTGTGAAATAACAAAATTTTCTCTGTGATTTGTTTCTAGCATATTTTTTCTTATTGATTTTGACCTACTAAACACGAAAATGAGTTTTAAAAAATTTTCTGTCGATTGGTTTTCGAGATTTTTTTAATTTTTTTTTTTTAAATTTTTGGAGGTGCATCTACAATTTTGAGCCTATCTTTCGTTTTCTTTGACCTTTTTGATCCTAATACTACTCAAATTAAAGAAAATTGAACCGTCTACAACTCATTCTCAGAAAATTTTCAAATAGGGTAGGTTAGGTTAGGTTAGGTTATGTGGCAGCCCGATGTATCAGTCTCACTTAGACTATTCAGTCCATTGTGATACCACAGTGGTGAACTTCTCTCTTATCACTGAGTGCTGCCCGATTCCATGTTAAGCTCAATGACAAGGGACCTCCTTTTTATAGCCGAGTCCGAACGGCGTTCCACATTGCAGTGAAACCACTTAGAGAAGCTTTGTAACCCTCAGAAATGTCACCAGCATTACTGAGGTGGGATAATCCACCGCTGAAAAACTTTTTGGTGTTCGGTCGTAGCAGGAATCGAACCCACGACCTTGTGTATGCAAGGCGGGCATGCTAACCATTGCACCACGGTGGCTCCCCAAATAGGGTAAATAGTTTGGATGTTGGCGGCTTAAAAATGTTAAAAAACGACGTTTTTTTGGTAAACATTTGGCAGAAAAAAACATATAAAAATTCATAATTGTTTTTCATGTGCAAAATTTTAAGCAAATTAAGGTAAAACTCTGGCTTCTGGGGCCATATCAGTCCATATCGGCCGAAATATATATATATATGGGGGCTATATCTAAAATTGTACCGATTTCTTCCAAAATCAATAGGGATCTATTCTGAGCCAAAACACATACTTGTACCAAATTTGAAGTCGATTGGACTAAAACTGCGACCTAGACTTTGATTACAAAAATGTGTTCACGGACAGACGGACATCGCTATATCGACTCAAGAGCCCACCCTGAGCATTTTTGCCAAAGACACCATGTGTCTATCTCGTCTCCTTCTGGGTGTTGCAAACATATGCACTAACTTATAATACCCTTTTCCACAGTGTGGCGCAGGGTATAAAAATATATAGAAAAATATTTTCTATAGTAAACAATTTGTCAAAATTTTCTATAGAAAAACTTTTGACAACATTTTCCAAAAAAAAAAATTTGACAAAATTTTCTAAATAAGTTTTATTTAGAAAATTTTTTCAAATATAAAATTAGTGGTACATTTTCACAAATTTTTTATAGAAGTAAATTTTGACACAATTTTCATAAAAACAAGTTTTGACAAAATTTTTGTATAAAAACAATTTGAGAACATTTTCTAACGAAAACAATTTTGACAAAGTTTTCTATAGCGTTAGAGTTACACAAAATTTTTCTATAGATGTAAATTTTAACAAACTTTTCTATAGAAGTAAATTTTGACAAAATTTTCTGTAGAAATAACTTTTTGCTAAAAGTTGCTATAGAGGTAAATTTTGACAAATACAATATTGACAAAATTTTCTAAATAAAATTTTTACAAAATTTTTCAAAGGTAAATATTGAAAAAATTTTTTTTATAAAATGTTTACAAAATTTTCTAGAGAAATAAAATGTTGGCAAAATGTTGATCAAAAGCTTCAAAATATTTGGTTTTTAAATTTGGTAGATTTTTGGTAAAATTTTGTTCAAATTTTGGTAGATTATTTTTAGCACGAGTGGCAACTGTGTTTTCGACCCGACTAAGAAAAAAAGTTGAATGAAGGAAAGAGCAGATGGCTACACCAGAAAGGGAATATTTGACATAATTCGAAGAGTGGAAACAATTTTAACTCAAAATGGAAACAATTTAAGCTCCAATTGAAAATATAAAATTGTGTCGAATAAATCCAAGTAAACTTTTTTATGGTCTGCGGTGACTCACGTATATAATAATGACTGATTAAAATCTAATTATAACAAATACTTCAAAGGAAATATGTTTTATCGAAGCAAAATTTGCTTTACTCAAAATATTTTTATTCTAATTTTAATGAAAAATAATTTTAAAACAGGCTCTTAAATGCACTTACATTTCTCATAAGGTCATTTTATTCCGTATATGGTTTCGTTTTTCGAAAAATACTTAAAAGTCAATGCTGTCTCTGGTGGCATGTATTTTCGATTAAATTTTAACAGACCTGATTAGGATTGTCCAGAATCCCAGGGAATATGTTATTTTCGATGACTGCATTGACAACAAATGAAATTAACAACAAATTCGTATAAATTACGTTAAATGCTTTTTTTCGAATATAGAACAGTGACATTGGGGTTGATTAATTCAGTAACATGTCTCCACTATTGTTACTGTATACATATACTCACACACACACACATACAATATAACTACTACCAACTGTTACCCCTCGACTACAAGAAATGCCATCATGTTAAACATTCGTGACAATTTATATGCCATTCAAGGATTCAAGGAGTAAATGAATGTTTGTCAGCCATGGCCATTATAAATGTATGAATGAACAACAGACAGAATGGATGGACATATATGGTGTTTGTGTAAGTATGTGTGGGTGTGTGTGTATTTTTGTCGTTGTTTGTGGGCCAATACTGTCGGTGTTTTTCAAAAACATGAACAAAATTTATTCTCCCAAAAAATACGATGATAGAAGAGGGAGTTGTACTGAAAAAAAAAATTGGTACACTGGTGCATATTTTACACAACCCCCATCCACTTCTCTTTTTT
This sequence comes from Haematobia irritans, assembly GCF_050003625.1. Taxonomy (NCBI): domain Eukaryota; kingdom Metazoa; phylum Arthropoda; class Insecta; order Diptera; family Muscidae; genus Haematobia; species Haematobia irritans. The sequence goes on along the minus strand of NC_134399.1, from coordinate 191,353,988 downwards.
GCTCTGCTCTATGTTTATATGAAATTATGTTTGAAGCAACACGAATTACATAGATTTCAACAATGTTTGCCAACATACATGTGTGGGGGTACATGCTTTCATGTGCCCTTCCTATCATTGTGGTTTGTCAACACCATCATCATGACCGCTGTCATTGTCATGATCATCACTTCAATACAGTGTGGGGCAAAATTGTGGCTATAATTTTTTGAAATAATTTTTTTTTTATCGAGCTATAGCATATGATCTACCCTACATTGAAAAAAAAAAATGTTGTGAGGCCAAAAATTTCATGTCGTTAAAATATGAATGCAAAGTTTTTTTTAGCGTAGGAGACGAAGAAGGAAATATTTTTCAATACCTAATTTTAAAGAAGTTTTTACTTGAAGCATAGCATAATTTATACTTATAGTCGAATCTGAATTCGGTAATTTAAGATGTCGTTGACAAGTTTTTAAGCACTTTAAAAGCACATGAAGAACACAGTTGAAAAAAGGAATACATTAAAATTTCCTAGAAACAAGAAAGCAAGACTTAAAGGGAATGGTGTCTTAGAGGTTCGATTCCCCGCTTCTTTGGCTCGGCATCAACAACCAAATCATTAGTGTAAAGACAAAATCTTTGGAACCTGACATGCTTTTTTCAGTGTACTATTCTACATGAGGGAAACGAAAAAAAGTCGTTGCTCAATCTTAACACAATTTCAAAGAGATTGTGGTCTTTGGATGAAACTCCCACAAGCGCAAAAACATGATCGTATTATCAAACGATAGTCGCTACAAACTAAGATGTCCTGGAAAATGAAGCATGAAACAGGTACAGTAAACTTTGACCCGGATCTATATTGGGGAAGGAAAAGTTCACCAACTGTTAGAACAAAAAATATTCACTCTTTCCAATATTGAGCCAATGAAAAATTAATTGGGTCACTTATTTTGTCATTTGAAAATAAAAATTTTTTTTTCTATGTAATATTAGGAGACATACCCACCCATGTTCGTTGAAATTTTGTGTCATGGCAGAGAATTTCTCACTTCTCGGTCTGTAAACCGAAAGCTTCAGCATGAGTGAGTTTCTTTTGAATTCACCATTAATTTTCCGGACTGTTGGTCCGTTTGCATTTGCCATTACCTCACCTAAGATTTTATTATTGACCATTACATGTACGATTGCCACAGTTGGAAGAATTCTACCAAAAATTGTATATTTCTATTGTTGTTTAGATTGGTAGAATTTGCAAAATATTCGTCTTCACCTAAGAGGTACATCATAAATAGAAATAAAATTTTGACAAAATTTTCTATAGAAATAAACATTTGACAAAATTTTCTATAGGAATAAAATTTTGATAAAATTGTCTATAGAAATAAAATTTTGACAACATTTTCAATAGAAGAAAAATTTTGACAAAATATTCCATAGAAATAAAATTTTGCCAAAATAGAAATAAATTTTTAACTAACTTTTCTATAGAAATAAAACTTTGACAAAATTTTCTATAGTAATAAAATTTTGACAAAATTTTGTATAGAAATAAAATTTTGCCAAAATTGTCTATAGAAATAAAATTTTGGCAAAATTTTCTATAGAAATAAAATTTTGACAAAATTTTCTATAGAAATCAAATTTTAACAAACTTTGCTATAGAAATCAAATTTTAACTATCTTTTCTATAAAATAACAAGTAAGTAAAGTCTAAAGTCGGGCGGGGCCGACTATATTATACCCTTCACCCCTAATTTGTGCTACCATCTCAACTACTTCACATTTGCTGGAAGCTATATAAAGGAGACAATTTTTTACTTCTACAAAATCTCTAGAATTAAAATTTAAATCGGCTAACGCTATCCAGTTAATTGGAGGAAACTTCCATTGAAAATGGGTCTAAAATGTGTAACAGTCTACCATATTTCCCCAACTCTGGTGTACGTATATATGGGAGCTATATAAAATCTGAACCGATTTTGACTAAATTTGACATGTATAGTTAGAATAATAATTCTGCTATCTATGCGAAATTTCACGTAAATGGGAGTATAACTTTGGCCCCCCTGGTCATATGAGTGCAAATCGGACGGAAGATATATATGGGAGCCATGTTTAATCTGAACCGATTTCAACCAAATTTGGCACAATTACCTATACTACTAAACGTACTCCTTGTGCGAAATATGAAGAAAATCACGGCAAAACCCTGGATTTTGAGGCCATATAAGTTCAAATCGGAAGAAATATATATATGGGAGCTATATCTAAAACTGAATCGATTTTGACCATATTTGGCACATACAATAGTATCGTTAAAAGTACCGCTTGTGCAAAATTTGAAGTAAGTCAGGGCAAAACTCTGGCTTATGAGACCATATAAGTCCAAATCGGGCAAAAGATATATATGTGAGCTATATCTAAATCTGAACCGATTTTAACAAAATTTGACACACTTAACAATACTACTAAATGTACCCCTTGTGCAAAATTTGAAGCAAATCACGCAAAACTTTGGCTTTTGTGGCCATATAAGTTCAAATCGGACTAAAGATATATATGGGAGCTATATCTAAATTTGAACAGATTTCAATCAAATTTGCCAAGCATTGGCAGAATGTCAATTCTACCCTCTGTGCAAAATTTCACGAAGATCGGTAGAAAACTTTGGCCTCTGTGGTCATATGAGTCTAAATCGGACGAAAGATATATATGGGAGCTATATCTAACTCTTAACCGATCTGGCTGATATTTTGCAAGATTTTCGAGATTCATAAAATATTTGGATGTACGGTATTTCAAGAAAATCGGTTGATAAACACGCTAACTATGACCAAATCGGGGATAAATATATATGGCAGCTATATCTAAATCTGAACCGATTTTTTCCAAAACCAATAGCGATTGTCTCTGTCCCAAGAAAAGGCCCAATGCCACATTTGAGGACGATCGGACTTAAATTGCGAGCTGTACTTTATGCACAAAATTACATATACAGACAGACGGACGGTCAGACAGACAGACAGACGGACATCGCTAAATGGACTCAGAATTTAATTCTAAGCCGATCGGTATACTAAAAGATGGGTCTATGACCACTATTTCTTGGCGTTACATACAAATGCACAAACTTATTATACCCTGTACCACAGTAGTGGTGAAGGGTATAAAAATGTTGGCGAAACTTGCTATAGAAATGCAATTGTGACAAAATTTTCTATTGACATAAAATTTTGCAAAATTTTTCTATACAAATAAACATTTGACAAAATTTTCTATAGGAATAAAATTTTGAAAAAATTGTCTATAGAAATAAAATTTTGACAAAATTTTCTATCGAAATAAAATTTTGACAAAATTTTCTATAGAAATAAAATTTTGACAAAATATTCCATAGAAATGCAATTTTGCCAACATTTTCTATAGAAATAAAACTTTGACAAAATTTTCTATAGTAATAAAATTTTGACAAAATTTTCTATAGAAATAAAACTTTGACAAGATTTTCTATAGAAATAAAATTTTGCCAAAATTGTCTATAGAAATAAAATTTTGGCAAAATTTTCTATAGAAATAAAATTTTGACAAAATTTTCTATAGAAATCAAATTTTAACTATCTTTTCTTTAAAATAACAAGTATATACAGCAGTAAGTTCGGCCGGGCCGACTCTTAAATACCCACCACCATGAACCAAATATTAGGGTTTCCTTTGAAATTTCAGGAGGGTTTGAGGACTTGAGGACACTTCCCGAAGATAAATTTAAAGATTTCACCTATGAGGACTATATCAGATTCTTGATATATAAGAACCATTTTTGTTTTAGTTTTAGAGGAAGCATTAACATTTCTGTAAGTGTGCAAGAAAATTATAAAATAACGTCTTGATTTGAAATCTTAAATCTGTAGATTTTCACCCGAGAAGTAAAATCTGGAAATTTTACATTGAGTTTCAAGCAATTTTCATGATCAGTGCGCCCTCAAGAAGTGAAGTCGGTCTATATGGAGGTATTACCAAATGGACCGATAAAAACTTAATCCGATACACGTTTTTGTGAGCCTAAAATACCAGAATATTTACAATTTCAGGCAAATTGGATAAAAACTACGGTTTCTAGAAACCCAAGGAGTTAAATTGGGAGATCGTTCTTATGGGGGCTATACTAAAATATGGACCGATACTCACCGTTTTCAGCTCACCTCTTTATGGCCCGAAAATACCACTAGATTTCCAATTTCAGGCAAATTGGATAAAAACTTCGGATTATAGAAGCCTAAGAAGTAAAATCGGGATATCGGTCTATATAGGGGCTATACCAAAACATGGACCGATACTCACAATTTGTGGCACACCTTTTTATGGACCTAAAATTCTATAAGCCCAAGACCCCAAATCGGGAGGTCGGTTTATATTGGGACCATACCAAAACATGGACCGATACTCACCGTTTTCGATTTCCAATTTCAGGTAAATTTGATAAAAACTGCGGTTTCTATAAGCCCAAGAAGTAAAATCGGGAGATCGGTCTATATGGAGGCTATACCAAAATATGGACCGATACTCACAATTTTTGGCACACGTACCTCTAGATTTCCAATTTCAGGTAAATTTAATAAAAACTGCGGTTTCTATAAGCCCAAGAAATAAAATCGGGAGATCGGTCTATATGGGGGCTATACCAAAACATGGACCAATACTCACCATTTTTGGCACACCTCTTTATGGTCATAAAATACCTCTAGATTTCAAATTTCAGGCAAATTGGATAAAAACTTCGATTTCTATAAGCCCAAGACCCCAAATCGGGAGGTCGGTTTATATGGGGACTATATCAAAACCTGGACCGATATAGCCCATCTTCGAACTTGACCTGCCTGCAGACAAAAGACGAGTTTGTGCAAAATTTCAGCACGATTGCTTTATTATTGAAGACTGTAGCGTGATTACAACAGACAGACAGACAGACGGACATCGTTATATCGTCTTAGAATTTCTCCCTGATCAAGAATATATATACTTTATATAGTCGGAAATCGATATTTCGATGTGTTACAAACGGAATGACAAACTTATTATACCCCGTCACCATTCTATGGTGGTGGGTATAAAAATGTTGACAAAACTTGCTATAGAAATGCAATTGTGACAAAATTTCTATAGACATAAAATTTTGCAAAAATTTTCTATACAAATAAACATTTGACAAAATTTTCTATAGGAATAAAATTTTGACAAAATTGTCTATAGAAGTAAAATTTTGACAACATTTTCCATGGAAAGAAAATTTTGCCAAAATTGTCTATAGAAATAAAATTTTGACAAAATTTTGTATAGACATAAAATTTTGACAAAATTTTCTGTAGAAATATAATGTTGACAAAATTTTCTATAGGAATAAAATTTTGACAAAATTGTCTATAGAAATAAAATTTTGACGAAATTTTCCATAGAAATAAAATTTTGACGAAATTTTCCATAGAAATAAAATTTTGCCAAAATTGCACCCAGAGAAGGAATATGTTCACCTTAAACATGTTTTAAGAGCAAAATGTTATTTTTGGGTGGTGACCATATAACATGTATCTGATTTCGGCAAGCAGGTTATATTTGACGAGAAAATAACATTTTAGTGACAAACATGTTACATGGTTACCATACAAAAATAACATTTTGCTCTTGAAACATGTTTGAGGTGATCATATTCCTTCTCTGCGTGTGTCTATAGAAATAAAATGTTAACTATCTTTTCTATAAAATAAAAATTTTGACAAAACTTGCTATAGAAATGCAATTGTAACAAAATTGTCTATAGAAATAAAATTTTGACAAGATTTTCTATAGAAATAAAATTTTGACAAAATTTTCCATAGGAATAAAATTTTGCCAAAATTGTCTATAAAAATAAAATTTTCACAAAATTTTCTATAGACATAAAATTTTGACAAAATTTTCTATAGAAATAAAATGTTGACAAAATTTTCTATAGAAATCAAATTTTAACTAACTTTTCTATAGAAATCAAATTTTGATAAAATTTTCTATTGAAATCAAATTTTGATAAAATTTTTTATAGAAATAAAATTTTAACAAAATTTTCTATAGAAATAAAATGTTGATACAATTTTCTGTTAATATAAACCTTCTCCAGAGAAATAAAATTTGAACAGAATTTTCTATAGAAATAAAATATTGACAAAATTTTCTATAGAAATAAAATTTGATGAAATTTTCTATAGAAATAAAATTTTGACAAAATTTTCTGTAGAAATATAATGTTGACAAAATTGTCTGTAGAAATAAAATTTTGACAAAATTTTCTATAGAAATTAAATTTTGACAAAATTGTCTATGGAAATACAGTTGTGCAAAATATTTTTTTTTTTGCAAAATATTTTGTTGTTTGTTAGTTAAATTTTTGGTAGATTATTTGTGTCTCGAGTGGCAACCGTGCTTACATATCTCAGCTCATTAGTTTCGTAGACATAGGAAGGGAGCACCAAATACTCTTCAATATCCATATTCCTCGTGTGTGGTGTTGGCTCGACTATAATTCACCCTCTCCGTCTTTGTCTTGGCTAGGCTGATTCCTCCAAAGGATTCTGCTTGCTTGGTACTCTCTCAGCGGTAGCTCTTGATCCCTCCAGTATACTTGGAAGCTGGGTGGTGTTTGTTTTCTTTCTGTGTAATTTTAAGTTTTGCGCTTGGGGCATCTGATATTGTTTGCCTTTACAGTGGGATTGGAAGGTGTCTTCATTCTATTTCCATTGCCATAATTTGGTTCTGCCACATTAGTAGAAAAAGCAGCGTAATATTAACGAAATTTGTCATGGAAATTGAGCCAACGAAACAATTTCAAAAAAACATTCATTTACATAGGAGTAACTATGCAATCATGAACTAATCCTGAGAGCACTTAAAGAGTTTAATAGATTGAATAGCTTGCATGATTTGGACTTTACAATGTCCTTAAATAAGTTTTAGATTTAATTTACTTTTAATTCTGCTAGTCTGTAAGGATTATAATCCATAGACTTAATAAATAAATAAAATAAATAAATATATGATTTAATAAAGAAACATTTAATATTTTCAATGAACATTTTCATTATTTTAAGAAATAAGTCTAATTATATTAAAGTTTCGTTGACTTAATTTTAACTATTTTCTTTGTGTGTAAGATGGTAATATTACCGCTTTCCTTTAAGGCTGAATTGGAAATCGATTATGGTAGAAATTTTGGCGAGCGATAAGGACATATTCTTCTATGAGCCTCACCATCCTCACCATGACTTTCAATTGTTTTGTCATTCTTGTAGCATTATGCTAATCTACAGGTGTCAAGTTGCCCACACCTGTATGGGATCCAAGATTGTATGATCTCAATGGATCTCAATCGAATCTAAAATCTACTCTTTATGTCAAATGGACTAAAATCTCTTTAAATCTCGGTGGTAAGGGGTGGCTATTCTTGTCATATTCCCGCCCGTTCGAACAAACATATATGGGGACTATACTGAAATCTGAGACGATTTTTACCAAATTTAGCACACATTGTTTTTCTGTCTTTTTATACCCTTCACCACTACTGTGGTACAGGGTATAATAAGTTTGTGCATTTGTATGTAACGCCAAGAAATAGTGGTCATAGACCCATCTTTTAGTATACCGATCGGCTTAGAATTAAATTCTGAGTCGATTTAGCGATGTCCGTCTGTCTGTCTGTCCGTCCGTCCGTCTGTCTGTATATGTAATTTTGTGCACAAAGTACAGCTCGCAATTTAAGTCCGATCGTCCTCAAATTTGGCATAGGGCCGTTTCTTGGGACTGAGACAATCGCTATTGGTTTTGGAAAAAATCGGTTCAGATTTAGATAGGGCTGCCATATATATTTATCCCCGATGTGGTCATAGTTAGCGTGTTTATCAACCGATTTTCTTAAAATACCGTACATCCAAATATTTTATGAATCTCGAAAATCTTGCGAAATATCAGCCAAATCAGTTCAGATTTAGATATAGCTCTCATATATATCTTTCGTCCGATTTAGACTCATATGACCACAGAGGCCAAAGTTTACTACCGATCTTAGTGAAATTTTGCACAGAGGGTAGAATTGACATTCTACCAATGCTTGGTAAATTTGATTGAAATCGGTTCAAATTGATCGGTTCCGATTTGAACTTATATGGCCACAAAAGCCAGAGTTTTGCCGTGATTTGCTTCAAATTTTGCACAAGGGGTACGTTTAATAGTATCGTTAAGTGTGTCAAATTTTGTTAAAATTGGTTCAGATTTAGATATAGCTCACATATATATCTTTCGCCCGATTTGGACTTATATGGTCTCAAAAGCCAGAGTTTTGCCCTGACTTACTTCAAATTTTGCACAAGCGGTACTTTTAACGATACTATTGTATTTGCCAAACATGGTCAAAATCGATTCAGATTTAGATATAGCTCCCATATATATATTTAGTCCGATTTGAATTTATATGGCCTCAAAATCCAGGGTTTTGCCGTAATTTGCTTCAAATTTCGCACAAGGAGTACGTTTAGTAGTATAGGTAATTGTGGCAAATATGGTTGAAATCGGTTCAGATTTAGATATGGCTCCCATATATATCTAACGTCCGAGTTGCACTCATACGACCAGGGGGGCCAAAGTTATACTCCCATTTACGTGAAATTTCGCATAGATAGCAGAATTATTATTCTAACTATGCATGTCAAATTTAGTCAAAATTGGTTCAGATTGTATATAGCTCCCATATATACGTACACCAGAGTTGGGGAAATATGGTAGACTGTTTCATATTTTAGACCCATTTTCAATGGGATTTTCCTCCAATTGACTGGATAGTTTCCTCAGAGAATACAAATATGGCCAAAATTCTTACACTCTACACAAATTTCTGTGATGATTTTCCCATATCATAGCCATATCCTACACACTGCAATGCCAAAATTTCCACAGAACGGATGAGTTTTAAATAAGGCTCCAAGTCGCCCGACTAGACCAAATAATATATCACAACCTACACTTGACCACATATCTTGGCGAGATCTAACCAATATCCTTGTAAAATCGCCACTGCTGAGTAACAAAAATTGTAAATATTACTCTAATTGTCCTATATCTCGAATACATATGTATCGCCTGAAAAATCATAAATCTCTTTCGTAAAATTGCATTAAAATTTCTCTCGTTTCATATTTCCCATATTTTTTACTATCATTGTGTTTCATCCCAGAGCGTTGGCCGATTTAAATTTTAATTCTAGAGTTTTTGTACAATTGAAGTACAAAAAATTGTTTCCATTAAAAGTATTTGTATCTGGAAATGCAAACTTTTGTATAGCTCCCAGCAAATTTTAAGTAGTTGAGATGGTAACACAAATGTTTGTCTACATAGTGGTGAAGGGTATAATATAGTCGGCTCCGCCCGACTTTAGACTTTACTTACTTGTTTTTTAATAAAAATTTGTTAATATCAGCATCATTACAATTTGTTTTAGTGTATTTACTTAAATATACAATTTAAAAGAAAAAATCATTTGTTGTTTAATATTAGATAAACATTTTCATTTTATAAAATAATTGTTTGAAGTTGTGCCCAAATGAATATCACGAAAACTTTTGTCCGTCACTCTTCCTCAACCTGTACATACATATTTTGTCAATGTTCATTTCAACAAAACCTAGTAGCAACTTGTACGAATATGTTCCTATGTTTCAATGTTTCAAAATGTTCTTTATGCTTCTCTTAGCAAAGGATTCTTCATTTGTATTTAATTTAGTTACTACTACTAATACACACACAAACATATACATGCATACATACAACAAAACACATTGGAGCATACACATTCGTTGAAATCCATCCATCCGATTTTAACTCCTCTCAAAACATTTAACATTTATGTTTGAGAATGTCACATACGGGAACACTAACACGCCACGTTTTTATTTCCCACTGTGTGTGTGTGTGTTCACTCATATATGCGTACATGTGAATGAATGAATAAGTGAGTGTATGTGACATGACACATATGTGAATTGTGAATGGTTTGGTTGATGGTTGTGTGTTTTTAGTGTTTAAACATAAATTATATTTCCATGTTTTTATGTGTCCCTGGCTTGTTCATACACTCGTGCATCGATGACAGTGTATAGTGGTGGGAAGGGGGGTTATCCTTTATGCAGAATGGACCTGGCTTCACGACGCGTGCCAGAGCACAAGCTAGTGGTAGCATCAGGCAATTCTATATATGTATGTATGATTGTGCTCCCCTCCTAAATGTATGCAATTTATTTTAATAAGAGGATTCTGGTTTATTTTCGCTGCTCTTGTGGTCACCACGCACTCACACACACGTACATCCATACGCAACTTCGTATGCTCATTGGCACACTTCCAGAAAATTAAATTAAAATTCAACAAATATACAAGTTATTGACAGTAGACATATAACATATAATAGCACAAGGATTTTGCGATTGTATTCAAACTCGCTTAAACATTGTGCAATTATACATTAGAATTTATATCCACATTTAAATTCTTTTGTGGAAGATATATGAGGAACTAATGCCACTTTTAACCAACCAGTTAGTGTTCGTAATGAGAAACAAATGAAGATAACTTAACTCTGCGCCACATTGTGGAATAGTGTATTATTAGGTTAGAAGCATCCAGAAGGAGGCAAGATAGACATAGAGTGTATTTGGCAATAACACTCAAGGCCGGAACTAAAACTGATCTGATGAGCCGTCCGCCTGCTTGTGATCACAGTCGCAGGTCGCAGTTTTAATACAATGGATTTACCTATATAATATCTAACAAGTTTATACGGCCGTAAGTTCGGCCGGGCCGAATCTTATGTACCCTCCACTAGGGCTGTGGATCCGGAGTCGGAGTCGGAGTCTGAAGATTTTGCTGGAGTCGGAGTCGTAAAAATTTTGCTCGACTCCGACTCCGGCTAAACCAAATTTTTTAAAACACTTCACATTTTTGTTTATTCATTCGATCAATGTACAACATGATTGTAAATGAAAATCAACTTCCAATTATGGCTATCTTTTTATAGAATGTTAGACTAGAAGATGGGCTGGATCTATCCATTTTAATGCCCATATTAATTTATTTGATATATTTCGAACAATCGATATTATTTTTATTTTAATTTTATTTTAAGGCCATATACATATGTGAAATATTGACAGAAAGTTTTTTCAAAGTTTTTTTTTATAGAAAATTTTGTCAAAATGTTATTTCTATAAAATTTTATTTCTATTTATTTTGTCAAAATTTTATTTCTATAAAAAATTAATTCAAAATCTTATTACTATAGAAATATTTTTTTCTATAGAAAATTTTGTCAAAATTTTATTTCTATAGAAAATTGAGTCAAAATTTTGCTTCTATAGAATATTTTGCAAAATTTTATTTCTATAGAAAATTTTGCAAAATTTTGTTTGTTACACAAAAATTTTTTCAAAATTTTATATCTATTGATAATTTTATTTCTATAAAAATTTAAGTCAACATTTTATTTCTATAGAAAATTTTGCCAAAATTTTATAGTAATAAATTTTTTTATTAGAAAATTTTGGTCAACATTTTATTTCTATAGAAAAATTACGAGTTTTTCACAAACACAACAATCCAATTTCGACACTTACTACTACAAACCTATAATAAAATATATAATGAGTGCATTATAGATGATACATTCATCAGGTCGATAATATTCCCTATATACAAGAAAGGTGATATAAATGATCCTTCAAACTATAGGGGCATCTCTTTCATGAATTGTGCAGCCAAGATATTTATGGGAATTCTAAATGATCGAATTTACAATTGGGCAGAAAAATATAACATCATCACTGAGTATTAAGCAGGATTTCGCAGACACTATTCAACTGTTGATAATATATATAATCTATCAGCTATAATAAGCCTGAAGCTATCAGAAAAAAGAAAGGTATATGCATTTTTCGTTGATTTCAGAACTGCTTTCGACAACATATCAAGGCAATCATTAATCTATAAATTACACGAAATAGGACTATCAAATAAAATGGTACAAATGATAGATTCAATATACAAAAACACTCAATCAGCAGTATGGACGGGTGAGGAGAGGTCAGAATACTTCATTACCACAAGGGGATTAAAACAGGGGTATCTATTATCACCTCTGCTTTTCTCACTTTATATAAACGATTTAGACGAATGCCTGGGTGGTGGATTGAATATAGAAAATCTAAACGTACGCCTTTTGTTATATGCAGACGATATTGTTATTCTTGCCGATAACGTATTGGTGATGCAGAAGATGATCAAAAATTTAGAAGTCTATTGTACAACATGGAATCTAGAAGTCAATCTTCAAAAATCGGAAATAATGGTTTTCAGAAATGGAGGTAGACTGAGCAGATGTGAGAAATGGGTTTTTAATGGAAGAGAGGTACGAATAGCAAATGAATTTAAATACCTAGGAGTGATTTTTACACCAACGCTAACTTTTCGAAACACTTGCAACAACGAAATATCGCAGCAAAGAATGCTCTGAACACAACTTGGCAGAATTTCGTAGGAAGGAAAGACATTGATATAGATGCCAAGTGGAAACTCTTCTTGTCAGTTTGCAGGTCTGTACAAACGTATGCAGCTCAAGTATGGGGATTCACATATTTCGATGATGTCAATTCTCTGCAGAGATACTTCATAAAAAGATTATTTAGAGTGCCTAGTAACACACCAAACTATATTCTAATGCTCGAAACAGATGTAGAAGATTCCCAGTTATATACTTTGAACCTCCATTTAAGATATATAGGCAAAACCATGTTTCTCTATAACCGCAACCGCCTTCCGCACCAGTTAACCACTTTATTGATGAATAGAAATTGTTTCTGGTTAAAAGAACTGAAAGTACTTGCAGAAGACATGAACTTGCTATGGCCTGAAGTAATAAATGATATCGAATCATGGAATACGTTTAGTACAGACTTGCTATGTGCATTGAAATTAAATCTGAAGCAAAGACGATTTCAAACGAAAGCTCAAAGCAGCAGACATTATAAATCCCTAAGTTCCTTCAGAGCCCAGTTATACATAAATGAAAAATATACACTGGAAGAAATTAGTTGGATATTTAAAGCCCGAAGTGGAATGATTCACTTAAATGGAAACAATTATGGACGGAATGAGGAGGATAAAATATGTAAACTTTGTAACATGCTAGTTGAAGAAACGACCCAACATTTCATTGCCTGCTGCCCTGTATTAAGCGAATTTAGAATTGCAGCTTTCGGGAAACCAAGGTTGAACGAAGAAGAAATGCTTAGAATGTTGAATGGCAGAGGAGAAAGTGACTGGAGCAGCTTAGTAAATTATATAAAATCCGCATACAATTATAGACATTTTTTAATTACAGAATTTCAATAAAAACAAAAAATCAAAATAAAGAATAAAAGTAAATAAATGATTATGCGACTGACGTGAAAACATGTCGCAAAACCTTTATATTAACTTCAAACTAAAGATATATTTTAAATTTAAATGAAATCAATCAAACAATGTATATATTTGCAAAATTGTTAAAATGAAAATAATATTAAATAAAGAAGTACTTACTACTTACTACATATAGAAAAATTTGCCAAAATTTTATAGTAATAGATTTTTTTATTAGAAAATTTGGTCAAAATTTTATTTCTATAGAAAATTTTGTCAAAATTTTATTTCTATAGAAAATTTAATCAAAATTTTGTTTCTGTAGAATATTTTGCAGAATTTTATTTACTACACAAAAATTGTTCTAAAATTGTATTTTTATTGATAATTTTTTCAAAATTTTATTTCTATAAGAAAAAATTGTCAAATTTTATTTCTACAGCAAATTTTCCCATTTTTTTTTGTTCTCACTGATACTCAAAATTTTGTTACTTTATAGAAAATGTTATTTTATAGAAAATTAAGTCAAAATTTTGTTTGTGAATATTTGGCAAAATTTTATTTCTATAGAAAAGTTTGCAAAATTTTGTTTGCTACACAATTTTTATACCCTGAGCCACACTGTGGAACAGGGTATTATAAGTTAGTGCATATGTTTGCAACACCCAGAAGGAGACGAGAGAGACACATGGTGTCTTTGGCAAAAATGCTCAGGGTGGGCTCGTGAGTCGATGTAGCCATATCCGTCTGTCCGTCTGTCCGTGAACACATTTTTGTAATCAAAGTCTAGGTCGCAGTTTTAGTCCAATCGACTTCAAATTTGGCACAAGTATGTGTTTTGGCTCAGAATAGATCCCTATTGATTTTTGAAGAAATCGGTTCAGATTTAGATATAGCTCCCATATATATATATATATATATATATATATATATATATATATATATATATATATATATATATATATATATATATATATATATATATATATATATAATATATATATATATATAATATATATATATATATATATATATATATATAATATATATATATATATATATATATATATATATATATATATATATATATATATATATATATATATATATA